>NC_064923.1:569176017-569834351 GCF_023897955.1 Schistocerca gregaria
TTATCCAAGTACAAATCGTTGCCCTGTAGTGTTCACTGACTGACTGTGACTTCTGTTTGAATGTGTTCCCGTTATTAAACACGTACCCCATTGGCTGAAACGTCAGAGCTGAAAATGCAAGACGCTAGAACGACGACCTACACGAAGTCCGCCAACCGACTGTCCTCTGTGAGCTAAGAATGTTGTTTGTGGATGAGTTTCCTCAACATGTGATACCGTGGCAAATGACAATGTGAAAGGCGGAAGCTACTTTATGTCGTGCCCTTTGAGCGTCAGAGACGGCAGAGATTATTAAAGTGCTGAGCACTTTCACTTATTCGCTGCAAGCCTCCGTAAGGTCAATGGCGGAATGTGCTTGGTGGATGACAATCGTTTCCAGCACTTTCCTTTTACAGATGTGAATTGTGCGCGGGAAGAAGGACTTTCTGTAAGTTTTGGAATGAGCTTGTTCTGCCATGAGATATACGACAAGTATCAATGTTGTTCCTTTCAAAATAGTCGCCATTGGATATTATACACTTACTTCAGCGCTTTCTCGAATCCTCAAAACACTTCTGGAAATCGATCTGTGCGATAGCTTTCAGCTTTCTCAGCGATTCAGTTTTAATCACATCTGCTTTTAAAACGGCGGCCCTCTAAGGTTTTAGTTGTTTTTGGGAACAGAGTAAAGTTATATGACACCGTTTATGGCGTACATGGAGGCTGGTGCATCATTAGGGTATTGTTTTTGGCCTAAAATTGACAGACGAGAAAGACATGTGAAAAAATGCATTATCGTGGTGTAAAAGCCATGAATTGTTTGGAGTGAACCTGTTTTTTTTTCTTTTTTTCGTTAGGATTGCTTCACGCTGAACCCTCAAGTAATAATTCTTACTATCGTTCGACGCACGGGCCAACATACCGTTAAAATCGAAGAACACAGCGTAAGCTGCACATTTAACCATAGTTGTCGAGTTGTTTTCGGTCTTATAGATCTAGAATAGTTCCACTAGGAAGACTGAGCCTTAGTCTCATACCCATAAACCCATGTTTTATCACCTGTTATGACACGTTTCAGTAATCCTGTTTCGTTATTGACTTCATGCAGCAACTCCTGAGAAGTTTGTATTCGCCACTTCTTTTTTTCATCGAAACTCTACAATCTACAAAAATATTTTATTGCCACACTTTTTATACCAAACTATTCTAAAAAATTTCATGGTATGAGCCAGTTGATATGCCAGCATCATAAATAGCTTATCTGATTGTGATTCCATCATCGTTCATAATCTTTTCTTTCCCTTTCTCCACAATTTCATCAATAGATGGAGTGCTGGGGCGTTCAGGACAATAGTCATCTTCAACGTCTTCACGGACTTGTCCGAAAGATTTACACCATTTGTAAACCCATATTTTACTCAGGGCACACTTACCAAAAGGAATATTTATCATTTCTAAAACTTTGAGGCACTTTCTTTCGCTGCTATTGCAAAATTTAATACACGTTCTCTGATCTTTTCTCATACAAAAAAACTAATTGCCGATACTAAACGTAACTTTTTTGACAGCTATAATAGCAACAGACTAAATAACCGATATGGCTAACACTGTGCGGGTACTTTTCAAGCATGTTTTCCAACACAACAATGAAAACATTACCAGATTCAGGTAAAGCTGCATACGAAATGACGTAAGTCCCGTTGCTTTTTTAGTGCATGTCGTATGTGGGATGAAGTAATGTATATTTCCTGACCTTTTCGCGACGCACAACTGCTGTAGAGTCTGCCACCGGAGTCTGTTAAGAATCTCTGTAACTCTTTCGCACTTACCAGAGGAGACCGTCACAACGCACACGAGCGAGATCGCTCACTGGTGAGACAGACGCTGGCATCGCACTCGGGAGGACGGCGGTTCATATCCTCGTTCCATCATCGAGGTTTTGACTTACCGTGGTTTCCTTAAATCGCGTAAGGCAAATTCTGGGATGGTTCCTTAGAAATGAACGCGAGCGATTACTTTCCTCATCCTTTCCAGTCCGAGCTTGTGCTCCATCTCTATTGACCTCGCCGTCGACAGTAATTTAAACATTACTCTTGGTTCCTCCAGAACGAAAACCGCCGCTGTTCTTTGAATCTTCTATGACTTCTCTACTATTCATACCTAGTCAACATCACAGGCACACTCTCAAAAATACATTCCAACGGGTGTTTTGGAAACCACTCCTGTATCGTACTTCCGTCGTAACTCAGGCTGGCGCCTGCGTTTTCTGTAACTAATTTTATGTCTACATTCAATTCCATGTCTCTCCGATCGCACGCTGTTAGATTTTTGCGTTTGTTACCGTAAGTGCGTATGTTTTTGTCTATACAAATATATACGAAAAGTTACTTTAGATTCGTATGACTCTGAGAACAGCATGGATAAAAGGGTTATAATATTTTTAAACTTGTTTCCACCCTGTTTTCCATACTCTGTCTGTGATCGGAGAGGTGTCTCCTGTGGCTGCCGTGTGGAGTTGGTTGGACGGAACTGGAGATGGCGTAACTGCGGCTTGTTCCGCTGAGCAAGGAAACTCCGGCTTGCTGAGATGGCGGCCTGGACGGGACCAAGTATGTCGCCGGTTGCCAGCGGTTTGTGTTGCAGCAGCAAATTCCCCGCTTCTTACCGCGGGTCGTTGTCGGTCAAGACACACAGACAAACACACACACACACACACACACACACACACACACACACACACACACACAGTGCAGTGGCGAAACAAGTGCTGCTGAGCGGAGAGTCGTAAGCGAAGCGGGTCGGACAAGGGACTCGTTTCAGCGCACGACCCGCTTACCACTTGGTGAAGTTCTCCTTTCTTTCTTCTCGGCTTTATTTTTCCTCGTCTCAGATCACAGAGCTCTCCTTGGAGAATGTACCTGCAAGTGCAGTTTTTATGAAGACGCACACAAACCCCTCGACAAAGAACTTGGTTAACTACTTTATAAAAACTTAAACGTACGAAATAAAGAATGCGCATAAAATACTTTTGTTGGAGGTACTTCATATGACTGTATACTCGTAGAATGTTTCTGTACTATTCTCAAGGGTTCGCGTAGTCTCTGATGAATAAAAATATTGAGACAGGTATTTCTAGAGAGGGCACGTATCTTACGGAGCGACACGACCATTTGGCATGCAGGTCACGCGCCAGCAGGACCCTCCAGTCTCCAGTGAGTTTCGTCGTTGAACAGCCACCCAGTCAGTCACAGTGTCACTTGAAGTCCTTTCTCGAGAGGACAGCAGACTCTTGAAGCATCATACACGTCAGTCCAACCATATTTGTTCCCCATAAAGCGACCATGTATAGAGTGGATGGTTGCGGGTGCTAACAACTGCACGTGTGAAAGTCTGGTATCGAATCTACTCTGAATGGTTCCTTTAATCTTCTCTACAATGTCTTACGAAAGCAGTGTTGCAAAACATACCGACAGCCGATAAATCAGTTTTTATTTTTTTTTCCTACGAATTTGCACCCAGAAATTGTGGTCGGGCCGCCGGCCGGAGTGTCCGAGCGGTTCTAGGCGCAACAGTCTGGACACGCGCGACCGCTATGGTCGCAGGTTCGAATCCTGCCTCGGGCATGGATGTGTGTGATGTCGTTATCTTACTTTGGTTTTAAGTAGTTCTAAGTTCTAGAGGACGGTTGACCTCAGAAGTTAAGTCCCGTAGCGCTCAGAGCCATTTGTTGTCGGGCCACAAAACATTACCTTAATCGCATGAATAATTCACGTGATTTAGATAAAGACATTTCCTCCTTTAGTGTGAAACATGTAACGTCAGACCAGCTTCTACATTTATTTACTTCAAATATCAGATACGAACAATCTTACAAACTAAGCATATGTGATGGATATTTAATGCAAATTTGTTCATAGCTGGTATTTCAAACACAGAAATTTTCGAGGTCTGTTCGATAAGTAATGAAACACATTGCTTTTCTCGGTAATTTCGGTTGAAAGAAGGCGTCATTTGCTGTGGGACATTGCATAATATTCCTGCGTCAGCCCCTATAGGCACATGAAGCACCGATAGGTGGAGGCGCCGTACTTAGCATTCAAAATGGCAGCGGTAACGGAGGTGCGTTCCAAGCAGAGAGCTGACAATGACCGAGCGAGGTGGCGCAGTGGTTAGCACACTGGACTCGCGTTCGGGTCTCTTCCCCCAAACAACCCAACCCAGCTGACAATGAACTTCTTTTGGCGGAAAATCAGAGCACTTGTGGAAAGTCTACAGGCACCTGGAAATGAATAAAAGCACGGCGAGTCGTTGGGTAAGGCGTCTCTCTTCATGGCAACAAGGTCGCGCAAACCTTTCCGATCTCCTGTGTGTTGGCCGGCCGTACTCATCTGTGCTACACGCACGAAAATAAACGACTTCAACGTGTCCGACGCAACAAAAATGCAAACTAACTTCTCATTCCCCAGGCAGTCTGCGCACCCGAGAGGAGTTAACAAAACATCATTGGATTGTTTTTCTTCATCCACCCTACAGCCTGAATCTCGCACCTTTCGACTTCCATTCGTTCGACCCAATGAAGGATGCACTCTGTAGAAAGCAGTACGTGAATAATTGGGAGATTATCGGTGCAGCAAGAAGTTCTGTCCGACGTCGACCAGTAGTGATACCGCGAGGGCGTACAGGCCCGCCCTTTAAGGTGGAGTAAGTCCGTCGCATTGAACGGAGATCACGTTGAAAAATAGAGTTTTGTTGCCAGAAGAGTGGGGAATAATACGGTTAATTGGAATCCTGAGTAAGACTAATCTGCTTTCAGAAAAAAAAGAAATGTCGAGCATTATTTATTGAACGCCCCTCGTATAAGTACCTTTGACTTTCCGACTACCTGTCCTGTCCTTGTCATACTATACTTGTAAGTACGTAAGTGTTTGTATGTATTAATTACGTTCTTCCTTTATAAACTGTAATACTACCACGAAGACAACAGACATGGATATCCCCAACTCCTAGCCTTGGAGAATTTCAACTTGATCATGTGCCAATCAAGAAGATTTCTCCCGAAGAAATCATGAATGTTAGGGTACTCAGGGATGCAAACTTGGATTCAGACCACTACCTTTCTACGATTAAGTTCAAACTTATCCCAAACAGGAAACGCAGCATGACACAAATTAAGGGTCGAAAAGATATTAAAATCAGTTGAATTCACAAAAGCAGCAGAAACCATTCAGACAAAAAGTTGGGAGGATATCAAGGAAAACATCATTACTACAGCCGAACTGGTAGCACCTAACATGAAAAGTAAAAAACATGCCTGGTGGTCGCTGGAAAGTGATCACCCTCATTGAAACAATAAAACAGGCTTGGAAAAACTGGCACTCACAGAAAACAGAATATCAGATTGAATTTCATTAGGAGAGTGGTAGATAAAAATATAAAAAAGATTAAGAAGACACACGAAAACAAAACTCTTCTCCAAATTGATGAAAAATTTACAAAAAAACAACACAAACTTTTACAGAACTTTCAAACAAAGATTATCAAGATACGAAGCACCCACCCTCCAATTTCGAGATGTAAATGGGGCCATCGCTCACAATAACGCGGAAACTAGCAAAATACTAGCAGGCTACTTTGAGAAACTCTTGAGTTGTGAACCCATCCTTGAAAAATTTGAATCCATCCAAATAACCGTGAGAAAACAGACTCAGAACCAGCGACGACTGAAGAACTACAGAAGGTCATTTTAGAACTTAAAAACAACAAGGCGTCCGGAGAAAACCAAATAGTGGCCGAACTATGGAAAAAAAAGCTGACAAAAATGCTATTACGTCCCTTCAGTGTGTTTTAGATAAAATATGGAAAGAAGAAGAGATCCCCATAGCATGGAGAACAGCTCTCATCCACCCTATCCACAAGACAGGTTTGAAGACAGATCCTAACAATTACAGAGCAATATCACTGTTGGATATAACATACAAGATTCTTTCTAAAGTCCTTTTGAATAGGGCAGAGCCGCAATTGGACCCGCAGATCGGGGAATACCAGAGAGGTTTTAGAAAGGGTAGATCATGTTCAGAACAAACACTAAACCTCAAAAACATCATGGCATACCAAAAATCAAGGGCGAAGACATACGTAATCTCCTTCATTGGTATCAAAAAAGCAAATGATTCTATTGGTAGAGAATCTCTGTTATCAGTTCTGGAAGAAATGGGTTTGCATAAGAAAACCACTAATATTATAAAAGCGACCCTTACAAATAAATTTTAGGAAGTTAAATTTATGGGCAAATTATCGGAACCCTTTGAAATAAAAACTGGAGTGCGACAGGGGGATGGTCTCTCACAGTTTATGTTCAATTTTGCGCTTGAGAAAGTAGTCAGAGAATGGAACACAAATATTAAAAGTGGTGTAAGACTGAGTTGCAAAAAGAAGAACCTTAAAGTAAATTGCATTACTTTTGTAGTTGATATGGCCCTGTTTGCTAAAAGAAGCACGGGAGCAAACCCTTGAACTAAATAAAAAAGCACATAAAATAGGTCTTCACATCTCCTTTGAAAAAACTAAGATATAGACCAACATAAAGCACTCATGTAAGTACCTCAAAGTTCAAGAACAACAGATTGAAATAATAATAGAATTCAAATATCTCGGAGAATGGATTAGTTGGAATGCTGGGGAAAGCAAAGCACTGGAATCTAGAACAAATAAACTTGAATTGGCCTTCCAACTAACAAAAAATACGTACAACAAAAAAATCCCTTTCATGGGGGTCCAAAATTACACATTAGAAGACGGTGATTAATTCAGATGCACTGTATGCAGCAGAAACATTAAACATGAATTTCAAAGGCCAAATGGAGAAACTTGAGCTAAAGGAAAGAAAAATTTTAAGAAAAATCATAGGACCAAAATTTCAAGACATTATGATTATGTGCATCAAAAATGAAACTCTGTACAAGGAAACTAATAAACTTTCAGATATTATGCGAAAAAGGACGATAAATTTTTATGGCCGTCTTCTCAGTATGAATTCCAACGGATTAACCAAACAAATCTTTGACTTTTTCCGTAACCGCAAAACGAAACCGAACTGGTTTAAAGAAACTGAGAAAGATCTAGTAGAATTAAAGATTTCAGAAAATTCGCTTATGAATCGAACAGCTAAATTAATTACTAAAGATGAAAACATAAGGTTCCAAGAGAAGCCCACACAAAAGTCCAATTACTTCATCTCGGAAGAAGAGAGGAAAAGAAGATCGGAAAGAATTAAGAAATACTGGTCCCTAAGAAAAGAACAACGCACAAGGAAGTGACTGGCCCAGAGGACCCCAAAGAAGGTGAAACGAAAGAAGAAGAAGAAAATGTAATACTATCTTATGTCTAATATTATATAAAAGTATAGGCGGATGAATAAAACTACTGCTACTGCTACTATTACTGTTGCTTGTTTGAGTGGGTCTCTGCCTCAGACACAGTTCTGCGTATATTATGCACGAGAAGAAATTCAGAGTCCGGTCGCAAATCTGGCTGGATACTAGCGTATAATGAACGAGGAAAATTGAGGTTCTTGTTTTTAGCCGTGATCAGAGTGCAACCTGTGTGCCGCAGTCCATTAGGGGTGCCCCTTGGGGCAGGAGCCATCGACCAGTCCAGATGGCCTCTGGGAGGGGAGGTCAGCGGCGAGTGTGGCCGTCGCCGACCACGAACAGTCCCTGTGGAGGGTCGTGTGCTGTGCAGTGGTGCGGTGTTCACCCGGGAGCGTGAAGCACGAAAGCTGAGTTTAATAGCCCTCTACAACTCTCTGCGGAGATTGTCAAACAGCTCTGAAGCAATTATCAGCGGAAAATCACTGTGTCGCTCACATTTATGCTCTAAATGCTTGCAGCGGGGCGCTGTAAATCCCGAACACTGTGGACCAACGTTTTGCAATAGAGAGCGATATTTTGTTTAGTGTACATAAGAAAAATGGGAAAGGAAGCATCTCGGCACATAATTTTGCCGCATTGATTTCCTAGTGTTCGGCAATGGTAATGCACAGTGAAAAATCAAAGCTGTGACCGAGGGAACTCCAGGAGATGTGGTACCTAATAGGGCAATGAGGTTGCAGCTTCTGAAAGATAAAACCAAACTAAACAATGTGGTGGGAAATTTTAAAACGGTACGGGAAGGAGGGAGAAATGTTTGGAGTTTGGAGTATTTGATGAGACAAAAAGCAGACGAAGTTAACAACAGATTAAGGAAGATGACTGGGACAGAGGAAAGTGGAACGCATTTAGGCGATGCCCGTCTAAGGAAATTACACCAAAGAAGAATGTACTTTAATTACATGCCAGTAATGACAGTTGCTAACTAGCGTTGCGCTCAACAAACACTACGGTTGAGTAGTTTGGTACGGTACATAAATGACGTAGTAAATGGTAGGATTACCAGCAGTACTGATACCACTGGTAACAAAAGAAAAAAGAGTAAGTAAAAATGTAAGAGAGGAACTAGGAAACGATGTATTCTCTCTCTCTTTCTCTTTGTTTGGTTGTTTGATTGTTTTGCACATCATTCAGTGCTAGTCCATTGTGTATTTTATATCCGTACAGAATATACACTCCTGGAAATGGAAAAAAGAACACATTGACACCGGTGTGTCAGTCCCCCCATACTTGCTCCGGACACTGCGAGAGGGCTGTACAAGCAATGATCACACGCACGGCACAGCGGACACACCAGGAACCGCGGTGTTGGCCGTCGAATGGCGCTAGCTGCTCAGCATTTGTGCACCGCCGCCGTCAGTGTCAGCCAGTTTTCCGTGGCATACGGAGCTCCATCGCAGTCTTTAACACTGGTAGCATGCCGCGACAGCGTGGACGTGAACCGTATGTGCAGTTGACGGACTTTGATCGAGGGCGTATAGTGGGCATGCGGGAGGCCGGGTGGACGTACCGCCGAATTGCTCAACACGTTGGGCGTGAGGTCTCCACAGTACATCGATGTTGTCGCCAGTGGTCGGCGGAAGGTGCACGTGCCCGTCGACCTGGGACCGGACCGCAGCGACGCACGGATGCACGCCAAGACCGTAGGATCCTACGCAGTGCCGTAGGGGACCGCATCGCCACTTCCCAGCAAATTAGGGACACTGTTGCTCCTGGGGTATCGCTGAGGACCATTCGCAACCGTCTCCATGAAGCTGGGCTTCGGTCCCGCACACCGTTAGGCCGTCTTCCGCTCACGCCCCAACATCGTGCAGCCCGCCTCTAGTGGTGTCGCGACAGGTGTGAATGGAGGAAGGAATGGAGACGTGTCGTCTTCAGCGATGAGAGTCGCTTCTGCCTTGGTGCCAATGATGGTCGTATGCGTGTTTGGCGCCGTGCAGGTGAGCGCCACAATCAGGACTGCATACGACCGAGGCACACAGGGCCAACACCCGTCATCATGGTGTGGGGAGCGATCTCCTACACTGGCCGTACACCTGTGGTGATCGTCGAGGGGACACTGAATAGTGCACGGTACATCCAAACCGGCATCGAACCCATCGTTCTACCATTCCCAGACCGGCAAGGGAACTTGCTGTTCCAACAGGACAATGCACGTCCGCATGTATCCCGTGCCACCCAACCTGCTCTAGAAGGTGTAAGTCAACTACCCTGGCCAGCAACATCTCCGGATCTGTCCCCCATTGAGCATGTTTGGGACTCGATGAAGCGTCGCCTCACGCGGTCTGCACGTCCAGCACGAACGCTGGTCCAACTGAGGCGCCAGGTGGAAATGGCATGGCAAGCCGTTCCACAGGACTACATCCAGCATCTCTACGATCGTCTCCATGGGAGAATAGCAGCCTGCATTGCTGCGAAAGGTGGATATACACTGTACTAGTGCCGACATTGTGCATGCTCTGTTGCCTGTGTGTATGTGCCTGTGGTTCTGTCAGTGTGATCATGTGATGTATCTGACCCAAGGAATGTGTCAATAAAGTTTCCCCTTCCTGGGACAATGAATTCACGGTGTTCTTATTTCAATTTCCAGGAGTGTACATTGCACTTAATAAGTAATAAAAATTAACTGATCACGTAACTTCTGCGTTTTGAAGAACGCAAAGCAATTACTTTTGATGCAAGTACAGTTTACATGCACAAACATAAAAAATCTATATAATTATTGGTGTTTTTTGTACTTAGTAGTGTGTTCTTCATCAGGATCAAAGGCAAGAGCTTCCTGATATTATCGTCAAATGCGAAAGATGTTTCTGAATAACAGAAACATGTTTTATATAAGCTCAACGAAGTATCGAAGCAATGTTTGACACAGTTTTGATTTTGCAGTTTTTTATTTTATCTTTTCTTGGGAAAATGTGTTTTCTGACGCGCTCTGATAAACCTGTATTGTTTTTTAATTTTTGCTACAACAGCCCTCAGTTTCACATTACAAATCAACAAATTTTCGAATGAAACCATAATTAAAAGTAGACAATTTCAGTTTTGCTGTAAAACAATTTTTAAGTAAGATAGAGCAAGATAACTGTGTACAACAAAAATGTTCCGTAGGTTACGTTGCTCTTTATATATCCTCACTCAGTTTCTAGACTGTTCACCGCTTCCGGATTCAAGTATGGGGCTCTAATAAGGCACTGATTGCATACCTCAAGAAAGCAATCTAAATGAAAGAGGAACAATTTTACTCAATCTGTGAATTGTGTTTGTGCAGAAAAATGCTTAAAGTGAAATGGATAGACAGAATAGCGAATGAAGAAGCTCCGGTACTTCTGAGAATAAGTTTGGAAAGAAAACTAGTGTGAATCACAAGAAAGATAGGAACACCTCTAATTCCGGAGAAATTGTCTATAACTAAGAGTCATCGAGGAAAATATTGCAGAAAGGACGGGAAGGGAGGAAGGAATGTTTGGAGTATTTGATGAGATAAAATGCGGATGAAGTTAGCAGCAGATTGAGGAAGATGACTGGGACAGAGAAAAGTGAAGCACATTCAGACGATGCCTGTCTAAGGAAAATGCACCAAAGAAGAATGTACTTTAATTATGTGCCAGTAATCTGTACGCCTAATCCGTTTCTTTGTTACTGATTGAGAATTCTGCACATAAGTGCATTGTTCGTAATTAACAAAATTCGCAATTAATAAAATACCCAAAAAGGGAAGTAGAAGCAATCCGCTGAATTACTGGCCTATATCACCAACGTCGATTTGCAGCAGGGTTTTGGAACATATACTGTATTCGAACATTATGATGTACCTCGAAGAAAACGGTTTATTGACACATAGTCAGCACGGTTTCAGAAAATATCGTTCTTATGAAACACAACTAGCCCTTTATACTCTTGAAGTAGTAAGTGCTATCGACAGGGGATGTCAAATTGTTTCCATATTTGTAGGTTTCCATAAGGCTTTCGACACCGTTCCTCACAAGCGTCTTCCAACCAAACTGCGTGCCTACGGAATATCGCCTCAGTTGTGAGACTGGATTCGCGATTTCCTGTCAGAAAGGTCACAGCTCGTAGTAATAGGCGGAAAATCATCGAGTAAAACAGAAGTAATATCCGGCGTTCCCCAAGGAAGTGTGATAGGCCCTCTATTGTTCCTGATCTGTATTAACGACATAGGAGACAAACTGAGTAGCCGTCTTAGGTGGTTTGCACATGATGCTGTCATTTACCGTCGTGTAAAGTCATTAGATGATCCAAACGACTTGCAAAATGATTTAGATAAGATATCTGTATGGTGCGAAAAGTGGCAATTGACCCTGAATAAGGAAAAGTATGAAGTTATTCACATGAGTACTAAAAGAAATCAGCTAAATTTCGATCACGCGATAAGTCACACAAATCTGAAGACTGTAAATTCAACCAAATACTTGTTGAAGTAGTTGAAGATTTTTTTTTTATTTGGGTAGCAGTGCAACTCATGATGGCCACAGTAGAGAAGATATAAAATGTGAACTGTCAATGGCAAGAAAAGCGTTCATGAAGAAAAGAAATTTTTTAAAATCGAGCATAAATTTAAGTGTTAGGTAGTATTTTATGGAAGTATTTGTAAGGGGAAGCCATGTATGGAAGTGAAACATGGATCTTAAACAGTTTAGACAAGAAGATAGTAGAAGGTTTTGAAATGTAATTCTAGAGAAAAATGCTGAAGTTTAGACGGATAGATCATGTAACTAATGGGGAGGTACTGAATAGAATTGAGGAGAAAAGAAGTTTGTGGCACAGCTTGACTAGAAGGAGGATTGCTTGATAGGATGCGTTCTAAGACACAAAGGGATCACCAACTTATTACTGGAGGTAAGTGTGGAGGGTAAAAATTGTTTAGGGAAACCGAGAGATGAATACAGTAAGCAGATGCAAAAGGGTGTAGCTTGCAGTACGCGTAGTTATTGGAGATGAAGAGGCTTGCAAAGGATAGAGAAGCAAGGAGAGCTGCATAAAACCAGTCTTTGGACAACATACGCAAAATATGCTCTGATTCTGACATGTATAGTGAGCATATGTGTATGTATATTGTGACATTTATCCACCGTCATTGTGTAATGTATGTATTGCTGATTTTAGATGGTTGTCATTAAGATCAAGCACTCCCAACGCAACCTCAGCAGGTCTGGCTTGAGAATGAACCATTCAGTTCGAAAATAATTGCCAAAATACATGTACTGAAACTGTGACAATTTGTAATAAACTCTTCGCGAAATAAAAGGCTTATTGGTTCCCCATCTACAAAATGTTGAAATTGCATCAAGTGATGAATCTAAGAATATATTACAACCCCCTACTTATGGCTTCTATAGGGATCGCGAAGACAAGATCAGACTAACTGCAGCACTCACAGAGGTATTTAAACAGCCATTTTTTCCCTGATCCATACGTGAATGGAACGAGAGAAAGCTGTTGTAATTGACACAAGAGAACGTACCCTCTGCCATGCACTTCACAGGGGTTTGCAGAGTGTAGATGCAGATGTAGATGTACAAACAGGAGGCAACCTGCGGCCTCATCTCTTGCCATAAAGAAGACGGATTATCCAGCATAATGTCTCCTTCAGTGTTTATGCTGCCTATTCTCTAGAGGGGCGGGAAAAAGTGCGCTGTGGTGAGCGAGAATGGAAGCTATTTACTTGCGCCTTTCAGAGCCCGCAGCGAGCGACAATATGAAAGCGCCTTCCAGAATTCCACATAAAGGCAGCCGCTGCTGTGAAATCGGGCATAACATAAAACAGCTCTCTCGCCGCGTAGCCCCGGGTCCGCAGTCGCAGCTAGTGCAGCTTCCGCGCACCAGCGGGCCGCACCCACACGGCTTGTTGGCGAGTCTCGTCTGTCTTCATTATGCCAGGTGAGCAAGCAGCTACTGGGTTGGCTCTTCTCTCCCTGCAGCTGCCCGTGGAATTATGGGTAAGACCCACGTGCGCTGGCAGCCGTCAGCACTTCGGTCACTAAATGGAGATCAAATGACTACCAGATGCACTTATTAAGAAACTTATGGCAAAATCACTATTTAGAGTGATCAGTAACCAAACAACCGGTTTCAAACATTTGGTGGGCCATTTACAGTATTGCATCAGGGAGACACATCAGTTGACGAAGTGGAGTGATTCTGACCACATTTGCTCTCCAAATCTATATCTACGTTCCGAAAGCCAGCTTACGGTGTATTGTGGAGGGTACTACTGAAAGCACTATCTTCTCCCGACCCCGCTTTCTGTCGCGATTGGCGCATTGAAAGAGTGACGTTGGTGGTAAACCTCTGCATTAGCTGTAATATCTTTGATTTTCGCGTTGTGGTCATTTTGTGAGACGTGTGCGGGAGGGAGTAATACGCGTACTTTGCCTGTGTTTACTCTCAAGATTCGTGCTTAAACCTCTCCATGACCCACATCGCCTCTCTTGAGTTGTCTGCCACTGATGTTTGTTGATCATCTCCGTAACGCTCTCAAGTTGACTAAGTGATCCCGTGACGAAGCTTGCCGCTATGCATTGGATCTTCTCTGTCTGTTCTACTAATCTTACTTGGTGAAGGTCTCAGACTGAAGATATGCACTCAAGAATAGGTCGAGCAAGTGTTCTGTGAGCCACTCCTTTGATGAATGAATTACAGTGTCCTGAGCTATTCAAGCACGACTCACGACACGCACCCACATCTTGTGTTGGAATTACAGAGAAATTAACAACGTTTTTCAAAAATCCCAAGGGCGCGAAAGGCAGAGGTCCCAGATTTGAGTCCCGGTCCGGCACACAATTTTAATCTGCCAGAATTTTTTTTAATTAAATGTCTTGGGCACTCCTCCCGCCATGAACCATGCACCTTGCCGTTGGTGGGGAGGCTTGCGTGCCTCAGCGATACAGATAGCCGTACCGTAGGTGCAACCACAACGGAGAGGTATCTGTTGAGAGGCCAGACAAACGTGTGGTTCCCGAAGAGGGGCAGCAGCCTTTTGAGTAGTTGCAGGGGCAACAGTCTGGATGATTGACTGATCTGGCCTTGTAACATTAACCAAAACGGCCTTGCTGTTGTGGTACTGCGAACGGCTGAAAGCAAGGGGAAACTACAGCCGTAATTTTTCCCGAGGGCATGCAGCTTTACTGTATGGTTAAATGATGATGGCGTCCTCTTGGGTAAAGTATTCCGGAGGTAAAATAGTCCCCCATTCGGATCTTCGGGCGGGGAGTACTCAAGAGGACGTCATTATCAGGAGAAAGAAAACTGGCATTGTACGGATCGGAGCGAAGAATGTCAGATCCCTTAATCGGGCAGGTAGGTTAGAAAATTTAAAAAGGGAAATGGATAGGTTAAAGTTAGATATAGTGGGAATTAGTGAAGTTCGGTGGTAGGAGGAACAAGACTTCTGGTCAGGTGAATACAGGGTTATAAATACAAAATCAAATAGGGGTAATGCAGGAGTAGGTTTAGTAATGAATAAAAAAATAGGAATGCGGGTAAGCTACTACAAACAGCATAGTGAACGTATTATAGTGGCCAAGATAGACACGAAGCCCATGCTTACCACAGTAGTATAAGTTTATATGCCAACTAGCTCTGCAGATGACGAAGAAATTGAAGAAATTTATGATGAAATAAAAGAAATTATTCAGGTAGTGAAGGGAGACGAAAATTTAATAGTCTTGGGTGACTGGAATTCGACAGTAGGAAAAGGGAGAGAAGGAAACATAGTAGGTGAATATGGATTGGGGCTAAGAAATGAAAGAGGAAGCCGTCTGTTAGAATTTCGCACAGAGCGTAACTTAATCACACACTTGGTTCAAGAATCATAAAACAAGGTGTATACATGGAAGAATCCTGGAGATACTAAAAGGTATCAGATAGATTATATAATGGTAAGACATAGGTTTAGGAACCAGGTTTTAAATTGTAGGACATTTCCAGGGGCAGATGTGGACTCTGACCACAATCGATTGTTTATGAACTGTAGATTAAAACTGAAGAAATTGCAAAAAGGTCGTAATTTAAGGAGATGGGACCTGGATAAACTGACTACACCAGGGGTTGTACAGAGTTTCAGGGAGAATAAGGGAACAATTGAAAGGAATGGGGGAAAGAAATACAGTAGAAGACGAATGGGTAGCTCTGAGGGATCAAGTAGGGAAGGCAGCAGAGGATCAAGTAGGTAAAAAGACGAGGGCTAGTAGAAATCCTTGGGTAACAGAAGAAATATTGAATTTAATTGATGAAAGGAGGAAATATAAAAACGCAGTAAATGAAGCAGGCAAAAAGGAATACAAACGTCTCAAAAATGAGATCGACAGGAAATGCAAAATGGCTAAGCAGGCATGGCTAGAGGACAAATGTAAGTATGTGGAGGCTTATCTCACTAGGAATAAGATAGATACAACCTACAGGAAAATTAAAGAGACATTTGGAGAAAAGAGAGCCACCTGTGTGAATATCAAGAGCTCAGAAGGAAACCCAGTTCTAAGCAAAGAGAGGAAAGCAGAAAGGTGGAAGGAGTATATAGAGGGTCTATACAAGGGCGATGTGCTTGAGGACAATATTATGGAAATGGAAGAGGATGTAGATGAAGATGAAATGGGAGATACGATACTACGTGAAGAGTTTGACAGAGCAGTGAAAGACCAGAGTCGAAATAAGTCCCCGGGAGTAGACAACATTTCATTAGAACTACTGAGGGCCTTGGGTGAGCCAGTCCTGACAAAGCTCTACCATCTGGTGAGCAAGATGTACGAGACAGGCGACATACCCTCAGACTTCAAGAAGAATATAATAATTCCAATCCCAAAGAAAGCAGGTGTTGGTAGATGTGAAAATTACCGAACTATCAGTTTAATAAGTCACAGCTGCAAAATACTAACACGAATTATTTACAGACGAATGGAAAAACTGGTAGAAGCCGACCTGGGGGAAGATCAGTTTGGATTCCGTAGAAATGTTGGAACACGTGTGGCAATAGTGACCTTACGACTTATCTTAGAAGAAAGACTAAGAAAAGGCAAATCTACGTTTCTAGCATTTGTAAACTTAGAGAAAGCTTCTGACAATGTTGACTGGAATACTCTCTTTCAAATTCTAAAGGTGGCTGAGGTAAAATACAGGGAGCGAAAGGCTATTTACAATTTGTACAGAAACCAGATGGCAGTTATAAGAGTAGAGGGACATGAAAGGGAAGCAGTGGTTGGGAAAGGAGTGAGACAGGGTCTGTTAGAATTTTGCTCTCCCCTATGTTGTTAAATCTGTGTATTGAGCAAGCAGTAAAGGAAACAAAAGAAAAATTTGGGGTAGGTATTAAAATCCGATGACATTGTAATTCTGTCAGAGACAGCAAAGAACTTAGAAGAGCAGTTGAATGGACTGGATAGTGTCTTGAAACGAGGATATAAGATGAACATCAACAAAAGCAAAACAAGGATAATGGAATGTGGTCGAATTAGGTCGGGTGATGCTGAGGGAATTAGATTAGGAAATGAGACACTTAAAGTAGTAAAGGTGTTTTGCTATTTGGGGAGCAAAATAACTGATGATGGTGGAAGTAGAGCGGATATAAAATGTAGACTGGCAATGGCAAGGAAAGCGTTTCTGAAGAAGAGAAATTTGTTAACATCGAGTATAGATTTAAGTGTCAGGAAGTCATTTCTGAAAGTATTTGTATGGAGTGTAACCATTTATAGAAGTGAAACATGGACAATAAATAGTTTGGACAAGAAGAGAATAGAAGCTTTCGAAATGTGGTGCTACAGAAGAATGTTGAAGATTAGGTGGATAGATCACGTAACTAATGAGGAGGTATTGAATAGGATTGGGGAGAAGAGAAGTTTGTGGCACAACTTGACTATAAGAAGGGATCGGTTGGTAGGACATGTCCTGAGGCATCGAGGTATCACAAATTTAGCATTGGAGGGCAGCATGGTGGGTAAAAATCATAGAGGGAGACCAAGAGATGAATACACTAAGCAGATTCAGAAGGGTGTAGGTTGCAGTAGGTACTGGGAGATGGAGCTTGCACAGAATAGATTAGCATGGAGAGCAGCATCAAACCAGTCTCAGGACTGAAGACCATAACAACAACAATTGGGCACTATGAACTATGGGTTTTCTCTCTGTTTCAGGCATATCCGAACAATATCCGTATGCAGTTATAAAAAACAGTCGCTGTATTGGGACCATCAATATATTTTTCGATCTCGACATCTACATACATACTGTGCAAGCTACCATCTGGTATTACTGCTGGACATTCCGCTTTCTGTCTTACTCACAAATGGAGTGAGGGAAAAACGACTCTGTATGCTTCAGTACGAGCCCGATTTCTCTTATCTTGTTTTTGCGGTCGTTGTGCGAGATGTATGTTGGTGGTATTAGTATCATCCTGGAGTCTTTTCCAAATGCCGGTTCTCCAAATGTTCTCTTTAGTGTTTCGCAGTAAGAACGTTTTCTTCCCTCCAGGGATTCCCAGTTGAGTTCACGGAGTATTTATGTAACACAAGGATGTTGATCGAACTTCATTTTTTTCTGAGTCATCGGTCCTCTGATAAACTTGATGCAACCTGCCACTTATTCCTCTGTTGTGCGTACCTCTTCACCTCAGAATCAGTTCCAGTCTGCAACCGCAGTTATGTGTTGGATGTATTCCAATCTCTTCTTCACTTGCAGATTTTACACTCTGCAGATCCGTCTACTAACATGCAAGAATGTCCCTGATGTCTTAGCAGATGTCATACCATCCTCTCCCTTCTCTTGTCTTCTCTTCGTTCCTTCGACGATTCTGCGGAGAACTTCCGGTAACAAATGTAGGCGCGCCTCTGAATTGCTTTGTTGTCATCCTTTAATCCGATTTAGTGCGGGATCTCGAAAACTCGAACAGTACTGAAGAATGAGTCTCACAAGTGTTATTTACACGGTCTCTTTAAAGATGTGCTATGTTTTCCTAGAATCATCCGAATAAACCGAAACCGATCATTCACCTTCCCTGCAATCTACCTTACATGCTCGTTTGAGTCGATGTTGTTTTGCAAAGTTACGCCTAGATATTTAACCGACATGACTATGTCAATCAGCACAGCGCTAGCACTGTATCCGAAATTACAGGATTATTTTTCCTACTCATCTGCACTGACTTACAGTTTTCCATATTTAGAGACAGTAGACATTCATCACACCAAATAGAAATCCTGTATCCTCATGCAGTCACTCAAAGTGGACACATCCCCGTATCCTACTTTGTCTCTAATGAACACTCGCCGTCACATATCTGAGAACCTATTTCGCAATTACCATTGCGGAAGAATGTTCCATAACAATCTCCATCAAAGAAAAATTGCATAAGCGTACAAAACACTAAAGCAGGATTCGACATATGACAGGTTTGCCGGTAACTGAGTTGGTTTGTAATATGGCACAAAAATAAATAACTTTGAAACCAAAAAATGAGGATTGTGAAGTGTTTAAACATTTCAGAAAAAAGTATTGTCAGTATAACGCTAAAATTATTCTTCTTATGATCTGCGTCTGCTTTTGCGATATATTGCAATGAAAACAACATGGATACATTTTATTCAGGTCAGTCGATAATGAAGCCAGCGGTTAACTTGTGACTGTTCTTTGTTGCAGACCTGGAGCCCGGGGCCCTGCGCCAGTTCGGCGCCGATGTTGACCCAGCTAACGGTGAGTGGTAGCACCTAGCGTCTGCTGTTCTCGATGGACTCTGGTGAACCGAGAGATAATTCTAGCTATCCGCCGTCTTCCAGCCGTGACAGGTCGACTGCGTGTTCAAGGTCGACAGCTGACTGACTCTTGCAGACTGGGATGTCTTCGGGTCATAATCTCACTTTACGTAACACAGTGGATTTCCATTGCGGAGGACATCGTTCTGACGCAGCCTTTCTGATTTATTTGATACCAGATACGCCGAGTACATATACTCGCATGGAGATGTTTGAATGAATCCAGAATGCACGCCCAGTTCTGAGTTTTGTGTTCGCGCCAAATTTTTCAAACATTTATCGCAAAGCAGGAGAACATACACGTATCTAATTTGTGGTGATGTATAGGTGGTATTGCTTCCTGTGCGTTGTATCACACAGCAGAGTGATCCCGCTATTGCAGACTGTGCCGGATGTCTAACTACCTTGGTACAGGCAATCGTGTACTATTAGAAGGCTATTTTTGAATGAGCAATTAAGTAATTAACGTCGCCGAATTAAAACATTGACTACATTGCGAACATTTATCATAGGAACATTTAAGTGCTAAAAACAACCTTCAGGCAAAAAAAGCTAATGAGTGACTCACATAAGCAAATTATTTTTACTATATTAAATTTTAAGGGAAAGTAGCTCTTTTCTTTTTCAATCACAAATTTATTGTTATCTTTCAAGCTCAGTGCAATCTAGTTATTATAAATAATCATACCAAACTTAAAGAACTGATATTCTACGAGCGAAATTTAAATTTCGATTCTACATATTTATATGTATATATGGTTTTCAGCGAACCGAAATAATAGTCAGAGCGCTTTTCTACTTAAGACTGATGTATATAACGCTGCCTTCAAACAGAACCACTGCAGACTACTATACCACTTGTTGCTGACCTCTTGTAAAAGCCAGACTTGTGTCTAGAAAATCACCATCTGTATATTTTATACCGTTATTACTTTTAGTTTGGCAGCATTTTGGCGTTGCCGGTTTGTAAAACGACGATTGTGCTGTTTTCATATTCGAAAAAAGTGATTTAAAGTGACAGGCACAAGCGTCTAAAAATGTCAGCTGATTTGGAAAGAATGACTTTTTGTGCAGCAAAGGAGAAGAAATATTGGACTGACGAAAAAGATATCCATCTTCTATATTTAATTAAGGGATTCAGCCATCATGTGGCTGGTTGCCAGAAGACATTCTTGTAAACTAGCTGATCAGCGGAAAACCGTTATACGGGGGGACTAGCAATGTCGACTTAGGCCTCAACATATAAAGTAGACAGCAAAAATTGTTTTCCTCCATTCGTTTTCTGCTTTGGGGAGATATGGTGAGTGTAAACGCAGCATTTTCTCCTTTACTTCATTGATACAACATCCAGTAACCGAGTAATTGCGCAAACTGTGAACTTCATGGCTTTGAACCCTCGAGCGAAAGGTAAGTAGTTGACAGACTTTATTGGACTTGCGGCGTTTGTTAGTTGTATTCTGACATAGAAATGTATCCGTACTGGCCAAGAATATAACACAGTATATAGCCCTTCTCGTGACATTCTTTTTCTGTATTATCCAAGGAGACAGTTTCCTAACTACATTCGATCACCCATGACGGAGGTGAAGGAGTACCTACAACAGATCTGGGACGTGACTTTCGTATAAGGCCGCCGGCACTTCCAGATAGTCGTCATTATATTGACTGAAAATGTTATATGTTGTATGTTAACCGGGGATCTAGAAACGATGGAGAGGCTCCGTCTCCGCCGCAGTCACAGTGGTCCACAACCCCACGACTACCGCAGCCCACTTCACCCCTCCGCCGCCCAACACCGAACCCAGGGTTATTGTGCGGTTCGGCCCCCGATTGACCGACCCCCTATCCCAGGGAACGTCTCACACCAGACGAGTGTAACCCCTATGTTTGCGTGGTAGAGTAATGGTGGTGTACGCGTACGTGGAGAGCTCGTTTGCCGGACGCTAAAGACTACACTGTTGAGCGCCCATTTCCACCATATCCATCCATCCATCAGCTCGTTTGCGCAGCAATCGCCGACATAGTGTAGCTGAGGCGGAATAAGGGGAACCAGCCTGCATTCGCCAAGGCAGATGGAAAACCGCCTAACAACCGTCCACAGACTGGCCGGGTCACCTGACCTCGACCCAAGTCCGCCGGGAGGATTCGTGCCGGGGACCAGCTGCTCCTCCCCGCTCCGGAAAGCCGTACGTCAGACCGCTCGGCTAATCGGGCGGACGTACAACTGCAAATGTTAGCTGTGTTTTACCTGCTGTAAGCAGCCGGGTTGTAGCAACCGTGGGAGTACACTACCGGATCAGAATATCTGGACACGTTTTAGTGGATACTGACATGAGGTGCATCCACCCATCTGCTTTGTGACAGCTTCATTCGGCTGGGACCACTTTCAGAGTGGTGTCTGAATGTCTGTGGAGGAATGACAGCCTATTCTTCCTCAAGTGACGAAACCATAAAAGATAGCTATGTTGGACGCTGGGGTCTGGAGCGAAGTAGACGTTATAACTCATCCTAAGGGTGCTTCATTGAGTCTCTAGACAGGCCAGTCCATTTCAAGAATGTTATTGTCCACAAGTATTTCCACACAGGTGCTGCTCTATGACACAGTGCCTTGTCATGCTGCTACAGTCCTCGTCTCCGAACTGCTACTCTACAGCGCTCAGTACATAACACGATAAAATGACATCATATAATTCGGCGTTTAGCATTTTTTAAAGCGCGGTAGGGGATCACACCCTAACCACGAAAAGTATGGCTTACCCTAAGATCACCTGCTCCGTACTTCATTACTGGCATTTCACTCGACGCCAGGTATGTCCAGTGCTGGCGCTATTTACACCGCCTCAAACGCCGCTTAGCATTGGCTATAGAAATATGTAGCTTATGAGGAGCAGCTCGATTTTCCCTATTCTTTTAAACTTCCTATGCCTGAAATTTTGCTAGGTGATTGGTCAGCTGGCAGCGTTTTGGAACTCACGATTAGTTCCTTCCGCTGATTTTATGCTGTGTTTTACAACCACCCTCCGAACGTTCGACTTCGGAAATTTAAAAGGGCTGAATTGTCCCTGACGGATTTGTTACTCAGATGACCCCTAATGACTAGTCCGTTGCGCTCTCCTGACCGAACCACTCTGTTGCTGCCGCTTGTCTATCGACAAGGCAACACTCCCCGCCTTCGCTCATATTGTCGGGTCCGACTCTAGTGCCATCTAGTTGTCAATTCTGCATTACATAAGGGTATCCGGTACTGTAAACAAAACACGGACAGATTTCACTGATCTCTTTGACTTCCAAAAATAACTTCAAAACTGACTTCTCGCAGCATCACTGCATCTTTTTATACAGACTTTTAACAATAACTTCCAAAATAAAGCATTATTAATTTTGTACAATTTTGATGTTACAATTTAAAATTTAAAAAACGTAAAGAAACTGATAATACAGCCGAATAAGGTATAAAATACAATATTCAATGAGAATCTTTTATAGTAATATCTTTAGTTTTTCATAAGAAAATCATCCTGAACTTTAATTACAATAATGTCTCTCGTATTATTTTAGTTACGTAATTAATTACCATTTGGATTTGGTTACTGATATTCAATGGTAGTACAGAGTTCGTGCTTCATCCGATTGCATACCGAAAACGCACAAATAAGGCCTCAAATTCTGGAAATTGAAAAATGTGAGATGTAAACAATTGGAGAATTAATTAGAAATGTAATTACGAAGATTATTAATTACAGAGGAAGACATAAAAAACAAATGAAAATACATCGCTTGGTAATAACTTATAAGCTGTTTCTCAAGATAGTGAGGTCTTCTGTTACTGGATTTATAGAGTACCATTTATTAATTAGAGGCATTCATTTTTCACGCTAGCATCTCTGCAGTCTCTAGTTGTCTCCAACATAAACCCTAATATTTGTTTGACGCAATCCTGTCCCTTGACAGCTGTCTTTATTTGAGCACACCTGCTACATGGGGCGTCATCAACGACACGTCGCATGCACTCTTATTTTGTTTTCCCCCTCACGATAGATGAGTGATGTCATATGTGCTCAATCATCGTATATCTGAGATTCATCATGTACTTTATTCTAACAAAATGGATACCCTAGTACAGACGTCTAACACCTATTGAAAATGATTTTAAAATAAGTAGATGTGTCCTTTCCTCCACATATCAAGGTAATTTCTCTGTAAAACTCTAGTTTTGTGTGCCACCGATGTCTGAAGACTGACGAATGCAAAGACAATAACCAGCACTAGACGCTGAAGAAACAATCCATTGTAACAGACACTTAGATCAGCAGGTTCAAAGGGTCGTAAATGAGACACTATTTAGCAAATAGGTGAACTTTAGCTTGAAACAAAATATCATAATTCTCAAAACAGAAGTTGCTGTATGCCTCCTTTATTGGTCACGGAAGGGCAAAAGAACAGTTTCAGTGACATATTTATTTTAGTGTATATTCCAGATGATCACATGCAGACCTTAGGTAATTTTTCTTC
Source organism: Schistocerca gregaria (assembly GCF_023897955.1). NCBI lineage: Eukaryota > Metazoa > Arthropoda > Insecta > Orthoptera > Acrididae > Schistocerca > Schistocerca gregaria. Next base: position 569,199,692 of record NC_064923.1, read on the forward strand.
ACGAGCTGCTTTATGTATAGTGATGACGAAGCTCCTGCAGGGCTCTTATGGCTACACTGGCAGCACTGCTATTACTGTTCTGTCGTCAGCAGAGGGTACGCTAGACATTTTGACGGTGATTTGTTTGCTTTTAGTTCGCATATGTATTTCAGGTAATTCTTTCGCTTTCGTTGTTTTTAAAAAGTGTCTGAAGCTAACTAAGTTATAAGGTATGGAACGATATAGAGGAACAAGGAGAAATGACGCAGGCAAGAGGAGCAAAATCATAGCGTAATATACAAAGTGGTCAGAAACAATCAGAAAAGATTGTTGTGGTGTTGTTGGGTGGGTAAATAAATTGTTAAGAAAAAAAATGATACGTTGCGCCGTTTCACAGTTAATTAGCATTGATGTTAGCCAATCACGCCGTTGAGCGCGCAAATTCAAGCGGCCCACCGGATATAATTATGTCAGTTGTTCTCATGCATAGATGAGAGCGCACGAGGCTCCTCGTACTTTGGTCGGGTTCGATCCTTACTACCGTCCCATGTCCAATTATTGTATCGCTCTCTTGTTCCGTTTTAGTAAACCGAACGAGGAACACGTATGGCGACACCGACTCCGGCGGGCCGCTTGAGTCCGCGTACGCAAAGGCCTGAGTTGCTAATTTCAGTGCTATTTACCCGGAAACGAGCAATGTATCGATTTTTTTTCTTAACTGTTATTCCTCAGCACAACATAGCCTGCAACATCCCTACAAGCTTTTCAGACTGTTTCTGACCACTCTGTATTTTTCAGTCAAGTGAAAACGACAGAATAAAGTAGTATTGAGCAGTGGTAAAATTTGCTGTTTCGAAGAGCGCGCCGCAGCGCGTAGTGTAAAGCAGTCGCCCTCCGTTTCTGGCGGTGGCGCCGCTGTGGCTACCGCAGTTTTGGTGTCTCCCTCTGGTGGGAAAGGGGAAAAGGTATTTAAGGGGCGCTATGAGCTCGCCAAGCAGGCAGTTGCAGTCAAGAAGGCAGTCTGTCAGTCTAGGCGAGTCTAGTCAGCTGGTCAGCCAAGTTAGTCTGGGTCTGTCTCTCGTCCGCATTGGCTAGGCGGTTGGTGTCTGTCGTCCAGTGTGCTATTATGTGTTAGGCCGCTAGTCTGCTCGAGTTGGCTCAGGCAATGGGCATTGGCGGTTAGATCGATCGGTTGGTCGGTCGTGCACTAAGGCACAAGATGACCTGTCCGCCTGGAGCGTCAGCGCATGTGAGGTCGCCACGTGAGTCCAGTGGCCGCACCGTATAGCGAGGCGTAGTGGCTTCGCGGCCGACGCGAGAGCGACAGGAACCAACCCACTACGTCGGTCTGACCGGGGCGAGCTGCGACGCCGTGAGACGGGAGATCGGCGCACCTTCCTGAGTCCGTTGAAGCGGCAGGCGGCGGACGATCCGAGAGAGCGTTTTGGGGGTGCTGCGCCAGGTCTTCGCCAGAAATCGCAGTTATTAGAAGTTAAGTGATTCGTGATATGTTGTTTAAGTTACTTGTTAAATTCTACTTGTTTTCTTGGTCAGTCTCTCGTCCCCAGCTTGCTCGTTTGTCTCTCGTCCGCATTTGTTAGGCAGTTAGTGTCTGTCTGTCTGCCGTACGTTAATAGCTGCCTCTGTCATGTTTGTCGGATTCGATGTTAACGAATTTATTGCTCAAAGGCCGAATTTCTGAAATATGTTTTATCTTGCCTATCATCTTGCGAGCCGGTATATGTGTAATGTGGAGCATGTTGTACATTTTATGTAAGTCTGAATTTCATGGGTTTTATTTAAATAGCCATTTTTATAAAGTTGCCATCCTTCCACCATAAGAGTCTTTCATAAAAACAAATTGCACTTTCGGTCGCAAATAAGTTCTTAGTGTGAGTGTTTGTACCATTTCCATCCCTCTTACGGGGTGCATAGTTAATGTGTTTGTGTGAGTTGTTAAGGTTTTTAGTTTAAAGTAATAAGGTATGTTGCAGATTTGCACCAGTGTAGTCTCTCAGAGGTTGTTGCGAGCGGTCGTGACTGCGGCCGTGTTGAAAGGAAGCGGCAAGCTTCTCAGCACGAAGGCTCATACTGTCAATATTGTTTGTTGCCTCTAAAAAAATTTGTAACTTGATATTTCGAGGGTGCTTTTCGGTTTATAAATTTTAAATCTGTTTTAAAAAGGCTTCTATGAATAAAATTTCTATTTGTTGAAGGTAATTTCATTTTCATCAGTTACTCCCTGGCAAGGTGATGCATTAGCCAAACGAGCGGCAACCTTAGGTACCGTCCTGGATCTGCACCTTCCTTATACAGACTACTTACGTGAAGTCAAGGATCACGCAAGACAACAATGGCAGGAAATGCGGAACGTTTCTCAACAGACAAAAGGCGGTTATTACACAGTGCTACAACCTCGGATTCCTTCACAGCCGTGGTTCATGAGGACACATCTGGACCGATCCACGATTTCTACCATCATAAGACTCCGCTTCAATCATGCCTCTTTCCCACATCATCTACATCGGATCAACGTTTACAGTTCACCAGCATGTGAGTGTGATCCTGAGTCGGAAGCTGATGTTAACCACATCTTATTTATGTGCCCCAAATTTGACCGTGAACGGTTCGTCTTTCTGAAGACATTGCTGAGTATGGGCTACCATCTTCCTCAATCAGCTGCTTCTTTTTTGTGTACTAAAGACGTTCGTCTATATAAAACGATAGTTAACTTCATGAAGAGTACTTGTCACAATCTGTAGGTTTTAATGGTGTACGTAAATTATAAATATGTCTTGCTGATGAAGATATTTCAGAATTGGTGTGAATTGTAAGCCAAGGCACTTTTAATTATTTTCCAATTCAATTCAATTCAATTTTTTAAACATTATGTACAAACCTGTAACAGTCAAGCGTTTTGTTCTTGTAAATATGCATTTCTGTATTTGTTTATTCAATTATGTGTACATTGTCACTACGTGTTGCCGATGGCTAAATTGAGTACACACTCAAAGGCCAAATAAAAAAAAAGAAACTACATCCACGCTCACCTAGTGTGATTAAATTTATTAATGTTCTTGATGAATCGCTAGTAAATAAAGTAAATTCTTTAAGAAAAGATTTTGAAAGTTCAACATCACTGTTCAAGTATACTGATTAACAAATTTAAAAAATAATCGCATTAAGTGTTAATACATTTATCCTTTTACGGAACCATGTTTCTATACAGCCGTGCACATCTTCAGTGTTCCATAAATATGGAAAACGGGTGGGGAGAGATCTGGACTGTATGAAGGATGTGTAGTGGCTTCCCAGCGACACGTCTGCAGCGTAGCCTTGGCAACGTGGGGGCCGTCATTATCCTGCAACAGAACGATGCCGTCTGCCAACATTCCTGGACATTTGGACTTTCTGGCACCGTTCAATTTTTGCAGAAGTGGCCACTTACAGTTGTGCGGTAATAGCGGTGCCGTCTTCCAGAAACACAATGAGGAGCACACCCTTGTAGTCAAAGAAAAATGTCGTCATGACTTTCCCGGAGGTGGCGCGCCTGTTGTTTCGCCTACACTGCAGAAGTTTCGCTGGGAAGTCGCAATATCTCCCCATGCGATTTCCACGTTTTTGGAGCGCTGAAGACATTCGTGGCCGTCGATTTGGTTGGAACGAAGTGGTGCGCGCCTGGGTACAATTATGACTCCGTAGGCAATCGCAAACACTTCTGCACGAAGGCATTGACCGTCTGTCTCACAGTGGGGTAAATGTGTGAAAAGTTAAGCCGATTCCTTTTTGAAATAATAAAGATTTTACTTTAGTTCCATCCGTATAGTTTTCATTTGACTGCCCCTTATACGTTATCAGTGTTTTAACAATACCCAAGAGAAACACTTTTCGAAGAACGCTGTCTAGAGACACGATATTGAGCATGATTCCCCAACTTCAAGCTATGACGAAAACTTTTTGTTTTGATAAGAGGAAAGCTTCATCACGTTCGACGTGCTTGTCTGACGTCACGCATCTCTACACGAGGTGTAATCGAGGTACGATCGATATCGCGATAAAGCGTACCGCACGCCGCCGTCCCTTGCGTAAGCCGCCCGCTGGTGCGTGGCACACGGCGAGCTCTCGCCTGCGTAAATAGACACGGACGCGCGCTCACACACACACACACACACACACACACACACATGCTCACGCACTGCGGCGTCTCACTGCGCTCCCAGAAACAGCAGTAACTATCACTCATCGTAGCGTGCGCGTGTAGTTCATACAGTGTTTCAGCGAGCTACAGAATGGAAATTTAATGTTTAAAAATTCATGGTAACTTGTAAGTAACATACGAGAGTCACTCCAAAAGAAATGCACACTATTTTTCTTAAAATCCATCTTTTATTCTACATTTTTGAAAGTTTTACAGTGTGTAGATACACCCTTTAGGAACAATATTTTTATTTCTCCACATAATTTCCATCCCTCTCAACTGCCTTATGCCATTTTGGAACCAGCGCCTGTATACCCGCACGATAAATTCTGGGCCAAGCTGTTGGAGCCACTGTTTGGCAGAGTGCAGAAACCTTGTTCCACGAAGAGAGTCTTTCAGTTTCCCAGAGAGATGATAGTCACATGGAGCCAGGTCGAGACTGTAAGGCGGGTGTTTCAGTGTTGTCCATCCGAGTTTTGTGATCGCTTCCATGGTTTTTTGCCTGACATGTGGCCGTGCTTTGTCGTGCAACAGAAAACCATTCTGCTTTTGCCGATGTGGTCGAACACGACTCAGTCGAGCTTGAAGTTTCTTCAGTGTAGTCACATATGCAACAGAATTTATGGTGGTTCCAAGTGGCATGATGTCCACAAGCAAGAGTCCTTCGGAATCGAAAAACAGCGTAGCCATAACTTTTCCAGCAGAAGGTGTGGTTTTTAATTTTTTTTTTTCTTGGGTGAATTTGCATGATGCTACTCCATTGATTGCCTCTTCGTCTCTGGTGAAAAATGATGAAGCCATATTTCATCACTTGTCACAATTCTTCCAAGAAATTCATCTCCACCTTCTCGTACCGTTCCAAAAGTTCGGTGCATACCGTTTTTCTTGTTTCTTTGTGAGCCACTGTCAACATCCTGGGAACCTACCTGGCACAAAACTTTGTTAACGCCAACACTTTCAGTATTCTGCAAACACTTCCTTCCCATATCCCAACGCAGCGTGACAATTCGGTCACTGTGATGCGTCTGTCAGCAGTCACCAACTCGTTAACTCTCTGCACATGGTCTGGAGTGCGTGCAGTACGAGGCCTGCCGCTGCGAGGACAATCCTCAATATCCCGCTTTCATCACGTAACCTGCTTGCCCACCCACTAACTGTACTGTGATCGACAGCAGATTCTCCACACACCTTTTTCAACCTCTTGTGATTGTTTCCCACTGTCTCGTTTTCACACAATAGGAATTCTATGGCAACACGTTGTTTCTGACGAACGTCAAGTGTAACAGCCATCTTGAAGACATGCTGTGACGGCGCCACTCACGGGAACAGGTTGAACTAAGTTTGAAAACAAGTGGGAAGCATGTATCTACACACTGTAAAACTTTCACACATGCAGAATGAAAACTGTATTTTTACAAAAACAGTGTGCATTTATTTTGGAGTGACCCTCGTATGTCTGTGTTCGTACGGGGCAATCAACAACATTCCCGCAAGCAGTTATCATATGAGTCCCAGCTCGCTCTGCTCGTTTGAAGGTCCAAAGGGCTGCAACTTACGTTCACACCATGTCTCTTGCACACGGGGAGGCAAGGTCGGCCACGGATCGAATCCGCTTGGTGGATTAATGACCGAGGGCGAGTGTGCTGGCCAGTCTGGAAGTAGCTTCTAGACGGTTTCCAACATCTGTCTATGTGAATACCGGGTTGGTACCCACGCCTCCCTTCAGTTACCCGATTCACAAACACTTATGAAACGTATTAGTAATATAGATACATTTTCTGCATGAGTTCGCGCTCATCGCGAATCTTTTGTGAATGAAACCGTTTCGGCTACAGCCGTCATCAGATAAAAAGGACTTTGAACTTGCGAAATATATACAATGTAATTTTTGTAGCAGACTACACGGCGTTTTAAAGAAGTTTATTAAGCGACGTAGACAGTTTTATTCACAAAATATTAGAAAAAATTCTCACACTCGATCATGAGATAACACTAGACACAGACAATAAGCTATACGATTTCCGTCGCAGGGAGATGTGGTGGCGAAGACATCCTGCCACAAGCTACTATTAACACTGAGAAATCCGAATTAACTTGCCGACCCCGTGGAGACACGGGGTAAGACCTGGAAGATGCAGAAGAAGAAGAAGAAGAAGAAAAAGAAGAAGAAAAAGAAGAAGAAGAATGAAGACGTAGTACTTTGTTGTTAATGAGTCGCAGCTTTTGAAGCAAAGAATGCATTTGGTGTTGCTGAAAGTAATATGACACGGTTGCTGCATATACAGAATAATTCAGGAGGAATAGTAAATATTTTACTAGGCAGTGGCTAGACTAATTGGAATGAAATATTCCATGCAACGTGTGTCCAATTTATACTGTTGTTAGAATGGAAACCAAACACTCACAATTCTTGTTAAGCAAAGGCAAATAGCTAATTTCAAAGCTGACTTCCAAAAATTCCACCTTAGACGCATGATTAAGTTCAAAGTTTACTTACAAGAATTCCACCTCAGACTTCAGTGTCCACTCGAAATCTATTGATAACACCCTGTGTAGCTCTTCTGAGGTCGTCTTGGTGTCCCTCCATGATGACAGTACTATTCATAATCCGAACGTCGAATTCGTTTCCCGTGATTGCTTTTTGTTTCTAGACGTTATCTATCAAGTATCCCCACAGGCAAAAATATGAAGGCGTAAAGGTCCGTGGATATAGGTGGCCAAGAAATGTGACATTTTCTGTCAATCCACCTTCCGGCTTAGATGATCTTCCATCTGAGACTAGAATGTGCTGGGACTCAGTCATGCCGGAAGAAACACACCCATCGATGTAGCCAAAAAAAACTTTTCAGTAATGCTGGAAACTCGTTTTCGAGAAACTCTACATAACGGAGCCGTGTAAGATGATGCGGTATATAACTGGCCCAATCAGCTGTGTCATACCACACCACACATTTAGAGAGAAGTGTCCTTGAAAATGTGTCCCCACAAAAGCATACGGAAGCCGGCAGAGGTGGCTGAGCGGTTCTAGGTGCTACAGTCTGGAACCGCGCGATTGCTACGGTCACATGTTCGAATCCTGCCTTTGGCATGGATGTGTGTGATGTCGTTATGTTAGTTAGGTTTAAGTAGTTCTAAGCTTCTCAGAGCAATTTTCAACCAAAAGCATGCGGATTTCCGTTGGCTCACCGATATGAGTTGAAAGAGTTGATGATACCGTAAAGAAGAAAGTGGCTTTATCAGTAAATACACTGATGGGAAAAATCGCAACACCAAGGACTTGTGTGGCATAAACGAAAGCTGGTAGGTGTGTTTCTATTTCTGAAAGATGATGCTCCAGTCACATAAGAGTGGCGCCAGTAAGGCCACTGTGAGGATGAAAATCAGGTTCGGTTTTGTGATGTCGTCAGTCATACGACCACACCGCCGCCTGAGAGATCGATCCGCCGGATGCGATTCTCTCGATAAACGGAACAGCAGAATGGCTGTGCTAGTCAAAGAGTACACAGCCAGTCGCAGTACTTAAACTCGCCGCTAGGCCACTTCATGTGTAGCAGGAGTGTAGTGCAGTTGTGCGAGTCTTCAGTTCGTAACCGCGCTCAGTGGTTAGCCAGCGCCGACGTCAGTCAGTATCGTCTGCAGGTCAGCCATTGCTACCATCAAGTCTTTGTAGCCCAGTTCCAGTTTAGTCTTCAAATTCACCAGATTCGACATTCAAGATTACAAGAGATTACTTCGTCACTGCAAGATTTGTGACTTGTAAATTATGTCATTTACCGACGCTTAGTCTAGTCGCATCTTCTACGAGTATAATTGTCAACCAGCAAACCATGGACTACAACAAACTTAAGTAATAAATACTTTCTTATTTTGTACTCTTGCTAGTTAACTGTGTTTTTCTGTTGCAGCTACCAAGCAGTCTTGGCATAGTAGAACTCACGTTTCCACCTTCTTGGCTACCTCATATTTGCTACCTCATGTTGATGAACTCGGTTATGGTGGAAGATCGAGAGCCATCAAAAAAATGGTTCAAATGGCTCTGAGCACTATGGGACTTAACTTCTGAGGTCATCAGTCCCCTACAACTTAGAACTACTTAAACCTAACTAACCTAAGGACATCACACACATCCAAGCCCGAGGCAGTATACGAACCTGCGACCGTAGCGGTCGCGCGGTTCCAGACTGTAGCGCCTAGAACCGCTTGGCCACACCGGCAGGCGAGAGCCATCAGGTGTTAAGCAAAAGCTGTAAAGGTTGTTAGGGTTTGTTACTTTTTACATTGGACTGTTGAGTCGAAGTTAGATAAGAATGCTTTTATGTCGACAAAGAGGCTATTATCAACACCTCTGTGAGTTTGAACGGGGTCGTGTAACAGGGCTACGAGAAGCTGGATGTTCCTTCTGCGATATTGCAGATAGGTTTGGCAGCAATGTAGCCACTGTACGCGATTGCTGGCAGCGGTAGTCAGAAGAATATTCGGTAGCAAGAAGACCCGGGTCCAGCCGGCCATGTGGCACGATCGAGGGGGAAGACTGTCGTGTTCGGCGTATGTCACCGGTGCATCGTACCGCATCTGCGGTAGCAATTTTAGCAACAGTTGGCACCACAGTGTCACAACGAACTATTACAAATTGGTTACTTCAAGAACAGGGCCAACGCACACGCTCTCTAACGTGCGTTCTACTGACCCAAAATCACCGCTGTTTGCGACTCATTTGAGGGCATGGTGGAGGTGTGTTGCGTTTTCTATGAAAACTAGTTCTGCCTCGATGCCAATGATGGTCGTATGTTGGTTAGGAGAGTCCAGTTGAGGATCTGCAACCAATCTGTCTGCATGCTAGACACATTGGACCTACAACTGGATTTATTGTCGCGTGATGGCAGGAGCAATCTTGTGATTATCCCACGCAACCTGATTGGAAATTTGTACGTCTGTCTGATGATTCGACCTGTTGTGCTGCCACTCATGAACAGCACTTCAGACCAGCAGATCTGCCTCCAGTCGAGCACATATGAGACATCATCGGACGGCGACTCCAGCGTCATCCACAAATAGCATTAAGCGACCCTGTACTGACCGACCAAGTGCAACAGGCATGGAATTCCATTCCACAAACTGACATCCGGCAACTGTACAATCCTAATTCAAAGGGCTCTAAGCACTATGGGACTTAACATCTGAGGTCATCAGTCCCCTACACTTACAACTAATTACACTACTGGCCATTACAATTGCTACACCAAGAAGAAATGCAGATGACACACGGGTATTCATTGGACAAATATATTATACTTGAACTGACATGTGATTTCATGTCCACGCAATTTGGGTGCATAGATTCTGAGGAATCAGTACCCAGAAAAACCACTTCTGGCCGTAATAAAGGCCTTTATACGCCTGGGCATTGAGTCAAACAGAGCTTGGATGGCGTGTACAGGTACAGCTGCCCATGCAGCTTCAACACGATACCACAGATCATCAAGACTGGTGACGGGCGTATTGTGACGAGCCAGTTGCTCGGCCACCATAGACCAGACGTTTTCAGTTGGTGAGAGATCTGGAGAATGTGCTGGCCAGGGCAGCAGTCGAACATTTTCTCTGTTCAGAAAGACCCGTACAGGACGTGCAACATGCGGTCGTGCATTATCCTGCTGAAATGTAGGGTTTCGCAAGGATCGAATGGAGGGTAGAGCCACGGGTCGTAACACATCTGAAATGTAACATCCACTGTTCAAATTACCGTCAATGCGAACAAGAGGTGAACGAGACGTGTAACCAATGGCACCCCAAACCATCACGCCGGGTGATACGCCACTATGGCGATGACGAATACACGCTTCCAATGTGTGTTCAACGCGATATCGCTAAACATGGATGTGACCATCATGATGCTGTAAACAGAACCTGGATTCATCAGAAAAAAATGACGTTTTGCCGTTCGTGCACCCAGGTTCGGCGTTGAGTACACCATCGCAGGCGCTCCTGTCTGTGACGCAGCGTCAAAGGTAACCGCAGTCATGTTCTCTGGGCTGATAGTCCATGCTGCTGGAAACGTCGTCGAACTGTGCATGCAGATGGTTATTGTCTTGCAAACGTCCCCATCTGTTGACTCAGGGATCGAGACGTAGCTGCACAATCCGTTACAGCCATGTGGATAAGATGCCTGTCATCCCGACTGCTAGTGATACGAGGCCGTTGGGATCCAGCACGGCGTTCCGTATTACCCTCCTGAACCCACCGATTCCATATTCTGCTAACAGTCATTGTATCTCGACCAACGCAAGTAGCAATGTTGCGATACGATAAACCGCAATCGCGATAGGCTGCAATCCGACCTTTATCAAAGTCGGAAACGTGATGTTACGCATTTCTCCTCCTTACACGAAGCACCACAACAAAGTTTCACCAGGAAACGCCGGTCAACTGCTATTTGTGTATGAGAAATCGGTTGGAAACTTTCCTCATGACAGCACGTTGTAGGTGTCGCCACCGGCGCCTACCTTGTGTGAATGCTCTGAAAAGTTACACATTTGCATATCACAGCATCTTCTTCCTGTCGGTTATATTTCGCGTCTGTAGCTCGTCATCGTCGTGGTGTAGCAATTTTAAAGGCCGGTAGTGTAAATCTTAATAACCTAAGGACATCACATACATCCGTGCCCGAGGCAGGATTCGAACCCTAAGCACTGTGGGACTTCACATCTGAGGTCATCAGTCCCCTAGCTTTAGTACTACGTAAACCTAACTAACTTAGGCCATCACACACATCCGTGCCAGAGCCAGGATTCAAACCTGCGACCGTAGCAGCAGCGCGGTTCTGGACTAAAGAGCCTAGAACCACTCGGCCACAGCGGCCGGCTGTACAACCCAATGCATGCGCGTTCGCATGCTTGTATTCAACATTCTGGCGGTGACATCGGTTATTTATGTACCAATATTTCACATTTGCAGTGGCTTATCTCGCGCTTACGTTAACTTGTGAATTTGCGGTGTTAATCACCTACATAAATTACAAATGTATTACCGAAATTTTATTACTGTGCGTTAATTATTTTTGGTGTTACGATTTTCGCTCCTGTCAGTGTAGTATTAATGGGAGTACTCGTCGATACGAAACTAACCAACGACAAATTTCGAGTCGTCTACTTCATCATGTTCTCAAAGGTAATGAATCCGCTATAAATGATATTGACAGAGGAAGTGCATACATTATTTCCGCCATATTCTTATTTGTAGAACAGCGAGAGGTTTAGAAATTCCGGGTACGCTTGTTGAATGACTACGTTCTACCGACGGAATAATATCTTCTATTTATCCTAGACTCTAGTCATTTACATATTCAGATGAAATATGACTGCTGGCACTGTATCCTTATCAGGCAGCTACGTAAAAACACGAGTAAACTCTCTTCACGGCGTTAATCTGCAGTTAGAAAATTATTTATAGTATTTTCTACCAGAAGCAACAGCGATTGCATTGAAAAACACCTTAGCGGAATACTCAGCATTTTTAAAGGATGCAGTAGAAATGACCCACGAATTACAATCACAGCTGAAAATTCAATTATGTAAAGAACTTCACAAATTGAACATGAAACAAAAATTTCACTTCGTAAATGAATGCATTGCAATTGAAGTAACAACATGCCAAAAGTAGACTTATTCTGTAACCAGCCATATATATGTAACATACAAGAAATGGCCACACGTTGTATGGAATGTTTTACTTGAACTAGTCTATGCTACCACCTGCTAAAATATTTACTGTTCTTCCTAAGAAACGCTGTAATTGTATGAGCTTTGTTTCCAAATTTGGATCAGATGGAAACCGAAGCCAATTCACCCGCATGGGAGGCGCGCATGCTGCCACAGAAGCACACTGCTTCTCGCAAACTCAACCTTCTTTTAAGATGTCATACAGGGTCTCGGCAAATTTCAGAATCCATTCTGTAGAAAATTTTTGAGAGTTCCGCCAAACGGCTTTGGGTAGTGATATTTGAGTTCTCAGTTTCACTTACCATAAATATAAAAAAAAATTAAAATCCGACTGGCTTGTGGTCCTATTATCAGGCCGACGAACAATACTCACGAATCAGCCATACCATGTATTTTTATTTTATTTTTAAGTGAGGTTCTTCGTGCCTAATTTACTCCTCTCTGCGTTTCTCTTACAAGGAATATAGCCGTTGCCTAACCCACGGCTAGATTTATGTGGTCGTTCCACCGTGAATCACCTCGGACAGATATTTCCAGGTACTTAAGTGATAAATTTGGATCCATTTACTTATCTCCGGTAGCTTACTGAAACGATATCGCAAATTTGGTCCTCGTACGGGCGTTACGGTACCTTTTTTTTTAATCCTCAGACAAAGCACTGATCACTGTCTCTGCATTATATAATAAGTTTTTAACAACTCAGCGACCTGGAAACAACTGTGTCGCCTGGTAACACCCTCGTAGGGCTACAGACGTTACCCGCCAGGTCACTTTCATCTGTCTTGAGTAACAGCGGCCCACTCGGAGCTCTCTGAGGTACGCCAGGCGCTACTTCACTGACCATGCCTCTCCATTAATGACGACTTACACCGTCCTGTTCGGGAAGAAGTAGAGTTGTAAAACTGCCTTAGTCTACCTTAAACTATCGTACAAAATGATTTAGAGGGCTCTAAGCACTACGGGACGTCACATCTGGAGTCATCAGTCCCCCGGACTTAGAACTACTTAAACCTAACTAACCTAAGGACATCAGACACATTCATGCTCGAGGGAGGATTCGAACCTGCGACCGTAGCAGCAGCGCGGTTCCGGACTGAAGCACCAAGAACTGCTCGGTTACCTGTATGTTAGATGTGTTGCATACTTATTGGGTGTTACATTTCGATCACTCTGTTTGTGTATACTATTCCTTACTGAATTCCCCTAGAATCTGGAAGTGGTGAACCGTCTAGAACTTGGGTGGGGATATAAGAAGGGCTGCGTAACCTATGGAACATTTTTGTTCTACATAGTTATCCCCTGGTCTGTTTATTTAAAATTAACAGTATTTATACCAAAATTGAAATTTTAATGGTTTAGCTGAGGTTTTATTCGAAAAAAATTGATCTGTAACGTGGAACAGAAGGAGCCTGTATGGGAAAAAAAAACAAACAAAACAGGTTTATCACATAGCGCTAGAATATGCAATTTCCTCAAAAAAGCTAAAATTTAAAGAAAAGCTCAAAGCAGAAACATATCAGACATCCTTTCAATACATCATCTAGCTTATGTAAAACATGTTTCTGTTATTGCAAAATAACTTACACACTTATTAATAATAACAGGAAACTCTTGTTTCTGATCACAATGAAGAACTCTGTACTGAGTACAAAGTAACAATAATTCTACTGTTTTTTGTGTTTACTTTGGTTACATAATAGCGCAGTAGTTACATGCTCAACTAATTTTTGTTACTTATAAAATTCAAATGACGTTTCTTGAGGACAAAATACACGATGGACTAACGCTGAACGGCGTGCGGCTCTAATTATGTGCAACACAGACAAACAAAAAACAAAGCGATTTCTTTGGCTTCTAGTTTCTCTCATACAAATTCATTTATGTTTCTTTCCTACCAAAGCTGTCAATACTACCCCTAATCCTACCATTTACGACATCATTTATATATGTAATTTGTTTAGCAGGCACCTTTGAGGAACTATAGCAAAGGATTTCTGGAAGATAGAAAACTCAGTATCAACCTTTGTCCCGCCAGCTGCTGCCTTGAGGATCTCGTGCACGAACCGAACAACCTGATTTTCACTAGACCTCGACTTGCTGAATTCGAGTTGGTTCCTAAACAGGATTTGTGCGAAATGAGTGCATCGCTATGTACACTCAGGTAAAAAGAAAATTCGTAAGGTGAATATGTCGTCTCCGACGCCAATTCTTTCATTTCTGAGCAAGCAAGAGCTGTACGCGCCAAACCCGGTCGCAGCGCCCCGGGAATCGATAAGGGGGCGTGGAATCTGCGACAGCTGACGCCGATTTCGCCGGCAGAAGTTTTAAGAGCGCAGCTTCGGACCACACCCAACGCCGAAACTTCGCGATCGATTCCACCAGTGGAGATCTGGATCTCGTGATCCGCTGAATACCGCTGGAGAACAGCTAAGGCGCCCAGCCCACGGCTGCTGAATAAACATACGGTCGGCTAGCGCGGGGATTCCTCACCCGCCGTTACTACTAACAGAAGTCTCGGAGTCCTCACCCGCTTTTGCAGTTTCTCCGCGATAATACGCTGCGTGAATTTTTTCCGAAAAAATACAGTATCGTACAGCCCATAGCCTCATCGCAAATATTATAGATCTCTTAGCTGATAACCGGAACAATCCGATTGCTTTATTCCATTCTTATACTATAGTGAGAAAAGAGTTTTTCTATTTGGTTAGTGCACAAGTTCCTAGCGTTTTTGTTTTACATTTTGATATTCTGGTCAGTATGGGTTTATTTACTGATTATCATTTTTATTTGTATTTCGCCGTTGCTATTTGAGTTTACAGATTGTCATTTCTATCATTCGAAGGTAGTGGAGCCGTGGACGCTATAAAATAGGGTGCCAAGTGAAGAAATCGGAACAGTTCCGAAATATTCTTCTGCCTGAGTTCAGCAGAGGGTGTCTGCAGCGGAGACAGCGAGAAACATTTGCGCCGTTGGTCAAGATAATGCTATTGGACAGAGCACAGCAAGAAAATGGTTTCCTTGTTTTAAGAAGCATCGTTTTGACATGACAGACTCTTCAAGTTCAGAAAGACCTTCGGGGTTTTATGAAGATCGTTTAAGCGCAATAATCCACAATGATCCACGCCAGGGTACTCGAGAATTGGAAACTGTAATGAACTGTGATCTTACCACCACCGTGCGACATTTGCGTGCTAAGGGGGAGGTTTAAAAATTGAGTGTTTGGGTGCAGCATGCTCTACGCCAAAATCACAAAAATCAGCAACTCTGCTTATTCTTCATCAATTGCCTCGTGAACAACACCGACCTTTCGTATCCCCCACCGTTATCGGTGACGAGAAATGGTTTTTTTATGCTAACATAAGTAATAGAAAGGGACTCTTAATACCAAACAATAACGCCCGCACACATTCTGCTAGACTGACAAAAAAACGCTATGTAGGAGTTGGGATGGGAAGCCATTTCGCACGCACCTTATTCACTTTATTTTCCGCCCTCAGATTTTCACCTTTCTGGTCGTTATCGAATAACTTTGAAGGCACTTTCTTTCCGGACGAAAATGCGCTCCGGACATGGTGCGGCGAGTTTTTCGACTCAGAACAACGTGATTTCTGCAATGACGGAATCGAAAAGTTACCCCAACGTTGGCAAACTGTTGTAAATAATAAAAAAGAATATATTATTGGCGACTAAAGTCTCTGTTATATACAGGGTGGTCCACTGATCGTGACCGGGCCAAATATCTCACGAAACAAGCGTCAAACTTAAAAACTACAAAGAACGAAGCTTTGTCTAGCTTGAAGGGGGAAACCAAATGGCGCAATGGTTGGCCCGATAGATGGCGCTGCCATAGGTCAAACGGATATCAACTGCGTTTTTTTAAATAATTTTTTACTACATATTCGTTTAGTACGTAAAGAAATATGACTGTTTTAGTTGGACCACTCTTTTCGCTCTGTGATTGATGGCTCTGTTATAGTCACAAACATATTGCTCACAATTTTAGACAAACAGTTGGTAACAGGTAGGTTTTCTAAATTAAAATACAGAACGTAGGTCCGTTTGAACATATTATTTCGGTTGTTCTAATGTGATACATGTACCTCTGTGAACTTATCATTTCTGAGAGCACATGCTGTTACGGCGAGATTACCTGTAAATACCACATTAATGCAATAAATGCTCAAAATATGTCCGTCAACCTCAGTGCATTTGGCAATACGTGTAACGACATTCCTCTCAACAGCGATTAGTTCGTCTTCCGTAATGTTCGCACGTGCACTGGCAATGCGCTGACGCATGTTGTCAGGCGTGTCGGTGGATCACGATAACAAATATCCTTCAACTTTCC
Source organism: Schistocerca gregaria (assembly GCF_023897955.1). Lineage (NCBI taxonomy): Eukaryota > Metazoa > Arthropoda > Insecta > Orthoptera > Acrididae > Schistocerca > Schistocerca gregaria. The sequence goes on from NC_064923.1 coordinate 569,215,932, forward strand.
CCGCAGAAAGAAATCTGAGGACATTAGATCCGGTGAACGTGCGGGCCATGGTATGGTGCTTCGATGACCAATCCACCTGTCATGAAATACGCTATTCAATACCGCTTCAACCGCACCCGAGCTATGTGCCGGACATCCATCATGTTGGAAGTACATCGCCATTCTGCCATGCAGTGAAACATCTTGTACTAACATCGGTAAAACATTACGTAGGAAATCAGCATACATTGCACCATTTAGATTGCCATCGATAAAATGGGGGCCAATTATCCTTCCTCCCATAATGTCGCACCATACATTAACCTGTCGAGGCCGCTGATGTTCCACTTGTTGCAGCCATCGTGGATTTTCCGTTGCCAAATAGTACATATTATGCCGGTTTACGTTACCGCTGTTGGTGAATGACGCTTCGTCGCTAAATAGAACGCGTGCAAAAAATCTGTCATCGTTCCGTAATTTATCTTGTGCCCAGTGGCAGGACTGTGCACGACGTTCAAAGTCGTCGCCATGCAATTCCTGGTGCATAGAAATATGTTGATGTAGCATTATCAACACCGACGTTTTTGAGATTCCCGATTCTCGCGCAATTTGTCTGCTATTGATGTGCGGATTAGCCGTGACAGCAGCTGAAACACCTACTTGGGCATCATAGTTTGTTGCAGGTCGTGGTTGATGTTTCACATGTGGCTGAACACTTACTGTTTCCTTAAGTAACGTAACTATCCGGCGAACGGTCCGGACACTTGGATGATGTCGTCCAGGATACCGAGCAGCATACATAGCACACGCCCGTTGGGCATTTTGTTCACAATAGCCGTACATCTACACGATATCGACCTTTTCTGCAATTTGTAAACGGTCCATTTTAACACGGGTAACGTATCACGAAGCAAATACCGTCCGCACTGGAGGAATGTTGCGTGATACCACCGATCGACAGGAAGTGCAAAATGGCTAAGCAGGGATGGGTAGAGGACAAATGTAAGGATGTAGAGGCTTATCTCACTAGGGGTAAGATAGACACTGCCTACAGGAAAATTAAAGAGACCTTTGGAGATAAGAGAACCACTTGTATGAATATCAAGAGCTCAGATGGGAACCCAGTTCTAAGCAAAGAGGGGAAAGCAGAAAGTTGGAAGGAGTATATAGAGGGTCCGTATAGGACATGTTCTGAGGCATCAAGGGATCACCAATTTAGTACCGGAGGGCAGCTTGGAGGGTAAAAATCGTAGAGGGAGACAAAGAGATGAATGCACTAAGCATATTCAGAAGGATGTAGGCTGCAGTACGTACTGGGAGGTGAAGCAGCTTACACAGGATACAGCAGCATGGAGAGCTGCATCAAACCAGTCTCAGGACTGAAGACCGCGACAACAGCAACAACCACGTAGTTATACATTTGTGACTATTACAGCGCCATCTACCACAAAGCGAAAAAAGTGGCCCGACTAAAACATTCATATTTCTTTACGTACCACACGAATATGTAATAATAAATGGGGGTACCTATTTAAAAAAACGAAGTTGCTAACAGTTTGACCTATGGCAGCGCCACCTAGCGGGCCAACCATAGAGCCATCTAGATTCCCCCTTCAAGCTAGACGAGTTTCGTTCTTTGTAGTTTTTTCGTTTGACGCTTATTTCGTGAGATATTTGGCCCGGTCACTACCAATAACCACACTGTATATCTATTGTGTTTATTAAACTCCCTGGAAAATACCACGAACTTACGCACCAATCTAATATTTATATGCTTTTAAAAGTATAAATACGGTAATACACTCTGACTTTAATGCATTCGTTATGCGCTGCAGATTAAAACTTAACAAGTGACAAAAAAGCAGAACAGGGAGGTGAGGCTTTAATAAATTGAAAGGAACCAGAGATCGTTGAAAGCTTCAAAGGGGGCATTAAGCAACGATTGACTAAAATAGGAGCACCCATTGCAGTAGAAGTCGAATGTGTAGCTTTGAGGCGTGTAACATTGAATGCAGAAGAGGAAGAGATAGACAATAAAGCAAAGGTCAGTAGAAACCATAGGTTAACATGCGAGGTATTGACGACATGAGGTAATATAAAAACAGAGAAAATGAAGGAAGTAAAAGTAAATACAGAAGCCTAAAACATGATACCGGCAGATATTAAAAAAGTCACGTCTGGAATGGCTACAGGAGAAAGTGCAAAACTGCGGAAGCTGTGCATTACAATGAGGAGGAAGATGTGGTCTATGGGAAAATGAAAGAAACATTTGGAAGAATGGGGAGCACCTCTATGAATTTTAAGAGCTTAGATGGCAGAGCACTACCAATCAAAAAAAGGATGGCTGGGAGGTAGAAGAAGTATACAGGAAGTTTCGAAGTTCCCGTCACTAACTTCTAGGACTTGTTCAGGGGAGTGAGTGAGTACATAATATTTTGAATAGGAATCCATATGTATTTGAGGTGATTCTGTAATGATGTTACTAACTTTCTAGGACAATGTAGAAGGCTAAGTTTATCAATTTGAGATAAGGGTCCGTGTACCGCAATCTAACGAGTCGAAAGTTTGAAGCGAAAACCGTTCTGATGACTCTTGATAGTGGAATACGTGAACTGGTATTGTTGTTACTGAGACTGCAGGATAGGCAAATTTCAGAGGTGGTAGTATGGAACAATGCAAGGAAAAAAGTCCAGTAAACATAGGCTCTAAAATGCACACCTTAAGGGCTGTGGGCACTTGTTCAATAGAGGAGATGTGTTCACTGTAGCGAAGATTAAAAAATGCTCTTAGCTCATTTTAGAGCCTATGTTTACCGGATATTTTTTCCTTGTTTTGATCTACACTACCAACTCTGAAACTTGCCTACCCTACAGCCTTAGCAACAACAGTACCAGTACATGTATTTTATTGTCAGAGGTATCAGAACGGTTTTCGCTCATAACTTTCGACTCGTTCGTTTCCGTTAGAGGAAACCTTATTTCAAATTGATGCATTTACCCTTCTCCATCATCCTAGGAAGTTTGTAACAGCACTACAGAATCACTCCACATATACATACATTTATAGGCGCCGGCACATATAACTTTGACGCTTTGTGGCTTCGTTGGATGACGTTTCCGCAAATGGGTTCCAATTAAAAATATTATGTAACTACTCACTCCTCTCTACGAGTCGTTGAACTTTGTAACGGGCATTTCGAGTACCCTGTATAGAGCGGAAGAGAACTTGAGAACAATAGATTTTTGTTTCATTTTACATTCTCCATCCCAAGGAGTACATCGGAATGTTTCAGATCGGCCCCGTTACAGAGTCGCGTTTCTCTTCAGCCAATCCTAGGCGAGCTGGTAGTGGGGTATAGGAGTTCCCAGGTGGGAATAAACGGGAGGGTCTTACCAGTTTCAGCATTTACCTAACAAATAAGTAAACTCTTCCAAAAACCTCGGTGGGGTACGAAGGAAATATTTTATTTCTGGTACAAAATTCGCCAATGTTGCAGACAGAATCTGAGACTGATTTTGTGGGTCCTGTGTGTGTATTGTGTATCTATAATGTGCATGTGCGTTGCCTGTCAGCGTGGGTGTTGTGCATGTTGTGAAATATTATGCGAAGGGAAGAGGAAGTAGTTGAAAATAAGATGGGGATGCTTCACAGAACACTAAAAGACCCAAAACTCCCTGGAATAGATGACATTCCCTCAGAATTACTGAGACCCTTAGGAAAGCCAGCTTTTGCAAAACGAACCCACGTGGTAGGAAAGACACACATTATCTCATCAAAAGTATCCGGACATCCCTATGTAATGCGGAATTGACACTATGCGTCACGACAGGTGTAGCCGCCAGTGAAAAAGGAGGCGGTGAGTATTGTGTTAGCAGCAGGAAAGCAGTAACACTGGAATGGGTCGGCCAGGAGGGCGCAGTCACTTCACACGTGGCATAGCAATTTGATGGCACCTGACTAAGGAGGTAATCAAGGACATTCCAACCCATCTAGGGCTGTTCAAGTCGACTGTTTCTGATGTGACTGTGAAGCGGAAGCGCGACGGAACAATCGCAGGTAAACCAAGATCACGCAGATCTAATGAACAGACGGACAGGGGCCATAGAGCATTGGTAAATACGGTTGTAAGAAATCGCTGGAAATCAACGGAAGTAATCACTCGTGAGTTCCAAGGTGCTGCCAGAAGTTAAGCTAGTACAGTGACCCTGTGTACGGGCAGAGACTCTTCTCGTAAGACACACATTTCTGTAGGCAGTGGTAAGCGACGTTGGCGGTGGTGTAAAGAGCTACGGGACAGTGAATGACTATGAACGAATAATTCTGAGTGATGAATTACCTGTATACTACACTCCGTGCCAATCCGATGTAAGCATTGGTGTTTGGCGAATGCCTGGAGAACATTGTCGGTCATTGTATATAATGTCAACAGTGAATTACGTAGCAGGTGGCGTTGCGGTATTCGTCTGTTCTTCGTGGTTAGACTGTGGTGCCCTTATTGCGCTGTAGAAAATGGTAAATGCGGAAGGACACGGTCACATTTTACATCACTTTGTACAGTGTACAGTAGAAGAATTGTTCGGAGACCATGATTTTGTTTCAGCATGACAATGCACCGTGTCATAAAGCGGCATCTGTGAGATAATGGTTTGTGGACAATAACGTTCCTGTAAGGGACAGGACTGCCAGAGTCCCGACCTGCACCCAATGGAGCACCATCGGGATGAGTTAGAATGTCGACTTCGCTTCAGACCCCAGCGTGGAAAATCACTATCTTCTCTGGCTTCGGCTCTTGAGGGAGAATGGACTGCCGTTCATCCACAGACTTTTAGAGATCGCACTGAACATATGCTCAGTAGAGCTCAAACCATCATAAAGGCGAAGGGTGGGTACATCCCACATTAGTCTCCAGTGATAGGTATCCGGGTACTTTCGATCAGATAGTAAAATACTCAGTCTTAAAGAAGACTGTAACAGTTCCATTTCCATACAAGATACCTGCTGCAGGTGAAGTAAGTAATTTACAGAAGTATGGAAAAACTGTTAGAATCCGATGTGGGTGAAGATCAGTAGGGAGAAAACAGGAAGACCTGGAGGAATACTGATCCTACGACATTATGTGTTGTTGTTTTTGTGGTCTTCAGTCCTGAGACTGGTTTGATGCAGCTCTCCATGCTACTCTATCCTGTGCAAGCTTCTTCATCTCTCAATATCTACTGCAACCTACATCATTCTGAATCTGCTTAGTGTATTCATCTCTTGGTCTCCCTCTACGAGTTTTCCCCTCCACGCTGCCCTCCAATACTAAATTGGTGATCCCTTGATGCCTGAGGACATGTCCAACCAACCGATCCCTTCTTCTGGTCAAATTGTGCCATAAACTTCTCTTCTCCCCAATCCTATTCAATACTTCCTCATTAATTATGTGATCTACCCATCTAATCTTCAGCATTCTTCTGTAGCACCACATTTCGAAAGCTTCTATTCTCTTCTTGTCCAAACTAGTTATCGTCCATGTTTCACTTCCATACATGGCTACACTCCATACAAATACTTTCAGAAATGACTTCCTGACACTTAAACCTATACTCGATGTTAACAAATTTTTCTTCTTCAGAAACGCTTTCCTTGTCAGTGCCAGTCTACGTTTTGTATCATCTCTACTTCGACCATCATCAGTTATTTTGCTCCCCAAATAGCAAAACACCTTTACTACTTTAAGTGTCTCATTTCCTAATCTACTTCCCTCAGCATCACCCGACTTAATTCGACTACATTCCATTATCCTCGTTTTGCTTTTGTTGATGTTCATCTTATATCCTCCTTTCAAGACACTGTCCATTCCATTCAACTGCTCTTCCAAGTCCTTTGCTGTCTCTGACAGAATTACAATGTCATCGGCGAACCTCAAAGTTTTTATTTCTTCTCCATGGACTTTAATACCTACTCCGAATTTTTCTTTGGTTTCCTTTACTGCTTGCTCAATATACAGATTGAATAACATCGGGGATAGGCTACAACCCTGTCTCACTCCATTACCAACCACTGCCTCCCTTTCATGCCCCTCTACTCTTATAACTGCCATCTGGTTTCTGTACAAATTGTAAATAGCCTTTCGCTCCCTGTATTTTACCCCTGCCACCTTTAGAATTTGAAAGAGAGTATTCCAGTTAACATTGTCAAAAGCTTTCTCTAAGTCTACAAATACTAGAAACGTAGGTTTGCCTTTCCTTAATCTTTCTTCTAAGATAAGTCGTAAGGTCAGTATTGCCTCACGTGTTCCAGTATTTCTACGGAATCCAAACTGATCCTCCCCGAGGTCGGCTTCTACCAGTTTTTCCATTCGTCTGTAAAGAATTCGTGTTAGTATTTTGCAGCTGGGGCTTATTAAACTGATTGTTCGGTAATTTTCACATCTGTCAGCACCTGCTTTCTTTGGGATTGGAATTATTATATTCTTCTTGAACTCTGAGGGTATATCGCCTGTTTCATACATCTTGCTCACCAGATGGTAGAGTTTTGTCATGACTGGCTCTCCCAAGGCCATCAGTAGTTCCAATGGAATGTTGTCTACTCCGGGGGCCTTGTTTCGACTCTGGTCTTTCAGTGCTCTGTCAAACTCTTCACGCAGTGTCGTATCTCCCATTTCATCATCATCTACATCCTCTTCCATTTCCATAATATTGTCCTCAAGTACATCGCCCTTATATAGGCACTCTATATACTCCTTCCACCTTTCTGCTTACCCTTCTTTGCTTAGAACTGGGTTTCCATCAAAGCTCCTAATATTCATACAAGTGGTTCTCTTTTCTCCAAAGGTGTCTTTAATTTTCCTGTAGGCAGTATCTATCTTACCCCTAGTGAGATAAGCCTCTACATCCTTACATTTGTCCTTTAGCCATTCCTGCTTAGCTATTTTACACTTCCTGTCGATCTCATTTTTGAGACGTTTGTATTCCTTTTTGCCTGCTTCATTTACTGCATTTTTATATTTTCTCCTTTCATCAATTAAATTCAATATTTCTTCTGTTACCCAAGGATTTCTACTAGCCCTCGTCTTTTTACCTACTTGATCCTCTGCTGCCTTCACTACTTGATCCCTCAGAGCTACCCATTCGTCCTCTACTGTATTTCTTTCCCCCATTCCTGTCAATTGTTCCCTTATGCTCTCCCTGAAACTCTGTACAACCTCTGGTTTAGTCAGTTTATCCAGGTCTCATCTCCTTAAATTCCCACCTTATTGCAGTTTCTTCAGTTTTAATCTACAGGTCATAACCAATAGACTGTGTTCAGAGTCCACATCTGCCCCTGGAAATGTCTTACAATTTAAAACCTGATTCCTAAATCTCTGTCTTACCATTATATAATGTATCTTATACCTTTTAGTATCTCCAGGGCTCTTCCATGTATACAACCTTCTTTTATGATTCTTGAACCAAGTGTTAGCTATGATTAAGTTACGCTCTGTGCGAAATTCTACCAGGCGGCTTCCTCTTTCATTTCTTAGTCCCAATCCATATTCACCTACTATGTTTCCTTCTCTCCCTTTTCCTACACTCGAATTCCAGTCACCCATGACCATTAAATTTTCGTCTCCCTTCACTATCTGAATAATTTCTTTTATTTAATCATACATTTCTTCAATTTCTTCGTCATGTGCAGAGCTAGTTGGCATATTAACTTGTACTACTGTAGTAGGTGTGGGCTTGGTATCTATCGTAGCCACAATAATGCGTTCACTGTGCTGTTTGTAGTAGATTACCTGCATTCCTATTTTCCTATTCATTATTAAACCTACTCCTGCATTGCCCCTATTTGAATTTGTGTTTATAACCCTGTAGTCACCTGACCAGAAGTCTTGTTCCTCCTGCCACCGAACTTCACTAATTCCCACTATATCTAACTTGAACCTATCCATTTCCCTTTTTAAATTTTCTAACCTACCTGCCCGATTAAGGGATCTGACATTCCACGCTCCGATCCGTAGAACGCCAGTTTTCTTTCTCCTGATAACGACATCCTCCTGAGTAGTCCCCGCCCGGAGATCCGAATGGGGGACTATTTTACCTCCGGAATATTTTACCCAAGAGGATGCCATCATCATTTAATCATACAGTAAAGCTGCATGCCCTCGGGAAAAATTACGGCCTTAGTTTCCCCTTGCTTTCAGCCGTTCGCAGTACCCCAACAGCAAGGCCGTTTTGGTTATTGTTACAAGGCCAGATCACTCAATCATCCAGACTGTTGCCCTTGCAATTACTGAAAAGGCTGCTGCCCCTCTTCAGGAACCACACGTTTGTGTGGCCTCTCAACAGATACCCCTCCGTTGTGGTTGTACTTATGGTACGGCTATCTGTATCGCTGAGGCACGCAAGCCTCCCCACCAACGGCAAGGTCCATGGTTCTTGGGGTGATACGACATTATAGCAGTTGTATATTTACAGAATGCTTTTGTCAACGCTGGCTCGAACATGCCTTTGAAATTATAAAGGTAGACTAGATTATATATTGGGAGAGAAGCTTACCTACAATTAATGTAATAACAGAATGCAGTATAAGAATCGACGAATGTGAAAGAAAAGCAGTAGTTGAGAAGGGAGCGAGACAGACTTTTAGCCTTGTAAGATCAGCTGAGCGAAATGGCTTACGTGTTGAAAAGTAGCTACAGGACGATATCAACAATAAATAATACATGGTTGATGGAAGTAACTGAAATGAAGCAGGCGCACTGGGAACTTTAGATTAATTAATGAGACTGATTTTCCTATTTCGGCAGCAAAATTACTGGCGATGCCCGAAGTGGGTGGGTGAATTTAAAATGCATACTGGTAACGGAAGGCCATCTTTTCTGAAAAAGGGAAATATGTTACCCAATAATAACGTGCCTGTTAGCTTTCTAGGGAGGTGAAAGGGGGGGAGGGGGCGATCAGCAGTTCAGACATAGAAAAGAATACAGAGAACAAAAGCTTTTGAAATGTGCTACATAAGTGTAGTGAAGATTAAACGGGGAGATCACATAATTAATGGGATGGTACTGAACAAGTCTGGAAGAAAAATAACTTATGGCGCAGCCTGACTACAAGGAGAGATCAGTTTGTAGGACACATCATGAGGCATCATACAATAATTTGGCAATGGAGCTAATGCTAGGAGTGAAAACTGCAGAGGAGATCAAAGCTCTACTAAATTTAGCAGGGTAGGTGGCAGTTGCTATCCAGAGATATTGAGGCTAGTACAAGACTGACTAGCGTAGAAAGCTGCACCAAACCAGTCCTGGACTGAAGAACAAAACACCAATACACACCGTAATGGATAATCCTTTATATTTTTTGGGTAATTCACTCCCGAGCAAACAACATAGGTTGTTCGATGGAGAAACAGTGGATCTCAAAACCACTTTTATTGACTGTGATAGAGAACACAACACAATCCTCACTGCAATTTGCAATTTTTTGAAGTTCCAAGTGAAGTCTGCTGAACTGAAAATTTTTTGTGGGATGAAGGCTGTTTACCTTCTCTCTTTACTGTAAAGTTCGTCATTTGGAATAAATATATATGTATTTCGCGAACAGCCTTGCTGCAGTCGTAACACCGGCTCCTTTGAGATCACCAAAGTGAAGTGCTGTCGGGGTTGGCTCGCACTTGGTAGGTGACCGTCCGGGTCTGCCGAGCACCGTTGGCAAACTGGGTCTGTTCAGCCTTTGTGCGGCCAGTTGAGGGTCTACTTGATTGAGAAGTAGTAGCAGCTCACGACGACAGCGAGAGAGAGGCATGCTAACAGCGTGCTCCTCCATATCTGCATCTAGTGAGCCTTTGAGCTGAGGACGGCATAGCATTTGGTCAGTACTGTTGGATCTTCAAGGCCCGTTTGGACATATATATCCTGTGGGTTCCAGAATAAAGGTCGTTTGTGTTAGATTATTTTTACATTTTGCTTTGTGTAGTAACAAAGAGAGTTTGAGGTCGAATGAAACTGAGGCATGCAGGACCTACATTTACGTGTGTATTTTCGCACAGCGAAGGAAACTGAGGATTCAACCGTAGTTCATTCTGAAGCAGACCCTATCGTCAAGAGCTGTGTCACAAAAAAGTATTTCTTATCTCCACAGTCAGTCTGCCATGCTTAGCGGACTGTGCGTTATTTTGAAATTTCCAGGCGGATTTAAGCTGTGGGCTGGACCGAGACACGAACTCGGATCCTCACCTTCAGCGAGAAGTGTTCTTGCCGGCTGAGCTGTCTACACACGGCTCAAGACACCTTTCCTTCCTCAGACATTCGCTACTGTCAGAACCACTCTTCCATATTCCAAACATCGCAGAAGTTCTCCTGAATAACGGAAACGGGGGAGGGGGGGGGGGGGGTAATGACGTGAGCCGTGCCCCTTGTCTAACTATGTCGATGGGAGCACAGCTCGCGGAGGACCAGGTTCTGAGTTCGAGTCTCCGTACGGCAAATAGTTTTAATGTGTCAGGGAGCTTCATTCTTCTTGTTGTTTTGCTGCAGTATACATTACTAGAAAGACGTATAGACGTTTCAGTTAGTTCTAGGAAACAACATGAAAAGTATAATTGAGACCAAAAGTATATCAAATCAATTACGAGATTTCTTTGCTCTCCTGATCAATATTTGTTTTTGATAGGAGCTGTTTCTTTAATCAGTTCCTCAACTGACTATTTTGTCTTTCGCAACGTAGTCCTCGGATAAAATGTTCTGTTAACATACTGCGTTGATTCTGTATGAAATCCCAACCTTTCGATGATATTCACCACTGTTGTCATCAAAGGTTTTGTGTGAGTATCATGAAATTTCTAATGATTCCGTTCTTACGACGTAAGTTAGTCAATCGGATACTGTTCTTTGGATGCAAAATTGGGAGTCTCACCAATTTTATGGCCTCTGGTGAGACGATGATGGTGGCTGACATTGCAAAATTTGGGATTTTACTGGGATTTGACGCAGTATTTCAACCAACAAGTTTTTACGCAACCATCCATTCGTTTCACTCTTCATTGCAGCGGACGATATGTGTACAGGCAGCCTTAGAGTTGCCCAGTGAATCAATTTCGGCACTTGTCATGGCAAGCTTCAAGACCTATTAATAATAGATGTTGCATTTAGGAGGCGGCGATAAAAAATATTGAAAAAAAACAGTGGATAATGGCAGCGAGAGGTGCACACCTCCTTCCTCCCCCTCCCCTCCCCTCCCGCCCTCCTGGCGGGATTGAATTGGATTGGACGGTAGCCGCACGTGGCGGGCGAGATTGGAGCTGCAGGGCCCGTGAAACAGGTCGCAGTTACCCCCGGCTAGGGTAACGTCGTTACACTGCTTAATGGAGGCGCTAACTCACTTGCCCGGAGCCAAAGTCCGTCCGTGGCGAGGGCGGGGCCGTGACGTTCCCTAGCGCCGCTCAGACATACAGGAGGAAGGAAGGGCTGAAAGACTGCCTCTCCAGGCGGTCCGTCATTACGTGCGACACGAGATGCACGCACATCTTTCCTGCGCTGTTAAATAGTCAGGCAATTCGAGGGTAGACTTAAGAGCAGGGAACGATTGATTGACGGTCGAAAAAACTCGAAGGCCGCGGTGGTCTCGCGGTTCTAGGTTCGCAGTCCGGAACCGTGCGACTGCTACTGTCGCAGGTTCGAATCCTGCATCGGGCATGGATGTGTGTGATGTCCTTAGGTTAGTTAGGTTTAAGTAGTTGTAAGTTCTAGGGGACTGATGACCACAGCTGTTAAGTCCCATAGTGCCCAGAGCCATTTGAAAAAACTCGAAATTTTTTTATTACGGAATTCGAATGTGTGTACATTGAAGAATTGTTCCTCAAAATATTACGCACGAACCCCAAAAAGTAACGATTCTGTAAGCGTTTGAAGCCAAGGGTGAACAACACAAAACGCTATTGCCACAAGTCGTCTTCGATGCCATCCTACTTATACCGATTTAAGTAAAACTGATTTGGTGGATCGTTGTTTGGGCGCTTTTACTCAAAATGTGAACGATAGTTTCAATAGTCTCATTTGGATATACGCTTCAAAAATAAAGTCCAACAGAAGCGAAATTGTCACCATTGCTTCAAATTTGGCCGTATGTATTCAAGCTAGGCGATATTGCATTAATGCGTGTGGGAAATACCCTTCAAATCAAAAGCGGCGATGAAATATGCCGATTCTGTGAAGATGCGCTCAGAGCCGTAAAGGTCTTTGAGGACGAAAATGTGGGCTTATCAGGTCAAAGTAGCAGAAAGCGGCCACCCGCTAGCATGGTTGTCGTCGCCCAAGCTACAATTTTCATCCGATTTTAATGATTTTTGGTTTCCCTTGAAGCAAATTGAATTTTCTTCATTTCTTCGTAGCAGATATTTTTAAGTTGATATTTACTTTTTTGGCCAAAAATGGCCATTTTTTCAAATATCAATAATTTCGCCTTTTTTTTCTTTTTTGCAAATCCTTACGATGATCTAAAATTACGTCTGTAAGGATCAGGGAGATACGTCAATTTCATGTTTCAGATAACCACAACAGGAGTTACAGCGGCAACCGTCAGTTTACCACCTTTCAAAGTTGCCTCGGGAAAATCCCAGTTAGATAATGAAGATGTTAATATTATTCAATAAAGAAGTACGAATACAAACGTCAATGTATACTTTATTCATTGCAGAAAACCGCATTTGTGTACTACATTACAAAACGGAGAAAAAATTCTGAATTTTTAGAAATAATTTCCTCAGTCACCCTGACGTTCCACCTTGAGTTGTTCTCCAAGCGACTCTTGATAAAATGTGTATATCATCATCGTGATTTCCTAATTAGTCCTCTCATCTTCACCATTACTCAGGCATCCTTCGTACACTCAATACATTTTCTGTGGCATCAAATTTAAAAGGGCACATGACTGGAATAGGATGTTAAACTCTGTTCTTTATGTGCGCACAGGACAAAGAAAGAGAGCCACAAGTTGCTTCAGGTGCACCATATCCAGACGAAGTAACTCGTGAGTGAGTAGATTCCGCAGAACTACCAGATTGCTGGGATATTGATGTCTGTGTCTTACTCGCTGTTCAAATAATCTTCAAATGTGAGTGAAATCCTAAGGGACCAAACTGCTGAGGTGGTCGGACCCAAGACTTATACACTAATTAAACGACCGAACGAGGTGGCGCAGTGGTTAGCACACTGGATTCGCATACGGGAGGGGGACGGTTCAATCCCGCGTCCGGCCATCCTGATTAAGGTTTTCCGTGATTTCCCTAAATAGCTCAAGGCAAATGCCGGGATGGTTCCTTCGAAAGGGCACGGCCGACTTCCTTCCCCGTCCCTCCCTAATTCGATAAGACCGATGACCTCGCTGATTGGTCTCTTCCCCAAACAACCTAACCCACTTCTTAAACTAACTTACACGAAGAAAAACACACACAGCCGTGCCCGAGGGAGTACTCGAACCTCCGGCGGGAGGGGCCGCGCAGTCCGTGACATGGCGCCTCAAACCGCGCAGCTACTTCGCGCGGCTACTCTCTGTTCCAAATAGTCCTAGATATTTTCTATAAGATTAAGATTTGGTAGTTTAGCTTGTCAGCTGGGTGCGGTAGGGTTCCAGGCACGCGTAGGAACGGTCCTGTGAACACAGTCGTTAATCTGGAAGACGAGAGTATCCATAGCATAAACATCATGAAGCTGGAGAAGAAAGAGGAACATTTGGTTACTGAGAATGTTGAAATAACATCGCTACGTTGACGGTGAGTCCGATTCATGGAGCGAAAAACATCTCCAAAATATTACAGAAAGCACACACCACTTAAGTAATCGGTTAGAAAGTTATACACTGGTGACAAAAGTAATGGGATAGCGATATGCGCGATGGCGGTAGTACCTCGTACACAAGGTATAAAAAGCAATGCATTGACTGAGCTGTCATTTGTATTCAGGTGATTCATGTGTAAAGGTTTCCAACGTGATATGGCCACTCGACGGGACTTAACAGACTTTGAACGTGGAATGGTTCGCACGGCGGGAATTAACAGTCTTTGGACGTGGAATGGTATTTGGAGCTAGACGCATGGGGCATTCCATTTCGGTAATAGTTAGAGAATTCAGTAATCCGATATTCAAAGTGTCAGAAGTGTGCCGAGCCTGCCAAATTTCAGGCATTACCTCTCAGTACGAATAACGCTGTGGCCGACGGCCTTCATTTAACGACCGAGAGCAGCGGCGTCTGCGTAGAGTTGTCATTGCTGACAGACAAGCAACACTGCCTGAAATAGACCCAAAAAATCAATGTGGGATTTAGGACGAACGTATCTGGTAGGAAAGTGTGGCGAAAGTCGGCGTTGATGGGCTATGGCAGCACATGACCGACGCAGGTGCTTTTGCTAACAGCACAACATGCCTTCAACGCCTCTCCTGGACTTGTGGCCATATCGGTTGGATCCTAGACGACTGGAAAACCTTGGTCTGGTCAGATGAATCCAGATTTCAATGGTTAAGAATTGATGGTACGTTTCGAGTGTGTGTGCAGACCCCAAGAAGCCATTGGCCCAAGCTGTAAGCAAGGCACTGCGAAAGGTGGCGGTTGCTCCATAATGGTGTGGGCTGTGTTTACATGGAACGTACTGGATCCCCTGGTCCAACTGAAGCGGTTGAAAAGGTTAAGTTCGACTGCTTGGAGACCATATGCTGCCGTTCATGAAAGGCATGTTGAAAAACATCGACGGAATTGTCACCGGGCAAGAAGTGTTCGTGATTGGACTGAAGAACATTCTGGACAGTTCGAGCGCGTGGTTTGGTTACCCAGATCGCCCCACATAGATCCCATCGAATATTTATGGGAGACAATCGAGAAGTCAGTTCGTGCACAAAATCCTGCAACGGCAACATTCATTTTCGCGATTGTAGATAGCTATAGAGGGAGCATGACTATACATTCTTTCAGGGGACTTAAACGACTTGTTGAGTTCATGCCACGTTCAGGTGCCGGGCAAGAAGAGATCCGAAACCATATTAGAAGGTATCCCATGACTTTTGTCATCTCAGTGTAAATCCCTAGAAACGAGACAATATTTTATTTTCTATTCGATGTTTCGCATTTTTGCGTCACACTTTAATTTATTGTGACTACTCGCATTTTCATGCGATTAGTACTAAAAAGTAAAAAGATCTACTTCTGTTAAAAAGTGTGACTAAAATTTATTAATTACCATTTTTATTTTATAACAAACATAACTTTAACTGAAAGAAAAAATGTTACTATCAATATTACCAGTATGTCCTCAGCTACTAGTAAATATATTACATCGCTCGAAATGTTTTCCAGTTAACAGGGCTCTGATTTCAGTTGAAAATATCTGGAGGCCTCATCTAACGACGAAAAATTTCGTCCTTGCAATACTGCGTAGGATAGTCCGAAATATATGTTCAACAGGAAAGACGGCCACTTTTTTTTAGCTAAGCTGAATGTGAAACGTGTATAAGTTCGGTGAAATTTGCCTGAAAATGTTCCCCCTTTTATACAAAATTTTGACCCGTGAAGGAAAAATAACGTGTCTAGCTGCACTTTGATTGTTATGCTTAGAAGAGGAAAAGACTTTATAGCGTAACGAATAATTTAATGATCGCTTAAACATATACTCAGGTGAACGTGTATTCACTGAGACGTACAATCAGCACATTCTAATCCCCTGATAAGATCTACAACTACATTTGTACCCTTTCTTATACATGGGATAAGTGAACTGAGGATGTAAAATCCTAACACATATTCACAATAATCACTCCAAACATATTCAGGATCAGCAGGAATTCTTTAAATTCTCAGAACATAAATCTACCTTGTATTTGCTGAGAGATGCATGCAAAGAATTTGAAAATACTTCTGGTGATGGCAGCTAACGACCTTGCCGCAGTGGTAACACCAGTTTCCGTCAGATCACCGAAGTTAAGCGCTGTCGGGCTGGTCTAGCACTTGGATGGGTGACCATCCGGTCTGCTGAGTGCTGTTGGCAAGCGGGGTGCACTCAGCCCTTGTGAGGCAAGTTGAGGAGCTACTTGATTGAGAAGTAGCGGCTCCAGTCTCCGAAACTGACTTACGGGCGGAAGAGCGATTTGCTGATCACATGCTCCTCCATATCCGCGCCCAGTGACGCCTGTGAGCTGAGGATGACACGACGGCTTGTCGGTTCCGTTGGACGGAGAGAGAGAGAGAGAGAGAGAGAGAGAGAGAGAGAGAGAGAGAGACGGATATAGTAATAATGAATACGTGGGATAGGAAACAGTGTGTGAGCTACATTCACGGATGCGTAAATAAAACGCCGTATCGATACTTAAACTTGGAGCAAAGCCTCTCTCTTTGAACAACGTTTTTAACTTGAACACAGCGATGGTACAGCTATAATACTTAAAACTCTGCGAATGAAATATTGCGCCAATGAGTACATACAATCCATGATCTCACAATAAGCTCCTTTATGTTGCATCACACAAAATGACCATCGAAATTAAGCATCACACTCATCCTAATAGTGCATATAGCAGACTCGTAATGAATCTAGACCCGGTACTTTCTTAAACAGAAGAGGCAGTTTCCGGACGTCTACTCGGCCACGCTGTTCAAATATGCGATGGTGACATTGTATACAGCGACTCGTAGAGGTGTACCTTCGCTATGTAGCATTCACTGTGTGGCATTCGTAACAGGTGAAACCCTGTTTAAGTAGCTTTGCACCTCGCCAGGAACCAATGTCTTGCATAAAGATAAATTATTATTTCAACGAAGTTGACGAAAGGGCAGCTTTCAAAGAACAATATGCCCAAATGCTTACACAATTTGTCCATGATATACAGGTAAAACTACTTCTCCACTAGTTCTCTCTGCACTGGATTCCAAGAAGTAAGAATTTGACGGGGAGTTCAGCTGGTTCTTACTGAAGAATCTTCTCCCATACAATTCAACACCAACTCCTCCAATTTTACTGTACTACAATACTCTACGTCGAGAGCTTGCACAAGCTCTGTCACTTGAACGACGCAGTTCCTGGAAAGCGTCCAACTACGGCGATATTTGTCTTCCAGTCAGGATAATAGCGTTGGAAAATCCTTTCAAAATTCATTCATATTTCCGGGCATTACCTGCTGCTGCACCATACAGTAAACGCGCGTCTGAAGGTTTCTGCTACGAGTATTTCTCCGTGTTCGAAACACAGCCAAGCATCGTGAGCAGCGGTACACTGCACCGTGGACGCACCACAGAAGATGTGTATTGTTTTGAAGGTAGCATCACCGAGGTTAACGTAGCCGACAGTAGTTTGTTACCAACCACTAGGATTTTATAAACATGTGTCACGCACTTATTTCTCGTTCAGGAGCTCTTATCGACTTAAATTTGAGTCTCAGAACACCTGTTCCACATATCAAAATGCTTTCTAAGGTTATCCACGTCTGTGAAATTTGTGTGACAAATTATTCTCCGTTATACGAGGGCGTGCTGGCGAGTTTCCAAATTTTTTATCTGCGAACTCTTCAAACGTTTTACATGAAACAAACGTTATTAACATTCTACGTCTTTATTCTTAGGTCCACATATTTATTTCTCAACACGATCACTATGGTAACTACCACATTTCCCCAAAAGGAAGACCAGTTCGTTGATACCGTCACTGTAGAATGACTTTGTTGACGGAGCCAAAACCTCATCTCTGCTTGCACCGCATCATCGCTATAATAGTGATGTCCTCGAAGGTGTACTTTAAGTTCTGGAACCAGATGAAAATCGGATGGGGCCAATCGGATGGGAGGAACTAAGACAGTGAACCCAAGGCGTCGTATCGATGCAGACGTCGCAGCGCTCGTGTGTGATCTGGCATTGTCATCCTGAAGGAGAGCTTTCTACAGGTTTGTATGAACTCTTCGAATTCGAAACTCGATTACAGCACCCTGTTTCCCACGTAGCTACATATCTACCTTACATACCACCATGTTACACCCTACAATCCAGAGCCCCTCCAGCCGCAGAGGGATTTAAATACACAGGGACAGAGATCAGTGTGTTACGTCCCATCAGTGTCTAGGCCACTAGCGGCAGCTGGTGTTCTGGCCCTTGCGGACCTCAACTGCTGCTGTCTGCGTCCTCAGTTGACGGACTGAGTGGCAGCCAGAGTTGGGACAGGAGATGGCCGAACTGTGGTTCCCCATCCTCTCCGGAGTACATTCTGTCACGTGTGTTCTGCCGGCTGCTGCCTGCTGCGACGCTCTTTCAGCGCACGCAGGCTTTGTGTCGCAGTGGCGCTGCGTCCGCTTTTGTTGCGTCCACATTATTCTGCGCTCTGTTTGCTCCGCTCTGCCTCCTCCTGGGAACACTGATCACATTCTCTTCTCTGTTCCTGACACCATTCACTGCACTGTCTACTCACCGTACGCAACCGGAAGAGTGCAGCCCCAAATACTATAACGTACTTATGCGTCATCTTTTAATGACCATCCTGCCACTACTAGTTATCAGCAAATATCGGCACACGCTTGCTGTAAAAAAAAGAAGCGCTTGATTTTATTTTGTAGTGCAACACTGTTTTACATTCGGGACAACATGAAACGTCCTTTTTCAAACATCGTACGTACACAACAGAAAACAAAAAGGACATCTTACAGAGTTAACAATATAATTGTACGTGAAGCAACAACTGGTTACGTGGTTTGCGTCAAACAGTATTGTGTGTCTGAAGTAATAATCTAATATGGACGTTTGTACATTTACATATATACTCCGCAAGCCACCGTACCACCACTAGTCATTTCTTTTCCTGTTCCACTCGCAAAAAGAGCGAGAGGAAAACGACTGTCTACAGGGTGTTACAAAAAGGTACGGCCAAACTTCCAGGAAACATTCCTCACACACAAATAAAGAAAAGATGTTATGTGGACATGTGTCCTGAAATGCTTAATTTCCATGTTAGAGCTCATTTTAGTTTCGTCCATCTACGCTCAATGGAGCACGTTATCATGGTTTCATACGGGATACTCTGTCTGTGCTGCTAGAACATGTACCTTTACAAGTACGACACAACATGTGGTTCATGCGCGATGGAGCTCCTGCACATTTCAGTCGAAGTGTTTGTACGCTTCTCAACAACAGTTTAGGTGACCGATGGATTGGTAGAGGCGGACCAATTCCATAGCCTCCACGCTCTCCTGACCTCAACCCTCTTGACTTGCATTTATGTGGGAATTTGAAAGCTCTTGTCTACGCAACCCCGGTACCAAATGTAGAGACTCTTCGTGCTCGTATTTTGGACGGCTGTGATACAATACGCCATTCTCCAGGGCTGCATCAGCGCATCAGGGATTCCATGCGACAGAGGGTGGATGCATGTGTCCTCGCTAACGGAGGAAATTTTGAACATTTCCTGTAACAAAGTGTTTGAAGTCACGCTGGTAAGTTCTGTTGCTGTGTGTTTCCATTCCATGATTAATGTGATTTGAAGAGAAGTAATAAAATGATCTTTAACATGGAAAATAAGCGTTTCCGGATACATGTCCACATAATATATTTTCTTTCTTTGTGTGCAAGGAATGTTTCCTGAAAGTTTGGCCGTACGTTTTTGTAACACTCTGTATATGACTCTGTACGAGCCCTAATCTCCCTTATCTTTGTGGTCTTTCCGCGAAATGTAAGTTGGCGGCAGTGAAATTGTACTGCAGTCAGCCTCAAATGTTGGTTCTCTACATTTCATCAGTAGCGATTCACGAAAAGAACGCCTCCTTTCCTCTAGAGACCCCCACCCGAGTTCCTGAAGCATTTCCGTAACACTCGCGTGATGATCACACCTACCAGTAACAAATCTAGCAGCCCGCCTCTGAATTGCTTCTATGTCCTCCCTCAATCCGACCTGATAAGGATCCCAGACGCTCCAGCAGTACTCAAGAATAGGTCTACTAGTGTTTTATAAGCGGTCTCCTTTACAGATGAACCACATCTTCCCAAAATTCTACCAATGAACCGAAGACGACGTTCCGCCTTTCCCACAACTTCCATTACATGCTTGTCGCACTTCATATCGCTCTGCACTGTTACACCCAAATATTTAATCGACGTGACTGTGTCAAGCGCTACACTACTAATGGAGTATTCAAACATTACAGGATTATTTTTCCTATTCATCTGAATTAATTTACATTTATCTATATTTAGAGTTATCTGCCATTCTTTACACCAATCACAAATCCTGTCCAAGTCATCTTGTATCCTCCTACAGTCACTCAACGACGAAACCTTCCCGTACCACAGCATCATCAGCAAACAGCCGCACATTGCTATCCACCCAATCCAAAAGATCATTTATGTAGATAGAAAACATCAGCAGACCTACCACACTTCCCTGTTGCACTCCAGAAGATACCCTCATCTCCGATGAACACTCACCAGCGAGCAGTCAGCCTAATAGCTATCTCCCTTTATTAACAATTATCTATAATTAGATACTCCTTTTAACTCGGCAAGGAATAAATAAGTCAGATTTTATTGAAATAATAGTATTTTCCATCTGGTGTAATGTTGGCAATTAAAACACTCTCGCTGGAGTGTGGCTGAGCTGATCTAGGCGCTTCAGTCTGGAACCGTGCTGCTGCTGCTGCGGTCGCAGGTTCGCATTCTGCCTCGAGCATGCATGTGTGTGATGTCCTTAGGTTAGTTAGCGGAGTGTGCATCCGCCGAAATATCGGCAGTTGTCGAAAATTCAACCTGGCTGAATGCCCGTAAGTACTTTGAACATAGTTTACGCCAGGAGAAGCTCAGGTATCACATAGGTTTAAGTAGTTCTAATTTCTAGGGTACTGATGACCTCAGATGTTAAATCCCATAGTGCTCAGAGCCATTTGAACCATTTAGATTACTGCCCACCCTGTCCAACATACCCTTCATGTATATAGAGAAGAACAGCGGTCCTATCACACTTCCCTGGGGCACTCCTGACGATACACTTGTCTCTGATGAACATTCGCCGTCGAGGACAAAATACTATTACTTAAGAAATGTTCTAGCCATCACATATCTGTGAACTCATTCCATGTGTTCGTACCTTCGTTAACAACCTGCAGTGGAGCACCGTGTCAAATGCTTTCCCGAAATCTAGAAATATGGAGTCTGTTTATTGTTCTTCACCCACAGTTCACAGTATTTCACGTCAGGAAGGGGCCAGATGAGTTTCGCACGGGCGATGCTTTCTAAAACCATGCTGATTCGTGGACATAAGCTTCTCAGTTTCAAGAAAATTTATTATATTCGAACTGAGAATATGTTCAAGGACAAATGCAGACCAGGTGAGGGGCCAATTCCGTAGGGTACTATTCGTAAAACCGAATTGTGGTTCCTTCCAGACGTTATCATGTATTTGCTTTCATATCTTTCAGTTATTTCTCTACGCCAGGGATGCTTATAATTATGTCGTCCATACGAGAGTCTGTCGAATGGTCAAATGACGCTATGTTTGCAAGATTCTCCTTTGTGAACGACTTCTGGAACGTGAAATTTAAAACTTCGGCTATCGTTTTGCTATCTTCAACTGCCACACCAGACTGGTCAACAAAGGTGTGAATGGAAGCCTTATACCCGCTTACTGATTTTACATAGGACAAGAATTTTCTCGAGTTCTCTGCCAGATCTTTTGCTAAGGTGTGACAGTGGTAGTTGTTGTATGTTTGACACATAGATCAACGCGCAAATCTCTACTAATCTTTTCTGGTCGTCATTTGTGCATGTTGTTAGACCCGTTATTTTGCCTTTCTTCCAACAGGAAGGTGATGTTTTGTCCCAACAGGATAATGCTCACCCGCACACTGCCTGTGAAACTCAAAGTGCTCTGAAAGAAGTGCACCAAGTTCCTACCCGGCACGATCTCCGGACATGCCGTCAATCGAGCATGTATTAGGTATGATGGGATGAGAAGTGACTCGTTAACCAACAACTCTTACAGAACTACGTGAAATGGTCGAGCAGGCGTGGCATAACGTATCCCAGGACACTATTCGTCATCTGTACGATTGGCTGGATGCCGGAGACAGTGTCAACATTGCCGCCCGTGGAGGCTACACCAGTACTGATATAGGTGTTCCAGCATGGGTCGATACCTATTATTTCAGAACCGCTTGTGCTAATGATCTTTAAATGTAATCATTTCAGATACTCCATATGCACTGTTGCAAGAATAAATATGAGTGAACTGGAAACATGTAAAGGATTTAATAATTTTTTTCTGCAAATTTTCCTATATACGATTTTAACATATACCCTTGTCGGTTTTTTTAAGTGCAGAAGAAGCCTGCATTTTTCACACGACAATGCTATCTATTGTCCCTTAGTGCCATGTGGCGACGTTGTTTTCGTTATCGCTCTGTTGAAGCTTGTGGGCCAGTAAAAGTAAGTTGGATACGATGCTCCGTATCAACAGTGTTCTAGCAGGTGCAAATTCTGCTGTCTGTATAGCTGTATTTAGTTTGTCATGTTTATACGTTTCCCATCATGTCCTTCTCCTTTCGCTTTCAGTTTCTTTGGCAACGGTGAAATGCCGAAAAACGTAAGGAAGAAATAAAATACTTATTTTATGGCAAAGACGTGACTTTCGTAACAAGCGCAGAGCATGACTGCGACGACTCATAAGGGTTTCATGTAATATGGATACCATCTGTGTGACCTGAAGGTGAAAAATTTAATAAACACTTTTCGCGCGCAACTAGTTCACCGTGTCCCAGTAAGACAGTACGCCTAGTCCGTGTGTTGGCATCTCCGTCTTCGGCGTACACAAGACGTTTTCTTCGATGACACTCCGCCTGCAGCGCCGCAACCCGCCGCTCCGCGTTGGTGGAAGCGATGGAGCTAGGCGCAGCGCGAGCTATGGAGAGGGAGCGAAAAGGGAAGAAAGGTCACTGTTTGGCGTTCTGTTGATGACGAAGTTGTGTGAGGCGGCGCAGCAACTCTGACTAGACGTGGGTAGGAAAGGTAGTCGGCCTGTGTTTCCGCAGGGACCGACTCGGTATTAGGCTTAGGCGATGTAGAAAAATAGCAGAAACGCGAAATCAGCATGGCCAAACTGGTATATGCCCCTCTCTTGTATCCCGCCTGGAAGGCGGCACGTGGGTCTGCTCCTGAAAACTGAAAGGTTGAAAGAATGACGAAAGCGAGTAGGAGTAGGAAAAGGTGAAAATCTCTCGGTACTGCTGTGTGAATTAAAATCACCTTTACTTTTAGCAAGATGATGAATACATAACTTTGCACTGAGTTGCGAAGCCTTCGACCCGACGTAAGTAGTGCAAAGTCCCTATATGAAGCGAAGCTGAAGCTAAATGTCCCAGCCGCCCGCTCTCGATCAAATGGGCAGAATCTGCAACGGAGATCGTAGATCTGAACAGCGCCTGCTAGAGGGCGCTGTCGTCGGTGTCAGTGTCGTAGTGCCAACCTATGAACGTGCACCTACGCCGTGGCATCGTAGCTATCGATACCACAGGGCCATGTAGGATTTTGAACATATCACGAGCTGTATTGCAGACAAGGGTTCTGTGATGCAGCAGAGTTCTATTCCAACGTCATTTTTTCCCTAAATGTCAATTAGTGGAGTTAAGCAGTAGTATTTTGAAAGAAGTAGTGCTTTAAGGTCTTCTAGCGTTATTTAGAAAATACAAACAGCGTACGGCGTATGGTATTTAGAATCGTAGATTGCTTTACAAACCATTCGGGATTTCCATCGATCTGTGTCGAATACACCGGTGGCCGTTGACTTGCTTGTGGAAGTCGTGGACATAGTCACCCCTACACCAGAGTAGGCCCCTTCTGGCGTGTGAGCAGACCTCAGGTCCTTATTGACAACCAATGAGCTGGTGGTGCGAGTCTGTAGCTTAGCTTCTTCTCGTGTTGCATTCAGTTCATAAGGAAACTCATCTTGTATTTTCATGTCGAGTCTCTTCTTTTTTATTATATTTTGTCATTCCTTATATTTGAAGGGTTTTTCTTTCTTTTTTGTATTATAAGCACTTCAATTAATAAAGTAAACAGCCCATCGGTTCCAGGAAGTTTATTTAAAATTTCGGCAACTCATTTGCTGTTTACTGTATTAACTGAAATTTAATCACAGTTGCTGTTTAGAACCATGTTCAGGATTATAAATACTGTTAGCTGAAAAAACTTATATGATGTGAATTTTTTAAAATTCGTTTACTACAATTAAGCCGATTTTATATAACTAGGCAACCGGTTTAATACAGAAAACTATAAATAACTAAGTACAAGTCGTGAACTACCAGACTGTTAAATAAGCCGTGTAAGGCATCCGTCAAGGATAAAGTAATGAATATGCCTACCAATAATAAAGATCGAAATTGGCAGCTCATTTTCAGTGGTTGCGATTCACTGACGTGCTAGAAGATTATGGACGTTACAGTTTCGCGCCGACACTCACGCAATTACAGATATGTATACTGCGCGCTCTTTCGAGAGGTGGGAGTGAGTCAGTCGGTAGCTTGTGGTCAATGGGGACGGCCCGTCTGCAGCCCAAAAGCGCGAATAAGGATCTGGTTTTCTAGAGTAAAGAGTTTGAAGCTGGCAAGGAAAAGTGTTTGAGTTGTGATAGTGATTGAATATTCATGGGGATAATTTTCTGAAGCTGTTTGTTAGCTACGAGCACTTTCAAGATCGCAGAGTGATACTATGTGGCAGCCATTAGCAGAGAAAAAAAATCTATTACTGGGAGGCGACTATATAAAAGAGAACTATCCTTGCAATGGAAGATTAAAACGCTACCTGTAATTTGGACAAACGTTTGCACAACGAAGTTGTGAAGGAAACAAGACTTTCATAGATAAGCGTGTCTAATAGTCGTGGTTAACCCATAATCAAAGAGTGATAGAGGTTACCAGCTACCGAAATGATAATAAAAATAATTCAGTTACTTCACCTTTATTTGGCCGGAATCCATACTCATGGGGAAAATCTAAACTTAACGAACATCTTCTTTCAGAAATAACAAAATGAACATGAAGCATTAAACTGTCTCAGTTGCACATAATAAACACATCTGGCTAACAAGGTACTGGGGAACATAGTAAAAAAATATTTACTTTCAGAGATCGTAACTGAATCGACTTTAAAATATGAAGCATAAATAAATAACTGCTTTACTCGTGACATTTGGTAAGGTAACAAGCGAGACACTGTAACACAAGCTTCGCTTGTAGCGAGCATCCCTTCCCAAATCGCAAAAGAATTTAAATAACTAAAATATGATTCATGAATACACCTTTACGTAAATATTCAACGCTATCGTTGCGTTCCTAAAATTAACACCGTGGCAGTCTCGGTTAAACTTTTTACAGCGATATGAGAACACCATCAGTATTCGCCCCACCGAACTTACAACCGCATCTTACTGTAGTAGCCTCGCATCTCCGATGCTCTTCACACCAATATCGGAACCTGAATGCTGTCTGAACACATCCTCTGTCTATTTCCGGTGTCCCACCGAAAACGCTACCACTAAAGCCCTCGTCAACCAGCTAGGGCTCGTGGTTATTTATTGACGTATCAAAGAAAGGAAAATTGTTATGAGAAATCCCCTCCTCTCTTATGATGGATGCCAGAGAAGTCTACGGCAAATACTAGCTGCCAGTCAGAGCTTTGTTTACGGTGAGCTGCAGCAAGTGGGCGAGTTACGTTACCCCCAGATAATTGCACTGTGTGGCTGTACAGGAAAGTCAAAGTCAGTTTTGTGTTAATTTTTAACAACATCATGTTTATGTGAGTGGTACGCTGGGATACGTTTTCTAACATATATTTAGGAGACGAAGCGGATTGCCGAATAAAAAATATAGAGTTCTGTATAAAAAAGACGTTTTGGTGTTCATATCTTCGTTACGAACAAAGTTAACAAAGAGGGCAATCATGCAGGTTGTGTCCCACTGGTAAATGAGCAACATTTGCTTGACAGATCTTTTTATTTTACTTCTGGCCAAAAAGTTCCTGGGCACACCATGTGTAAGGGCGATTACAGTATCTGACTTCTGTGACTGGTTAGTGGTTTAGTGGTTTGTAAAGCGCTACTCGGGACACAGGAGTTAGCCTTAGCTAAGACCACATCCGTTCAGAACAGCCTATGGTACGTACTGATCTGTGACTGGAGGCCTCCTGTCGCTTCGGTTGTGTCCCGCCCGTCAGTTTCCACAGATCCGACTGTCGACTCCCACGGAAAGAGTGGCTGCTGACGTCACCAGCCAGTATCGGCAGCCGCCCACCCGTTTCGGACCGCCGTCCAGTGTTCAAAGCGTGGGTGGCAGTGGCCGACAGCGACAGGCGAGTCGCGCTCCTGAATAGCACCGAGGGACGGCGGTTATTTCCGTCCCACTTCGGTACTGCTATAAGGCGGGATAGGAACCATGATGCCATACAGATTAAAATAGGATAAGATTCGGTATTCTACGATAGTGATTTCATAATCAGTGCACTCAATTCATGTTTACCTACGTAGTGATTGATTTGATTAATTCTCGTACCACTGACTCAGTACCGTATCTCACTTATTACCAATACTATGACCTACGTGTACCAAGCGAAATTTGCGACTGGTTGGAGGATTATTCGAGCGGTTTAAGGCGCTGCAGTCATGGACTGTGTGGCTGTTCCTGGGGGAGGTTCTAGTCCTCCCTCGGGCATGAGTGTGCGTGTTTGTCCTTAGAATAATTTAAGTTAAGTAGTGTGTAGGCTTGGCTGATGATCTTAGCAGTTAAGTCCCATAAGATTTCATACACATTTGAACATTTTTGAGGAATTCTTGGTAGGGGAATGCAGCAAGTCATGGCTAGAGAGTCATGCACGAGATGTAGAGGTAACTTTGGGTGTACCCCAGGGAAATGTTTTGGTTCCCTTGCTGTTCATGTTGTTTGCA
Source organism: Schistocerca gregaria (assembly GCF_023897955.1). Lineage (NCBI taxonomy): Eukaryota > Metazoa > Arthropoda > Insecta > Orthoptera > Acrididae > Schistocerca > Schistocerca gregaria. The sequence continues at coordinate 569,242,818 of NC_064923.1, forward strand.
GAGAATAATAACCTCAGACTTTTCGCAGCTGATGCATTTTTCTACAGTGAAGTACAGTCGGAACACAAAAAAGCACTCCGCCTTCAGGCCACAAGTAGCCCATCTGGACCATCCGACCGCCGTGTCATCCTCAGGTAAGGATGCGGATAGAAGGTGCGTGTGGCCGGGACACCGCTCTCCCGGTCGCTGTAATGGTTTTCTTTGACCGGAGCCGCTACTATTAGGTCGAGTAGCTCCTCAATTGGCATCACGAGGCTGAGTGATCCTAGAAAAATAGCAACAGCGCATGGCGGCCCGAACGGTCACCCATCCAAGTGCCGGCCACGCCCGACAGCCCGTAAGTTCGGTGATCTGAAGGGAAACGACGTTTACACTGCGGCAAGGCCGTTGCCTAGTCTGAAAAAAGCTGTACGAATTTTCAGCCAGACCTTGAAAAGATTTGAAAGTGGTGTTATGATAGCTGACTTCCTTTAAATGTTTAGAAAATTAAAACTGCGCAGTTCACGAAAGAAAGAAAATGTAGTATCGTATAACTATAATATCTGTGAGTCACAGTTGGAACCAGTCAACTCATACAAGCACCTAGGTGTAACACTTTATTGGGTTATGAAATGGAATCATCACACAGACCCAGTCGTGGGTGAAGCATGTGACAGACTACGGTTTGTTGGTAGAATACTCTGAAAATGAAATCAGTCTAGAAAGGAGATTACTTAAAAATCATTCTTGTGACCCATCCTAGAATACTGCTCAAGTGTGAGATGCGTGCCAAAGAGGACTAAAAGGAGATAATAGACGCGTACAAGGCAGGGCAGCACGAATGGTCACAGGTGTATTTCACTTGGGGCAGGCTGTCACAGAGAAGCTGAAGAAATTGATGTGACAGTTTCTTGAAGGCAGGCGGAAACTATATCGAGATAGCCTACTAAGAAAGTTTTAAAAACTGACTTTAAATTATTGCTTTGGGGATAAACTACAGCCCCATACATGTCAATCCCCAAAGGGATCTTGAGGATAAGGTTAGGTTAATTACAGCATTCACAGAGGCATTTAAACAATCATTCTTCCCACTCTCTGTACGTAAACGTAACACGAAAAAGTCGCTACAGCTTGTATTGAAGGACGTACCCTCTGCGATGCACATCACAGAGATTCGCAAAGGGCAAATGTAGACATAGAGTTTATAGTATATCTATACAGGCCTCGAATATAGTCTTCCAGCTTCTCATTGACAAACTTCCAAGCTCTGTGAGCGAGTTAAATAGCGCCGTGGTAAGACAGTGGACTCAAGTACAGCGAGAATGATTTGCAGTAGGAGTTGGTCAACTCACGCAAATATATGGATGTAATTATATGTTGGGACTGTCGCAGTCAGCCTACAAATAGGATGGTTTACAAGAGAAGATTGTTTACAGAATACCCTGCGACTCATCCTAGGATATTGCTCAAGTGTGTGAGAGACATATCGAATAGGACTAAGATGAGTATTGAACAATTACAACGAAGAGAAACACAAATGGTCACAGGTTTGTTTGACCCAAGGGAGAACATCAAAGACGTGCTGAAAATTACGAGCTGACAGTCGCCTATCCCGCCTAAGCCTACTTGCGAAGTTTCGAAGACGGGTGGTAAATGCGGAGTGTAGGAGAATGTTACAGCCACCTGCACAACGCTCCCGTAAGAACCGGCAAGACAAGGCTGGTCTAATTTAGCGTGCACAGATGCATCCAGGCATTCTTCCCGTTTTCTGTACACGAGTGGAACAGGAATATACCGTGGCTTACGGTAATCTGTGTCTTGTACCTCGCCGTGCTTTCTATCCGGCCATCCAGATTTACGATTCCCGTAATTTCACCAACCTCTCATAAGACGAATGCTGGAATGGTTCCCTTAAAAGGCCACAGCCGATTTCCTTCCTCGTCCTATCCAACTTGAGCTTGTGTTCCTTCTCTAATTATCTCGCCGTTGACGAGCCGTTCCACCCTAATCTTTCTTCCTTACGTCAGGTGGGAAGTCTCGCTCGTCCATGATGAAGCGCACCTGTGTTTATCTCACAGGTGGTTCCGGTGAAGGTGGCAGGCAGCTCACGCAGAGAACGGAAACAGGGTCCACGCGCACACGTAGAACAAGAAAGACTGTAATTGGTTCCGTTCCTGGCTGCGTTTCTGGTACAGCAACCGGTTATAAATTTCTTGAAATAAGAGCCTTGGTTACAAATTGTTTTGATTGTTTACTGGCAGTGACACGTCTCGCCCTGTGGGCATCTGAAGATTAACCTATGGGTATTCAAATGGCTCTGGGCACTATGGGACTTAACATCTGAGGTCATCGGTCCCCTAGACTTAGAACTGCTTAAACCTCACTAACCTAAGGACATCACACACATCCTGCTAGAGGCAGGATTCGAACCTGCGACCGTAGCAGCAGCGTAACCTAGGGGTGTAAAATAACATTGTGAAGCACAGATACATTAACGGCGTGGAGATGGGAGAAGTATGAAGGAAAGTTTCAGGCTGTGTAGCGGTCTCTAGAGCTGAGAATAACTGTGAAGAAATAATGTGATGGGCCAACACCCGTCCTTTAATACCAGTATATGGCACTGAGATAAAAATTACAAGGAAACATCTTCCTATCGAAAATGCCAAAATATAACTACAACATGCACTGGAAAGTGGAACTACGGCAAACCAAAAGATATTTTAAAGCACTTACATACTACGTAGCCAACGGTATTCCGGCGTACACAGCATGGGTCGTTATGTAGAACGGACGAAATGTAAATACACTCCTGGAAATGGAAAAAAAAACACATTGACACCGGTGTGTCAGACCCACCATACTTGCTCCGGACACTGCGAGAGGCCTGTACAAGCAATGATCACACGCACGGCACAGCGGACACACCAGGAACCGCGGTGTTGGCCGTCGAATGGCGCTAGCTGCGCAGCATTTGTGCACCGCCGCCGTCAGTGTCAGCCAGTTTGCCGTGGCATTTATAATGCGAGGTCCTGAGGTACATGTGGATGTGCACTCTTTAGTGTCGAAGGAGAAACTGCGTGCGGTAGTCACGTGACCTCTGGGATCTCAGCCATCCTTGTTGGTCGTGTAAAGCATTGACACGCCCAAATAAATCAAAATTGTTTATCAAACTCACACAAGCATTCACTGTTATTTTTAACCACCTTGACTTCTCACTACACCAGCCGCATAGGATTACATCTGAATAGTGGAGGTTCAGCAGAACAGGTGTTAGGGCTAGTTTAAATTTCACATCCGCCACACACATTTCGCGACGTTGTAGAGCGCGCCCCGTGCCGTGCCCAAGAATCGCCATTGGCGCCCAGGCGCGGTCCTCAGAGGCAACCTTGTGGGGACGTGGAAGAGTCCTTGATAGAGTTTCGTACACAGTACATCGTCTCTCCGATGCATCTGAAATATAATCTCCGAGCTCCAGGTCGAGAGACCTCCTAAGAACGTCCACAAATACATCTACACCAACAGTAGCTTACAGAAGAGTCGCACATATTTTTGTACGCCCTGTTCCTGTGCCTATGGCTGTTAATACAATAGCAATCCTACAGTCATCAGCTAAAATGTGAAGCTTCGTACACTAATGCACCACGTTGCCTTCACACACATGGATCCTACCGCCACAGAACTAGTCTGTTTCCACGGCGGAGTAGACTTTTCTTTAATTTGTAGTTACCTGACGTTGTCAGTATAGAGACAGTGATCTGATACTACAGTGTAACTTGATTTTTTTGCAAATTTTTATAGCAAAGATTGCATGTAGGAAAAAGGATAATTAGTTTCGAGCGTCTCTGATGCTCATCAGATCTGAAAGATATTGAAATGGAGGGTTGCAAGACGGGAATTGCACACAGAATTACTTCAATAGGGCTTTTCGTATTCTGGTATGCATTATTCAATAATTTTGTTGAAATCTTTTGTAAATACCAATAATATTGAATGCAAAAAGAAAAGTAAGTACCACAAGCACTCACTTTTTATCAAGCTAATGTGTTTGTGTTTTTGCCTGTTACATTCATGGGTGCAGCCGGCCGCGGTGGCCGAGCGGTTCTAGTCGCTTCAGTCCGGAACCGCGCTACTGTTACTGTCGCAGATTCGAATCCTGCCTCGGGCATGAATGTGTGTGATGTTTAGGTTAGTTAGGTTTAAGTAGTTCTAATTTCTTGGGGACTGATGACCTCAGATGTTAAGTCCCATTGTGCTCAGAGCCATTTGAATCATTCATGGGTGGAGAGAATAAGTCCTCCTCCTACCCTCTTCAAATGGTTCAAATAGCTCTGAGCACTATGGGACTTAACATCTGAGGTAATCAGTCCCCAAGAAATTAGAACTACTTAAACCTAACTAACCTAAGGACATCACAAACATCCATGCCTGAGGCAGGATTCGAACCTGCGACCGTAGCGGTCGCGCGGTTCCAGACTGTAGCGCCTAGAACCGCTCGGCCACTTCGTCCGGCCCTCCTCCTTTGTGTGAGTTCTTATTTGCCTAATTTTATCTATAGAACCTCTACGGAATAGTTATGTAAAGGGCTCAAGGTCTCTATCATGGCTCAAGCGTGAGAGATGGTATTTATTGGTGAATCTGCAGCCGGAAGGCTTCGGTGTTTTACAGCCCTCATGAATGAGTTATTTGACGGCGGGTGGCGGCAGGAGTCATTTAGAAGAGCGCCCTCCATCAGCCGGTTAGATTACTGGCCACGAAGCGCGGGCAGCTTTCAGCGTCGTGAGCTTCAGTGATCGTTAGAGTGTATGAGGCGAGGCGAACTGCACGCGTTCGGCCCTGAGCCTGCGATTAGCGCCGGTAACGGTGGGATCAGGATCTCCCTGCCTGGCCTGGGGACTGAGCTGTGTGTCCACGCGGCGCCGCGCGCTGGCCGGTGCGCCGTCATTTGTCTTGATTGTGCGCAGTTAAAGCGCGGCCCGGCCCGGGGGATCCCCGCAGACTCTGCGCGCCGAGTTCGGAGCTCTGAGCTCTGCCAAATCCTCGCCCAGCCCCAGGGGTCGTATCTACAAGTATTATACAACGGCCGAGAGCACGGTGGCTGGCCTGTGACCGACTGTGTGTCTGCCCTCCTTTCCCTCGTCTTTATCAACACCCTCCTCTCTCCCTCGCCATCCCACCCTCCCTCCCTTCCCCTTCCCACTCTCGTCCATGCGTGGATCCGGAGGTCTTGCGGACGAGGTGTCCCAGTTTCCTTTCCTCTCTTCCTCCCCCACCCGTCAGTACGAAAGGACGCGCACAGAGGCATTCAAGTAATAATTCTCTCCGCGCTCCATGCATGAATGAAACGGAATGAAGCCCTCAGAACTGGTACAAAAGGAAGTACCCCCTCCCATGCGCTTCACAGTGGGTTGTTGCAATTGGATGTAGGTACGGAATCCACGGTCCGTCCAAAAAGTTCTGAAACTGATTTTATTTCTGGTGTGTAAGACACGTCGTCCCAGGAGCTACAGTGCACTATTAGCTATAAATATAAAAAAACAGACGTGCATTCGACCAGTCTGTTGGGAGCAGGCACTGTTAAGTAGTGGATGTGCAGCCGTAATGCGTCAGCGTTGTTGTGTCACAAATAGCAGTGGGACAACGAACTGAACACTTCTAAATCAAGTCTTCGAGACATTCTGCAGAATGTTTTGAAGAAGAGGAAATTGTGTGCAGTTTGTTCCACAAATCTTTACTTCCGAACAAAAACAACTACGCGTGCATGTCTGCCGCCATTTGTCTCATCATTCCTCAAAATTTCAGTGTACCACTTATTTTCACATTGATTCTTGCAAACGATTCACTTAAACTAATGTATGCTCTTCATCATTAGTAAATTGTGATACGAATCTACTATATATCTGGTCTTGAGTGCACCTAAGAGTCCAGTGTCTGATTTCGGTATCTCTGTGTGGCGATGGATAAATCCAGCTGGAATATTCACGTGTCTCTCCCAAGAATGCCTCTTCCTCTTATGGTTTGTGAACAGTGTATCCGCTATTACTAGCTGAAATTTGTTGCAGAACTCAGTCATTCATTCCCCTCTCTCACTTCTACTATTCAGCCCATACCCCTGCCTTCGCCAGCCGCTGTGGCCGAACGGTTCTACGGGCTTCAGTCCGGAACCGCGCTGTTCCTACGGTCACGGGTTCGAATCCTGCCTCGGGAATGACTGTGTGTGATGTGCTTAGGTTGGTTAGGTTTAAGTATTTTTAAGTCTGGGTGACTGATGAACTCGGATGCTAAGTCCCATAGTGCTTAGAGGCATTTTGAACCTCTGTCTTCTATTCCATCGGTTGCTATCGCATTCCAGTCCCCATGAGTATTAGATAATCGTCCCTTTTACATACTGAATTACTGTCCAGTACCCTCATATATTTTTTGTATCTCGTCATCTCCTTCTTATGAAGTCTCTGTGTTTACCTAAACCACGGTTGTTGTTGCTGATTTGGTGTCGATTGTGATGAGGGCAACCGAACCACTGAACTCTATACAATAACTCACTGTCTGCCCTACTTTCTTATTCATAACGAATCATAATCCTGTTATACTATTTCCTGCTGCTGTTGATATTACTCTGTATTCTTCTGACCAGAAATCCTGAACTTCTTGCCATTTCACTTCGCTAACCCTCACTATACGTGTATTAAGCCTTGAGAGATTCCAGTCATCCTGCCCTGTTGTCAGTCTGCCACCCCACAATAAGCATCAAAATTTAATAATCTACTTAGAGGCTGAAAATATACACTTTTTTTAAAAAAATAAGAAAGTATAGGTCTTTGGTCAAAGAATAAAGAGACAAACAGACGTAAGTTCACATGGCTCTGAGCACTATGGGATTTAACTTCTGAGGTCATCAGTCCCCTAGAACTTAGAACTACTAAAACCTAACTAACCTAAGGACATCACACACATCCATGCCCAAGGCAGGATTCGAACCTTCGACCGTATCGCTCGCGCGGTTCCCGACTGTAGCGCCTAGAACCGCTCGGCCACTCTGGTCGACAACAGACGTAGGTACAGCACATAGTTTTGCAAGAGATCAAAATAGTTTTTGCAGCAGTTCTCCACACCTCTTAAAATATTCAGGTAAGGCTTCTTAAAAAGGGCCACTAAGTGTTTTAGTAATAATTTTCTTTAATTTCCGATTAGTTAAGGTTTTAAAACTTGATCAAGTCGACAAATTATATCAATATAACATGGGAGGACAACTTCTTGACATAAAAATACGGACAGAACACGAAATAAAGAAGATTAGGCTTTAACGTCCCGTCGAGGTCATTAGAGATGGGGCGTAAGTTGTGACTTGGAAAGGATGCAGAAGGAAATCGGTCGTACCCTTTTAAGGGAATTGTGCTGGCATTCGCCTTTAGCGATTTATAAGGGACGATCGAAAAGTTTCCGGCTGAGTGCGTGGCTGCACCGTGTATGCAAAGTATCGCGATTCCGATGCGGGTATGTAAGCACCGACATGTGCAAGGAATTAGTGTGGCATTCGTGTGTTTCTGACGTGCCTGCGGGAAATGCGGAAATGTGACCCGTGGTGACGTTAGTAATGGTTTAAATGGCTCTGAGCACTATGGAACTTAACAGCTGAGGTCATCAGTCCCCTAGAACTTAGAACTACTTAAACCTAACTAACAGGAAATGACACACATCCATGCCCGAGGGAGAATTCGAACCTGCACCAGTAGCGGTCACGCGGTTCCAGACTGAAGCACCTAGAACCGCTCGGCCTTGACGGCCGGCGACGCTAGTACCAAACGCTTCCAAACAGGAAAAACTTTCTTGGTTACCGCACGACCAACGCCGCTAGAAATCCATTGGAGGATGAAAAGTGTGTACGGATCAGCATGCCTGTCGAAAACCACCGCTGTGGCATGGTGCGCAGTGTTCCGTGCGACAAGGAGTGCTGCTGCTTTAGGATAATCGAATTCCTCAAGTCGGAAAGGTCGTAACGCAGAAGCTACGCCAACCCAACTGGGAGACACAAGAGCACCAGCCCTTTAGTCCTGATCTCACCCCATGCGATTATCACGCATTCGGTCCCTTACAACAGGCCTTGGAGGGACGACGATTTACGTCGGACAAGGATGTGCAGCATGCAGTTACTGACGCAACAGGACCCGGTGTTTTACCAAACGAGTATCTCCAAAATGGCGCGTCGGTGGGATGACTGCCTCAGTGCTCACGGCGATCTCACCTGATTGGCTGGACGATTCTGGACTGTATGGCCTTCGAACGGAAACGTTTTGATCACCTGCTATAAATATCTCAACTGGCCCGCCCGTTTGGCTGTGAGGTCTAACGCACACCTTTCCGGGCGGGAAGGAGCACCGGGTCCTCGGCACGAATCCGCCCGGCGAACTTGTGTCGAGATCTGGTGAACCGGCCAGTCTGTGGATGGTTTTTAGGCGGTTAACCATCTACCTCGGCGAATGCGGGCTAGTTCCCCTTATTCCGCCTTAGTTACACTATGTCGGCGATTGCTGCGCAAACAATTTCTCCACGTACGCGTACATCACCAATACTCTACCACGCAAACATAGTGGTTACACTCGTCTGGTGTGAGACGTTCCCTGGGGGGGGGGGGGGGGGGGGTCCACCGGGGGCCGAACTGCACAATAACACTGGGTTCGGTGTGGAGCGGCGGAGGGGTGAAGTGGACTGTGGTAGTCGTCGTGGGGTTGTGGACGACTGGGGCTGCGGCGGGGATGGAGCCTCTCCGTCGTTTCTAGTCCCCCGGTTAACATACAACACATACAATATCTAAACCGCCGTCCCCTTGACTACGAAAGCGAGTTCCATTCTTCTACGTGTCCTCTGGTGCTGTGTTATCTTAACTTCATGGCTCTGAGCAGTTGGGACTTAACATTGAAGTCATCAGTCCCCTAGACTGTGGACTACCTAAACCTAACTAACCTAAGGACATCACATACACCCTTGCCCGATGCAGGATTCGAACCTGCGACCGGATCAGCAGCGCAGTTCCGGACTGAAGCGCCTTGAACCGCTCGGTCACAAAGGCCGGCCTTTAACTTCGTTAACCTTACTGAAATCTGTAATGAATTTCCGTAAACAAGCGTTGCGTACGTGTTTATGGGTTTAGGGAGTTCCACCGTTTACGAGTTCTCGACATTCACGCAGCCCCACTTTTGCGCTGTACAGTAGGAGCTTGTAACTTGTTCATCTGATGTCATGAAACTGAACTATATTGTGAAACAACGATGCTTGACGCAGGGTATCCTTTGAAACGGAATATTTAGTATTCGGTGACAACAAAACTCGTTACTCTCACCCAGACACAAAATTTCACCACTCCAGAGTTAGTTAATATTTCTCTCAGCAACTGACAATAAGCAAGTATATAGCAAAATGACTTTTACTGAAAATATCACTTTTCAAAACCCAGAATGGTATCCAGCACGGCAGTTATCATTAATAGGCATAAACGGTTATCACAAAAAATACACTTCTCACACCTAAAGGGACAATGTAGCCTAGTTAAATAAGATCTTATTTAGACTGAAAATTCCTTGACACTCGAAGAATCAGGAATACAATATTTTTACTTATAGTAAATGTGGGTTACTGTCCATCATTACATAGCTGTTGTCTCTCCCTCATAAACAAACTGCAATAGAAAATTTCAGGAAATTCTAGAAATTTCAAATTAATGTAGAACGCTTTTCATGTTTAGACTACTCACATTGTGTTGAGACTGTGGTTTTTATACCAAAGAACTGTACTCTCATATTATACAGATAATATTTGTGGACATGAAGTCGGTTTACGATTGGAATAAAAAGCAAATTAACCAAAAAATATTAGTTGTTTGTGGCGGCTTTGAGGCGTCTTGTTTCAATAAAATTCGTAGATCATGCCGCTGCGAAACCGGAGGAACTCGTTTTTAGGCTAAAATACAGTGTGTTTCCATTGAAACAAGAAAAATAAGTCCAGTAAACATGCATCTGGAAATGCAAACTTTCTGAGATAAGTCCAGTAAACAATAGGCCGGAAATGGAGCCTTTTTGCTACAAGCACTTGTTTACAGGAGGTGTTCAACGTGGCGTCCATTTATGACAATGCACTCCTCTGCCCTCCGGCGTAAAGAATGACAATAAAGAATGACGCATCCTTTGAAGTACACCCGCTTGTTGTTGTACCTGCTGGCACACACTGAAGACGTGACCGTTTAGTGTCCGCACATCGTTGATGGGCGTAAACCAGTTCATTGAAGTGTCGAGGGGCCTGAGGTCTGGGGAACGAGCAGACCAAGGTATGCCCCCCCCTCCCCCCCCCCCCCCCCCCCTCCTACCAATCCAGCATTTCCGAAATATCTGCGTCAGGTGTTCGCGCACATTGTGACGAAAGTGTGCTGGTGCCCCATCATGCATGAATCACACTTGTATTCGTTGCTGCAATAGCACAGTCTCCAGCAAGGTAGGCAATAATTAATGAGAAAGTCCATATAATGCGCCACAGTTAACCTTTGTGGTAGCAGGTATGGCCCTATTAATCTGTCGCCAAGTACGCATACCCATACGTTCATTGACTGGTGTTGATGCCCTATTTCCTCAATTGCTTTTGGGTTTACATCTGCCCATACATCCATGTTACGGAAATTCAAAACACCATCTCTTGTGATCCCTGCCTCATCGATAAATATATCTAGGACTTGAACAGTGGATCTGCAGCACACTCATGCGCCAGCCGTTGGTAGAACCCCCGTCTGCAAAATGGTTCAAATGGCTCTGAGTACTATGGGACTTAACATCTGTGGTCATCGGTCCCCTAGAACTTAGAACTACTTAAACCTAACTAACCTAAGGACATCACACACATCCATGCCCGAGGCAGGATTCGAACCTGCGACCGTAGCAGTCGCGCGGTTCCGGACTGAGCGCCTTAACCGCGAGATCACCGCGGCCGGCTCACCCTCTGCCTTGATGATTCTGTGGCCTTAGGGCCTAAACGCGCTGTATATGATATGGGACAGCAATTATTCACGAAGTAACGCGCAGATAAGAAAGTGAGACAGCCTCCTGCTGCTGCTAATCGTCGCACATTGGTCGCAGGGGTTTCTTGGACCGAAAGTAGCACACGCTCCTCCATGTGAGGTGTGCGAACTGCGTGGCGCCTTCCACTGTTAATCTTGCGACGTGCAAGGGTACCTCAGATGCTGTAAAAGTCAGCGGAACGGCTTATCAGATATATTTCAGCGCAGAGGGCACGAGCACGCACGCTGCGTCCATTTGCTAAACCATAACGGATTACCATATCCGCCATTTCACTTGTCTAATAGTATGCTTCCATTGCTAACAAATGGTGGAAGAGAGGAAATGTAAATGTACTACGTCATTTGTGCGTAGAAACAGCGCAATAACTATAAACACACAAGTGAATCCGCGCTTGGAAGAAGGTAAAACATAATTATACGTACCCAGGGTTAACAGTACTGTACAATAAGGTACACAAACACGACGATAGCCAACGTAGCCTACAACACTACTCGAATCACACAACTGACTGCAGACTACCCAATGGTAGGTAAAATATTGTGTATACGACATGATAATATCCTGCCTACACATCTGACGGAGCGTCAACACAACTATTGCACTAATATCCGCAACCAAACATCGCGCAGACCTTGCTATAACAACTGTTTATCTCGGAAAGTATGCGTTTCCGGACGCATGTTCATTAGACTTATTTTTGTTGATTCGATCAGTACCACCACCCGTCTAAGTATATGACACTTTTTTTAACACGCTGTATATCAGGAAGGTGAATTCCATTCCCGAGAACAGCTCGGGTAATATGACCGAGCTCAGCGCTGGACGGAGCTCAGAAGAGGTGAACGGAGGTAATTACTTCGGGCAAGCTTTACAATATCCAATCAGGGATAATGGGACGCGTAATGCTGTTAGCGGCATGCATGTTGCAGTGTGGGCTGCTGTGAGGTGACCTGTCAGATACATATGTGGAAAGGCAATTTCACTTGCATAGTGAAGTGCGCTCAAACACACTAGTTGTGGCCTTCCTGCTAATGCGGCGTTCGAAAGCAGTGTATTCAGTATGTGGGAAACAGTGGACCATCTGCACCTTCTCCTACGCATTTACTTCCAAAGGCTCTGTATAATATGCAGCCCAGGGTGTTTCCAACAACTATTAGCGATTTTCTACGCTGTTACACTCGCATCTCGAACGAGGAAAAAGTATCCCTGTGTACGTGAGGTACATGATGATGACAATAGAGTTTCTGTAATCGAACACCTGATCTGAATTTAGGATTAGGTCGTCTCTCATCCAAAGCTACCCAGTTAAGCTCAGCGAGCATTCCTGTTACACACTCATATGGGCCACAGCAATCTATTACGAGCCTAAAAGCGCCGCTTTCAATTCGATGTCTCCTCTGACGCTTACCTGATGATGGTACAAAATGCTTGAGCACTATTCTAGAACAGAAGAGAAATACTGTCTTGTATATAATTTCCAGCCATTTACGCACTGCTCTTTACCAGTCAGAAACCTAAATCTTCCATTCGTCTTTCCTAACACTGAATTTTCGATTATGGCCCACTTCTTATTGCATGTTGGTATTATGTTAGGCTATCTAAACTTCTTTAGATATACAGATTGCTACATATCTCCTGCATACGTTTCTCGCTGTTTATTTAACTTTTACCACTTTCATTCGTCCCTTGTGATACACTGAGGTGACAAAAGTCGTGGAATACCTCCTAATATCGTGTCGGATCTCGTTTTTCCCGGCGTAGTGCGCAGCAACTGGATGTGGCATGGAGTCAACAAGTCAGCCGGCCGGTGTGGCCGAGCTTTTCTAGGAGCTTCAGTCTGGAGCCGCGCGACCGCTACGGTCGCAGGTTAGAATCATGCCTCCGGCATGGATGTGTATGAAGTCCTTAGGTTAATTAGGTTTAAGTAGTTCTAAGTTCTAGGGGATTGATGGCCTCATATGTTCAGAGCCATTTTTTCAACAAGTCATTAGAAGTTCCCTGCAGCATTCGTGAGCCATGCTACTTCTTGCAGTCCACAACTGCAAAAGTGGTGCCGGTGTGTATGACTTTGCGCACGATGTGATTTCTAGATTATGTCCCTTAAATGTTCTATGGGATTCATATCGGGCGATGTGAGTGGCTAAATCATATGCTCGAATTTTTCAGAGGTTCTTCAAACGAATTGTTCAGAATGTTATTCAAATGAACAGTCGTGGCCCGATGACATGGCACATTTTCATCCATAAAAATTCTGTCGTTGTCTGGGAACCTGAAGTCGATGAATGGCTGAAAATGGTCTCCAGGTAGCCGAACTTAACCATTTGCAGTTACTTATAGGTTCAGTTTGACCGTAGGACCCCGTCTATTCCATGTAAACACAGCTCACACCATTATCGAGTCACCACCGGTTCGCACAGTGCCTTGCCTTGTTGACACCTTCGGTCCCTCGCTTCGTGGGGTCTGCGCCACACACGAACCCTGCTATCAAATATTACCAACTGAAATTGGGACTCATCTGAGCAGACCACCATTTTCCAGCTGTCTAGGGTCCCAACGATATGGTCACGAGTCCAAGAGAGCCGCTAGAGGCTATGTCGTTCTGTTAGCCAAGGGAGTCGCGTCGGTCGTCTGCAAAAACCTTTTCATATGAAACACCTGAGTACAAATGACAACTCTTTTATACCTTATGTACGCTATAGTACCGCTGTCTGTGTATATTCAAATCGCTATGGCATGTGGTTCATTTGATCTCTGGCACTTCTGGGCTTTAATACCATTACTCCGACTCCCAACGAAGATGTCAAGTTCCGTAAAACTGTCATAATTGTTGCCTTCCGAGACGTGGACCCCATCGCCATAGATACACACATTTATACTATTCACATTAGTGTGAAGTGCGTGAGAGAGAGTTCTTGAAGTTTTCTAATCAGATTTTTGTGACATATACACGTCGTTTTTCTAGTTTATGCCGGTTAACACTTTTCAGCGTTCCTGCTGTTCTCTCTCGCCATTCTATCAGACTTTTTACCATTCGCATCGCTCTTTTTTTTGTATATATTCATTACTCATTGTTAGCCCTATTTAGTATGGCTCCCACACAGTTGACCAGTATTCAAGTATGAGATTTACAACTTTTTGTGTGCTATCTGTTTTGCAGGTAAACTGCAGTTTCCCAGTATCCTGCAAATGAATCTTAGCCTGACATCTACGAGGGCTATTCGGAAAGTAAGGTCTGATTGGGCGCAAAATGGAAACCACAGTGAAAATCCGATGGTGCTTTGCAGATATGTGTTGAGCAGTGTCTGTAGTATTACCGTCAGTCGCGCCAAGTCGATCTTTTCAGTTTTGAGTGCACACTGAGAGCGCAAAGATGCCTAGAAAATAATGTCTCTCACCAAATATGAGGGCCTGGTGAGAGATTTCTTCTGATGGCATGTAGCCCAAATCATATAACTGTTATACGTTTCCATCTTCACGACAATTCTCGCCCGCTCTCTGCAGGGGCAATGAAGATGTTCTTGCAGCGTTGTCGATGGGAACTCTTGCATCAGCCACAATACAGCAAGTACTTGGCTCCCCCTAAGTGTCACCTCTGCTCATGGGAACCGCTGGCTATGAAGACGACATTTTGTCACAGACAACGAGCTATAGACCAGCGTAGAGAAGTGGCGGAAACGCACTGGCGGTTGCCTTCTATGCCAACAATTGGCATACAACTTTAATGTTTTTACAGTTAACAAACCACAGTGGGAGATGTTAACGAGTGCGATGCTGTGCATCGCGGAAAGCTTTACTCACGGAATTCCCAGTGGCCACACTCCGAAATGATTCATAAAACATACTGACTCCTGCAACAAACATCTCGCATAATGACTTCGACGCTAAAATTAGACATATCAGGGCTCATAGGCAGAAGTACCGACAGCCTTGCTTTCCGCGTACTACATCAGCGTCTCGTATGTAGGAGAGAGCCGGACAAAGAGGCTAGGCTAAAATATTCCTATTTTTTAAGATGAGCAACAATAGGAGGAAATGCACAGAAATCAGTAAATAGAATAGTTTAATCACCTTAGGATCAAAGTAAGTTCTTTAAACAGTTCAGTTTTCACAATGTAGCAAAACGGTCACTTTGCTGGATATGTACGTGCAAAATGGTCACTTCGTTTTAAACCCAAAAAATAAAGAACGAAGTTTTAAGAAAGACCTAAATATATTTAATTGTCAAGCATGATTCGAATTACACTTTACACAGCAAAAGTCAAACTGTGTTCTTCATATCAAGTACAGAGTTCCTGATCCCAAAAGCAGCGCAATTAAAACGTAATCCACTGTTCCGTTGTCTTAGAATTTGAAATTTTTTTTCTTAATACATGTCTTTGCTGTCTTCATTGTTGTCATCAAAAAGAGCTCTTCTAGGGTTGGGTTTCCTGTCCTTCCCACACGTCTTTTTACTGTCTTTACTCTCTTCAGCACATTTCCGTTTTTCCTTTCTTTTTCTTCTCTTCCCTTATTTGCCACTTCTGGGTCACTCTTATAAGGACTTGTTGCAAGAGCTCCTCTTTCGGCCGCTGCTTTCACTTTTTATACCTACACAAAGTGATCAGAAGCCACCACCGAGATGCCCATTTTGCCTGAGATGCCCATTTTGCCTGCACTGATGCCTTTACACGAAAGCTGCTTACTCTCTAATAGCACCACCGAAATTTCAGTAACTGAACCAGGATTATGGAGTCAGTATATAAAACTGACATTCCCTCTCAATATTAAATGCACAAAGTGACCGCCTACCTTATATAAGCATAAATAAAATCCAGAAAATATGTTATTATAACTCCGAGAAGCAGCACAGCAAGCAGTTTAGGCTTCACGCGATGATTGGGTCCTCCAGGGAGATTAAGTTGAGGAATTTTCCGCGTGCTGCCGGCACCTCATAGCCCCCGGGTCCCCAACAGCCACTGTTTGCCTGCCATGGCCACTTTTCCCGAGCCTTCCCTACGGGGTTGGTGTCCTAATGGTGCACTACATGTGGGGACTTCCATTGTAGTAGATTTAGGACATCACAATCAGCTTAGTGCGTGTGAAATGAGAATCAACTGTGTAATTTCCACCGGGTGCTCACCAGTTGTCCGTTCACTTACCGTTACTACATTGCTTAATACCCGCGTCCCGTGACACTCACTATAATCTAGGAAATGAATTTTTAAAAATTAATGTCACCCGTCTACAAATACTACCGTCCCTTAAATCTGCCACACCATGAATATGACCAGATAGGAGTAACCATCTAGAAAGTCTGCCTACGAACAGCGGATTTCTCATTCAGAAAAGAAATTTTAATGTTGATCGTTTGCATGAATTCATGTCATATCGCACCCAAGAAATAGAAATGTCTACCAGCATATGTCGGAATTCGATTGTGGAAGTATCGTGTTCTATAGGGACGGTGGTTTATTGTCCAGCGATACTGCTGCTCATGTTTGTCAGGATCCCTCGATTCTCGTGTGAATACGGAATCGATCGGTTCAAGATAACATACTGAAGGCCACGATGGATCACAGTGGCGCTATGCAGCTAGCGCCCGAGAGAGCAGAGCTTCTTTGGAGCAGAGAAGTATATGCAGCACCAAGTGCTATCAGCACAGAGACCGTTGTTGCAGCAGCTTCCCTTAACAAGCCAACAGAGAGCGGCGCACCGACAGTGGTGTACCCAGAACTGGACACAGGAGTGGCATCACGTTGTCCTCTCAGACGAGTCTCGGTTTCGTGAACAGCATTACGATGGACGTATCCGTGTGTGGAGAGCTCGAGGAATCCTAACATTGCTATGTATACGGATCGGGTACTTGGTGTCAGATGTTGTGGGAGTGACATTAGATACACAACACTGTTGCCTCTGTTTCGTGTAGTCCGTAATTACAGCTGACTCCACGTCCCTCCACACGCATCCACACAATTGGCAATGGATGACACGGCAGTCGGTCGGTATCGATGGTCCCGCCAGGGCCTGTGGACGGAGTTTACGTTAATGTTGTTACATTTGTGTAGGCTTAAGGGCGATGAATATGCCCCTTCTTTAGGGACCCCGCGGCGTTATCTTTCAAGAGTACAACGCAAGGCTGCCTGTTGTCCGTGCTGTCTTGACCTGCTTCGATACGAAGGAGGCGCCCCGGTGTGGCCGAGCGGTTCTAGGCGCTACAGTCTGGAACCGCGCGACCGCTACGGTCGCAGGTTCGAATCCTGCCTCGGGCATGGGTGTGTGTGATGTCCTTAGGTTAGTTAAGTTTAAGTAGTTATAAGTTCGAGGGGACTGATAATCTCAGATGTTAAGTCCCATAGTGCTCAGAGCCATTTGAACCATTTTTTTGCCCAGAGCTATTTGAACCATTTTTGATAAGAAGGATATTCGACTTTCGCCTTGGCCAGTACGTTCTCCACATCTCTGAGTTGTTGAAAACACCTGGTCATCGTTCGCCGAGACACTGACACGCCACCATCGCCTCCTCGTACGAGTGATGAACTCAACCAAAACCTTGGAGCAGCCTGGAATGCCGTACCCTTATCTGTCATCGAAACTCAGTTCAACTCGACGACCAGTCGTGTTAGAGCCGGCTGCGTGTATTAAATTTCGCACAACCAGTATAGCTTCAACTCACCTAAAAATTAGTCGTGTATATTTCCTGATATGCTATAGTCGCACAATGTATAACATTTGGGTAGTTAATATCAATCCTGATGTAGCGGTTTTAATGGCCGGCAGCGTAATTTAACACTCGCGGCTTGCCGCGAGGTTCTTTCAATAAACAACGCCCCACAACATTCTTGTCAGTACATATTTATTCTTAAGAGTTAGAGTTTGGTGACTATACTAATCAAGATTTCTTTTACTTGTAGAAGAGTGTGTCTTACCTTAGCATGCTTTTAAGACTTTTACCTCTAGCCAGTCCTATAACAGAAGTTTTACACACTTTCTTATTCCATTTTTTAATGATGGCATCCACTTTTTATATGCTGCGTTCTTTTTCTGAAAGTACAAAAATTACTCTGGAAAATTAAGATTTTCCAAATGCATAAATGTATTCCAAGGTTTAATATAGTCATCTCTGAGGGGGCGATAAAGAAGTTTCCGTCTGAGGGCGTTCATACAACGTATATGCAACGCAGCGCGACTCTTATACGGCTGTATGAGCACTTACAAGTCGGCAAGGAATTAGTGTGGCATTCGTGTCTTCCCGACGTGCGTACGGTAAATGCGGAAGGCGAACTATTGAGATGTTATTATCAAATGCGTCCAAACAGAACCAACGTGCTGTTATTCTTTTCTTGGCTACCGAAGGACATAACACCGGCAGACATCTTTTGGAGAATGAAGAATGTATGTGGGACAATATGTCTGTTGTAGAGTGGTGCGCATGGGTTCTGCAGTTTCCTGATAGCGCACGATCCTACATCGCAAATGTCGTAAATCAGAAGTTACGCCAACTCAGATGCGAGGCGCTGGACCTCCCGCTCTGTAGTGTTGGTACCCGCCAATGCGATTAGCACGCCTTCAGACACTTAAAAAGGCTCTGAGGGTCGACGATTCCTCTCGGACGAGTATGTGCACAGGCATTTATGGACTTCTTCATGCAATAGGACACGGTGTTTTACCAAACAGGTATCTTCAACTTGGGGCGTCGGTGCGTTGTTCGCTTCATTGCTCAAGGCGATTTTGCCTGATTGCCATACCGAAGCTGGACTGTACAGCCTTCGAAAGGAAACAAGTTGATACCTAGGAATAATTGTTATTGGTGTGGTCTTCACTCAAGAGACTGGTTTGCTGCAGCTCTCCATGCTACTCTGTGCTGTGCAAACTTCTTCATCTCCAAGTACCTACTGCAACCTACATCCTACTGAATCTGGTTAGTATATCCATCTCTTGGTCTCCCTCTACGATTTTTGCCCTCCACGCTGCCCTCCAATACTAAATTGGTGATCCCTTGATGCCTCAGAACATGTCCCAACTGAAATTTATCAGCGTTGCAACGGATGAGAAATTGCCATTACTTTATTTACTCCTCTGTTACATTATTGTTCTACTACACACCAATAATCAGTAATTGATAACAAATTAAGCAGAAGTATTGTCAGAAACCAGTTAAAAGTTAAATATATTTTGAAACAGATGCTGTTTGAAACGAACACAAATTTTAATTTTCAAGACTGGCAAAACTGTTCTGTCATCGAAGAAACTCATTTAATTTACAAATATCCCATGTTCCAAGATAAAAGACGGTGTACGAGCAACAATGCTTCACCAAACACATAATCATGTCCGCCAACAACAAAAACTATAGAAAATGGCGGAAAGTGCTTATGGCAGTCTCTAGTCCGCATTCCTTCGGCTGAAACAAGTTTCGAGACCGGACTACCGACCAAAACACATGATTTGTTCCGAGGTACACTATCCTCTACATACAACACTCTTCCATATATTTTTTACGCAGTCTCCATGACGTTTCTGTGGCATTACGCTAACGTTGTGTACGAGCATGTATCCCATTTTGGGAAAAGCTATTATCCTGTGCTCGTAGCCATGTTTTCACTGCATGCATTACAATCTCATCATCTTCAAAGTGTGTCTCACGAGGCCTCAAAGTATCCAGATGAAAGGCTTTTCTTTGACTCTTACGTAACCTGTTGTGATGACGCGTCAAATCCATCTTGAGCACACGCTCTTCCAGTGCTCACCGATCGCCGTATGGCCAACTGTCGGAATGTGGTGTGACGGTCTGCACGGGTAATGGCATCCGAGCGATTCACCATGTCGAGAGCAGTGTCTGTGAAATGACTTCCCGAACGTGGCCGATCATCGAGCTCAGTTTTTGCCCATTATGGTACTATAGCTCCATTTACTCTTCTCCCAACAGTACTCCTATCAAGTGCATTATTACGAACCGCGCAGACTGGACGTGCTGTTAGAGGCGCCACGTCGCGGATTGCGCCGCCCTTCCCGCCGGAGGTTCGAGTCCTCCCTCGGGCTTGGGCGTGTGTGTTGTTCTTAGCATAAGTTAAAGACGTGCGTTAAGTCTAGGGACCGATGAACTCAACAGTTTGTTCCTTTAGAAATTCACACACATTTGAACATTATTACCGTACATTGCATGCAAACGTTTATGCATGTTTAGCAAGTTTTGGTTTTCCGCAACCAAGAATTGAAATGCAGCATGTTGATTGTATCTAGAATTGTAAAACTACCGTAGACTATTATAAGTAAATGTAGACTACAGTAGTTTTTTTAGTGGCTCTGGTCAGTTAAGATTGTAAACACGTTAGGTGTGTTGCATACCTACCGGGCGTCACCTAATTTCGACTGTTCTGTTTGCGTATCCGACCAGTGTCTTACTAGATTCCCCAACCGTTTACAAACTGAGAAAAGAAATGGAAATGAGCGTTTGGCGTCATAGGCTGGGAGGCCCCTTGCGGTGCAGGTCTTATTACATTCGACGCCACATTGGGCGACCTGCGGGCCTGATGCGGATAAAATGATGATGAATACAACACAACACCCAGTCTCTGAACGGAGAAAATCTCCGACCCAGCCGGGAATCGAACCCGAGTCCCTAGGACGGCAATCCGTCTCGCTGACCACTCAGTTATCAGGGCGGACTAGGAACTGAGTGAACATATATAAAGGGTCGCGTAACCTACTGGACATTTTGTTCTGCATATTTATCCTCTTGTCTGTTACTTAAAAATAAACATTATTTATAGCAAAATTGAAAGTGTCAATATTTAATTCAGGTTTATTCGAAAATTGTGGTTTCTAACGTAAGACACAGCGATGTTGTAGTAAAACTAAAAAAAGACAATACAGATTTATCATACAGAACTAGAAAACGCAGTAACCTCAAAAAGGGAAAAATTAAAAAGGAAATCCGTAAAACAAAGACACATCAGACATGGCCTCAATACTTCGTCGAACTTGTATAAAACATGGCTGTGTTATTCGTAAACAACTTTCAGACTTATAACAGGAAACTCTTGGCTTTCATCGTGATGAAGAACGTTCTATCGAGAACAAAAAACGACAATAATAATACAGATTTTTATGTGTATGCATGTAACCTGCACTTGCGTCAAAAGTAATTACTATGGTTGCATAAAATCGCCGAAGTTATGCGATCAGCTAATTTTGATTACTTATAAAATGGAATTTGTATTTTGTAAGAATATAGAATACACAAAGGACTAACGCTGAACGATGTGTGTGTCTATGCGCAAAACAAACGAAAATTAAATAGAAGTTTTCGGCTCCCAGTTTCGATGTTACACATTAATTTACGTTTCTTTCCCTACCAATACCACCAATAGTACCTGTAATAAATATTACCCTTTACTAAGTCATTAATGTGTTGTACCAAAACGGCCAACCGTAGTTTTGGTAGAGCGCAACTCTACTTGTAACATAGGTCTTGCCTAGGAACGGGTCTGATGGTTCTCTACAGCTCTACCACCCATCGGAAATGATCGAAACTCCGCTCACGTGCAGAAGAAACATAAAATTAAAGCACCGGAAAGGACGTTTATCTAGGTATATTAACGGCTGTAATAAAATATGGAGATTTTTTATTTAACGACCCTCGTAGATAAAAGACGCCTGATCAGCAGTTAGTTGAACAGCAGAGAGTTTTACGATGGAGGCCGGTATTAGCAGCGCATTTATTCAGCACGGTGTAGACTCCAGCACGTGGTCAGCCGACACTAAGCTGCACGTGACATCGGCTAGGGATTAGGCCGGTCCCAGGGTCTGCTCGACATGTGTTCCAGCTGCTGCTGCCCACATCGTGTGTGGCACAGCTCTGCTCAAACTTCACTTAGCACTCCCAGGTACGCTGTGGAAAAAACTGGTACACGGATTGTATGCAGCCCATTGTTGTGCGTGGTAACCAGAGCAATGTTTCTTCGGCTTCGGTATACAAGCGACAGCATTTGTAGCTACTACATTCCATAACGCCACGCATAAAAACGAGATTATCTGATGCTCACACCTCGGGTTCTGTTGGCGATAAAAATCCAGGGTCAAGTGTTTTGGATAGCTCTTAGGCTAGGGGCCATCTGTATAGCCAACATAAGGATTTTCTTAGTGTCACTATCCTGCAGCAGAGGTTTAAAGTATGGATATTACACACTTCCTCCTGCTTGGGAAACTGACGAAATCGATTGGTTGGTTTTGCAATTGATGTGGTCTACGGTGGGGCACCATTCTTTCATGGGCAGTTCCTCGCAGAAGCCCAAGAAACTGGTTCTTTACTACATTTTCTCTGTCACTAGCTGACCAAACCCCAGCAGAGGATTCCAAGACGGCTATACACAGCTAATGGTTGAAATCCTTACAATATATTCCTAAGATACAAATGTCGAACAGTGTTGAAAATTTTCTCAATATCTTCATCCGCTTCCAAGGTACAGAGGTTCATTATTACCCTATTTCTTCCCGTATGAGGAAAAACCTAAATAATAAATAACCGCAGCCAATTGCTAAAATTTAGGAGTTTATTTAGTAGAGCCATCTCATTTTCAAAAATCTTTATCCGTTATCGAGAAACACCTCAAAAACTTGTTTTTTCGGTGCCAAAATCCAGCCGCCGATTCCAAAACGGCTAGCCACAGCAAATGGCTGAAATTGTTGCAATATATTCCTAAAATTCCGATCTCGTATAACCTTCAAAATTTTATCAATATCTTTATCGGTTTCCAAGATATAGATGTTCAAAATTACCCTTCTTATACACATAAAATACGCACGTAAAATCAGGTGTGAGGTGAAAACGTAGTTTGTAAAGTGACGCAGCACAGACAAATATGCTTTAAAGTGTCTCTGTTATCATCTGTGAACGCCTTGTTTTAATAGTGAAGCACATCCGAAATTTTTTTTGCGCGTAAAATCGGATCTTAGCTGTAAAGTTAGTTTTGCGTTATTTCAGTTTCACATAAGTCAACTATTTAAATTTTACTGACCAATACATTTGTTTTTCTGTAAGTTACGTGGCCTGGTACAGCAGAGGAGAGAAGGGAATCAGCGGAATAATGTCCCCATGAGCGTACAAAAAATGCGAATATGTTCCTGTTTATTTAAAAGACTGACCGAAAACTGGGGTACCAAAAATTGCGACATACGAACATATTCGCGGTTTTTAATGCTGAGACAGAAGAAGACAGTGGCAGTGGCAAAGAGACAGAAAAATAACAAACACTGAACGATAGTAGCCAGTGACTGTGTTATAGAAAGAGCGAAGGAGACGATGGCAGTGTGAGAGAAAGAGAGGGAACAGTGACAGAGCTACATACCATAGCTAAAAGTGACAGAAAAGACTGAAGGATATAGTGCCAGGGAGGGCAGGGGTGAGTGGGAGGAGTCAGTTATAGTCAGGGTAGCTTGTGGGAGTTTCAGAAGAGTTACATGTTAAAAAGAGCACGAATATATTGGCAGGCCACAATTTTTGGGAAAATTTTTAAGGGTGCCGGGGAAGGTAGAATGAGGCAGTTGGTTCCCGACTTTTCAGCCAGTCTTTTAAATAAACAGGAGAAAATTCCTAGTTTTTGTGCTCCGATAGGGACATTTTTTCACTGGTATTATTATTATTATTATTATTGCGGACAGATGTGGACCACATTGTTTTAAAAGCTTATGTCATTTTCTTTAACGCGCTATTCTCGTATTCCTCCTCCTTTTGTCGGTAATAAGGAGGTTCAAATGGTTCAAATGGCTCTGAGCACTATGGGACTTAACATCTATGGTCATCAGTCCCGTAGAATTTAGAACTACTTAAACCTAACTAACCTAAGGACACTACACACATCCATGCCCGAGGCAGGATTCGAACCTGCGACCGTAGCAGTCGCGCGGTTCCGAACTGAGCGCCTAGAACCGCGAGACCGTAATAAGGAGGAACGCTTTGTGACGTGGTAGTCTCACAAGGAAACCTCCCCATCGCACCCCCGAAAAATTCAGTTGTAAGATGGCCCAGTGGACAGCTCGTCATAAACTGCAACGCAGATCAAGCATGAACACCCGAAGAAGGTATACTGTTCCATGAAAAACGAAGAAAAATAGAAACAGTGAATGGTCCAAGCTCAAGACGTGCACCATCGAGCTCAGTCATGCAGCGAGGGTGTCGTGGTTATGTGGTCACGATGTTGGTCTGTAAGAGAGGAGATCCGAGTTCCAATCTAACTCGTGTCTCAAATTTTTTTCCCACAAAATTATGAACTTCCCGTTCGGTCGATGACGTGTTTTTTCTCTTTCTGTAGTCTTGGCAACTGTCATACCATGAATTGGTTATAGAATATGTCCTGTGGTAAGAATATACTGTATTACTGTCGCAAATAAATGTGATGTATAGTGAGAGCAGGGAAGATGCCTCATCGACCTTTCACAGAATTTAACAAAAAAAAAAAGGAGGGTGCGAACTATGTTACAACAACGGAATCCAATAGTGTAAGCTTTCAAAACGGAACGTACGAGTCATAACATGTGGCACTTGCGTAGAACTAAAATGTGTGGAGGTCCCTTTCTTACACCTCGATGTCACAAAAAGACAATACACCACAATAGAGACACGTATCTGAATACAGCGAACACACACACACTAATAACCGGACGGACAGTTCATAATTTTACGATAAATGGAAAAAAAAACTAGGGCATAAGTGAGATCTGAATCCAGATCGCCCCCTTTACCGTCTAACACCGTGACCACATGACCACGACGCCATCACTACACACTGATGTTCGATGCTCGTCATCTTAAGCTGCACCGTTCACTATTTTGATTCTTTTTTCGCAGTTCAGTATGTAATATTTCTGGCTTTACTGTCATCGTATTCAGGCACAAGAAGCTCTTCTTAGAGCAGTTGGGAAGGCAGCGGCGGCAAGATGTAGTGTGGTGTGAGGTATCGATGACAGATGGTTTGTTCGGTACGGGTATCGTGAGAAAGACCTCCTGTATTGTGGTCCTTCTGTGCGACAGGGTGCTGCGTTCGGTAGTTTCGCGACAAAGTGACAATCTTTTGTTATTAATATTAGTTAAACTGAACAGTGTATTTTCTTGCATTTAAAATTAAATCACTGTCAAAAGCTTGCTAGAATTCCATTATTTCACAAGTATTAATAACCATAGAACAATAAACAGATTCTAAACGAAAAGACAGACGAAGCATTTCGGAGATCTTCGGATCGCGCCTAATTTGTATCGCGAGCGAAGTGGTTCGGCTGTAGGATCAGAGCTGGACTTGATAGTGGACTGCTTGTGTGTTGGCAGCGCTGTGTAGCGCTTTGCATTGGATCTCTGACGGCGCTTTTTTTGTAAGAGACTCTGTGGCTGGTTGGACTCGTTATTGGAAGTTAGACTCCAGCAGTGATGGAAGTTCTTTTGGGCAGTTGGAGGTGAACAGCCAGCAGTGATGGATGTGAAATGTGAGAAGTTAACATTGATGGAGGGTAGAGGTCTGAAGTGTTAGCGTAGGCTAACGATCTGGAAGTGTCCGACTTGGAGATTGAAAATTGTTCATGATTATATATCTTTGTACTGCATGTCACATTATTAAGGTAATAAACATACTATTTGGTTTGCAACAAAATCTTTTCTTTGCTAACCACATGCTTATTAGTTGTTAGTGGCTTTAGTAGTCAGAATCTTTTATTTCGCTGGCAGTAATGACGCTCGCTGTATTGCAGTAGTTCACGTAATGAAGATTTTTTTTAGGTAAGTGCTTAATGAAATGTATAGGTTATTGTCAGCATTGCTGCCTATTCAGGGCCATTCTTTCGTATTAATTATTTGAAAACAGGTTGCATTTTTTTTAGCAGTCAGATTGCGTTGTGCTGGAATATTGTGGGTCAGTGTTGACATGATAAGAAAAAGTAAAGAGAAAGTAGGTTCACTTGCATTCAGTTTCACTTAGTAGTTTAAGTAAAATATTTAAATAAAGAAGTTTCAGACTGGCAGGGATGTTGTCTGCCGCAGTCGGTATCAGTTGTGACTTTATTTGCGATGCATTAGTTGTAAAGGGCTGAGCTGGTCTGGCAGTGTCTGAGGACAGACATGTTGTCTGCCGCGGTCATTGTCAGTTAAGATTTCATTAGTAATCGATAGTTTGTAAATCATAGCTGGTTCGGCAGTCTCTGAGGACAGACACGTTGTGTGTCGCAGTCAGTGTTAACACTTTATTAGCAATGTACGGTTATATGGAAATGTGGTTGAGATCAGTGTGATAGTAATTACACAAATACGCAATTCCTTATTTTGTTGAAAAATGGAAAGTATTTGTGACTCTAAAGTGAAATGTAATTGTGCAGATTCTCGAGTTCTGCTATTAAAAAAACGAGTGGCATCCCGTATAAACAAAGTAATTGGAAATAAAAGTTCCTCGCTAAGAGTTTCTTATAGCCACAAGATTACGGATACACGACCTATGTGCTGTTTTCTGAGCAAGGGACAACTACTATGGAAGACTGCAAATTGGTGAACATATATCAAAACTTATGCTTTCCACTCAGGGCGCCTCGGGTGTACTGCAATCGTAGTCAAATGAGATCAGAGACACGTCGTCTGTGGTAACATACAACGGAAGGCCACGACGTCTGGAACGCAGATTTACTTCAAACTTCGTACGCTCGTAGTACTCCATGAGGACAACAAAACGTTTAAGCAGTAGCGCGTACTTCTCAAGCGTTACTGAGAAAATCGCAAGATAATTTCGGTCGTCAAATATACACTCCTGGAAATTGAAATAAGAACAACGTGAATTCATTGTCCCAGGAAGGGGAAACTTTATTGACACATTCCTGGGGTCAGATACATCACATGGTCACACTGACAGAACCACAGGCACATAGACACAGGCAACAGAGCATGCACAATGTTGGCACTAGTACAGTGTATATCCACCTTTCGCAGCAATGCAGGCTGCTATTCTCCCATGGAGACGATCGTAGAGATGCTGGATGTAGTCCTGTGGAACTGCTTGCCATGCCATTTCCACCTGGCGCCTCAGTTGGACCAGCGTTCGTGCTGGACGTGCAGACCGCGTGAGACGACGCTTTATCCAGTCCCAAACATGCTCAATGGGGGACAGATCCGGAGATCTTACTGGCCAGGGTAGATGACTTACACCTTCTAGAGCACGTTGGGTGGCACGGGATACATGCGGACGTGCATTGTCCTGTTGGAACAGCAAGTTCCCTTGCCGGTCTAGGAATGGTAGAACGATGGGTTCGATGACGGTTTGGATGTACCGTGCACTATTCAGTGTCCCCTCGACGATCACCAGAGGTGTACGGCCAGTGTAGGAGATCGCTCCCCACACCATGATGCCGGGTGTTGGCCCTGTGTGCCTCGGTCGTATGCAGTCCTGATTGTGGCGCTCACCTGCACGGCGCCAAACACGCATACGACGATCATTGGCACCAAGGCAGAAGTGACTCTCATCGCTGAAGACGACACGTCTCCATTCGTCCCTCCATTCTCGCCTATCGCGACACCACTGGAGGCGGGCTGCACGATGTTGGGGCGTGAGCGGAAGTCGGCCTAACGGTGTGCGGGACCGTAGCCCAGCTTCATGGAGACGGTTGCGAATGGTCCTCGCCGGTACCCCAGGAGCAACAGTGTCCCTAATTTGCTGGGAAGTGGCGGTGCGGTCCCCTACGGCACTGCGTAGGATCCTACGGTCTTGGCGTGCATCCGTGCGTCGCTGCGGTCCGGTCCCAGGTCGACGGGCACGTGCACCTTCCGCCGACCACTGGCGACAACATCGATGTACTGTGGAGACCTCACGCCCCACGTGTTGAGCAATTCGGCGGTACGTCCACCCGGCCTCCCGCATGCCCACTATACGCCCTCGCTCAAAGTCCGTCAACTGCACATACGGTTGACGTCCACGCTGTCGCGGCATGCTACCAGTGTTAAAGACTGCGATGGAGCTCCTTATGCCACGTCAAACTGGCTGACACTGACGGCGGCGGTGCACAAATGCTGCGCAACTAGCGCCATTCGACGGTCAACACCGCGGTTCCTGGTGTGTCCGCTGTGCCGTGCGTGTGATCATTGCTTGTACAGCCCTCTCGCAGTGTCAGGAGCAAGTATGGTGGGTCTGACACACTGGCGTCAATGTGTTCTTTTTTCCATTTCCAGGAGCGTATATTTGTGCGTGGCCATTTTTACTATGAAGCGGTGGCAGCCGAGTGGTTAGCGTTCAAGCCCCGTGATTGCTGGATCGAGTCCCATTCGTCAGTTGTTTTTATTTCTAACACAGTCATTTTCTTTACTATTTCTTATTAAAATTGATATAATGGGAAAATACGTGTAATAGGATGAACTTCTATTAAATTTACAATGTTATTTGGCACTCTACAAACTTTTATTATCACAAATAATATAATATTTATAACTATTTACTAATAAACGACTAAAGGCATGAAGTGATACTGAAAATGTATGCTTGTCCGTGATTTGAGAAATCCCTTATACCTGGAAGGAGCCCGAAACGACTTGTTCCCTGCAAGCTTTGACCGTCACAGACGGCTTTCGAAGGGTGTACAATTAATCGTCGCTTTCGACATTACGAGTACAAGGTGCAGAATTGTATTTTTCTGAAAAAAAACGTGGAAAACCTAAAGCTTAACGGCACCAGCTGCATTGAATAAATGCTATGTTTCCGCATACGAAAGGTCTTTTGAGGTTTTCCGTGGAAAAACAAACCTCGTTGACATTTTAAAAAACCTCTCTCTCAGGCGATAATTTGAAAGCAAACCATACATAACGCAACATTTCCTCAAAAATCGGCGCAGGTAATTGGTCATGCAGTATCGACTGTGTTTTTATAGCATCTTAACGAGAAGAAATTTCTTGTTCTCTTCCGATTAAATACGAACAGTTTTGAAGACACGGACAAGCATACATTTTCAGTTTCACTTTATGCGTTGCTTGCTTACTAGTCGATAGTTATGAATATTATATTATTTGCGATAGTAAAAATTTGTAGACTGCCAAATAACATTGTAAATTTAATAAAAGTTCATCGCATTACACGTATTTTTCCCATTATATCAATTGTAATATAAATAGTAAAGAAAATGACTTAGTAAAGAAAATGACTGAATTAAAAAAAAAACTGACAAACGGGACTCGATCCAGCGGCTTGAACGCTAACCACAAGGCTGCTGACGCTTCATGGTAAAAATGGCCACACACAGGTACATATTTGACAACCGAAACTATCTTGCGATTTTCTCAATAACGCTTGAGAAGTACGAGATATTGCTTACACATTTTGTTGTCCTCATGGAGTACTACGAGTGTACGAAGTTTGAAGTAAATCCGCGTTCCAGACGTCGTGGCCTCAGTGGAGGTATGAAAGAGAGAAATGATTTTGAGGTAAGGGGTTTATCATACGCACTTTTTCAACTTGTCGGAAATACACCTTCTTGCTGTTTTCCTTCTATGCAGGTAGGTGGCGCTGTGAGCTGACTTGTGCGGTCTGGGGGATGGGGGGGGGGGTGAAGCTGTCGCCTCGCTGGGTTAAATCTCGGCTCGTGGGCTGGGGGAGGCTCGCCCCTCACCCCGGCCCCAGACGCGAGTGCGGGCAACCACGTGCCGCGGGGGCGTGGCCCGCTGAACCCTGGGCTCCGCCGCTGCCGTATAGATCCGCCGTGTGACACGGGGCGCCGAGGGCGGGCGTGGGAGGCATGCAGGCTCAGCGTCGTTCAGCCCCCTGCCCCTCTCAACCTATTCGTGGAAGGCGGGAAACGGATATCGCCGAAGACACTCTACACTTGCACGGAGCGCCCATAGAGACCAGTAAACACTATACTCACAGGCGGCGTCTCGTGAACGGAGCAAGAGGCACGAGCCGTAGCTGAATGCACTTAGGGCTATTTCTGACTCGGTGAGGGACTCACTTGTTGTTTCCACCGTCTCATTTTGTGCTGTGGTAGTTCATTAGCCAAGTCCCAGAGCAGTCATCCAAAGCTCTGGGGTTCGATCACCAGTCGCTCCTAGTATTTTTTCTGTTACTTAAGCCGTCCCTACACGAGACGAGGCAGTTAATGTTGTCGTGGACGCGGACGCTATATTAGACCTCACGAGAGACAGTGCAGTCAGCATAAGGAACGAGCCAGTCAACGTCATTAGCGCTCTCAAGAGCTCTCGCAAACCATACGATTACTTTACGAAAATGGACGGGCGTAAAATAGCTCCGTTAACTCTGTAGGAAGTTGTCGAGAAAGAGCGGAGAAAATTGTGGAAACCATTCTGGACTCGCCGGTGACTTGAACAGCGAATTGGGGGTACAGGAGCACTACATAATGCTGTACAGATATGTGATACATACTAGCCGAAGTTATTCGTTATGTCAAACGAATTTCCAAACCATTTTCGGTTTTAAATTGGATATGGTTAAGGTATAGTGTTTAATGTCAGTTCGCTCGAGGATAGTATCCATAATCTCCATGTTGTATTGATTATCAACGCTCTAAAATAAAGTACTTCTTCGCACCGATTTCAACGTTGAGATACATTTCCTGCTTTCATTCGAATGGAAAAGGAGATTTTTTCGAAGCTGCACACAATCATTAAAAAAGGTAATACTGAATATGGTGAAACAACGTTCTGGTGGGCGGTTTGCGCGTTTAAATCACCTCGGGGTATTACAGTGCGGTGCATTTGACCTGCGGCCGTCGCACGGTGGCACTGGCAGCAGTCCACATACGCAGAGGTATGTTGGTGCATGTCAGAGTACGAATGGTTCAAACGGCTCTGAGGACTATGGGACTTAATTTCTGAGGTCATCAGCCCCCTAGAACTTAAAACTACTTAAACCTAACTAACCTAAGGACATCACACACATTCATGGCCGAGGTAGGATTCGAACCTGCGACCGCAGCGGTCGCGCGGTTCTGGACTGAGCGCCTAGAACCGTTCGGCCACCTCGGCCGACGTCAGAATACGGTGCAGCGAGAAAGTGTGCATACGTTTTCAGACGTGCTAATAGTAACTGTATGTTGAAAATGGCTCAAAGAACACATATTGATGACGTTATGAGGGGTACAATACTAGGGCGACTGGAGGATAGTCAAACACAGCAGGTCGTAGCACGGGCCCTCCGCGTGCCACAAAGTGTGATCTCAAGATTATGGCAACGATTCCAGCAGACAGGAAATGTGTCCAGGCGCTACAGTACGGAACGTCCACAGTGTACAACTCCACAAGAAGACCGATATCTAACCATCAGTGCCCGCAGATGGCCACGGAGTACTGCAGGTAGCCTTGCTCAGGATCTTATCGCAGCCACTGGAACAGTTGTCTCCAGACACACAATCTACAGACGACTGAACAGACATGGTTTATTCGCCCGGAGGCCTGCAAGGTGTTTTCCACTGACCCCTGGTCACAGGAGAGCCCGTAAACCCTGGTGTCAAGAACACAGTACATGGTCATTGCAACAGTGGTCCCAGGTTATGGTCACGGACGAGTCCAGGTATGGTCTGAACAGTGATTCTCGTCGGGTTTTCATCTGGCGTGAACCAGGAACCAGATACCAACCCCTTAATGTCCTTGAAAGAGACCTGTATGGAGATCGTGGTTTGATGGTGTGGGGTAGGATTATGATTGGTGCACGTACACCCCTGCGTGTCTTTGACCGAGGAACTGTAACAGGTCAGGTTTATCGGGACGTCATTTTGCACCTGTATGTCCGCATTTTCAGGGCAGTAGTGGTCCCACCTTCCTCCTGATAGATGATAACGCACGGCCCCATCGAGCTGCCATCGTGGAGGAGTACCTTGAAACAGAAGATATCAGACGAATAGAGTGGCCTGCCTGTTCTCCAGAACTATAAACGCCATAGAGCACATCTGGGATGCTCTCGGTCGACGCATCGCTGCACGTCTTCAAACCCCTACGACACTTTAGGAGCTGCGACAGGCACTGGTGCAAGAATGGGAGGCTATACCCCAGCAGCTGCTCGACCACCTGATCCAGAGTATGCCAACCCGTTGTGCGGCCTCTGTATGTGTGCATAGTGATCATGTCCTATATTGATGTCGGGGTATATGTTTAGGAAACAGTGACGTTTTGTAGCACATGTGCGTCGAGGCGGTTTTCTCAACTTATCACCATTACCGGGGACTTACAGATCTGTGCAGTGTGTATTCCCTACGTGCCTATGCTATTAGCGCCAGTTTTGTGTAGTGCCACGTTGTGTGGCACCACATTCTGCAATTATCCTTAATTTATGAGCATGAGTGTACTTACCGACAAGATACACACACGAGCCAGCCCAAAAGCCAGAGACAGTTCTATATATTTTACAGACAATTTTATAGCAGTAAAAATTTCCAGTTTGTGCTTTCTGACTGGCGACACGGGAAACATTCATTTCGTTGGCCTTTGCAACAAGAATTGCAGCAAGTACATTATTTATAATAAGTAACATACATTTTCGATGTAATACTTCTATTAAATGAATCGGAAAGACCCACAAACTCTTAGAAAATGAAAGGTAAAGGAAAGTAGGAAGCAGGTGGACGCGAACTAGTTACATTTCGATTCACATCTTACGATTCTATTAATTACTTCTCGTACTACCAGTAACAAGAATCGAAACAAGCGGTGATGACAGTGAAATGTGTGTGAGCTACGACTTTCACATGTCGGCTTTTACCTCTGCATGTGTACAGACTGTGTGTCGACTGTGTCTGCAAATGTCATTGTCTGATATTTAACTATGACAAATTCTATCAAAACGATTTTTTGATAGATAATCATTGTGCTGTAGCACTGAAACGGTATACTGTCGTAGCATATACGTTATGACACTAAAAACATTCATTACAGGAAGCCTTTATCTACCGATATGTAGTTACGTCACTTTACCCCAACAAATCGTAGCTAAAATGACGCGTTTTCGAGAGGTCCTCAATTTGCTGATGCTTTATAAGAGCCTATATTCATACCCCGTACTCTGTGAT
Organism: Schistocerca gregaria; assembly: GCF_023897955.1. Classification (NCBI taxonomy): domain Eukaryota; kingdom Metazoa; phylum Arthropoda; class Insecta; order Orthoptera; family Acrididae; genus Schistocerca; species Schistocerca gregaria. The sequence goes on from NC_064923.1 coordinate 569,275,859, forward strand.
AATGAAAACCCACCAAGTATCTAGGTTAACTCAGTTCAATACGGCGGCTCGTCAATTCGGCTTGTAAAACGATGTCGCATCTCATCGGCTACGTTCTTCTCCACTAGGCAAAAATATGACATGACAGGTTCTTCTTATCATGCTCCGCAGTGTAGTGGGACGTGGAAATACGCGCTGTGACGTTACCAGCTCCTCGTCCACATGGTATTCACGTTCTGTGAGGTGATGGCTTTATGGCTTAGTTCACAATTGACAATGATCTATGTATGCAAAAATACACTCCTGGAAATGGAAAAAAGAACACATTGACACCAGTGTGTCAGACCCACCATACTTGCTCCGGACACTGCGAGAGGGCTGTACAAGCAATGATCACACGCACGGCACAGCGGACACACCAGGAACCGCGGTGTTGGCCGTCGAATGGCGCTAGCTGCGCAGCATTTGTGCACCGCCGCCGTCAGTGTCAGCCAGTTTGCCGTGGCATACGGAGCTCCATCGCAGTCTTTAACACTGGTAGCATGCCGCGACAGCGTGGACGTGAACCGTATGTGCAGTTGACGGACTTTGAGCGAGGGCGTATAATGGGGAAGCGGGAGGCCGGGTGGACGTACCGCCGAATTGCTCAACACGTGGGGCGTGAGGTCTCCAAGTACATCGACGTTGTCGCCAGTGGTCGGCGGAAGGTGCACGTGCCCGTCGACCTGGGACCGGACCGCAGCGACGCACGGATGCACGCCAAAACCGTAGGATCCTACGCAGTGCCGTAGGGGACCGCACCGCCACTTCCCAGCAAATTAGGGACACTGTTGCTCCTGGGGTATCGGCGAGGACCATTCGCAACCGTGTCCATGAAGCTGGGCTACGGTCCCGCACACCGTTAGGCCGTATTCCGCACACGCCCCAACATCGTGCAGCCCGCCTCCTGTGGTGTCGCGACATGCGTGAATGGAGGGACGAATGGAGACGTGTCGTCTTCAGCGATGAGAGTCGCTTCTGCCTTGGTGCCAATGATGGTCGTATGCGTGTTTGGCGCCGTGCAGATGAGCGCCACAATCAGGACTGCATACGACCGAGGCACACAGGGCCAACACCCGGCATCATGGTGTGGGGAGCGATCTCCTACAGTGGCCGTACACCTCTGGTGATCATCGAGGGGACACTGAATAGTGCACGGTACATCCAAACCGTCATCGAACCCATCGTTCGACGATTCCTAGACCGGCAAGGGAACTTGCTGTTCCAACAGGACAATGCTCGTCCGCATGTATCCCGTGCCACCCAACGTGCTCTAGAAGGTGTAAGTCAACTACCCTGGCCAGCCAGATCTCCGGATCTGTCCCCCATTGAGCATGTTTGGGACTGGATGAAGCGTCGTCTCACGCGGTCTGCACGTCCAGTACGAACGCTGGTCCAACAGAGGCGCCAAGTGGAAATGGCATGGCAAGCCGTTCCACAGGACTACATCCAGCATCTCAACGATCGTCTCCATGGGAGAATAGCAGCCTGCATTGCTGCGAAAGGTGGATATACACTGTACTAGTGCCGACATTGTGCATGCTCTGTTGCCTGTGTCTATGTGCCTGTGGTTCTGTCAGTGTGACCATGTGATGTATCTGACCCCAGGAATGTGTCAATAAAGTTTCCCCTTCCTGGGACAATGAATTCACGGTGTTCTTATTTCAATTTCTAGGAGTGTAGATCACTTTCCCCGTATTTCGGAATCCACGTTAAACTGCAGCTCCCCATACAATTGCTTTCATAAATCACTTCAACGATCAGAGGAAGGCAAAGGACAACTCCACTACTAGCAGGCGCTTTGATTTACTACTGGAACCAGTCGTAATATAATTATTAAAACCAGTGTGGTTTGTGTTGTTATACTTTCCAACTATTGAAGGCTCATTGTAAGTGTTGAATATGTACAGACAAGTCACATATTATACTCCCTGCAGCAAGTTGCTGTGATCATTGCGCTGATGGAAACAGAATTACCTACACTGATCAGACAGAACATTGTAACAGCCAGCTGCTACCGATATAAACATGTCCAGGCGATAGCAGCGTCTCCCGGCGAGAAACGACCGCTAATCAGACACATGCACGGCGCATGAGTATCTGTGAGCGTGCTGTCTGTGTAAGATGGGGAAAGGACGAGTTTGACCGAGGGCAGATTGTGATGGCCCGGAGGCTTGACACAAGCATTTTGGAAACTGCACGACTTGTCGGGTATTCGAGGAGTGCTGTGGTCAGTGTCTTCAACACGTGGCGAAACCAAGGTGAATCCACGTCCAAATGTCGCGGGGTTAGACGGCCACCCCTCGTTACAGATGTCAGTCGTTGTAGACTGGGCAAACGAGTAAGGCAGGACAGGCGGCGAACTGTGGAGGAACTGATATCAGACTTTAAGAGTACAAGTGTGTCTGAACACACAGTGCACCGAACACTCATAAGGATAGTCCCTCGCAGCCGACGACCATTGCATGTGGCAGTGTTAACACAGCGACATAGGCAACTACGACTGAAATGGGCGAATGACCATCGGCACTGGATGTTGGTACAGAGGCTGAGCGTTGCACGCTCTGATGAATCCCGATATCTTCTTCATGATGCCAATGGGAGGGCGCGAATCCGTCCTCTTCCAGGGGAACAGCTCCTTGACACCTGTTCTGCGGGACGGAGATAAGGTAGCGCTGCTCTGGAGAACATTCACATGGACATGCAAGAGTATCATTCACTGGTAGCATACAACTTACACCCCTTCGTGACGATCATAAAACATATTGCAACAAGAATACGCAGCATGTCACAAGGCCAGAAGTGCGATGGAATGGTTCGAGGAACACAGTGGCGCGTTCCAATTGACGTGCTGCCCCCCCCCCCCCCCCCACTCGCCAGATCTGAACCTGGTTGAACACATGTGGGATGTGGGATGTGACTGAACGTGGCATCAGAGCTCATCGTCCCCCTCCCCGGAATTTACGGGAATTAGTTGACTTGTGTGTGTAGATGTGGTGCCAGTTTCCTCTAGCAACATACCAAGGCCTCACTACTTCCATGCCACGACGCGTCGCCGCTGTTATCAGCGCCATAGTGTACAGAGATAGGTAGTCATAATGTTTTGACTGATCTATGTATATTCGTCCGTGTTAAGCACATAAATAAAAAAATGCAAAGAAAAGGAATTCTAACAACATCTATTGAAGGTACAGTGGAAAAGCAGAAAAATAAAGATGCTTGATGAAGTGAAAAAAAAGGAAGACACCAGACTACGAAGAAGTTGGCCTGGGAAAGGATCAGACGGAGACACCAATAGTGGCATAAACCTGCCAATAATGTTAATGATAAGTGTTATGTAGGGATCTATATGTGAAATTTTATTCAATTTAAGTAATTAACATAACTGAAGCACGAATGGACAAAAAAATTAGAAGCAGATGGTTAAATTTAAGTAAAAATGTCCAGTGATCAAAGCTAAGTCAGGCAGGGAGATATTTTTACTATATTACAGTGTTCTGTGAGGGTGTATGTGCTCGGTCTTCTGATCTAACGATACCTTTAATATCTGAAAAGAACAAGTTGTGTTCTGATGCAGACTGGTCATTAAGGATTCTATAAGACGACTTTAATTTCTGAGTTTAAGTTTCCAACTGTTAGAGAAGGTTCGCCTTGAGACCTTTCATCTGCAATGTGTAACAGTAAGGTTTGCAGTGGTAGCGCGCTCATCGTGGGGAACGTGGGAAGCCAAACTGGACTCGTTTCCTTTCTGAGGATGGAGGGCATCCATGTGCTCTTATATGGGGTCAAACAATAAATGTTAACAAAGAAAGCATTATAAAACGACTGGTTGCAATATTAATCCAAAGCATCCACTATTATAATCACAACTGCAGGGTCAACTTCCATAATGATTAAGATATGGATATTATGTTGTTATACAATGCAGTAATTTCAGGGCAGTGTTGTTATGGAAGATACGATTTCATAATAATTAAGAAAACATTACAAAATTAGTGGTGAATAATTAAGAGAATAATGTAAGGAAAGGAAATGTTAATGACTTGGTATATGAGGGGTGGGGGAGGCGGAAGTAAAAACTCGAGAACGAAGTCCTACAGGGTTCAATTTTCATTCTACTTTCATTCTTTTCATATATATGAATAGCGTAATACTTCACATGCGTGTGACATTTTACTTTCTGCAGGCAACGCATGTGCTACAAGTAATGCGAGTAGACAGAAGGCGAAACATCAACCGCGCGGGGTAGCCGTCCGGTCGAGGGGCGCCTTGAAAATAATAATAAGTGATATAATTTTAGAACAAGCATTTCTTTTCAGCTGTCTAGGATGTGATAGGAGTTTTAACAATGGCAAAGGCATTGAGTAAACGTCAGTAATTGTCAAGCTGTCTGTGGAACAACTGGAAGAACCGTGGGAAGAAAAAAAAAAGAAAGGAAACACAAATGAAATTCTATAAAGTTATGGCTGTACCACTCCTGTATATTATTTCGAACCATGGTCAGAAACAAAAAAGAAAAATCAAGTGTATAGCCAGCAGAGATGACGTTCGTGAGATAGGGTTGTAGTAAAGTGGATAAAATAATGAATGAAACGATAAGATCATATTTTGAAATCTGTTCAGCTAATGACAAAATAGAAGCGAATAGAGTAAAATGGAGGGATCATGTTAACAGAATTATAGAAAGTAAATTGCCGAAAAATACAACGAGTTATCGGTCGACTGTAAAGAGAGAACTAGGTAGACCCCGTAAGGCATGTATGAATGGATGATAGAGATCGGATCAGGTGATTGCAACACTAAATCCTTGGAAGGAGATGATGATGATGATGATGATGATGACAAGAACAGTTCCGTACGACAAGAAAGAATAACATTAACAAGTAATGTAGTGGGTAAAAAGCAGTCATTGAGTACATTAGAATGCTCCATATTTTTGACGTGAATATACTGCAGATTTAACCTGGTATAAACGACGTGTAAAGCTTCTCACACAGGTAAGTGCAGCAAGTTTCGTTCTTCATATAACCATTTGATAGGCATGCAAACGGGAATCTGCACGCACTCAGGCCTTTACAATTCTGTGGATTAGCTTGTCACTTAGACAGTAACGACTGCATGAAAACGAGCTGACTGTTCATCCAGAGTCACCTTGTAGCCTCAAGAAATTAGGCATTCTGATCACTCAACTGCTAACGAAATTCGTAGCAGACGATCCTTCGAGAACTTCTTGTGTCCACAGTTACAGTTCCAGAAAACAGAAAGACCTTAATTACTTATTACTAAATCTTCCAATGGCTCTAGACAAAACTCAATATGCAGCTACTATAATCTTTCATCATTTCAATTTTAAATTCCTGATGTAGCCTGGGATCTTTTACAATCTCAAGGAATGTATCTCCGTTGAAGCAATCGGGGCTAAATTTTGGCCAAGAGCAGACGTAACACATGCCCAAACTCTGTGTGGAACTTGACTAGTACTCCATGGAGCAGTACTAAATATTAGTGATTTAAGAAATACACCGAGGTGAAACAAGTCATGGGGTACCTCCTAATATCGTGTCTGACTTCCTTTTGTCCAGCGTAGAACTGCAACTCCATGTGGCGTGGAGTCAACAAGTCGTTGAAAGTCCCTTTCAGAAATATTGAGCCACGCGACATCTATGGCCGTCCACAACTGTGAAAGTGTTGCTGGTGCAGGGTGCTATGCACGAACTGACCTCTCAATTATGTCACATAAATGTTCGGTGAGATTCATGACGGGTGATCTAGGTGGCCAAATCATTTGCTCGAATTGTCCAGAGTTTTCTTTAAATCACGAATAATTGTAGCCCACTGACAAGGCGCATTGTCATGAAGTCCTCGAATGTCTCCACATGGTCTTGAAGCAGTCGAACGTAACCGTTTCCAATCACTTATCGATTTATTTCGACCAGAGGACCCAGTCGATTCCATGTAAACGCAGTCGACACAATTATGGAGCCACCAGCAACTTGTACAGTACCTTATTGACAACTTGAGTCCATGGCTTCGCAGGGTCAGCGCCACGCTCGAACCCTACCATCAGCTCTTACCGACCGAAATCTGGACTTGTCTGGCCAGGCCACTGTGTTACAGTCGTCTACGGTCCAAACGGCGTGGTCACAAGCCCAGGAGAGGCGCTGCAAGCAATGTCGTGCTGTTAGTAAAGACACTCGCGCCGGTCATCTGCTTACATAGCCCATTAACGCCATATTTCGCCGCACTGTCGTAGCGGATCATTCGCCGTACGTCCCAAACTGATTGCTGATTCACGCAGTGTTGCTTGTCTGTTAACAAACTGGTCGTTAAATGAAGGCCGTCGGCCTCTGTGTTTTCCATGGTGAGAGATGATGTCTGAAATGTGGTATTCTCGGCACGCTCTTGACTCTGTGGACTCGGAATATTGAATTCTCGGTCGATTTCCCATGCGTCTAGCCCCAACTACCATTCCGTTTTAAAAGCCTGGTAATTCTCGTCGTGCTGCCACAGTCACGTCGGGAAACTTATCACATGCATCAACTGAGTACAAATGACATCTCCACCAATGCACCGCCCTTTTCTACCTTGCGTACGCGATGCGATTCCCACCTGTATCTGTGGTATATGTGCATATCCCATGAATTTTGTCGCCTTGGTGTATAGTGAAGTGATTTAGCCAACGTTGTGTTCATTACGGGCAGTAGAAAGTAGACACATCTTTCTATTAAGAAGCAATAGCGATGGCGTTCTAGCATATAAATACACTCCTGGAAATGGAAAAAAGAACACATTGACACCGGTGTGTCAGACCCACCATACTTGCTCCGGACACTGCGAGAGGGCTGTACAAGCAATGATCACACGCACGGCACAGCGGACACACCAGGAACCGCGGTGTTGGCCGTCGAATGGCGCTAGCTGCGCAGCATTTGTGCACCGCCGCCGTCAGTGTCAGCCAGTTTGCCGTGGCATACGGAGCTCCATCGCAGTCTTTAACACTGGTAGCATGCCGCGACAGCGTGGACGTGAACCGTATGTGCAGTTGACGGACTTTGAGCGAGGGCGTATAGTGGGCATGCGGGAGGCCGGGTGGACGTACCGCCGAATTGCTCAACACGTGGGGCGTGAGGTCTCCACAGTACATCGATGTTGTCGCCAGTGGTCGGCGGAAGGTGCACGTGCCCGTCGACCTGGGACCGGACCGCAGCGACGCACGGATGCACGCCAAGACCGTAGGATCCTACGCAGTGCCGTAGAGGACCGCACCGCCACTTCCCAGCAAATTAGGGACACTGTTGCTCCTGGGGTATCGGCGAGGACCATTCGCAACCGTGTCCATGAAGCTGGGCTACGGTCCCGCACACCGTTAGGCCGTCTTCCGCTCACGCCCCAACATCGTGCAGCCCGCCTGTACTGGTGTCGCGATAGGCGTGAATGGAGGGACGAATGGAGACGTGTCGTCTTCAGCGATGAGAGTCGCTTCTGCCTTGGTGCCAATGATGGTCGTATGCGTGTTTGGCGCCGTGCAGATGAGCGCCACAATCAGGACTGCATACGACCGAGGCACACAGGGCCAACACCCGGCATCATGGTGTGGGGAGCGATCTCCTACACTGGCCGTACACCTCTGGTGATCGTCGAGGGGACACTGAATAGTGCACGGTACATCCAAACCGTCATCGAACCCATCGTTCTACCATTCCTAGACCGGCAAGAGAACTTACTGTTCCAACAGGACAATGCACGTCCGCATGTATCCCGTGCCACCCAACGTGCTCTAGAAGGTGTAAGTCAACTAACCTGGCCAGTAAGATCTCCGAATCTGTCCCCCATTGAGCATGTTTGGGACTGGATGAAGCGTCGTCTCACGCGGTCTGCACGTCCAGCACGAACGCTGGTCCAACTGAGGCGCCAGGTGGAAATGGCATGGCAAGCCGTTCCACAGGACTACATCCAGCATCTCTACGATCGTCTCCATGGGAGAATAACAGCCTGCATTGCTGCGAAAGGTGGATATACACTGTACTAGTGCCGACATTGTGCATGCTCTGTTGCCTGTGTCTATGTGCCTGTGGTTCTGTCAGTGTGATCATGTGATGTATCTGACCCCAGGAATGTGTCAATAAAGTTTCCCCTTCCTGGGACAATGAATTCACGGTGTTCTTATTTCAATTTCCAGGAGTGTATATATACTGAGAGTCTGAAGCAGAAAGAGTTGCCTAACGTGGCGTTGCCAGTTACCAGGGTAGGCAACGGCAAGAGAGTCTGGCATGGGAAAGAGGCATCACAAAGTATGCTCCATTCCTGTTAAAGCAGAGTTTTACTTGCACAGCACCGTAGTACAGGCCTCAGAACTGTACAGCTATAAAACATATTTTATGACCTTACTTGACATAACAGGTGCTGTTGTCTTAGTACACGAGGCCTTAGCTCAAATGATGGGCTACTTTCCGTGTGGAATGGCTAGCATGGCTCCTCATAATTTATGCTTACAAAAGTATCTAGTTTTGTAGTTTTTTATCTTAATGGTAAGTGAATATCACATCTCAATATACTTCTCCCATAGCAGTTCGATGTAACTCTAAAAAGTTTTAGAGAAAATCGACTTTGAAGTTATCTGAGCACGCATTATGGCTGTGTGGCAGGGTGTTCGCTTGCTGAATGGGGGAGGGGGCCTGGCTTCAATTCCAGGGGCAATAAAATATTCAAACTAAGGCGCATTTCCGCGAAATGTAGAATGCATGAGGCGCACGAGACTGGCAATCGCTAAAGCGGGTCTCGTTTCGGTCATCACTTTTTCCGTTGAGTTCAAATACCTATGCGTTTTCTTTAGTTCAGTTTAGATACCTATGGCACTTAAATATAAAATTCATCAAACATATGCTAGTTAAAACACATAATAGTAATTTTTATGAAAAACGCACGTCTTATTTACGACTGTATGCTGCACACGAAAATCCAGTTTTCATTTACTTCCGATCATGTATAAAATTAATTTTTTTCTTTATTTTTGTATTTTACACTTCACATAAATGCTTATAGATTGTGCACTTTTGTTTAAAAATTTGATTCCTCTAGGAATCGAACCCAGCCCCTCCCCCACCCAGCGAGCGAACACCCGTCCACAGAGCCACACTGCTTGTCGAAAACATTTTCCTTATTTTAGTATTTTAATTGTGGTCGGGAAACTTCCAAGTCAACTTCTCTATCACTACCACTCGTTTTCTAGTGTCATCTGTCTCACCTTACATTACGTCGACGTTTGTTCTTATGTTTCAGGATCCTGCAAGGACCTTCTATGGCCGTTCTATAACCCATTCACATCCTTACATGTACCACCGACGTCCATTTCATTTTCGTTAATATCGTAATTACGTTTTCGTCTCCAATCTGTGCTCAGACCAATTTGTTTGCTTTCTTGTGTCTCCAACATCTCTCTATTGATCGCAGACAAAACACAGTTTTTGAATAATTTTCGCATTAGAAGGCGACGTTTCACTGTCATAAGTTAAAACTGGCAACAAACAATGATTGTAAACTTTCCTAATCTGATGGGTGGTAAGTTTTGTTTTGAAAACCCTACACAGCTTAACTAAAGATCTTCAGCCCATTTTTACACTTCCCTTCATTTATGTTGCTGTCCATCCAGTCACTGTTTTATTCATCTAAATATAAGATGCCATCAATTGCACTTGTTACGTGCGCTAACTTTTCATAACATTCTAACTGTTGCAATGACGTGCAGCGGCCACTAGAAAAAGACGGTTTTTCTCAGTAGCTGGTTTTCACTGATGAAGCAACATGATGTTTTACATGTCGGAAAAGGTCTATTGCCAATACGAGCGTGTTTAGGGAACAGAACATCTATACTAGATTGTGGAACACATTCGTGATTCACTTACAGTTAACAAAAGTTAATGGGCCAGTTTTATGTGCGGAAATAAATATGGGTTGTTTCGATGTACTTGGACATGCTGCAGCAACAGCTTATAGTACGATTACAGCAGACAATGGCAACTTCATTTTGCACCAAGAAGGTGCTCCGCCACACTTCCTTTCAGCCATCCGTGATTACCACACTGTTGGACAGCCGTAGAGTACGATTGGATGTCCTTCCCAACTCAACCCCTTCTTTAGTGGCCGCTATGGTCACCTTACTCAACTCCATGTGATTTCTTATGTCACAAACCTTGTGTTCTTGTCTCCACTCTCACTTAATTAGGAAGACTTGCAAGGTGCTGTCTCTGGTACCGTCCCTGACGTGTTGGGACCTTTACAGTAAGAATTTGACATCATACTGACATTCACAGCGTCACAAATGGTGTCTATATTGCGCACAGCTAATGTGAGTCACAGACTTGGGGATGTGCTCTGCCCACTGATATGTGTCTGTTTTCTGTATGTCTTGTAATTTCTGCACAGTCATCGAAATTCTGAAGGTATTTGTGAAAAACCGTGTATTTCTGTAACCAGCTATTTATTGTTCCTAACAAATATCGAATGTGATACTGTAGATGAAAACTGATTTACACTGCTTGACAGTTGTTAAGCGACAGAGACGTTGTTGGACAGGAATAATCACAGCCAATGATGGAAAACATGAAACACTGTACATACGTAACGGAGGTGGTGTGGTATATTTGTAATGAAGAATGACACAGAATTCATCACATGGGAAAGCAGGATAACAGATAGAAACAACGCTCATCTTTTTGGCAAGTCAGGCTCCTAACATAAAGGTCCTATCGGACTCTCAGTGAAGAATATGCCCTCCTCGTCCACTAATGCACATTTTGCATCTGTTATTCATTCTGGCTATGAAACTTTTGTCCTTGAGAAATATTGTTCCACTCTTTTCTCAAGGCGGTTTTCATATCTTGTACGATTCGGGAATGGACCTTTAGTTGAAAACACGTCTGACAAGAGAACCCCAGGCATGCTCTATAGGGTTTAGGTCCGGGGAGTACGCAAGCCATTCCATACGTTCAATATTTTCATTTCCCAGTCTGTCCGACACCTCGGTGGTCCTGTGCGGGCAGGTATTGTCGTCTATTAATAGAAACATGGAACTTAACGTACCGCGAAACAGACGGAAACGATGCAGAATAATCTCCCTGCACTCTACTGTGCTATAACGGTACCTTGCCCTAAGCTACGCAGCGGTGTTCGGCCATTGTGCCTAATGCCTAGCCACCTTCATACTACCAAGGCCATACTTATGACTTTCATACAGATTCTGTGGTGTGTAACGTGTTCCCCTCTCTCTTCGCACTGAATAGTGGACCGAATCACTTGCCACAGTGAAGTGGCAATCGTCGGAGAACGTCATTCTGGGCCACTGCTGCTGACTCCAACAAACTTGCTCCCTACACCAATGAACACTTTTTCGACGACTGCCTGGTTGAAATGGAATCCATTTAACAGACTACCGAGCTTTCAAACCAGCCTGATTTAATTTCTGCTGGTTCTGGCAGAGACACGTGTATCGGAAGCGGTTGCACAATTTGCAGCAATCTGGTAGGGGTGAGATGTCTGTTGCTTTTCGTGATTAGGGCTACGTATTGATCCTATTGCGATGTGGTGGTCTATCTAAGGCCGCCGGCATGCTTCCGTAATACATTTCCACCTTCATCGTCCTTTTTTAATCTTGAGATGACACTTTTTGGACACACACATCCTGTACCGCTGTAGTGAAACTTTTTTGACTGGCTGCGAGCCGTCCAGCTTCTCGTCTACAGATGATATCTTGCACACATGTTACCGTAGCACACGGAATGTCGCACTAATCGACTCCACGATAAGCTTCGTCACACACTGCACTGCATGAAGTGACGAATGCATACAGAGCGTACGTGCAAAGGATTCGCTGCAGTTACTACGTCCCGCCCTCTGCATTTCCTTTTACTAGCCACTGTCGCTTGTTCCGTAGCAATTTGCAGTTCTTCCTTAGCAAGTGTAAGTTGTTCCCCAGAACTGTCAAGCAGCGTATCAGCTAAGGTGTATTTTTCTGTTGGGCGTTATTGAGTTAATGTAATACACTACTGGCCATTAAAATTGCTACACCAAGAAGAAACGCAGATGATAAACGGGTATTCATTGGACAAATATATTATACTAGAACTGACATCTGATTACATTTTCACGTAATTTGAGTGCATAGATCCTGAGAAGTCAGTACCTGGAACAACCACCTCTGGCCGTAATAACGGCCTTGATACGTCTGGGCATTGAGTCAAACAGAGCTTGGATGGCGTGTACAGGTACAGATGCACATGCAGCTTCAACACGATACCACAGTTAATCAATAGTAGTGACTGGCGTATTGTGACGACCCAGTTGCTCTGCCACCATTGACCAGACGTTTTCAATTAGTGAAAGATCTGGAGAGTGTGCTGGCCAGGGCAGCAGTCAAACATTTTCTGTATCCAGAAAGGCTCGTACAGGACCTGCAACAAGCGGGCGTGCATTATCCTGCTGAAATGTAGGGTTTGGCAGGGATCGAATGAAGGGCAGAGCCACGGGTCGTAACAGATCTGAAATGTAACGTCCACTGTTCAAAGTGCCGTCAATGCGAACAAGATGTGACCGAGACATGTAACCAATGGCACCCATACCATCACGCCGGGTGTTACGCCAGTATGGCGATGACGAATACACGCTTCCAATGTGCGTTCACCGCGATGTCGCCAAACACGGATGCGACCATCGCGATGCTGTAAACAGAACTTGGATTCATCCGAAAAAATGACGTTTTGCCATTCGTGCACCCAGGTTCGTCGTTGAGTAAACCATCGCAGGCGCTCCTATCTGTGGCGCAGCGTCAAGGGTAACCGCAGCCATGGTCTCCGAGCTGATAGTCCATGCAGCTGCAAACGTCGTCGAACTGTTCGTGCAGATAGTTGTTGTCTTGCGAACTGTAACGTTCCCTCTTTCTGTTTATTTAGGTTTGATTTGTTTGATTGTTATTCTTTATTTCTATTATTCGGAATCTTTTTTTTTTATTAAATTGAGCCTGAAACTTACGTAATAAATACTTCGCGTGAAGTACGATTTGCAGCATAAACAAAAATTAATTTCGGAAATGTAATCCACTGAATATTAAAAGTAAAGCTTTTGAACCACGCGCGTGACTGACTACATACATTCAGAGGGTACGTACATTCGCGTGCGAGTGGTTGCGGTCTGATGAGAAATTTGCATTGTGAAATAATTTCGTCGTAACACACTCGGAGATTGCGAACGTACATTCAGAGTAGAGGCACGTACGTTCTATCATTCCCCGTGGCCTGGGTAAAAGAATGGCAATTATTTAAATCTAAGAGTATTTCTTTTGCATCGGACTAGTATTTTTATAAGAAAAAGAAGATTGCAGGTTCTGAATGTCTCGGCAAAACGAATCGGAAGTAATTTTAGCGGCCACGAAAGGAAAGTAGAGAGCACAATCACGTACCTCTATTGTTGAGCAGCGCCGTTTTGAAGATCTTCGGTTCCATCTAAAACTCGCCTTCTCTGCTTAACATAAATACTCCATAGGCATGGGAATAAGGCTTGTTGTGCGATGAAAATAATATAAAACACATCTTGCGTCTTTTAACTCATTCATTTACCACACACACACACACACTAGTAATTAGACAGTACGACATCCCACCAGCCCATCAGAACGAAAAAGTAGTCGTTCATACAAGAAATAAAAAACGAAGGGCGAAATCGTTCCTATGTCTCTCAAAGATAAAAAGTTTACCAGATATTTCTCTGGTGTGTCACTGGAACAATTTTTCAGCACCTCTCCGATTAAATCACAATATTTTCAGTTCCTTTACAGAACGTTCCCATCTGTTGACTCAGGGATCGATAGTGGCTGCACGATCCGTTACAGCCATGCGGATAAAATGCCTGTCATCTCGACTGCTAGTGATAAGAGACCGTTGGGATCCAGCACGGCGTTCTGTATTACCCTCCTGAACCCACCGATTCCATATTCTGTTAACAGTCATTGGATCTCGACCAACGCGAGCAGCAATGTCGCGATACGATATCCCGCAATCGCGATAGGCCACAATGTGATCTTTATCAAAGTCGGAAACGTGATGGTACGCGTTTCTGCTCCTTACTCGAGGCATCACAACAGCGTTTCACCAGGCAACGCCGGTCAACTGCCGTTTGTGTATGAGAAATCGATTGGACACATTGCTCGTGTCAGCACGTTGTATGTGTCGCCACCGGCACCAAACTTGTGTGAATGCTCTGAAAAGCAAATCATTTGCATATCACAGTATCTTCTTTCAGTCGGTTAAATTTCGCGTCTGTAGCACGTCATCTTCGTGGTGTAGCAATTTTTATGGCCAGTAGAGTATTAGCACGGTAGGTGGTACCGTATATTCCGGAGAAGCAGCCGCTGCAACGCTGTACTGCAAGCCGCAGGCCAGCTCTGAGGAGCACACTCTGAGCGTCTTTCGCTGCCGGATGCAGTTCATCTCACGCTGACCTCATTCTGAGAGATGGATGGCTAGATGTAGGGGAAGGGGCAACGCGTCTTACCGCAGTCGACGTGGATGTGCATGCCAGTCGACATAAACTAGGGCAAACGTTCCTTCACTCTCTCTCTCTCTCTCTCTCTCTCTCTCTCTCTCTCTCTTCGTATGAGTTGTAGCGCTGCGGTAACTCGAGCTGAAACAGAAGCAGCGCACCTGTCGCAAAGGCACTCTCGAGGATCACCAGACACAAATTGAAACTACAGCCGGCTGCCGATACCGAAAAAGTTTCACTATACCATGTCAGACCGCAAATATGACGGATCCTGAATGAAAAATGCTCCTACAGAAGCACAAGAAGAGGCGGAAATGTCCTGGGAAAAGTTATAGATGTAAAAGAAGGGAACTAGCTTTTCGAGCTATCTGGCAGCTTCAAAGACGAAGCTTCAAACATCTTGATATATTTGCGCCTTTTTACATCTTAGTGGTAGTATCCATGTCACGTAATATAACGCGCCGTGTCAAGTAAAGTAACATGGTACATGATGTCATCCCTACCAGGGACAAATCCATTACCAGAAATTTTATCCCCTCAGGAAAACATTTTTAGCTCTCACATGTATGCTCCTCAGTCATATGATACCTTACATCGTTTACTATGTATGACTGGCGAATCTTCCAGTTTTTTGACACGGTGTCACCAACTTTAGCTTTTAAACTGCAAGATGCAGGTGTGCCAACACTTTGCAGCTGGAAGTGGTCATTGCGCTAAGGGAATAGGGTTAACACGTAAAAAAGGATTAATCTTTCTGTATGTTGCGATATAAGTGTTTTTGAAGCTGTCAGACAAGTCGAAAAGCTAGTATTATTGTTTTACATCCCTAACTCTGCCCAAGACATTTTGTCCTTTGTTACGATAATAGCATTTTTCGTTTTGGTTCCCACTAGAATCTACCATAATTTTTCTAGCTTGGCAACCGTTGTAGACAGTAGCAAAACGTATACTGAATCCGGTATAGGTTTTGTTATTGTCTTTGGAACCATGTCGCTCATATCGTGACCACGGTTAAAGCTTTCACAAAACAAGAGAACGACCATTAATTACATGTATTTGAAAATTTGAACCGATTCGCACAAGTCCTAAACATAGAACTGCCACGCTTCAAAATCTCTCTTTTTTTCATCACTTAAACTCGAACGGTGCACGTGCAAATGGTTCCGTTAGCTGAGCTTCATTTTCAGCCCAGATAACATCTCTTGCGAAAGCAGTTAATCGATTCGCACAAGTTGCTTGGGCGCCAGCCCTGCTTCGTCGTTCAAAACCTTGCTTAATATACTGTTGCATAGCTACAGTAAGACAGATGTTCGAATGGCTACGTAAATGGCCACTGGTCGGCGCAACACCAAAACCTTTATACCCTGTGTTCATTGCTAAAATAGGAGTGGAGCACTATCACCCCTCAATCGCCGCGAGGCATTCTCAATTGTAACGCTAACTGACTAATGAAAAACTGCGTTGCAATAGGGGATACGGCTCCCATTTCACACATGTCGATGCGTTTAGTAAGCTTTAATTTTGATCGCTCAAGAATAATACAGAGAGCTACAATCTGTACAGAAACAAGACTGGTTTATAAGAGTCGAAGGACATGAAATGTAGTCACTAAATAAGAATGAACAGGGTTGTACCCTGTCTTCTACGGAATTCAAACTATACATTGAGAAATTTGTAAAGGAAACCAAGCAAATGTTTGGAAGGTGTATTAAAGGTCGGCAATAAGAAATTAGGATTTTGTATTTTGTCGACGACATTGTAACACTTGCCAGAGACGGCAAAGGGCTTCTCAGAGTGGATTAGTAGAACGGATAGAGTATTAAAAAGAGGTTATAGTGCGAATGTTAAAAAAGGTAAAATATAGGGTATGGAGTGTAGTCTTTCCAGGGTGCTTTGCTGTCTGTGACAGAATTAAAATATCGTCGGCAAACTCCAAACTCTGAATTTCAACTTTATTTCTAAATTTCTCTTAGTTTCGTTCAAGCTTGTCCTGTTTCTTTAACATGAGCTACAAATTTTCTCATCTGTTATTTCTTATAACTGCAGTCTGGGTTCCGCAAAAGCTGTAAGTAACCTTTAGCTCTATAATTTCTCCTCTCTCTTGAGTAAATGATTAAATGTTGTTTGTTCCATGTAACTATCAAAAAGAGAGAAGACAGAATTATCTTGTGAGGGGAACGAATTTACGGATCAGCACAATCTGCAATTGTTGGTTCGTTACCAATACAGAGATGCATGACCGTGGAGAGAAACGCAAAATGTCAACGGCAGTATTAGCGTAGAAGATCAGTGTTCCTTTAAAAGGATCGGACTTTGAAAAGCAAATACCGGAAAAAACGCAGGTTCTTTAATTGAACATACAGGAGAATCACCGTATTAGTACCCCAACGTCGGTGGAACCCCCAATCACAATTCTGTAACATAAGTAAGAAACGAAGTTAGTACAGGGAATATTAATAACGTTGTGCGACGTTAATTCATGTTTAAATTAAATGTAATTAGTTAAGTTGTACACCCGCTTCACCTTCTGCTATGCATACAGACAGATAAGACGCCAAGAGACAAGTTAATAAAAAAATGTTCAAATGTGTGTGAAATCTTATGGGACTTAACTGCTAACGTCATGAGTCCCTGAGCTTACACACTACTTAACCTAAATTATCCTAAAGACAAACACACACACCCACGCCCGAGGGAGGACTCGAACCTCCGTCGGGACCAGCCGCAGAGTCCATGACTGCAGCACCTTACACCGCTCGGCTAATCCGACGCGGCGACAAGTTAATACAAGAAGGGGAAAGTTGGGAGTATCAAGCGTTTTCAGACAAAAATAAAACGAAAAATATCACACTGTACACAATGTCTACCGCATCTGAAATTTTTGGGGGGTTGTGGTTTCAATTTTCTCAATTTTTAATGTACTATTACAGCTTCCTGTATTTTTTTCCCTGCTATCTTCAGAATGTAGACCTGTGCCAGTAGTATTGGCTCGTGTATTTTTACATTTCTCTGGAACCCGAATTGATCTTCGCAGAAGTGATCGCTTACAAGTTTTTATATTTTTGTGTCAGTAATTCGTGTCCTTATTTTGCAAGCACGTCTTATTAAACTGGCGGCGGAGTAATATTCACACCTGACTTTGCATGCCTCCTTTGAATGTGATATTATTACATTCCTCTCGAAGTCTAGAGTATTTCTCCTGTTTCATAAGTCTTGCATTCCATATGCAGTATTCTCTCATGGTTGATTCTCCAAAGGATCTCAATAATGTTAAGGGAATGTAGTCTGCTCCAGAAGCATTACATCGACTTAGGGTTTTCCGTGCTTTGTCAAATTCTTCTCGCAGTATCTCGTACCATCTCGTCATCCACTTCCATTATATTTTTTGAATTTTTCCTCCTCTATACTGTATAGCTCTATTATATATTATACGTCTACATCTACACTATACTTTGCGAACCACTGTGAACTGCATGGAAGAGGACACGTACCATCGTACCCATTATTAGGGTTTTCGCGTGTAGAGGGCTGGAAGAATGACTGTTAAGTGCCTCCGCGCCTGCTGTAATTAACCCAATCTTGTCCTCACGATCTCAACGGGAGAAACGTGAAGGGGGTTTTAGTATATTCATAGAGTCGTCATCTAAATCCGTTTCATCAAACTTTATAAGTAGGCTTTTCGGCATAGGCTGCATCTATCTTCAAGAAAAAATGGTTCAAATGGCTCTGAGCATTATGGGACTCAATTGCTGTGGTCATTAGTCCCCTAGAACTTAGAACTACTTAAACCTAACTAACCTAAGGACATCACACACATCCATGCCCGAGGCAGGATTCGAACCTGCGACCGTAGCAGTCGCACGGTTCCGGACTGCGCGCCTAGAACCGCGAGACCACCGCGGCCGGCTATCTTCAAGAGTTTGCCAGTTCAGTTCTTTCAGCTCTGCGGCACACTCCGCAGGTCAAACAAACCTGTGATCATTAGTGCTGCGCTTCTCTGTATACGTTCAGTACCCCCTGTTAGTCCTATCTGGTACGGGTCCCACGCACTTCAGCAGTATTCTAGAATGGGTCGGACGAGTGATTTGTAAGCAAGTGCCCTCGTATCCCCAGTATTCTCCCAATAAATCGAAGTCTGCAGACCCACAACTGGGCCTATATGATCCTTCCATTTCATATCCCTGTAAAGCGTTTACATGAGTTGACTGATTCCAACTGATACTATAGTCACAGGATACTACATTTTTCGTTTTGTTTAATTCACAATTTTACATTTGTAATCATTTAAAGCAAGTTGCGAATCTCTGCATCACTTTGAAATCTTATCAAAATATGACGCGAGTATTTTTGCAGCTTGTTTGAGACAGTACTTCGTTATGGATAACTGCATCATCTGCGACAATTCTGAGATTACTACTAATATTGTGCGCAAGGTCATTAATATACAGTATGCACAGCAATGGTGCCAACACACTTTCCTGGAGATCACTCGACGGTATCTCTACATCTGTCGACGACGCTGCATCCAAGATAACTTGCTGCGTCCTCTCTACCAAAAACTTTCTCAATACAGTCACAAATTTCTCTTGACACCCAATAAGATCGTACTTTTGATGATAAGCGTAGATGTGGTATTGAATTAATGCTTTTAGAATATCGAGAAATATTGCATCTACTTGACTGCCTTGATCCATGGCTTTCAGTAATATAATCTGTGGAAAGTGCGAGTTGAGTTTCACATGAGCATTGTTTTCAAAATCCGTGCTAGTTGCCACGGAGGTCGTTTTGTTCGAGATACCTCATTATGTTTGAGCACAGAATGTGTTGTGAGATTCTACAACAAATCGACGTCATGGATATTCCTTGCACGTTTCAGCCTTCATTTTTTGGTTACTACTGGCTTCCCATTTATTAATATAGCTGTTTGTAAGGTTTCGTGCCTTAATCTGTAAAAACACAATCCTTATGGTGACGCTTGGTTCTCCGTCTTTCTGTTTTCCCGACTGTTGAAAACTATTTTTCTCAGGAACGTGTAGACGTATCAAGTTCAAATTTATATAACAAAGGAAAGTCTATAGTCCCTTGGAGGTGTACAAATTTTAAGCTTCTAAGTCAATGCAATCAAAAGATTCGGTCATTTATGTCACATTTTGTTATACTTGGAAAATCACTCATCAAAACTTATAGGGTATTACTCGTTGACCTACAAACTGAAGTCGCTTGCTAACGCTCTCTGCTTTTTTGTGCGTTCGGGCTAGTCTGAGGAACTGCTGTTGAGGTTTTGATACAGTCCTGGGATTCCCGGGACCAAAATGTTTTGTCAGTATCAATGACAGGCAAAAATCATTGAGCTTCTAGAGTCACAAGACTGATGAATTATATATGTCTTGGCCAATCGCTTTTCTAAACAGTCTTGTGTGTTATAGCATGGTATTCATAAATTAATATGTATTTGTTGCAAGATTTGTGTAATTTACACCATCTCTTTACGATAAGCATAGCCGGCCGGGGTGGCCGAGCGGTTCTAGGCGCTACAGCCTGGAACCGTGGGACCGCTACGGTCGCAGTTTCGAATCCTGCCTCTGGCATGGATGTGTGTGATGTCCTTGGGTTAGTTAGGTTTAAGTAGTTCTAAGTTATAGTGGACTGATGACCTCAGAAGTTAAGTCCCATAGTGCTCAGAGCCATACAATAAGCATAGTCATAAAAAAACATCTACATTTTAACAACAGTAAATAAATGAAACCGTCCACATTAAAGAAAAAAACACCTTTCATGCGTATTCATCATAGTGTCGAATGCGGTACACAGTGCACTATCTATACCTGTTCATTGCAGAGTAGCGTTGTCACTTATGAACACACAGTCCCTCTATATTGAGGGTTCTCCTATCATATCTTTATTAAGTTTCATTTACCAATCAACTGCCAAATCTTCCTTCCATTTTTTAAACCTTTTCAGCATACGCTGCGTCTCTAACGAGCTCTACATCGATGGGACAGGACGTCGCTGCTGCGATAGAGAGCTATAGCTCCACATACAAAAATATAGCGTATGCACATAAACAAGAGGAAAGATCCCTTATTGTTTGGTCAGTTTCTGTAAACAGTCATATCAGTTGATTTTGTATGAGATGTTTCCATAAAGACTGAAAGTGCAACGGACTTCTGAAAGTAGTACAGGAAAGGCAGCCACTAGTCTAGGACTGATTTCAAGAGTCCTAATTTAGTTAATAGATTTGTAAGGTAATATCCTGCCACTACAGACACTTTTATTTGCTCTGTACTGTCCTCTTCGTTTCTTGATACTTTTTGACATTTTGTTATCTCTAATGCCGTGGATGTGTCGTACTATAAACACGCTGGACTTTTATTCGGAAGGACGGAGGTTTTCGGTCCGTCGGTAGAGGTTTAAGCTTTGCCTGGTTCCCTTTATTTGTTTAAGCAAATGCCGGTATGGTACCTTTGAAAAGGACTATATTTCCTTCAGCGTCCTTCACCAGTAAGAGACCGTGCTCCGGCTCTGATGACCTCGTCGTTAAACCCTAACTCTCTTCTTCCTCATTCCAGTAGATCCATTATTTCTTTTTCTTCCATCCATTTTCATATGTTTTTGTAATCGGGTTTCTAATTCCAGGAAACATGCCTCCAGTCCATAGGAGAATGAAAGATGTGTATTGTGATGATTGAATCGACATCAGTAATGTGCGACGTTGGGTTGTTTGTGCTCGTGATGGAGGAGACGGCGGTGCTAACCTCAACATGTCTGACAGAGCTGAGATTGGGCAACCGGTTAAGGCAACCGACGAGACTCATCGGAATCGGGTTGATGAACTCATCAGAGAAAACCGTCGGATAACGCACAAACCTCCCACGTACGCTGCGACATCCGCAAGAGTCCGACGCCTTGGGTTGACTGTTATCGATCATCCTCCATACAGTCCCGACTTGGCCCCATCCGTTTTTTATCTGTTTCCAGAATTTTGAAAAGCACCTTCGAGACTTGATAGCGATGAAGCGATGCAAATAAACATGGGGATGTGGCTCCATCAACGCAGTAAAACATTCTACAGCGATAGCGATGGCAGCAACAAACGGGTCTCTCGTTGGGAGAAATGTGTTCGTCCACAGGATGACTATGTTCAAAAATAAATATGTGGACATAAAGCTTAAAGATATAGAATGTTAGTAAAGTTTGTTTTATTTAAAAATCTTTAAGCGTTTTCTCTTTAAAAATGCGGAGTCACTACTTACCAGCACGCCCTCGTGTATTAATTACAGAGATGTCGGTATCAACTTAGCTTCTTCATGTGGAACTATACTAATTTCTGCTACTAGTATTGTAATTCTAAAAGAGAGCCATTCAACGTCACACCACTCTTCAAAATCCGATTATAATTTCGGAGAAATTACAGTATTTGGTAGTTAGGATTTATCTGTTTTTGATATGAAACGATTGCTGTCTTATGGAGAAGTTCGAGTTGTTATACAGATCTGTCGCGTCATGCTGATCAGGCGCTCCAGCTTGACCTTGCTTGAGGGTGTTCGTACAAAAGCAAAATAGTGGAGAAATATTTAATATAAAACTGACAAGAATCACACTTGTTAATGTTTGATTGTACCGATACACCAACGGAAAAGCAAAGACCATAGCATCAGGATTGACTCCCTGCCAGAGATTTGAAAGAATGGTGAAAGTCAGAGATTGAATGGAATTGTCAAACAGGGAACTGAGCAACCGCAGATCACAAAAGATTGTGGTCAGAAACGCTTACTTAAAATGCCAGTTACGTCATCAAGTGTTTGAAATGCCAACTAGTTACTGTAAAACACATTTCCAGTCGTTGGTGCAAGATCTTCTAGACACGTTTAAGAGATCCTGTCGATATCATTGCATATGCCACAACAACACCTTGTTTTAAGTGCTCTTCCGCCGTCGAAACTTGTGCACGGACTCCATATTTGAGGTTACGCCAGAGGAAAGAGTCCAGGGGCGTCAAATCAGGCGAACGTGAAGACAGACTGACACCGCCGTTACATCTTATCCAGCGACCAGAAAAGAGGAAGGCGATCGCTGGGATAACGCATTTCAGGGACACTCCAAGCTTCTCTGCAGTTAACATGTGCGGTAGCGTTCTCGCTTCCCGCGCCCGGGTTCCCGGGTTCGATTCCCGGCGGGGTCAGGGATTTTCTCTGCCTCGTGATGACTGGGTGTTGTGTGATGTCCTTAGGTTAGTTAGGTTTAAGTAGTTCTAAGTTCTAGGGGACGGATGACGACAGATGTTAAGTCCCATAGTGCTCAGAGCCATTTGAACGATTTTTGAAGTTAACATGTGCGTAATGAGCAACAGTTCCCGGAATATCTATTTCGGCCGCTCTCCTCCTTGCTGTCTTGCACAATATTCACTACAAAGTGCTCCAGTGCCATTCGAAAAACAATTTTTCGACCTTAATAAAATTTTCTCGGGCTTCCAGCCGCGTCAGGTGGTTAAAATGTTGCGAGCATTCGACCGAGCTCTCTTCAGTCACCGTCAAGTGGTACGATTGAGTGCTGTGTGGCCATAGCCGCGTCGTTGTATAGCTGCCGTGCTGCCTATGGCGTCACTGGTGCTCTCTTCCTCGCCATATATGGTAATGTTTTCATCCTGCGTCCGTCGCACCCGTTTTAACATCGCGATAGCCGGGTCCCAGGCTGTGCTGAGCTGCAAACCGCCGTCCTAGTTGATGGTGTTTCCAGAGGTTCTTATGTCAATAGCTTCTTTTATGACACTATCCCAAAGTCCATTCGTCTTTATAAAGACAGATGTTTCGTCGAATAGAATTCGGCGTCCATTTTCTACGGCGTGTTCTGCCACGGCTTATTTTTCTGGATAGCGTAGGCGTAAGCACCTCTCGTGTTCCGTCCGGCGTTGCTCCACAGTGCATACTGTTTGGTCGACGTAGTAACAACCATACTGACATGGTATCTTGTACACTCCAGACCTTCTGAGACCTAGATCGTCCTTCACAGGTCTCATGAGCTGACAAATTTTTGCCGGGGGCCTTAACACCGATGAAATGTTATATCTCTTCAGGATCCGCCTAATCTTTCGCGACACTGTACCACAGAAAGACAAATAACACAAGTTTCTTGCTTTCTTCTTCGGCGGTGTTCTCTTCTCTGTTGGCGTGTTTCTTTCATGTCACACCAGATACAGCCTGTGACACCTGTCCGTGGCTGTACCCGTTTTCCCGGAAGACTTTTCGGAGGTGGCTCAGTTCTAGTGGCAGACTTTCAGCGTCTGAGACGACTTTAGCATGATGGACGAGGGTATTCAGAACGCCACGTTTTTGTGCCGGATAGTGGTGTGTGTCGGTTTCCTGTAGAAACTGTTGCTGAGGTGCCCATTGGTTTTCCGTCGAACGAGGACGTCAAGGAAGGGCAATGCCCATCTGTCTCGACTTCCATGGTAAACTTGATGTGGTCGTGAATGCTGTTCAGGTGTTCTAAAATTCACCAAGTTTTTCACGACCATGGGGTCAGATGATAAAATGTTTCATCACGTAACGATAAAAGCAACTTGGCTTAGCTGAAGCCGTGTCCAAGGCTATATCTTCAAATTTTTCCTTAAAAATGTTGGCTATGCATGGAGCTAATGGGCTTCCGATAGCCACGCCATCCAACTGGTCAAAATACTGGCCGCCATGTAGGAAGTACGACGATGTCAACGTGTGCTTAAACAGTCCCACAATTGCACTATCAAATAACTGGGAGAGGAGATCTATACAGTCTTTGACCGGAACACGTGTAAACAGGGAGACCACATCAAAACTAAGCATTATATGTCCTTGACTAAGACGCAGTTGTTTAATTCTGTTGATAAAGTCGTCGGTTTTCTTGATGTGGTACACACACCGACCCACATGCGGTGCAAGGAGGCTGGCCAGGTGTTTTGCCAATCTATAGGTGGATGACCGAATGGTGTTCACAATGGGACGAAGAGGAGAATCCGGTTTGTGGATTTTTGGTAGTCCATAAAGTGCATGTGGTCTCGGCGTCTGAGGGGGAGATTCTCAATAACGACCTCTTCCAGTGTTGACTGTTTCCGAAGCTCTGATATCTTCCTCATTATTCTTGACGTCGAATCCCGTGGCAGTTTCCGGTATGTATCCTCTTCAAGAATCAACTGTATTTTGGCGTCGTAGTCAGCTTTATTCAAAATGACGGATGCATTGCCCTTCTCAGCTGTCAGAACCACGATGAGGGGGTCGTTGCTGAGTGCGTGAAGACCATTGCGTTCAGCCCTAGTCAAGTTGGACCTCGTTGGTTTAGATTTTGAAATGATGCGGCACGTTTCGCGACGAATTTCGTCAGCACTCTCACTAGGCATCTTACGGGTTGCTTGTTCAACCCCACTTATAATATCACAGATAGGGATGCTCCGAGGCGTTGGTGCAAAGTTGCATCATGCAATTTTTCTGCCGTTCGCTGGAGTGTCATTTTTCTTGGGCATCCTGTGTCGGGATACCTTTGTCGCCTGTTTTCTTCGCCTTTCTTCTGCATTCTCCGTAAAGCAATAGAGTATCTAGTTTTCCTTGGTTTGTGAAAGACATTTATTTTTCAAACTAACCAGCAATCGACGCACGTGAACGACACAGACAAAATGAAAGCTACATTTTCTCCATATCTCTTTTAGACTGATATCGCGGAAATGCAATACTCTGTCTCCTCCTTATACAACTTGTATTTCCTTACTTGGGCATGAAATCGCCAACGTCCATATGAAACAGCAATCGGTCTCATTTTCAAAACACATCAATCGTAAGTTCTAAGTATTATAATTACACCGAACCTAGTAATCGAATTTTGAAGAATGAAACTAGCAACAGAATATAGTTCTTCCATTCGAAAAGAGACTATATGTCTTTAGTGAGGGCTCTCTCACAATTCATCGGGGTGTAAACAGAATAAGGATATCGTAAACCATTACGTACATGGTTTTTGTGAACAACTTAGTTGGACCGCTCTGTATATTCAGAAGGTATGTTTTTTGTTATGAATAGTTGTTAAACTTCCTTCAATCACTGATCTCTTTTCAAAACATCTTCACTTAATTTTGCTTCTCTCCAACTGGTTCTTGTTCCCTTTCTCCAAAACCACATTGTCATCGCTTCTACCAAGCCAGCCATCAGCTGTGTCCAGCTTTCAGAGACTCACATGAGTGCACACCAGATGAATGTCTTGACAAATTGTTTATTATTTTCCACACTTTAAGACTTGTTCAATAATAATTGTGTTGTTTCATTGAAAGCTGGCTTTGATGTTTCAATTCTTCTCCTACCTGCCATCTTTTGTCTTCTGTGATTAACGCTCCTGAATAAAAGAATTTATCGAGTTTTTTTTCTATTTAAATTTTTTGTTAGTCCATCTCCTCCTTCACCCACTCTCCCTCTTCATCTCCTCCTTCCTCCTCTTTGACTGTCCATCTCTTTCTCCTCCATTCTCTCTCCACGTTGTCAGTCCCACCTCAATAGGCTGCTGGTGCTTTTTACACCCACACTATTTCTCTACAGATCGTAACTAATATGTACTTCTTTTTAGGTCGTAACTAACACGTCTACCAAGTTTCGGTGAAATCATCCCAGAGATTTAGGATGAGCTTTTTACTCTTGGCTTTTTCTACGTACTCTCATGTCAGATGTATCTCCGTATGTTTAACAAAATTCACAAGTACTTGTACACTTATTCCACCTGTATCTCTAGCGGATTCTGCCCTTCAGTTACATTTACACGCACAGCTCTTTGTTTATGATGTCTTGTCTTCTGAACTATGTGTCGTACATTGATATAATTTTGCAGATACATCTAGTGGTACGTATGTCTACTGTCTGCGAAATTTTTTACGAATAGAGTTAGAAGCAGATAAGTAATAAATTAATATGTCGTGGATGTGTGGCATTTCTTCACACATGTCAGTATTTGACGTCATATCTCCTGAACTGTGTATCGCATAATGAATATTTTTGTAGGTAAATTCAATGTCGTAAGTGGGCACTATCTGAAATTTGCTGCTAATAGAGTTAGTAGCAAAGAAGTAAGAAAATGTAAACGTCAAACATGAGGCGGCAGCTTTTCACGCGCCTCATTGTAGTGTTTAGGACGTCATACACTACGCGATCAAACGTATCCGTACATCCCCAAAAACATACGTTTTTCATATTAGGTATATTGTGCTGCCACCTGCTGCCAGGTACTCCATACCAGCGAACTAAGTAGTCATTAGACACCGTGAGGGACCGGAATGGAGCGCTCTGCGGAACTCACGGACTTCGATCGTGGTCAGGTGATTGGGTGTCACTTGTGTCATAGGTCTGTATGCGAGATTTCCACACTCCTAAACATCCCTAGGACCACTGTTTCCGATGTGATAGTGAAGTGGAAACGTGAAGAGACACGTACAGCACAAAAGTGTACAGAATAACCTCGTCTGTTGAATGACACAGACCGCCGACAGTTGGTCTTAAAGTGTAATAGGCAGTCATCTATCCAGATCATCAAAAAGGAATTCCAAACTGCATCAGGATCCACTGCAAGTACTATGACAGTTAGGCGGGAAGTGAGAATACTTATATTTTGTGGTCGAGCGGCTGCTCATAAGCCACAAATCACGCTGGTGAATGCCAAACGATGCCTCGCTTGGTGTAAGGATCGTAAACATTGGACGATTGAACAATGGAAAAACGTTGTGTGGAGTGACGAATCACGGTACACAATATGGCGATCCGATGGCAGGGTGTGGGTATGGCGAACGATGAACGTCAACTGCCAGCGTGTGTAGTGCCAACACTAAAATTCTGAGGCGGTGTTGTTATGGTGTGGTCGTGTTTTTCATGTTTTGCGTGGCTCTATCACAGCACAGGCCTACATTGATGTTTTAAGCACCTTCTTGCTTCCCACTGTTGAGGAGCAATTCGGGGATGGCGACAGCATCTTTCAACACGATCGAGCACCTGTTCATAATGCACGGTCTGTAGTGGAGTCATTACACGACAATAATATTCCTGTAATGTACTGGCCTGTGCAGAGTCCTGACCTGAATCCTGTAGAACACCTGTGGAATGTTTTGGAACGCCGACTTAGTGCCAGGCCTCACCGACTTACATCGATACCTCTCCTGAGTGCAGCACTCCGTGAAGAATGGGCTGCCATTCCCCATAAAACCTTCCAGCAGCTGATTGAACGTATGCCAGCGAGAGTGGAAGCTGTCATCAAGGCTAAGGGAGGGCCAACACCATATTGAGTTCCACAATTACCGATGGAGGGCGCTACGAACTTGTAAGTCATTTTCAACCAGGTGTCCGGATATTTTCGATCACATAGTGTATCTACTGAAGTACAAGATTATGAATGCGACACTTTGCGTGTGTGTGTGTGTGTGTGTGTGTGTGTGTGTGTGTGTCTGTGTGTGTGTGTGTCCTTGTACGATTGTTGTATCTTCACGCTGATATGGCTGGAGTCTCGAATGGAGAAAACTTATATCCGGAATTAACGCAGAAGCTACATTATTAAACCTACCTACGAAAGGGGCGGGGGTGATAAAGAAATGTAGGGCTACACCCGACAGGCGAATACCCATACTTTATTCATCTAGTGTTTGCGAATTAGAGCACTTAGTGACATGCAACAGACTTTACACGTGATATCAAACCATATAGAAATTTTTCTCGCTGATAACCGCCACAAAATAATGAAAAGAAAAGAGTTTGTCGCTTACCACATTTTCTATGCTCATGCAGTAAAACTGCCACTTGAAGCATAACGTTTTAATTTTATACTTCTTTGATGCTACCTGTATTCGAGACTTATTTTTCAGACAGTGTCCACATATACGACTGAATATAAAAGAAACGTTATATCACTGTACGACAAACAGTTCCGGAGATACGACGTCATAAATGCGGAGATGCTTGAAAAACAGTCGCATCATCCACGATGTTTTAATTTATTACTTTTTTACTACTAACTACTTTCACAACACATAGAGACAGCAGCCACGTATACCACTCGATGTACCTGCAAAATGATGTCTGTACGACATGTGGTTCAAAATATACGACGTCATAAACAATGAGCTACTTGTAAATGAAACTGCAGGTGAAATCCGCTAGATATACAGGCGAAATATGTGTACAAGTACGTGGACATATGTTATATATATGTAAAATACACAGTCAAAGCCAAGGATAAAAAACTCATCCTAAACCTCTGGAACTATTTCAACCAAATTTGGTAGATGTATTAGTTATGACCTGGAAAAGAATACTGAGGAAAGAAAACACCAGACTACTATTCAGGGGGTGTGATAACGTGGAGAGAGAAGAGAGGAAGAGAAGATAGACAGACGCTGACGAGGAAGGATGATATCGACAGAGAAAGGACAGAGAAGGGGATGGACAGAGACAGAAGGAAGGAGGAGGAAATGAAAGGAGAGAGGGAAAGCAGGAGATGGAAAGCGAAAGCGGAAGGAGGAAATCGAATAATAGTAGTTAGGGATGTTCTGGCGTAACCACCAGTGCCGGAAAGAAGACGGAGAACGCGAGACCAGAGAAGACGGTGAACCAACGTCGGTCAGTGGTGTGCTGATTTGAATCGCACCATGACAGGAGCGCCCTCTAGCCGAAGGGAATATAAGCGCCGCTTCTGCCATCCTCAGCCAGACATTAGTGGACAGTATTCGCAGAGTACTAGCACGGCCTGTCAGAGAATGTTACGAGAACAGTTATTAGTGATCCACATCCACTGCTTCTTTGGACTTTGTCTATAGCGCCGAACAAGATTGTTTGCATATCGCTGATCGCTTGGGAAATAAAACTATTGACGTTATTTGTTTGAGTTGCTGTATCACATTCCGAGAACGCAGCATCCTTTAGGCACCCTATAAGCGACGAGTGGGAAATAGCCCACATGGGATAAATACATAGACAGGCATTTTTTATAAATAAATATCTGTGGGTAACCCCGTGATGTGCAGCCAGTACACATATAATATCGTTCACGGGCAAACAATCTCTATATCTTGTCCACGCCGATAGGAAGACGGAGTGGTTCAAATAGCTCTGAGCACTATGGGACTTAATATCTGAGGTCGTCAGTCCCCTAGAACTTAGAACTACTGAAACCTAACTAACCTAAGGACACCACACACATCCATGCCCGACGCAGGATTCGAACCTGTGACCGTAGCGTTCGCGCGGTTCCAGACTGAAGCACCTAGAACCGCTCGGTCACAACGTCCGGCGAGACGGAGTGCAGAACTACTTTTCAGTCCTCTGAGATTTGAAACGTATCTCTCATGCAATTGTTTCCAGGCTACAACGGTCCAACACGATCTATTCTTACTTCCGCCAACTCAGCTTAGATCTGCACGCTCCAAATATAACATGTACCTTCCGTATACGTTTTCCCTTCCCTACACGTATCCTTGTCCATCTGTTTAATTCCTCCCTCTCTTCTAATTCCTCAAAAAGTCCTATACTTAGCTAAAACTGAAGACCAAAACCTTAATACCTCTCCAACACCTCCTATACCACATGCCCTCCACCTTAACCCCTCCCCCCCCCCCCCCCTTGTCACCATCGTTATATCCCAAGGTATCTTCGAAAGGCTCTCTTTTTGTGATCCAGAAGTTCACTGTCTCCTGACTACGTAACCCCAGACCCACTCCTTGTTCCAGGAAAGACTTTACGGATCAAATTCTTCCCATCCTAACATAGCCCCTCCACTCCACCCAGACTCAGTGACCCATTCGTATTACCCCGCATCTGTCCCGCCTCCTTTCCTACCCTAACACCAACTGTGGGCAGGTGACTTCCAAGAACTTGCTAGGAGTACCATCGCCATCTACATCGTGGCAGCAGCCACAGCGATACCAGCTGTATATTTTCACAGTAATGCCACGTCCGATTGTTCATATTTCTTAGGCTGAAGAACTACAATATTACGGCTTTCATTCCCACGAATCCCCACCTTAGCAGAATAAAACTAATGACGAAGAAAAACAAATTATTGCCTAGTTGTAAGAGCTCGAGTCCCCTTAAATCTGATTTGAAACGAGAATTCGGTAAATACTCGAAATGAGAACGTTTTTGGGTGGTACCAGACTCTCTACAATCCTTCCAGGAGCGCGGCAGCCTGTGCCCTCGGCGAACTGTGAGCAGCTCTTGCGGTGCATTCGCTCCTGATGACGAGCAGATTCTATGTGTTCAGGTGTGCGGCAGCCGAGCACAAGTGCCAATCCAGTACAGAGCACTTGCGGCAACCTTGGCTTCTGTTTACACAGCCTTCTGTTTTGCACAGTCTTGTAGTTCTGACGTCAGTCATGCTCCAGAAAACCGCAATGTTTTTGGGTGTCTCATGTTTAGTTGCGCGATCGACACGCAGACAGGAAAAGAAACCTGCTTTAGGTGAATGCGAAAGGAGGGACCTGACGTATTGTGAGAGATCTCAGGAGGCAGTGGAAGGTCTCCTATCCGATCGGGTAAAAGTAGAAACGGGATCCTATTAGATAAAGAAATAAACCAATCTTTTCCGAATTGCATAATGCATTATAAAATGTATCGCCGAATTCAGAGGACACATTCTTGGCACATATAATAAGAATACATGTTGTATGGACAAGGATCCATGTTATAAAAAATTTCTTACAACTGTTAATAGCACATGAATCAACGGAAGCACACAAGCATACAGCCTACCAGCAAACGAGTTGAAACTCTTTTTTACAAGAGAAGTTCAAAATTTCCTACGTTTGCATCAGTACATGCATCGACCCTAGTGCTGCTGCTGCTGCATCCCTCCGTGAAGTGGACTGCAGAGGGTAACTCCCATTGTATCGGTTGTCATGGTTTCGTGTTCCATTCACTTATGGGACGCGAGAAGAGAGATTGTTTAAAACGAACTGTAATTAATCTAAACTTGTCCTTGTTACGGTATAAAGTCAAGAACCGACACTCCAGTCAGGACCGACAAACAGAGAAGGCTGTGAGAGGTAGTCAGCCAATCGCACTTCTACCGGACCCCCCTCCAGTACGACAACGCAACAGCCCTTAGGTGAAGAAGACATAAGCGCTGCGACCGACTGGCGACGCCCCAGTTCAATAGCAGCTTGAAGACTAGTGACTCCGATAAAGGCGTCAACGCTAGTTCAAAAATCTACATCTACATCTACATCCATACTCCGCAAGCCACCTGACGGTGTGTGGCGGAGGGTACCCTGAGTACCTCTATCGGTTCTCCCTTCTATTCCAGTCTCGTATTGTACGTGGAAAGAAGGATTGTCGGTATGCTTCTGTGTGGCCTCTAATCTCTCTGATTTTATCCTCATGGTCTCTTCGCGAGATATACGTAGGAGGGAGCAATATACTGCTTGACTCTTCGGTGAAGGTATGTTCTCGAAACTTTAACAAAAGCCCGTACCGAGCTACTGAGCGTCTCTCCTGCAGAGTCTTCCACTGGAGTTTATCTATCATCTCCGTAACGCTTTCGCAATTACTAAATGATCCTGTAATGAAGCGCGCTGCTCTCCGTTGGATCTTCTCTATCTCTTCAATCAACCCTACCTGGTGCGGATCCCACACTGCTGGACAGTATTCAAGCATTGGGCGAACAAGCGTACTGTAACCTACTTCCTTTGTTGTCGGATTGCATTTCCTTAGGATTCTTCGAATGAATCTCAGTCTGGCATCTGCTTTACCGACGATCAACTTTATATGATCATTCCATTTTAAATCACTCCTAGTCCGTACTCCCAGATAATTTATGGAATTAACTGCTTCCAGTTGCTGACCTGCTATTTTGTAGCTAAATGATAAGGGACCTATCTTTCTATGTATTCGCATCACATTACACTTGTCTACATTGAGATTCAATTGCCTTTCCGTGCACCATGCGTCAATTCGCTGCAGATCCTCCTGCATTTCAGTACAATTTTTCATTGTTGCAACCTCTCGATACACCACAGCATCATCCGCAAAAAGCCTCAGTGAACTTCCGATGTCATCCACCAGGTCATTTATGTATATTGTGAATAGCAACGGTCCTATGACACTCCCCTGCGGCACACCTGAAATCACTCTTACTTCGGAAGACTTCTCTCCATTGAGAATGACATGCTGCGTTCTGTTATCTAGGAACTCCTCAATCCAATCACACAATTGATCTGATAGTCCGTATGCTCTTACTTTGTTCATTAAACGACTGTGGGGAACGGTGTCAAACGCCTTGCGGAAGTCAAGAAACACGGCATCTACCTGTGAACCCGTGTCTAAGGCCCTCTGAGTCTCATGGACGAATAGCGCGAGCTGGGTTTCACACGACCGTCTTTTTCGAAACCCATGCTGATTCCTACAGAGTAGATTTCTAGTCTCCAGAAAAGACATTATACTCGAACATAATACGTGTTCCAAAATTCTACAACTGATCGACGTTAGAGATATAGGTCTATAGTTCTGCACATCTGTTCGACGTCCCTTCTTGAAAACGGGGATGACCTGTGCCCTTTTCCAATCGTTTGGAACGCTTCGCTCTTCTAGAGACCTACGGTACACCGCTGCAAGAAGGGGGGCAAGTTCCTTCGCGTACTCTGTGTAAAATCGAACTGGTATCCCATCAGGACCAGCGGCCTTTCCTCTTTTGAGCGATTTTAATTGTTTCTCTATCCCTCTGTCGTCTACTTCGATATCTACCATTTTGTCAACTGTGCGACAATCTAGAGAAGGAAGCACAGTGCAGTCTTCCACTGTGAAACAGCTTTGGAAGAAGACATTTAGTATTTCGGCCTTTAGTCTGTCATCCTCTGTTTCAGTACCATTTTGGTCACAGAGTGTCTGGACATTTTGTTTTGATCCACCTACAGCTTTGACATAGGACCAAAATTTCTTAGGATTTTCTGCTAAGTCAGTACATAGAACTTTACTTTCGAATTCATTGAAAGCCTCTCGCATAGCCCTCCTCACACTGCATTTCGCTTCGCGTAATTTTTGTTTGTCTGCAAGGCTTTGGCTATGTTTATGTTTGCTGTGAAGTTCCCTTTGCTTCCGCAGCAGTTTTCTAACTCGGTTGTTGTACTACGGTGGCTCTTTCCCATCTCTTACGATCTTGCTTGGCACATACTCATATAACGCATATTGTACCGTGGTTTTGAACTTTGTCCACTGATCCTCAACACTATCTGCACTTGAGACAAAACTTTTGTGTTGAGCCGTCAGGTACTCTGTAATCTGCTTTTTGTCACTTTTGCTAAACAGAAAAATCTTCCTACCTTTTTTAATATTTCTATTTACGGATGAAATCATCGATGCAGTAACCGCTTTATGATCGCTGATTCCCTGTTCTGCATTAACTGATTCAAATAGTTCGGGTCTGTTTGTCACCAGAAGGTCTAATATGTTATCGCCACGAGTCGGTTTTCTGTTTAACTGCTCAAGGTAGTTTTCAGATAAAGCACTTAAAAATATTTCACTGGATTCTTTGTCCCTGCCACCCATTATGAACGTTTGAGTCTCCCAGTCTATATCCGGCAAATTAAAATCTCCACCCAGAACTATAACATGGTGGGGAAATCTACTCGAAATATTTTCCAAATTATTCTTCAGGTGCTGAGCCACAACAGCTGCTGAGCCCAGGGGCCTATAGAGACATCCAATTACCATGTCTGTGCGTGCTTTAACCGTGACCTTCACCCAAATCATTTCACAATTCGAATCTCCGTCAATTTCCTTCGATACTATTGCACTTCTTATCGCTATAAACACGCCTCCCCCTTCACTGTCCAGCCTATCTCTGCGGTATACATTCCAATCCGAGTTTAGGATTTCATTACTGTTTACGTCTGGTTTCAGCCAACTTTCTGTTCCTAGTACTATATGGGCGTTGTGACCGTTTATTAATGAGAGCAGTTCTGGGACCTTTCTATAGACGCTCCTGCAGTTTACTATTAGCACATTAATATTGTTATTCCTTGTTGCATTTTGCCTACTCCTGCCTTGCCGCGTCTCAGGAGGCGTCTTGTCGGGCCTAGGGAGGGAATTCTCTAACCTAAAAAAACCCCATGTGCACTCCACACGTACTCCGCTACCCTCGTAGCCACTTCCGGCGTGCAGTGCACGCCTGACCTATTCAGGGGGACCCTACATTTCTCCACCCGATAGCGGAGGTCGAGAAATTTGCACCCCAGCTCTCCGCAGAATCGTCTGAGCCTCTGGTTTAAGCCTTCCACTCGGCTCCAAACCAGAGGACCGCGATCGGTTCTGGGAACGATACTACAAATAGTTAGCTCTGATTCCACCCCGCGAGCGAGGCTTTCCGCCTTCACCAACTCCGCCAACCGCCTGTACGAACTGAGGATGACCTCTGAACCCAGACGGCAGGCGTCATTGGTGCCGACATGAGCAACAATTTGCAGTCGGGTGCACCCAGTGCTCTCTATCGCCGCCGGTAGGGCCTCCTCCACATCTCGGATGAGACCCCCCGGCAAGCAGACAGAGTGAACACTGGCCTTCTTCCCCGACCTTTCCGCTATGTCCCTAAGGGGCTCCATCACCCGCCTAACGTTGGAGCTCCCAATAACTAATAAACCCCTCCCCCCGTGTGCCTGCTCGGACCTCGCTGAAGGAGCGGCCACATGTCCACTCACAGGCAGAGCGGGCGACGCCACACGGCCAGCCTCCACACTGAACCTCCGCCTCGTGCGCCGTGAACGCCGCTGAACCCGCAACTCCCCTTGGGGAGAGGGTGGCCCAACCGCGCCCGGTACCCACGAAGATGTCTCGACAGCAGGGACAGAGGGTGAAGCATGTAACACCTGGGGTGTACCTTGCGACGCACCAGACTCCCCACTGCCGCTACACTCCGAGGTAGCAGCCTGAAGACGGCTGACCGCGGCCATCAACACGCTCAGCTGTTCGCGAAGAGTGGCCAGCTCCTCCTGCGTCCGTACACAGCAGCCACACATCCTCTCCATCCTAAGAAATCAATTTACTATAGAGTGTTAATCAACTTTTAACTAGACTGCTAATTCACTAAAGGCGGTTGATTATTGACTAAACTGTGATTGCTAACCACTTCTTGTAGAAAACAAGGAAAATAGCACTACCTGTCTCTGGACTGTATTCAAAACAAACACGAAATCTATGGAATACTATTAATAGCACTCGACAATTAAAGCTTCCTAAAAGCAAAAACACGCAGAAGAAGAAGTGACAAGTAAGAAAAATACAGTTAATACTTAAATTAAGGTAGCTCGCTGCACAGCACACGTGAAGCAGACGGCGGTTAGTTCAAATGGCTCAAGCACTATGGTACTTAACATCTGAGGTCATCACTCCCCTAGACTTTGAAACTACTTAAACCTAACTAACCTAAGGACATCAGACACATCCATGCCCGAGGCAGGATTCGAACCTGCGACCGTAGCGGTAGCGCGGTTCCAGACTGAAGCGCCTAGAACCGCTCGGCCACAGTGGGCGGCAGCATGGAGACATAATAGTCCTCATGATTGCTACGGGAGCGATACATAAGCGCTTGTAGTATATTCCTCGATACATTGTGTAAGTAAGCTTATCCGTAGACACTCGACAATTTCTGAGAAAATGACGGTAGAAGTTTGCGCCCTACTGTACATATCTTTTAGCAGGCAATGAGTTCAACCGAAGCGGTGGCTCAGCGGTTGGCGTCGCAGAGTCGCACTGTAGCTCCCCTCAGTCGAAACGCGATTATTGTTTTTATTTTGTTTCATTTTTTTCCGTTTACCTACCCTCAGCCGTAGAAGATTACCACAGGAATGCTTTTTATCAAATTGGGGGATGCAAGGGCGCCACATTAATTGTAAAATTACAACTGGGTTTCACAATAAGAGTTATACATTTATAATATATGTGTACGGTATTTTCATGGGTCACAAACATTTTAAATTCTCATATTCGTGTAATACATTCTTATACAGGGTGCGGCAGCGTTCATAGTAGAATATTAAAAACGCACTATCAGGCAGTAACTAATTTATTAATTACCTCTGGCGTCAATTAATAGTTAAAGGTATCCCATTTACTAATGTGTAAGTCATTGTCCATTGCGTGGATTGCTTTTTGAATGTGACTCCTGTCAAATGATGCCCCCTCTGCACAACACATTCACCTAGGTGGCGTTGGTAGCTTTCCATAACTCGGCGTAACGTATTCCCTGGGAGATTGCCGACGGCAGTTCTGATGCTATCCTTGGACTCAGGAATGATGACACAACGTGTTCGGAACACTTCTTGCTTCAGGTAGCCCCAAAGGAAAAAGTTGGCACATAAAAGGTCGGGTGAGCGAGGCGGCCAGGAAATGTCACCAAAAAGGAAATTAATATATCGGGAAATGTCTATCGCAAGAAACCCATGCAAATTTTGGCCACCATTTCTGAGTTGAAGCAGAACTACCGTCGGCAATGTCTCAGGGAATACGTTACGCCGAGTTATGGAAAGCTTCCAACGCCACCTAGATGAATATGTTGTGCAGAGGGGGCTTCATTTGACAAGAGTCATATTCAAAAAGTAATCCACGCAATGGACAATAGCTTACACATATTAAATGGCACACCTTTAACTATTAATTGACGTAAGAGGTAATAAATAAATTACAGTTACTGCCTGATGGTGTGTTTTAATATCCTACTATGAACGCTGCCGCACTCTGTGTCATTTCTTATATTAATTATTGCATTTTACTCTTACGTTTATTCCTAAGGAAGATTGGGTGCATTCCCTTGAATGATACCGATCGTATAAACATTCGGAACAGAGAAATTCCGAACACCAGGAGCATCGCGTGAAGCCAGGTTTGCAGCAGTGACATTCCTTCGTATTAATTTCACTAGGGAAAGAAACGTCGTTAACATTGCTGATGATTTCACGCTTTGGCAATAATTTCGCGGCAAACCACACATAACGGATCATTTTTCCGAAAACTGGCGTTACCAGTTGATTATTAATCAAGACACACTAAACGAATTTCACCACAAACAATTTGAAATAATTTTCACGTAATTTTTTGTTTCTTTAATTCATTCACCAGGTATACAATTAATAAAAGAATAAAATTATTTTAACACACACTGGAAAACTTTTGTGCAGTAAACTAAAAGGGGTAATCGGATTTCGTACACAGGCCGCAGAAGTGTAAAGCAGCTACGCTACTCACTGCGCCACCGCATCGGTTTAACTTATTACACTCTAAATGGCATGTAATTATCTCGAAATCTTTGACCGTAGTTTCGTCAAAATCTACGTATACATCCAGGCACGTGTTCGCTTATTTTGACCTCTCTTTCACTGAGCAAAATTTCTGGGAAATCGGGCGATGGGTCTGGCCGGTTCTCCCCGTAAGAACTAGCCACAAGCTATTACTAACTCGTCCATTTAAACTTTCCAATAAAACTGATTTCCTGTAATAACAGAAAAATGAATGACGATAAGAATAATACTAATTGCGATCAAAAGTGTGTGATAGGAGACTGAAAGAAGTATAGAAAGCAAGAACTAAAATAAAAAAAGATATTTGTCATTGTTACAAATACTGCTTGCAAGAAGCGAGAAGTACTACGGCACTTCCTGAGTGATTCAGTGTGATGTCTGTGGCTAGTGTACTTACTGTAAGCCCTCTTTCCTTTACGCCCCGGCTTCAGGAGCCTCGTGTACATAGAAATAAGCGGACTCTTTGCCGAAATATTTCCCGATTCATCGCCTGCACGGTACTGCGGTACATACGCCATGTCGCGCGGAGTGGCCGTGTGGTCTAGGGCACCATGTCACGGATTGTGCGGCCCTTCCCGCCGGAGGTTCGAGTCCTCCCTTGGTCATGGGTGTGTGTGTTGTTCTAGGCGTAAGTTAGTTTAAGTAGTGTGTAAGGCTAGGAACCGAATTCAGGCACACATACGCCATGAAGAACAGTGTTTCAGGGTGCCCGCTGATTGGTGGAGACAGCTAGGAGGCAGAATTGAATATTCAAATTAAATTGTCGTTGATATTAAAATGCATCAGTAGTAAGAAACTAAAAAGTAAATTAGACAGTAAATGACATGTATGTAAGGAAGGATAGAAGTTGCTATAACAAAACCAGTTGTGAAAAGTCGTGTGGAAACCAGTCAGGGAAGGTAAATGGAGCAGCAACCAGCCGGGTTTCTGCGGAGCGGGGCAGGCAGAACGGCACGCGAGGGTATGCCACACGCGGGATAGCTGCGGTGGATGTCACACGTGTCTGTTCGCGAGCGCAAGCGAAAACGCGTTTGCCTCGGGGTCGTTGTACAAACTTCTTTAAACAGACTGCGTCCGTGTCGTCGTTCGAGCACAAAATCAGAGCTGCAGTTGTGCACACTTTCTTAAACAGATTCCGTGTTCACACATCGTATGGAACGTTCGCAGCAACAACAGTGCTTTACGCACCCAGTGTGCAACACCCTAACTCGTGGTTGTTGTAAGAAGCCTGTAATACGCTAAGGAACTCGGGGAAAATCTCGTGCAGTTGGTTTCAGTACCTCGTTCAGCAGGTATCGTTTACGTATCCACGGACTGTTCAGATGAGGTAATACAGCTGTTTACAAGACATCAACTATAGTTTTTAATCGATTCTGGTCGCGATTATCTCACGTGGATATCTGCCTTCAATCGGATTTTAAGGCGTCTTTACAGAATGCTGATTAAATGGACGTCGAAAAGTAGGGAGTTCGTTATGACGCAATAGCTCACTGTTGTCTAGCCTGCTGCATCGTTGAGATCGCCGAGAAGCCAGTAACATCCATTGGAGGGAGAACAAACAGACCAGAGCCCAGTGAGTAAATACTTAGTGCTTCGCCGGCCGATGTGACCGAGCGATTTTAGGGGCTACAGTCTGGAATCGTGTGACCGCTACGGTCGCAGGTTCGAATCCTGCCTCGGGCATGGATGTGTATGATGTCCTTAGGTTAGTTAGGTTTAAGTGGTTCTAAGTTTTAGAGAACTGATGACTTTAGAAGTCCCATAGTGCTCAGAGCCAGAGCCACTTATTGCGTCAGTTCGCCTTCAGTTAATACTACTTCGCAACTGACTTAAAATATCAAGTATTCCAGTTTCTTTAAAACCCCTCCATCTGCGCAGAACTTCCCCTATAGCACAGAAAATACCAATAACTAAAAGAAGTACCTTAACTGTCATTATTTCAAATAAGTTGGCTACTGGGGTTCTTTTTACTTTTTCTTTACTGCTACGGTATTGTCCACTTTTTCTCTAGTGCAGTAACTAGACTATGACCGGATCTATGCATGTATGTCATTCCAGATTTTTGCAGTCCGGAAATAATCTTACGGCGTTGCTACTGTTAGCATTCTTACATACCGAGAGAAATCCAGTTGTCTGAAATACGTGTGCCAGTATTGTCGCAACAATGTTGTTGTTGTTGTGGTCATCAGTCCTGAGACTGGTTTGATGCAGCTCTCCATGCTACTCTATCCTGTGCAAGCTTCTTCATCTCCCAGTACCTACCGCAACCTACATTCTTCTGAATCTGCTTGCGGACCGGGGTGGCCGAGCGGTTCTAGGCACTACAGTCTGAAACCGCGCTACCGCTACGGTCGCAGGTTCAAATCCTACCTCGGGCATGGATGTGTGTGATGTCCTTATGTTAGTTAGGTTTAAGTAGTTCTAAGTTCTAAGGGACTGATGACCTCAGATGTTAAGTTTCATAGTGCTCAGAGCCATTTGAACCAGTTTATGAATCTGCTTAGTGCATTCATCTCTTGGTCTCCCTCTACGATTTGTACCCTCCATGCTGCTCTCCAATACTAAATTGGTGATCCCTTGATGTCTCAGAACATGCCCTACCAACCGATCCCTTCTTCTAGTCAAGTTGCGCCACAAACTTCTCTCCAATGCTATTCAATAAATCCTCATTATTTATGTGATTTACCCATCTAATCTTCAGCATTCTTCTGTAGCACCACATTTCAAAAGCTTCTATTCTCTTCTTGTCCAAACTATTTATCGTCACTTCCACACATGGCTACACACCATACAAATCCTTGCAGAATCGATTTCCTGACACTTAAATCTATACTCGATGTTACCAAATTTCTCTTCTTCAGAAACGCTTTCCTTGCCATTGCCAATCTACATTTGATAGCCTCTCTACTTCGACCATAATCAGTTATTTTGCTCCCCAAATAGCAAACCTCCTTTACTACTTTATGTGTCTCATTTCCTAATCTAATTCTCTCAGCATCACCCGACTTAATTCGCAACAATAAAGATCGGTAAAAAAGTAAAGTCGTGCGACATGGCTGACTGGGAGAACCAGAGGCCATCTAATTCGAAAGGTTTTTCCTATCTTTCACCCACAATGACACTTTCCTTCATGATCAGTGAGATCTGTGTGCAAAGTACTGTGATACTCTAATGGGGGGGGGGGGGGGGGGAGGGGGGGGGGGGCGTGCAGTGTGGTGTTACTTCTGCGGTGCATGACGAAGAGAGAAGGGAGAGAGTGAAACGAAGTTCCGGCACATAGCCTACTCCTACCGGATCATCATCAAGAGTGCCTCATGCCCTCATTCCATGAAACACTCAGGAGAGGTTTGGAATTTAATCCAAAACATTGGCACCCCCAACTCTACCCCGTCTGCTGGAAACGCAAAGCAAAATTCCCGGCAGCGCGTGACGTGATCAGGCGGTCACCCATTCAAGTACTGGCCACGTCTAACGTTGCTTATCTCCGGTGATCTGACGGGAAATTGTGTATTCAACTAGGCAACGTTCCGATCGGTAATTAGTTTAGCAACAAAACAATTAATTGGCTAGTCGTTCCCACTGGCTTTGTAATGGTTTGCGTTTACTATGGACACATGTCACGAATTCGAGGTCTTCCTCACTATAAAACGGGAAAAACGACCCGGGTAGAGGAAGCTAAGAAAAAAAAAGGTTCAAATGGCTCTGAGCACTATGGGACTTAACTTCTGAGGTCATCAGTCCCCTAGAACGTAGAACTACTTAAACCCAACTAACCTATGGACAGCGCACACATCCATGCCCTAGGCAGGATTCGAACCTGCGATCGTAGCGGTCGTGCGGTTCCAGACTGTAGCGCCTAAAACCGCTCGGCCACTCCGGCCGGCGGAAGCGAAGAGAGGCGATAAAAATCATTCCAGCGGACGGGGAACGATCTACACATTAATGGTATTGGGGAGGACGAAGTAGTGAGCATAGACACTCGGAACGGTGCGATACAGAAACCTTAATACACTGACGGGAATACCCGTATGTTTCTGACACGAGTATAGTAATAAAACTGATAGGGACAAAGTCCCAACACCAAGAAGGGGTTGCGCAGGATAAACGAAAGTTGGTAGGCGTGTTTCTACACCAAGAAGGGGTTGTGCAAGATAAACGAAAGTTGGTAGGCGTGTTTCTACATCTGAAAGATGACGTTTGTTCAAATTTCGCACCAGTAGCACAGAAGTGGCGCCAGTAGCACTAAAGTGGCGCTAGTAGCGCCACTGCGAGGACGCAAAGTAGATTTGCTTTAAATACGCGCTGTAACGGTCGTGAGCTTTAGTTACCTTTGAGATTGGACGTAGTAGTCAATAATGCCTTTAAGGCGACGAAGACGCCATCATTGACAGTTCGCTGAGTTTGAACGAGGTCGTGTAACAGGGTTACAAGAAGCTGGGAGTTCGTTCTGCCCTACTAGCGCCACTCTGAGGATGCAAATCAGGTTTGCTTCAGATACGCGCTGTAATGGTAGCGAGCGTTAGTTACATTTGCGACTGGACTTGATAGTCAAGGATGACGCCATTATCAGCAGTTAACTGAGTTTGGACGAGGTTGTGTAACAGGGTCATGAGGAGCTGGAATTTCGTTCCGAGCTGCTAGCGCCTCTCTGAGGAACCAGATGTCCTGTTGTGTGAGTTCTACCGAGCCCAAACCAATTTGTGACTTCAGTGGTTTTAAGCGCGAGTTCACTGGAGGGCAGGATGGTGATCTGTTGTGCTTTCTGATGATAGCCGGTTCTGCGTCGGTGCCAGTGACGGCCGTGTATTGGTTAGAAGGACGCCATTTGAGTGCCTGCAACCATCCTTCTTGCGGCCTAGACACACTGGACATACACATGGAGTTATGGTACGGGGTGCACAGGAGCACTCTCGTGGTTATCCCACGCACCCTGACTGCAAATTTGTGCTTCAGTTTGGCGATTCGTCTTGTTGTAGCCGTCCGTTGTGGCCGAGCGGTTCTAGTCGCTTCAGTCTGGAACCGCGCGAGCGCTACGGGCGCAGGTTCGAATCGTGCCATGGATGTGTGTGATGTCCTTAGGTTAGTTAGGTTTAAGTAGTTCTCAGTTCTAGGCGACTGATGACCTCAGATGTTACGTCCCATAGTGCTCAGAGCCATTTAAACCATTTAAAACCTGTTATACTGCCATTTCCTCCCCCCATGAACCATGGACCTTGCCGTTGGTGGGAAGGCTTGCGTGCCTCAGCGATACAGATGGCCGTACCGTAGGTGCAACCACAACGGAGGGGTATCTGTTGAGAGGCCAGACAAACGTGTGGTTCCTGAAGAGGGGCAGCAGCCTTTTCAGTAGTTGCAGGGGCAACAGTCTGGATGATTGACTGATCTGGCCTTGCAACATTAACCAAAACGGCCTTGCTGTGCTTGTACTGCGAACGGCTGAAAGCAAGGGGAAACTACAGCCGTAATTTTTCCCGAGGACATGCAGCTTTACTGTATGATTAGAGGGAGACCGAGAGATGAGTACACTAAGCAGATTCAGAAGGATGTAGGTTGCAATAGGTACTGGGAGATGAAGCAGCTTGCACAGGATAGAGTAGCATGGAGAGCTGCATCAAACCAGTCTCAGGACTGAAGACAACAACAACATACTGCCATTCATGAACAGCATTTCACGGAGTGTCTTCCAACAGGACAACGCTCTCCTACACGCCGCTGTTGTAGCCCAATTTGTTCTACAGAGTGGCAACATGTTGTCCTGGCCTGCTCTAACACCAGATCTGCCTCTATTCTAGCACGGATGGGACACCATCAAGCGATGTAGTGTCATTTATAACCAGCATTAACCGTCCCTATACTGACCGACCGACTGCATCAGTCATGGAACTCCATCCCACAAACTCACATCCAGCAGCTGCACGACACAAGTATGTTATTAATGTACCAACATTTCATAATTGCAGTCTCTACTCTCTCAAAGTTAATCCCTTGAATAGTACCAAGACAAATGCATTTCCGAAATTTCATTACTCTACATTATTTCATGGCGTTGAGATTTTTTTCGTCAGTGTATCAATAACTTTCCGAACTCCGTTGCAATATCGATAGTGTTCACATTATTCGCTATTTACATCCCCATTTTGCTCACAATTATGAGCGAAATCCAAGTGGAAGGAGTGATGTAATTTCGGCTGAATAACTGAAAATTTAATAATATTAGCCGGGAGCAACCGTTACAAGGTACTTAAGAAGCAGTCTTCCTCTGGATACACGAATAGGACGCCAAGTGTTCCTTGTAGCAGCAGAAAGGGTGAGAGTGAGAGCGGTCCCTGAGGGTGCGCTCCTTTCCTGTTGCCGTAAAGTGTGGAGCTGGCAGCTCTCACAGTCCCATAACTGGCCACGGCGTAGGTGGTCCGGCGCTGCCTGCTGTATTCTTAACGATGAACTCAGCTGGTCCAGGTCCCCAATGCCTGCCCAACATGCATTCCGTGTTTCCGGATAACCGGAAACACTCAGACAGCTCACCACGCTGTAGGCTGGACGTCAGGTGCAACCATAAGATCACGATCGAAATCTATTTGAGTAATGGAACCCAGTAAATTGTTCTGGACGGAAAGTGTTCGTTAGAGACAATAGTCAGGAGTGTCCCAGGGCAGTGTTATGCAACCGCTGGAGACATAACTATTCCTAGTTCTTTTATTTATAAAAGGCGACCCCCAACAGCAGTTTCCCAAATCCCTATCTCTTGAGGGTATAGGCCTACCTACCTTGTGACAGATATGAAAATTACCGAACAATCAGTTTAATAAGTCACGGATGCAAAAAAACTAACGCGAATTTTTT
The DNA here is from genome assembly GCF_023897955.1 of Schistocerca gregaria. Lineage (NCBI taxonomy): Eukaryota > Metazoa > Arthropoda > Insecta > Orthoptera > Acrididae > Schistocerca > Schistocerca gregaria. The sequence continues at coordinate 569,320,512 of NC_064923.1, forward strand.
CAAACGAACGGAAAAACTGGTAGAAGCCGACCTCAAGGAAGATCAGTTTGGATTCCGTAGAAATATTCGACCACGTGAGGCAATACTGACCCTACGACTTATCTTAGCAGCTAGATTAAGGAAAGGCAAACCTACGTTTCTAACGTTTGTAGACTTAGAGAAAGCTTTTGACAATGTTGAGTAGAATACCCTCTTTCAAATTCTAAAGGTGGCAGGGGTAAAATACAGGAAGCGAAAGGCTATTTACAATTTGTATAGAAAACAGATGGCAGTTATAACAGTCGAGGGACATGAAAGGGAAGCAGTGGTTGGGAAGGGAGTGAGACAGGGTTGCAGCCTCTCCCCGATGTTATTAAATCTGTATATCGAGCGAGCACTGAAGGAAACAAAAGAAAAATTCAGAGTAGGTATTAAAAACCATGGAGAAGAAATAAAAACTTTGAGGTTCGCAGATGACATTTTAATTCTGTTAGAGATAGCAAAGGACTTGGAAGAGCAGCTGAACGGAATGGACTTTGTCTTGAAAGGGGGATATAAGATGAACATCAACAAAAGCAAAACGAGGATAATGGAATGTAGTCGAGTTAACTCGGGTGATGCTGAGGGAATTAGATAAGGGAATGAGACACTTAAAGTAGTAAAGGAGTTTTGCTATTTGGGGAGCAAAATAACTGATGATGGTCGAATTAGAGAGGATATAAAATGTAGACTGGCAATGGCAAGGAAAGTGTTTCTGAAGAAGAGAAATTTGTTAACATCGAGTATAGATTTAAGTGTCAGGAAGTCGTTTCTGAAAGTATTTGTATGGAGTGTACCTATGTATGGAAGTGAAAAATGGACGATAAATAGTTTAGACAATAAGAGAATAGAAGCTTTCGAAATGTGGTGCTACAGAAGAATGCTGAAGATTAGGTGGGTAGATCACATAACTAATGAGGAGGTATTGAATAGAATTGGGGTGAAGAGGAGTTTGTCGCACAACTTGACACGAAGAAGGGACCGGTTGTTAGAACATGTTCTGAGGCATCAAGAGATCACAAATTTAGCATTGGAGGGCAGCGTGGAGGGTAAAAATCGTAGAGGGAGACCAAGAGATGAATACAGTAAGCAGATTCAGAAGGATGTAGGTTGCAGTAAGTACTGGGAGATGAAGAAGCTTGCACAAGATAGAGTAGCATGGAGAGCTGCATCAAACCAGTCTTAGGACTGAAGACAACAACAACAACAACAACAACAGCCTCTAGTTGCGCACTTGTGAGCCCACACTCCACAACGTCATTACGTAACGAGGAAATTGTGACGTGAGATGTCTACAACTCCAGTGCACCTGATTTACATACCTCTATCTTCCCCCATTGCATAGCTCAAGCGATAAGAACGTTGTCCGCGAATAGCAAGAATAAAGTTTGATTTTTTAAAGTTTCTTTTCGAACACACTTCTACTCATTTCTAATCGTGCTGCCTTTGGCCTCTTTCAGTATTTATGCTTCACGCTATACACTAAGATATGCGTCCTGCAGGTAAAGGCGGTAAGGGTGGATTTCCCTATCAGGCGCCTCTGAGATACATTGTTTTGAATTAGTTCAGTAACTTTCATCCGTTGCAGTGCTTGTGTTAGTAAATTCCACGAGTTTGGCAGTTTTGAAGCAGTTGACGTGACAGAAGAATATGTGCGGCCGTAGGACTTCACCATCTTAAGTAAACTTTTGCTGGAGTATGAATGTGTCGTCATATACTTTTGCAGACGAACGTTTCGGCCACGATTTGGTGGATACAGTACCCCGATGAACACCTTTTGCACTATGAACGATACGTTGATCTACAAAACAACATGAGAAAATTTTACTGCTGACAGAACAATGCTGAAGCTGATTTTTTGTGAACAATGAGGCGTCTTAATACGGACATAAACTCACAAGAATGGCGTTCTCGGGCAGCAGAGCAACCGGAATTCGTGAAACGCGTTGCACCTCCGTACGATATTGTGAATTATTAAACTGGTTTATATGGAGCGCAGTTGACTGGGTCTGCTGACGACACCTGGATCGCGTGCACGCTACTCGGATCGATTATCACTATAAACAGCTTCTGTGGCGTCTACTGGAATACATTTCGCATCCCACTATACTACAAACAAGAGGAGTATTTTGTGAATCTTTTTCAAATTCTAAAGGTGGCAGGGGTAAAATACAGGGAGCGAAAGGCTATTTACAATTTGTACAGAAACCAGATGGCAGTCATAAGAGTCGAGGGGCATGAAAGGGAAGCAGTGGTTGGGAAAGAAGTGAGACAGGGTTGTAGCCTCTCCCCGATGTTATTCAATCTGTATATTGAGCAAGCAGTAAAGGAAACAAAAGAAAAATTTGGAGTAGGTATTAAAATTCATGGAGACGAAGTAAAAACTTTGAGGTTCGCTGATGACATTGTAATTCTGTCAGAGACGGCAAAGGACTTGGAAGAGCAGTTGAACGGAATGGACAGTGTCTTGAAAGGAGGATATAAGATGAACATCAACAAAAGCAAAACAAGGATAATGGAATGTAGTCCAATTAAATCGGGTGATGCTGAGGGAATTAGATTAGGAAATGAGACACTTAAAGTAGTAAAGGAGTTTTGCTATTTAGGAAGTAAAATAACTGATGATGGTCGAAGTAGAGAGGATATAAAATGTAGATTGGCAATGGCAAGGAAAGCGTTTCTGAAGAAGAGAAATTTGTTAACATCGAATATAGATTTAAGTGTCAGGAAGTCATTTCTGAAAATATTTATTTGGAGTGTAGCCATGTATGGAAGTGAAACATGGACGATAACTAGTTTGGACAAGAAGAGAATAGAAGCTTTCGAAATGTGGTGCTACAGAAGAATACTGAAGATAAGGTGGATAGATCACGTAACTAATGAGGAGGTATTGAATAGGATTGGGGAGAAGAGAAGTTTGTGGCACAACTTGACTAGAAGAAGGGATCGGTTGGTAGGACATGTTCTGAGGCATCAAGGGATCACAAATTTAGCATTGGAGGGCAGTGTGGAGGGTCAAAATCGTAGAGGGAGACCGAGAGATGAGTACACTAAGCAGATTCAGAAGGATGTGGGTTGCAGTAGGTACTGGGAGATGAAGAAGCTTGCACAGGATAGAGTAGCATGGAGAGCTGCATCAAACCAGTCTCAGGACTGAAGACCACAACAACAACTACTACTTTGAACTATTGACCAACTGGCAGATCTCGTCTCTCCTACCAGTTACTGTTATCGCAGCTTGTGTAATGTTGGGAACCGACGTAATTTTCTCCTGGCAGAGCCTTTCGCCTATGATAAATTGCCACGCGGAGTGGCCGCGCAGTTTGAGGCACCATGTCACGGATTGCGCGGCCCCTCCCTCAGGCATGGGTGTATGTTTTCTTCTTAGCATAAGCTAGCGTAAGTTAGTTTAAGTAGTGTTTAAGTCTAGGGACCGATGACCTCAGCAGTTTGGTCTCTTAGGAATTCACACACATTTGAACATTTTTATGTTAATTTACTCTGAATTTATTTTTATTATCCTGTTGTACTGGACGTGAAATGAGATAAAACACTTACTCTGTGAAGTATAACAAGTCTGCTTTACGTTAACAAAAACAATGTATTTTGCGTGAAGGACACAATTACCTGACTACATAGTCATGAATGGAATAACACGAGGTGTGCACAGTAATTCCAATAGCGCTAAGAGGACATAATACAAACAGAGGTAAGCCTACTTATTATGGCTCTAAATGGCCAGAAACGTGTGTGTGTGTGTGTGTGTGTGTGTGTGTGGTTGGGAAGCGGGGAGGGGGGGGGGCGGTAAGCTGCGTTAGCTCGCTTTGCATCTGACAGCTTGTTTCTACATCTACATCTACATTTATACTCCGCAAGCCACCCAACGGTGTGTGGCGGAGGGCACTTTACGTGCCACTGTCATTACCTCCCTTTCCTGTTCCAGTCGCGTATGGCTGGCGGGAAGAACGACTGTCTGAAAGCCTCCGTGCGCGTTCTAATCTCTCTAATTTTACATTCGTGATCTCCTCGGGAGGTATAAGTAGGGGGAAGCAATATATTCGATACCTCATCGAGAAACGCACGCTCTCGAAACCTGGCGAGCAAGCCTACACCGCGATGCACAGCGCCTCTCTTGCAGAGTCTGCCACTTGAGTTTGTTAAACATCTCCGTAACGCTATCACGGTTACCAAATAACCCTGTGACGAAACGCGCCCTCTTCTTTGGATCTTCTCTATCTCCTCTGTCAACGTGATCTGGTATGGATCCCACACTGATGAGCAATACTCAAGTACAGGTCGAACGAGTGTTTTGTAAGCCACCTCCTTGTTGATGGACTACATTTTCTAAGGACTCTCCCAATGAATCTCAACCTGGTACCCGCCTTACCAACAATTAATTTTATTCAATTATTTCATTCAGACAATAGTTACAAGTGAACAAGTAGACTCGGTTTTTCTTTATTTCCGAGTCTACCTATTCACCTTTATTCCCAAAAGCGGTTCTGCACTGTACATCATCAACTACTAGCTAATACATGATCATACGAATTGTTTTCGCAAATATTTGATTAGCTCGTAAATATGTATATTTAATGGACAATAAATTGAGGCTGACTGCAGTACAATTTTACTGCCGCCAACTTACATTTCGCGGAAAGACCACAAAGATAACATAAGAGAGATTAGGGCTCGTACAGGGGCATATAGGCAGTCATTTTCCCCACGTTCTGTTTGGGAGTGGAACAGGGGGAGGATATGCTAGTTGTGGTACGAGGTACCCTCCGCCACGCACCGTATGGTGGATTGCGGAGTATGTATGTAGATGTAGATGTAGAACAACGGCATCGTGGTCAGTTTGGATGCGGCCCGTCTGGCCTGAGGGTTTATCAGTTTGCACGAGGCACGAGGTGTGTGTCTGCTGGTCCTGGATTAGGGGGGGGGGGGGGGGGGGGGGGGCGGATATCGCACCACAGACGCCGCGGCGTGGTCTCTATTTCTGGCCAGCGCATCACAGGCAGGTCTGAATGTGGCGGTACCGCCCAGTTCAGCTGTCTGTTACGCACGCCGTCCCCGTGTACGTAACACAGAAATAAGCTGACCGCTCAGAGTATTAGTCACCCCTTTAAAAGAGCTCACTTGGAGCGCTGCAGAAATCATGAAACTGGTGTCAGGCGCTGATGTCAACAACTGCTGCTGACCTGCCCATGAAAAAAACTAAAAATTTGGAAAAAAAGTTATTCCTGTTTTATGCCGGTTACGAAAATATATAGTTTATGGACATTTTTATTTTCCGTTTGTTAGGAAATTTTGTTTGAACATAATGCAGCACCGGTGGCATGTCCCTCTGTCATTTTAAAGTGCATCAGAATACGTGATGTATTCTTCTTTTCTTAACTTTTTTTCAGATATTTGATAAATACTGTATATATACTAGTATTATGGAAGGCTCTGACTACCGGAACCTAAATACAGGCGCTTCTAGAAGGCTGTGGTTTAGCTGCAACCAAAGATCTTAAGACATATTTGTTTACTTCTTGCTTACGGAATTTGAAACACGTGTGCTTCGTGGCTAATGCTGTGTTGTTCTAGTCCGATATCTTTGTTTATCGTGTTCGAAATGGCGAGAATAATGCAATTTAATACGAAACAGTGTTTTAGAGACATTCAGCTCAAAGAAACATTGAACAATACTCATCATCTGGTTCAACTTACGCGCTATGAGTGTACAGGCATGCCGGTCGGAGTGGCCGAGCGGTTCTAGGCGCTTCAGTCTGGAACTGCGCGACCGCTACGGTCGCAGGTTCGAAGCCTGCCTCGGGCATGGATGTTTGTGGTATCCTTGGGTTAGTTAGGTTTAAGTAGTTCTAAGTTCTAGGGGACTGATGACCTCAGAAGTCCCATAGTGCTCAGAGCCATTTGAACCATTTGTACAGGCATACAATACAATCGCAAACGTACCTCGCTGTTGTGGAGGCAAATAACCCTAAAGAAAGGAATCTGGCAAATCTATCTCCATGTTCTCCCACAGAATCCCAATGAAACCGTAAACAGCGCATAGGAGAGCGAAAACCGAAAATCATATTTGTCGGTCTGACAGTGCTGAGGACAGGTGTAATGAATGCAATAATATATTTCAATGATGGTGCAGTTTCTAGGATTCATGTTCTGAAAAAATTGGATATACAAACTTGGAGGAATATGGTTTCATCTGCCGTTTTATTCAAATGTTTCTAGTTTCCTGATACGTGTATTCACTGTCTGGACCTCATCAAGAGAGTATATTTTTGTTTCACGAAGTACGAATGCGAGCTCTGAAAAACCAAAGAGCATGAAAGGACATACTGGGCGTTATGGATCGTATGCCCTTGTGCCCCAAAATAGTTCACAGTTGGTTGGAGCACAGTCAGCGACTACACTTAACAGAAAAATTGGCAGCACCTGAAGAAGGTTGTTGGGTCAATCGTCGAAATATAGTCATAAAATGGAAACAACTACTCGACAGAACACACAGAAGCACAATATTAGTCGATCATGCCGAGAAAACCATTTTAATAATTTTGATTACTAAACAACTAAAGCGAATTATCTATAGCAAAATGGCCTAATTGTTAAAAGTCGACCTGGTCGAACATCAGTTTTCTGTTCAGGAGAAACGTACTGACCCTGTGACTTAGATAACAACTTGAAGAAACTGGATTTACAACAATTGCAGATTTAGTAGAAGTTCCTGAAAATATTGCCTTCAATACACTCTTAAATTGCCGGCCGCGGTGGTCTCGCGGTTCTTGGCGCTCAGTCCAGAAACGCGCGACTGCTACGGTCGCAGGTTCGAATCCTGCCTCGGACATGGGCGGTGGTCTCGCGGTTCTTGGCGCTCAGTCCAGAAACGCGCGACTGCTACGGTCGCAGGTTCGAATCCTGCCTCGGGCATGGGCGGTGGTCTCGCGGTTCTTGGCGCTCAGTCCAGAAACGCGCGACTGCTACGGTCGCAGGTTCGAATCCTGCCTCGGGCATGGATGTGTGTGATGTCCTTAGGTTAGTTAGGTTTACGTAGCCCTACGTTCTAGGGGACTGATGACCACAGATGTTAAGTCCCATAGTGCTCAGAGCCATTTGAACCATTTTGAACACTTTTAAATTATGAAAGCAGCGTGGGTAAACAGAGTTAGCGATAGGCTATCTGCAACCCGTACAGAAACAAGACCGCAGTTACAGGAGCCGAAGAACATGAAAGGAAGTCAGCAGTTGACTAATGAGGCAGATATGACAGTATTCTATTCCCCCCGCGTTGATCGATGTGTATGCAGAGCAGGAGTTCAGAGACCAGGGAGAAATTGATACGTAGCATTAGAGTTCAGAGAGAAGAAAAAATCCTTATGGTCTGCGGACGACATTGTAATTCTGTCACAGATGGCAGGAGTCATGGAAAATCAGTTAACAGGAATGAAAATATATTGCAGCATGAAGAAAAATAAAAATAAAACAAGTATAAAGAAAGAGATGCTGGGGGAATCACATTACGAAATGCATAGCGAACGAAATTTGCTATTTGGACAGCTAAATTTATCAGAGTTAGACGTTGAGTAGATATAAAATAGAGATTTGCTATAGAAAGAACATATTTTCTGGAAAAGATATATAATAATTTAACTGTTAGGAAGTCTTTGCTGAATAAATTTGTTTGCAATGTAGCCTTGCACAGAAGTCACATGTGTACAGATGGCAAGAAGGGTTTAGAAGGCTTTAGTGTCTGGTGTTTTGCAAAAATCAAAAGAAGCCGTTGACCTGCACTTCCGGGCAAAAGAAAATCATCAAGATTTCAAAATAAACATTATGTAAAAATAAACTACAACAGCAACTTGACATAAACTATGAGATGAGAGATAGATGAGTATTGTGCCTCCTTGTTTCCCGTATTGTTAGGACACTTCTGCCCTGTATGTGCTATCGAATGTCTGCCTCATTGAATCCAGCAAATTGGCCAGGCTGCTGACGCCATAGAAGTGGTATGGTACCTCCGGCAGGGTCTCGATGAGCTCCGGAAGTACGTAGTGGTTGCCTGTAGCCCTATATTACAGTGTACTACCTTTAAGTTTACCTAAGCGGCGAGGTAGCCGGCAAACAGATCAAACAGGTGGCGTCCGAAATTTATAAACGCTCATACCACTAGCCTCACATCACTGACAAGGACAAAACCTTCGATATAATCACATAACTTATCGCCAGAATTTTTGCTCATTTTACGTTTTGGCGCAGCTTCGGAAGATCGCTTCTCTCCAGTGCGGCCACGGGGTGTAGCCGCGCGGTCTCGGGCGTCTTGTCAAGGTCCTCGTGGCTCGCCCCGTCAGAGGTTCTCGTTCTCTCTCGCGCATGGGTGTTTCTGTTGTCCATAGCGTAAGTTAGTTTAAGTTAGATTAAGTAGTGTGTAAGCTATGGAGCGACGACCTAAGCAGTTTCGTCCCATAAGATCTTACCACAAATTTTCACAATTTCTCTCCAGTGCGTAAGTGAGGAAACTGATCTTCATTTTTCAAAGTGGGAGGCGATGCCAACCTTTTTTTTTTTTTTTTTCTTCGGCGAATTCGGAACATGCTCATTATACATTTTTGTGGCCAGATGCTACGGACAAAAGAGTTTAAATTGATAACTCGTCGAGTTCGGCTACGCTTGCCACCTGCTAGAGTCCGAGGAACGGGCTGGAGCCTGCCTGATCAGGTATTCGTTCCCGTTCAGCACTTGCTTCGTACCAGGGACGTTCAGTAAATAATACAGCACCTTTTTTTCTCTCTGGAAATTTTGGTAGAAAAATGCAGAATTTGCTGTGGGACATCGTGGAATATTCCAGACTCAGCCTCTATAATTTCATGACGTTCCGGTAGCGCGTCAAGCACAGAGTTGACATTGCGTTTCTTCTGGCGGAAAACCAGAGCAACGCAGATGTCCAGAGACGCTTGCAGAATTTCTACAGGGATCTGTCAGCGGACAAAAGCACGGCGAGTCGTTGGGTGAGGCGCGTGTCATCATCGCAACAACGTCGCGCAAACCTGTCTGATCTGCCGTATGCCGGCCGGCTGCACAAAGCCGTGACTTCTGCAATGTTGGAACGTGCGGACACTCAAATTCGTCACCAAAAACATGCAAGCAAACTTCTCCTTTTCTATGACAATGCAAGGTCTCATGTAAGTCAGCACACTACAGAGGAAGTCATCGAACTTCATTGGACTGTTCTTCCTCATCCACCCTACAGCCTGGCTTTATAAAGTGGTGTTCTTTTCAGGAGCACCACCACTGGTAAGTAGGTTTGCCCTTCTTCTGTACCCCACAACAGTGTTTCTGGTGGAGGGCTATGTTGAGGGTGGTGGATGGAGGTATGGAGTGGCTGTGTTGGTGGCCACCAGCCAGACGCTACTGAGGAGGCAGGAGCCCGCGGCGACTCCCACTCCCTCCCCCTCCTCCCCACTTTCCTCCTCCCCCTCTCGCCCCTTTTGTGTTCTGCACGAGCGCCTCTCGCTGGCAGAGTCGATAACAGCCGCTCGATACGTTATGGAGGGCCAGAATAGGCGAGGCCACGCCGGGCACACCTGTAGAGCCAGCTGCAGGACACACCAGCCGTGGACGGCACGACTTACGGGGTGGGTAATAATGGGTCTCACATCACCTATTCTTTTTTGTGGCAATTGCTTTTCCGCTACTAACTTTATTGTTTTCGTTTGATAGGTTTGCACGCGACAGCAAACGTACCTAATACACTACTGGCCAATTGCTACACCCCGAAGATGACGTGCTACAGACGAGAAATTTAACCGACAGGAAGAAGATCCTGTGATATGCAAATGATTTGCTTTTCAGAGCATTCACACAAGGTTGGCGCCCGTGGCTAAACCTACAACGTGCTAACATGAGGAAAGTTTCCAACCGATTTCTCAGACACAAACAGCAGTAGACCGGCGTTGCCTGGTGAAACGTTATTGTGATGTCTCGTGTAAGGAGGAGAAATGCCTACCATCACGTTTCCGACTTTGATAAAGGTCGGATTGTAGCCTATCGCGAATGCGGTTTATCGTATCGCGACATTGCTGCTCGCATTGGTCGAGATCCAATGACTGTTAGCAGAATATAGAATCCGTGGGTTCAGGAGCGTAATACGGAACGCCGTGCTGGATCCCAACGGCCTCGTATCACTAGCAGTCGAGATGACAGGAATCTTATCCGCATGGCTGTTACGGATCGTGCAGCCACGTCTCGATCCCTGAGTCAACAGATGGGGACGTTTGCAAGACAACAACCATCTGCACGAACAGTTCGACGACTTTTGCAGCAGCATGGACTATCAGAGCGGAGACCATGACTGCGGTTTCCGTTGACGCTGCATCACAGACAGGAGCGCCTGCGATGGGCTACTCAACGACGAACCTGGGTACACGAATGGCAAAACGTTATTTTTTCGGATGAATCCAGGTTCTGTTTACAGGATCTTGATGGTCGCATCCGTGTTTGGCGACATCGCGATGAACGCACATTGGAATCGTGTATTCGTCATCGCCATACTGGCGTATCAGCCGGCGTGATGGCATGCGGTGCCATTGGTTACACGTCTTGGTCACTTCTTGTTCGCGCTGACGGCACTTTGAACAGTGGAAGTTACATTTCAGATGTGTTACGACACGTGGCTCTACCCTTCATTCGCTCCCTGCGTAACCCTACATTTCAGCAGGATAATGCACGACCGCATGTTGCAGGTACTGTACGGCCCTTTCTGGATACAGAAAATGTTCGACTGCTGCCCTGGCCAGCACATTCTCCAGATCTCTCACCAATTGAAAACGTCTGGTTAATGGTGGCCGAGCAACTGGCTCGTCACAATACGCCAGTCACTACTCTTGATGAACTGTGGTATCGTGTTGAAGCTGCATGGGCCACTGTACCTGTACTCGCCATCCAAGCTCTGTTTGACTCAATGCCCAGGCGTATGAAGGCCGTTATTGCGGCCAGAGGTGGTTGTTCTGGGTACTGATTTCTCAGCATCTATGCACCCAAATTGGGTGAAAATGTAATCACATGTCAGTTCTAGTATAATATATTTGTCCAATGAATACCCTTTTATCATCTGCATTTGTTCTTGGTGTAGCAATTTTAATCACCAGTAGTGTATGTTCCAAAACAGGCTCAGAAAAAAGGGACTCTACGGTGGTCATACCTCGAGTTCTATTGGTGATAAAACGGTAGGATCAAGTGTTTTGGTTGGCCATTGTGGTAGGGAAAATTTGTTTGCCTAACATAAGGATCGTCTTAGTGTTACTATGCTACAGCACAAAGTGCGGATATTATTCACTTACTCCTACTCAGAGAAATGGTGCAAAAATGTTGGTTCTTTTTTCTTTTGATGTGGTCTACAGTATGCTTGATAGGACTTACGGGAGCACCATTAGTTCATAGGCTGTTCCCGATCTCGAACAATCTTGCAAATTTTCTTTATGTCGTTATCCATTTCTGAAACACAGACAATACGCACCAAAAATCCAGTGTGAGGCAAAAACATATTTTATAAAGTGACGTAGCAGGGAGACATATGCTGTAAAGTGTCTCCGTTATCATCTGAGTACCCAATGCTGCAGTACTGAAGCACACGCATTTTTTTTTTTTTTTTTTTTGTCGTAAAATCTGGTCTGAAGTGTAAAATTGGTTTTGCTTTATTTGAGCTACGCAGAAGTAAACTGTCTAAATTTTGCTGAGCTATCTACACTCCTGGAAATGGAAAAAAGAACACATTGACACCGGTTTGTCAGACCCACCATACTTGCTCCGGACACTGCGAGAGGGCTGTACAAGCAATGATCACACGCACGGCACAGCGGACACACCAGGAACCACGGTGTTGGCCGTCGAATGGCGCTAGCTGCGCAGCATTTGTGCACCGCCGCCGTCAGTATCAGCCAGTTTGCCGTGGAATACGCAGCTCCATCGCAGTCTTTAACACTAGTAGCATGCCTCAACAGCGTGGACGTGAACCGTATGTGCAGTTGACGGACTTTGAGCGAGGGCGTATAGTGGGCATGCGGGAGGCCGGGTGGACGTACCGCCGAATTGCTCTACACGTGGGGCGTGAGGTCTCCACAGTACGTCGATGTTGTCGCCAGTGGTCGGCGGAAGGTGCACGTGCCCGTCGACCTGGGACTGGACCGCAGCGACGCACGGATGCACGCCAAGACCGTAGGATCCTACGCAGTGCCGTAGGGGACCGCACCGCCACTTCCCAGCAAATTAGGGACACTGTTGCTCCTGGAGTATCGGCGAGGACCATTCGCAACCGTCTCCATGAAGCTGGTCTACGGTCCCGCACACCGTTAGACCGTCTTCCGCTCACGCCCCAACATCGTGCAGCCCGCATCCAGTGGTGTCGCGACAGGCGTGAATGGAGGTACGAATGGAGACGTGTCGTCTTCAGCGATGAGAGTCGCATCTGCCTTGGTGCCACTGATGGTCGTATGCGTGTTTGGCGCCATGCAGGTTAGCGCCACAATCAGGACTGCAAACGACCGAGGCACACAGGGCCAACACCCGGCATCATGGTGTGGGGAGCGATCTCCTACACTGGCCGTACACCTCTGGTGATCGTCGAGGGGACACTGAATAGTGCACAGTACATCCAAACCGTCATCGAACCCATCGTTCTACCATTCCTAGACCGGCAAGGGAACTTGCTGTTCCAACAGGACAATGCACGTCCGCATGTATCCTGTGCCACCCAACGTGCTCTAGAAGGTGCAAGTCAACTACCCTGGCCAGCAAGATCTCCGGATCTGTCCCCCATTGAGCATGTTTGGGAGTGGATGAAGCGTCGTCTGACGCGGTCTGCACGTCCAGCACGAACGCTGGTCCAACTGAGGCGCCAGGTGGAAATGGCATGGCAAGCCGTTCCACAGGACTACATCCAGCATCTCTACGATCGTCTCCATGGGAGAATAGCAGCCTGCATTGCTGCGAAAGGTGGATATACACTGTACTATTGCCGACATTGTGCATGCTCTGTTGCCTGTGTCTATGTGCCTGTGGTTCTGTCAGTGTGATCATGCGATGTATCTGACCCCAGGAATGTGTCAATAAAGTTTCCCCTTCCTGGGACATGAATTCACGGTGTTCTTATTTCAATTTCCAGGAGTGTATTTATTTTCATATGAGTTACATGCCGTGCTACAGTAAGGAAAAGATGGAAACCATCGAGAAATGCTCCTACTGAAGCACAAAAATTGCGAATATGTTCCTGTTCATTTAAATTAAAAGAGTATGAGATGTCGGGTACCAGCTGCCTCATTTATCTTCACTAGAAACTTTAAAATTTGTCCCATACATTTTGGCATGACAGTCTTGTCATTTCCAGAGTGAAATTTTCACTCTGCAGCGGAGTGTGCGTTGCATAGTGAAAGTTTCACTCTGGGAACAGCCCCCAGGCTGTGGCTCAGCCATATCTCCGAAATATTATTTCTTCCAGGAGTGCTATTTCTGCATGGTTCACATCTCAGAGCTTCTGTGGAGTTTGGAAGGAGGACATGAGACCCAGGCGGGAGTGAAGCTGTGAGGACGGGTCGTGAGTCGTGCTTGGGTAGCTCAGTCGCTACACCACTTGTCCGCGAGAGGTCCGAGTGTCAGTCTTGCAGTCGGTTTCAAGCTGCCAGGAAGTTTCATATCAGCGCATACTCCGCTGCACAGCGAAAATTTCGTTCTGGGAACTGGATGGATGATGGTTGTCGTAGAAACATACAAGCAAATATACTCACGGCACCAGGAATAAATGCAATCTTCATGCAGTTACAGTGTTCGTTTCGAAAATTCGTCTGAAAACAGACTTGGTTAATATTTAACAATATTTGTTTCGAGAATTAATTCGGTGTGTACCATGTATATGATAACATTGCCTGAAAAACCAAAGCTGGAAGCTGGTCATGAATTAAGCCGTGAATCGTTATAGCATCCGTGCGGTTATGCAATTGCCGTTGCGTTTCCAGAAGCAGATTGCAATTTTGAAGCCGCGAAATAATCTTATTTACTTGGCAACTAAAGTAAATATTACATGGCTGGTACACAGGTGTGTAATTTGGCTGTATTACTTCTAGCGTACAAGTCGGCTGAATCTCACCATCTATAAACATCTTATCAAAACTGGTTCAAATGGCTCTGAGCACTATGGGACTTAACATCTGAGTTCATCAGTCCCCTAGAACTTAGAACTACTTAAACCTAACTAACCTAAGGACGTCACACACATCCATGCCCGAGGCAGGATTCGAACCTGCGACCGTAGCAGTCACGCGGTTCCAGACTGTAGCGCCTAGAACCGCACGGCCACACCGGCCGGCAAACACTGTATCAGACATGGCAGTATTAGTTTGTCTACCCCAGGTGTGCAGTATCAGGCAAAACTGTTATCAGTAACATCTGCTTTAAAAATATACTCTAGATACGTTTTGTAAATTTAGTTCGTCAGTTTAACTGATTTGGAGCAGTAAGTAAACATTTTTTTACGAAACTTTTTTCACTACTTGGCAGTGATGATACCGCAGCCAGTAGCATACGATGAAGAAACAAACAGTGTTGATTGCAAGGTTGTAATTATTATTTCTTTACCAATTATGCAGTTCGGGAGATTCAGACATCTTCAGATTGGTTGAAATCAGATGGTGTTAGATACATGGAATACCGGGCATGCAGAACGTCCCAGGAAATAAATGCCCTCGTCAGATATTCGGACCTTGTTGTGGCATGCGGTATGGTCCAGTGTATGCAAAACAGCATCAGGTCTACATAGAACCGTGACCATGCAAACACGTCGGAGGTGTAGTTGCACATATCCGCGCTATGCACATACTTCTGCCCACGGGAATACATTGAGGCCTTAGGCAAAACGCGTCAGTGGTAAATAACTATTAATTACAACCCTGCAACCAAGACTGTTAGTTCCTTCATCATTTTTTAACGAGTTGGTTAAACAACTGACCTCTTCTGTTCCCCGAGAATCAAATCAGTCGTTAGTTCCTCATAAGCACAGGAAAACTTCAGGCAACAATTTTTCAGACGCCGTGATGAAGTATTCCGCCATGTAAAAATGTCTTGCCCAGCGGTTCTAGGCGCTTCACTCTGGAACCGCGTGACCGCTACGGTGGCAGGTTCGACTCCTGCCTCGGACATGGATGAGTGTGATGTCCTTAGGTTTGTTAGGTTTAAGTAGTTCTAAGTTATAGGGGGCTTGATGACCTCAGATGTTACGTCCCATAGTGCTCAGAGCAATTTCAACCATTTGTAAAAATGTCTTATTTTATGTAGCAATACTGCCAATTGCGACAAGGGTTCGTTTTTCTCCCTGTTGGAAATACGTGCGTCGAACGCTCGTCTTCTTATATTCAGTTCTTTTCATTTCTTTCCTCGATATGAATTTGCGGTCCCAATTTGTACATGTAAAGACAATGTAATGGTTATAGTTTCAGAAAAATTTTATTATTTCTTCAAGAGAAAGAGCTTCGCAATTTGAGCAAGTCAACAACGCGTTGGTCCACCTCTGGCACTTATGCTTGCAGTCATTCGGATTGGTAATTGATTGGTAGTGTTGTTGGAGGTTCTTCTCATGGATATCGTGCCAAATCGTGCCAAATTCTGTTCAATTGGCGTGTTAGATCGTGAGACTCCCCAGCCGGCTGTTAGTCTCACCCCATAATTCTCTATTGGATAGAAAGATCCGGGGAACTTAGTGGCTATAAGGTAGGGTGTGACAAGCGCGAAGACCAGCAGTAGAAACTCTAGGCGCGTGCAGCCGGGCATTATTTTACGGAAGCATAAGCCCAGGATAGCTTGTCATGAAGGGCAACAAAATGGTGCGTAGAATATCGTCAACGTGCCGCTCTACTGTAAGGCTACCACGGATGACAACCAAAGGGCTCCTGCTACGAAATGAAATGGCGCGTCAGACTATCATTCGTGGTTGTCGGGCTTCATGGGGGGCAAAAGTCAAGTTGGTGTCCGGGGAGTCTCCAGAACTTCTTCGCTGGTCGTGAGGGCTCAATTAGAAGCGGGACGCATCACTGAAGACAATTCTACTCCAGTCAATGAGATTCCAGGCCGAATGTTCTCAGCATCACTGCAAACGGGCTTGCTTGTGTACGGAAGATAATGGTAGTCGGCGCAATAGGCGCCGTGACCTCAGACCGCCTTCTGTGAGCAGTCTATCAATGGTCCTTGTAGTCTCTGAAACCCCATTTGCACGCTGGATCGATGAATCTGGGGCTCTGAGTACCTCTTTGACTATTACTCGATGCTCTCGTTTTGTCGGCTTTCTGGATCGTCCGCTTCCTTGTTGACACTATAATCAGCGTTAGTTCACCCACTCCTGCCGACATCTTCAAACTGTGAAATCACTCATCGTCAGATGCCCAGCGATTCAACGATTACTCCAAAAAGCATCTCTGAGCCCAAACGTAGGTCCTCGATCAAATACTGACATCTGTGTACACAGTATATCCCAGTTCCGTTAAGTCTGCTTGAGTGAAATTCCAAACTGAAAAGCTATTTCATGGCAATCCTTGAAGTTTCAACAACAGTTGTGTAGAAGTTCAGCGAGCCGTCCTGACCGCAAATGCAACAATATGCCCGCATCTCGTGGTCGTGCCGTAGCGTTCTCGCTTCCCACGCCCGGGTTCCCGGGTTCGATTCCCGGCGGGGTCAGAGATTTTCTCTGCCTCGTGATGGCTGGGTGTTGTGTGATGTCCTTAGGTTAGTTAGGTTTAAGTAGTTCTATGTTCTAGGGGACTGATGACCATAGATGTGAAGTCCCATAGTGCTCAGAGCCATTTGAGCCAACAACTTGCAACAGTATGTGTATGACACCCGTCGGAAAATGGCGGTGGAGCAGCGAGACACCATCAGGTTTCTTGAGTCCTCCATCGTTTGTGGACGAGAATTCATCGAATTCGTTCCGAATACCGAGAGGCAGATTCTCCTTCACGAGAATGGCCCAGCCAACAAAGCGAAGAACGTGTGCGATATTTTGGCAAGCAATTGGATCACAGTCCTGATTCACCTGCCGCACGTTTTCTTCCCCAAACTGAAGTTTGCAACGAAAGAACACAATTACGACTTACGATGCAACACAGGACATGCAAGAGAATTTTACTGCGGCACTAAATGTTGTTCCAAACAAGGACTATAGCATCTGTTTCAAAACACTTTTAAAACGATTTTAGTTGTTTGGTTTTATATTGATTCAGGGAGAGACTACCTTCAGTAAACTCATTGATTGTTTGAACTTTATCTGTGACTTTTATTTTTCCTAGCCACAGTCCTAATGGAACGGGGCACACCATACATATTGCTCACGCGCCTGTCTGCGAGGCATAGTTAGTGTCCAACGGAGTAAACGGAGTGAAACTCACAAAGACTTTATGCGCTAATATCGACTTGTCACCTTCTTCCTATCCTTGCCATCTGCGTGGTGAAATTGCGTTGCAGTGCCACATATTCATTCATCGGCAGCCAAAGTTTACAATTTTGCATTTTTCATCTATACCTGTATCAATATTAGTTAGTGACGAATATATATAACATCTTAGCTTTTTTGTCTTAAAATGTATGATGAAAAATGCTCTTTTTAAATTATCTATCAATCTCGTGGATTTTGAGTCGATTGTGCTTCATGAGCTTTAGGCTTGGTTTTCCCAATGACGGCCATGGGGGGAGGGGGGTGTTGAACGAAAATATCTTACCGAGTCTACCATTTTAGGTCGTACGTGGGCGACCTCCCAAATATGAGCCGAATCTATTGGTCATTTCTAAGGCCTGCTTCTCTCCAGCCACAGAGCCGGACGAAGCAAAGGAAGATCATGGCAAGATGGGCCCACCTCATAGAAAAACAGCTCACATGCAGTCGCGGCGGGCTGAGAGCCACTGCTTAACTGAACTTTTATCAACAATATGCTGACGGCTTTGTAGCTTTGCCTCCAAATTAATCTGTTGAGTGTCTTCCCCACCACCTGTCTCAGCATACCAGATCAAGTGGCAGGACCTGCAGGAACCATCTCCAACCTTCCAACTGTTACGTTCCCAAACCAACGGCAAAGGCCTCACACTGTTAGCAAGACACGGCCGCATACTCTGGGGTCACAAAAGTCATGGGACAGACATACCCACGTATACAAATGACGGTAGCGTCGCGTACACGAGGTATTAAGGGGCAGTGCATTTGTGGAACTGTCATTTGTACTCGAGTGATTCATGTGAAAACGTTTCTGAGTGATTATGGCTGCACGACTGGAATTAACAGATTTTGAACGAGGAATAGTAATTGGAGCTAGACACATGGGACATTCTGTTTCTCAGATCGTTAGGGAGTCCAATATTCCGAGACCTACAGTGTCAAGAGAGTGCCAATATTACCAAATTTCGGGCGTTACGTCTCACTACGGACAACGCAGTGGCCGTCATACTTCACTTAACGTCCTAGGTCAGTGGCGTTTGGGTAGAGTTGTCAGTGCTAACAGACAAGTAACATTGCTTGAAATAATTCCACAAATCAATGCGTGACGTACGACGAATGTACCCATTAGGAAAGTGCAGCGAAATTTGGCATTAATGGGCTATGGCAGATGACCGACGCGAGTGTCTTTGCTAACAGCATGACATCACCTGCAGCGCCTCTCCTGGGTTCGTGAACATATGGGTTGGATTCTAGACGACTGGAAAATCGTGGCCTGGTCAGATGAGTCACGGCTGTAGTTGGTGAATGCTAGTGGTAGTGTTCGAGTGCGACGCAGACCCCACGAAGCCATGGACTAAAGTTGTCACCTAGGCACTGTGCAAGCTGCTGGTAGCTCCATACTGTGCTTACCTGGAATGGACTGGTCCAATTAAACCTGTCACTGACTGGAAATTGCTATTTTCGGCTCCTTGGAGACGACTTGTACCCATTCATGGACTTCGTATTCCAAAACAACGATGGATTTTTTTTATGGATAACTGTGCTCCACATCACCGGCCACAATTGTTCGCTACTGAATTGAAGAATATTTTGGACAGTTCAATTGTTTGATTTGGCTACCCAGATCGTCGACGTGAGCCACATCGAACATTTGTGAGACCGATACGTCAGTTCGTCCACAAACTCTTGTACCTGCAACACTTTCGCAATTATGGACGGCTATAGAGGCAGCTTGACACAATATATCTGCAGGGGACTTCCAACAATTTGTTGGGTCCATGCCACTTGGATCTGCTGAACTAAGGCGGACAAAAAGGAGGAGGTCCGACACGATATTGGGATGAATCTGTCACACGACTTTTTTCAGCCCAGTGTAGTGCCGAAGGCAGCCAACACACCTTGCATGTTGTACCGTGGGTGTCAGACTAGCGGGAATCCTGGCGTCCGTCCGCCTAACAGCCAAAATTAGCGTCCTTTTCACCTTAACAGGACTTCGGAACCCGCTTTCATTTCCTTACTTTCTCCATTACTGTTAATTTTAATAAATTTTCCATCCGTGACACAGTTAATGTGACGATAGAAAAACTGGGGAATAGCTTTGTTAGGTGACTAGCTGTTCTAGCAGTTTATACTTATTACATTTAATTGGCTTACTGAATTTTGATACTCCAAAAATAAGTCCATTTTGATTCATTGTTTCACATTAACGGATTCCTCCAGTTAACAGTGATTTACTACATTATGAATTTACGTTATGTATTTTTAAAGAGTTGGTAACTGCTGTCTCTCGTACTGTTTTGAACAATATCATACTGTATCATACAGTAAATATTCAACAAGTGGATAGGGGTCTGCAAATACGAATTATAGCCTTGGCGGAAATGGCTGTATACATAAGACAACCATACAAAAGGATGTCGTAAAAGTGGTGTATGATTAAATGAGATACTGTTTTAAAGAAAGGTCCCAGAAAAGCGTCAACAAACGACGGCACCGTGGCCTAAGTCCATGATGGGTGCAACTAGATACCAGTGAAAATTAGATCTGCAAAATGAAATCCTGATACAAATTTAGTGACTTCTTGCTCACCTTATCTTGGTAACTGCAATGACGGCCCATGCTTACCACTCTAAAGCTGTGCGAGTGCAGAAGACTGTTGCAGTAGTGACTGAAAATTCAAAGGTCGGCTCAGCCTCTGTATTCTTCTGTAAGTTGGAGACATCTCACTCTGCATCTCTAAAATCCTGACTGAAAATTCGAAGGTCAGCTCAGCCTCTGTATTCTACTGTTAAGTAGGACACATCTCACTCTGCAGCTATAAACTCAGTGTACTGCCTCAAGCCCTGGAACAAATGCCATTTCTACTCTTGCATATTTTGTCATGCTTAACTAATAAGGTCTGTTTCTCCCATGCCACGGAGAAGAAGGCAGGAAATCTCTCTCACTGCATGACAGATTTTTCATTCATGGTAAACAAAAGACGTGCATATGCACTCACACAGAAACTTGTCCCTGCTTCCAAAATACTTACTATAAGCCAACTAGAAAACCTCTAACCAAAAATTGAAAAAAAAAGCTTTTGAGATGTCTCTACTGGGGTTAATGGCTTTTTGTGGCGTTATGTTTTCTTATGTCTTTCAAATTCTTTTCTTAGCTAGAAAGATTTACTTGTGTCCTGACACAACGCAGTTTTATGGCATGTCCGGCATCGCTCAATCCTCCTGCTGCGTTTGAATGGCAGACTGTCCTTCTCTGCTCTCTACCTCCACAGAGGACGGCTTTCAGCGGAAAACATCTCTACAACTATTCCATTGCCCTAGGTGAAACTTCCCTTTCACAAGGCAGCTACAACCACCAAGGCTGCTGAAATAACAAATTCACTCACCATACCAAAAAGAAATAAGATGTAGAAATAATTAGAAATGCCGTCTTTGCAGTAGTGAACATTGCTTGCAGTTTTCATACTTCGTTCGTGATTTGACTCAACTGACTCTCGAGATTGGCAATATCAATTTATAAAACAAGCTACAGGACAGTTTCGGAATAAACTACCACATGAAATTGGCAACGCTGGGGTGAGCACCACATCTGGCCACTGTTTCTGCTTCTAACTTTCCACAGAAAATATTACATGGTGTTGCCTCTTTCATAGTACTTGGTTTTCTTTATGCTAGTCATAATGGACACTACAGTGGCTAAGTACAAGGGTAACTCAACAAAAAATCCTCACAATTTATTTCTTAGAACATATTTATTCTTAAATTTTGTAATTTGGGGACCATATCATCATTTCTTTCACTTGTACTGTTTTTCTACATAGCCACCAGCATGTTCTATCGCATTATGCAAGCATTGTCTAAGAGCGTGTATTGTATTTTGGTAAAATTTCTTGTCCTTTGTTCTTAGCCATTGTTTAGCTGCATGTATGACACTCTCATCATCTTCAAAGTGTGTCCTACATAGAGAATCCACAAGGGGCCCTGACAGATGGTAATCCGAGAGCACCAGGTCTAGGTTAGGTGATAGAGTGGATGAGACAGTGACGTGAGCCAATATGGAGATGTTTTCCCTGGTTCTTAGGCATGTGTTTCGGAGTGCAATGTCATGTTGGAGTAAGTTTCCTTTTAGATACTTACCATACTCAAAATGTCAGAAATGGTACTTGAATTTGTTGAGAGTCTTCACATCTGCCTTTGGGATAATGGTTGAGTGCTTTGGTAACACATCCATGATAATTGTGCGAGGGGCATTCAATAAATAATGCAACACTTTTCTCTCGGCCAATCTCGGTTCAAAGAACGCGGAATTTGTTGTGGTATATTGTTGTTGTTGTAGAAGTCTTCAGTCCTGAGAATGGTTTGATACAGCTCTCCATGCTACTCTATCCTGTGCAAGCTTCTTCATCTCCCAGTACCTACTGCAACCTACATCCTTCTGAATCTGCTTAGTGTATTCATCTCTTGGTCTCCCTCTACGATTTTTACCCTCCACGCTGCCCTCCAATACTAAATTGGTGATCCCTTGATGCCTCAGAACATGTCCTACCAACCGATCCCTTCTTCTGGTCAAGTTGTGTCACAAACTTCTGTTCTCCCCAATCCTATTCAATACTTCCTCATTAGTTATGTGATCTACCAATCTAATCTTCAGCTTTCTACTGTAGCACCACATTTCGGAAGCCTCTATTCTCTTCTTGTCCAAACTAGTTATTGTCCATGTTTCACTTCCATGCGACCGAGCGAGGTGGCGCAGAGGTTAGCACACTGGACTCTCATTCGGGAGGACGACGGTTCAATCCCGTCTCCGGCCATCCTGATTTAGGTTTTCCGTGATTTCCCAAAATCGCTTCAGGCAAATACCGGGATGGTTCCTTTGAAAGGGCACGGCCGATTTCCTTCCCCATCCTTCCCTCACCCGAGCTTGCGCTCCGTCTCTAATGACCTCGTTGTCGACGGGACGTTAAAACCTTATGTCCTCCTCACTTCCATGCGTGGCTACACTCCATACAAATACTTTCAGAAATGACTTCCTGACGCTTAAATCTATACTCGATGTTAACAAATTTCTCTTCTTCAGAAACGCTTTCTTTGCCATTGCCAGCCTACATTTTATATCCTCTCTACTTCGTCTATCATCAGTTATTTTGCTCCCCAAATAGCAAAACTCCTTTACTACTTTAAGTGTTTCATTTCCTAATTTAATTCCCTCAGCATCACCCGACTTAATTCGACTACTTTCCATTATTCTCGTTTTGCTTTTGTTGATGTTGATGTTCATCTTATATCCTCCTTTCAAGACACTGTCCATTCCATTCAATTGCTCTTCCAAGTCCTTTGCTGTCTCTGACAGAATTACAATGTCATCGGCGAACCTAAAAGTTTTTATTTCTTCTCCATAGGTTTTAATACCTACTCCGAATTTCTCTTTTGTTTCCTTCATTGCTTGCTCAATATACAGATTGAATAACACCGGGGAGAGGCTGCAACCCTGTCTTACTCCCTTCCCAACCACTGCTTTCCTTTCATGTCCCTCGATCTTATAACTGCCATCTGGTTTCTGTACAAATTGTAAATAGCCTTTCGCTCCCTGTATTTTGCCCCTGCCACCTTTAGAATTTGAAAGAGAGTATTCCAGTCAACATTGTCAAAAGCTTTCTCTAAGTCTACAAACGTTAGAAACGTAGGTTTGCCTTTGCTTAATCTTTCTTCTGAGATAAGTCGTAGGGTCAGTATTGCCTCACGTGTTCCAACATTTCTACGGAATCCAAACTGATCTTCCCCGAGGTCGGCTTCTACCAGTTTTTCCATTCGTCTGTAAAGAATTCACGTTAGTATTTTCCAGAAGTGGCTTATTAAACTGATAGTTCGGTAATTTTCACATCTGTCAGCACCTGCTTTCTTTGGGATTGGAATTATTATATTCTTCTTGAAGTCTGAGGGAATTTCGCTTGTCTCAAACATATTGCTCACCACATGGCAGAGGTTTGTCAAGACTGGCTCTCCCAAGACCGTCAGTAGTTCTAATGGAATGTTGTCTACTCCGGGGGCCTTGTTTCGACTCAGGTCTTTCAGTGCTCTGTCAAACTCTTCACGCAGTGTCATATCTCCCATTTCATCTTCATCCTCTTCCATTTCCATAATATAGTCCTCAAGTACATCGCTCTTGTATAGACCTGTTGTGGGATATTGTGGAATATTCCAACTTCAGCCGTTACAGTTTCATGAAGTTCAGAGAGCTGGCGGCGCTATGCGTAGCCTTCAAAATGGCGTCTGTAATGGTGGTACGTTCCAAGCAGAGAGTTTTCATTGAGTATCTGTTGGCAGAAAACCAGAGCATCGCAGATATTCACAGGGGCTTGCACAATGTATATAAATACCTGGTGGTGAGTCGCTGAACGAGGCGCCTGTCATCGTCGCAACAAGGTTGCGCAAACCTGTGCGACCTACCGCGTGCCGGTTGGCTGCAAACATGCAAGGTGATCGATATATCATGATCGAACACCTCCCTGCACAACTGGACGTCTCTGTTGGTAGTGCTGCACACTTGTCCACCAGTTAGGGTACTGAAAGGTGTGTGCCTTGCTGGCTAATAGAAGACCATAAAGAGCAATCCACACCATCTGTGTGGAATTGCTTGTGGGCTATTTTTGTGGAAGATCGTCACAGACAATGAAACATGAGTTCCTGACTTCAAACCAGAGACAAAATGGCAGTCCATGGAGTGGGCGCCACACCACCTCTCTGGAGAAGAAGTTCAAAGCTGCACGATCTGGCGGTAAAGTCATGGCGACTGACTTCCGGGATTCTGAAAGTGTTATTCTGTTTTATGTCCTCCCTCATGGTGCAACAATCAACTCCGAAGTGTATTACGCTATGCTCAGGAAACTGAAGAAACAACTTCAGCGTGTTCATCGCTCCAAAAATGCAAGCGAGTTTCTCCTTCTCAATGGCAACGCAAGGCATCAAACAAGTCTGAACTTCATTGGATTATTATTTCTCTTCCACAATATAGGCCAGATGTAACAGCGCCCGACTTCCATCTGTTTGGCTCAATGAAGGACAGACTCTACAAAAAGCAGTATGTGGATGATGGCTCCGACATCGACCAGTATAATTGTTTCACGCTGGCATACAGATTCTCCCAGTAAGGTAGCGTAAGACCGCCGCATTGAAGGGAGATTGTGTAGTAAAATAGGGGTTTGTAGCCAAAAGAGTGGGGAATTCAAAATGGTTCAAATGGCTCTGAGCACTATGGGACTCAACATCTGAGGTCATCAGTCCCCTAGAACTTAGAACTACTTAAACCTAACTAATCTAAAGACATCACACACATCCATGTCCGAGACAGGATTCGAACCTGCGACCGGAGCGGTCGTGCGGTTCCAGACTGAAGCGCCTAAAACCGCTGAGCTACAACAGCCGGCCAAAGTGGGGAGTAATGTGGTTTATTGGAATCCTGAATAAAACCAACCTGATTTTAGATAAAAGTGTGTTGCACTACGTTTTGAACGCCCCTCGCACTTTATTGCCCTAAATGACTGTAATCACTACTTTGAGATCAGAGGGAGCTGCCTTGGATTACTTCGTTTTTGGGGATCCCATGTGAGACCACCCCAGTGAATCTCTTTTTGTTTCCAGTTCAAAGTGAAGCACCTAGGTTTTGTCATCTGTAACGATCAGTGATAGAAACGCTTATCCATTGGCCCAGAACGTCTCCATCAAATTAAGATGAAATGACTTTTCTTTGAATCTTGTGTTCTGTGGTGTGCATTTTTGGAACCTATATTGAGGAGAATATCCTAGAGTCTTAATCAATGAAGACTCAATTCCAGGTATAGAATATGTGGTGACGGCCTCAGCGCGAAACACAAACCAGCTTGATATCATCGCCTGGTGACGATCTCAACGAGCAGCGACGGGGCAGGTTAGATTCGTGGGTAAGACACAGTGGGCTTCTTTCATCATCGCCGAGTCATGCATGCGAACAGCGAAGAGGCAGCATAAACGCTCCGCTAGCCCTCAGCTTTGTTTCAGGGGCATTCGTTTGTTGCCACGTGCTCAGCGAGTGAGAGAATTGACAGTCGCGTGCTTCCGCATCACGCGCTAAGCCTGTGATGGGGAACGAAAGCCGTTCACGCAGCTTCACCAATGTGGATGCAGTGCTCTAGTGCTCACAATTCAAAATGTCTGCGGTAGAAGCGCAAGTTTAACACTGTAAACAATAGCGTTCTGCATCTGCATCTTCATACATACTCTGCAAGCCACCCTAGTGTGTGTGGTGGAGGGTAGCCTATACCACAACTACTCGTTTCCTTTCCAGTTCCACTCGCAGGCAGAACGAGGGTAAAACGACTATCTATATGCCTCCGTATGAGCCCTAATTTCTCATATATTATTTTCGTGGACCTTATACGAAGCGTATGTTGGATGCATCAGGACTGTTCTGTAGTTAGTTTCAAATGCCCGTTCTCTAATTTTTCCCAGTTGTGTTCCTCGAAAAGAACGTCGCCTTCGCTTTAGGGATCCCCCTTTGAGTTCCCGAAGCAGCTCCGGAACACTTGGGTATTGTTCTAACCTACCGATAGCAAATCTAACAGCCCTCCTGAACTGCTTCGATGTCTTCCTGTAATCCGACTTGATGCGAATTCCAAGCACTCGAGCAATACTCAAGAATAGGTCGCACTAGCGACCTACATGTGATTTCCTTAACAGATGAACCAAACTTTCCAAAAAGTCTCATAATAAATCGAAGTCGACCATTAACCAACCCTACCACAATCGCCACATCCTTGTTCCATTTCATAACACTTTGCAACGTTACGCCCAGGTATTTAAAAGACGTGACTATGTCAAACAACACACTACTAATACTGTAGCGAACATTACGGATTTGTTTTTCCTACTAATTTACATTTTTGTAGACTTAGAACTAGCTGCCATTTACCACACCAACAAGAAATTTTGTCTAAGTAATCTAGTATCATCCAGCAGTCGCTCATCTTCGACGCCTTCCCATACTCCACAGCATCATCAGCAAACAACCGCACATTGCTCATCCTGTCCGGCAGACCATTTTTGTACAAGAGAAAATAGTAGTGGTAATATTAAACTTCCCTGGAGCACTCCTGGCGAGACCCTTGTCTCTGGTGGATACTATCTGTGGAGGACAGCATTACTTAAGAAGTATTTTACCCACTCACAGCCGGCCGGGGTGGCCGAGAGGTTCTAGGCGCTTGAGTCTGGAACCGCACGACCGCTACGGTCACAGGTTCGAATCCTGCCTCGGGCATGGATGTGTGTGATGTCTTTAGGTTAGTTAGGTTTAAGTAGTTCTAAGTTCTAGGGGACTGATGACCTTAGAAGTTAAGTCCCATAGTGCTCAGAGCAATTTGAACCCACTCACATATTTGGGAACATATTTCGTGTGCTCTTACTTTCACCAACAGTCTGCGGTGGGGTACCGTGTCAAATGCTTTCCGGAAATGTGTAATCTGCCTGTTACACATCAGTCATAGTTTGCAGTACATCATGCGAGAAAAGGCAAGCTGAGTTTCACAAGAGCGATGCTTTCTAAAACCGTTCTGATTCGTGGACATAAAAAAAAAAAAAAAAAAATGGTTCAAGTGGCTCTGAGCACTATGCGACTTAACTTCTGAGGTCATCAGTCGCCTAGAACGTAGAACTAATTAAGCCTAAATAATCTAAGGACATCACACTCATCCATGCCCGAGGCGGGATTCGAACCTGCGACCGTAGCGGTCGCTCGGCTCCAGACTGTAGCGCCTAGAACCGCCGTGGACATAAGTTTTACCAAGCAATAACAAAAGTCATCTGCTGTTGGTGACGTGCTCAATACGCCATGTTCACCCCATTGGTGTGCCTGTTTTGCGGATAAGTGGCGTTTACGAGGTAGCGCAGGAGGAAGTGACATGCGACCTTGAGCTACCAAGTTTAGCCGTATCTACTCCGACTGCCTATAATTTTATAGAAAGTCGAGAAGCGAGGTATTTTGAGACGTTTAGCTGCTCTAGCTGTGGAACTGGATAATACTGGCTGTGTACTGCGGGTACTAAACGAGTAAATCGCCGGTGCTCGACTGGAGCCGGTAGCAGCAGGTGGCAGACGCCGTGGGCTTTCCCGTGTGACATACTGGACTTCCCCGTGTGACAGACAGACAGACAGCCACTCCATCACGGCCGGCGCGTTTGTTTACCTCGGCGCAGTGGTCGCTGGCCTGCGTCCTCTCGCAGCAACACGGCCGCCCGCACAGTAGATACGCCGCTGTCGTTCCCTACCGCGCGATGCTGTGCTGTGCTGTGCCTCGCCTCGCCTCGCCTCGGGCGGCGGGGTCGGGTTGACGCGCGACCTTGGCGCGACGCCAGCTATCGATCTGGGCGTCGCGTGACGTCAGAGCGGCGCTGGCGTGCGATTGGCCGCAGCGGCCGCGGCGCGAATACACCGCCCGCTCGTTCGCTCTTGCGGGATGGCACCAATTATTATTACTTCCCGGCACCGGCGGAATTGCGGAGAAAACGCGGCGCCTCTTCAACCCCTGGCGCGAAAGCCACCACTGGCGGCCATTATGGTCGCGCAGATTGCCGGCGCTGGTGTTTGATGGGGCTCAGGGCGTGGCAGGCGCGGCGAGCCATCTGGTCGCAGTCTAATCGGACACGTCAGCCACTCCGCTCATATAAGTGCCCACATTTCGGCTCTGTGGAGGGAGGGGGGTTACATCTTGTTACTGCCGCCCTCCCCCACTCTCACTCCTGTACAACAGACTGCCAAACCTACTTTTAACGTGACACAAATGCCTAGCATGTTTAATAATAATAAAATATACAGACTAAAAAAAATCTCAACTTCAAGACGTTGTTGTGCGACATAAACGAAACTTGGTAGGCGTGTTTCTATATTTGAGATCTAGCGTTCATTCCAACTTTATCGACCGGCCGCTGTGGCCGACAGGTTCTAGGCCCTTCGGTCCGGAACCGCGCTGCTGCTACGGTCGCAGGTTCAAACGCTGCCTCGGGCATGGATGTGTGTGATGTCCTTAGATTAGTTAGGTTTAAGAAGTTCTAAGTCTAGGGGACTGATGACCTCAGACGTGAAGTCCTATAGTGCTCAGTGCCATTTGAACCATTTCAGTCTACGCGACTGATGACCTCAGATGTTAAGTCCCATAGTGCTCAGAGCCATTTGAACCATTTTGAACCAACTTCCCATAAGACTGTCGCCAGTAGCGCCACTATTAGGATGCAAATCAGGTTTGCTTTAAAGCACACTGTAACGGTCGTGAGCATTGGTTATCTTTGAGATTGGACATAGTGAGTTGATATTAGTCAAGAATTTCTTCAAGTCGACAACGATGCTATTATCAACTCCTCTGTGAGTTTGAACGAGGTTGTGTGATAGGGCTACGAGGACTTCGATGTTCCTTCTTTGATATTGCAGAAACACTTGGCAGAAATGTAGCCACTGTAAATGACTGATGGCAGCAGTGATCATGAGAAACCTATTCGGCGTGTGGGTCTCGCACATCTTACTGCATCTGCAACAGCAATCTGAGCAGCAGTTGGCACCTCAGTGATACAATGAAGTGTTACAAATCGGTTAGGTCAAGGACATCTCCGAACCAGATGCCCTGTGTGTGCTTTTCACTGACCTCAAACCACCACCATCAACTGCTTCAGTGGTGTCAAGTGAGAGCTCACTGGAGGGCAGGGAGGACGCCTGTAGTGTTTTCTGGTGAAAACTGGTTCTGTCTCGGTGTCAGTGATGACTGTGTATCGGCTAGAACGAGGGCAGTTGAGGACCTGCAACCTGTCGGCGTTCCAGACGCACTGGAGGTACACCTGGAGGAATGGTCTTGGGTTCGATTTCGTACGGCAGCAGGAGCACTCTCGTGGTTATCCAGTGCACCCTGACTCCAAATTTGTACGTCAGTCTGGTGATTCAACATGTTGTGATGTCATTCATGCACAGCATAAAAATGGTTCAAATGGCTCTGAGCACTATGGGACTTAACTTCTGCGGTTACCAGTCCCCTAGACCTTAGAACTACTTAAACCTAACTAACCTAAGGACATCATACAAACCCATGCCCGAGACAGGATTCGAATCTGGGCCCATAGCGGTCGCGCGGGTCCAGACTGAAGCGCCTAGAACGGCTCGGCCACCATTGCCGGCTGAACAGCATCACAAGAAGTACAACACAATGCATGCACGGTTGCATTCTTTCATTCACCATTCTGAGGGTTACATCCGCTATTAACGTACCAGCTCTCAACAATTGGAATGGCGTTTTCGCCGCACGTACACTAACCAGCGATCTTGCAGTGTTAGTCACTTAAATGTTATCTAGACAATGCTATTCCAGAAATTTCGTTACTCTACATAATTTATTTTTTTTGTGTTGCGTTTTTTCCGCCAGTTTACCTATAAAAAGTTTAATAACAGTAAGCACCTTTCAGAAGAATATATCAGAGAAAGCAGGCCTACAAACCTTGACAATCAAAACATATTACATGAAAAATAGCATATGTGCACCCAAATCATCAAACATAGGTTTCAGAAAAATCAATAAAGTTTAAACATTTAAATACCGGGGAGAATGCATTATAGCCAATGGACTGACTACGGAAGCAAATAAAGACCGATCCCAGAAGATGGAGATGGCGTATCAACTCTTAAAGTACACTTCAGATGAAATATCAATCTCCACTAACGCCAAAGTTACACACCAAGCATTCTCCGCAACAGAGTGCATTGCCACACTTAAAGTATGAGAAATAGAAGAAAAACAATAGAGAAAGATAACACAAGCTTTCGAAAAGTTGTGAGACCTGCCGTATACGAAAATGGCAACTACAAATTAAGAAGCAATGAAGCACTCCATCAAAAAATTCCTAAACTCTTAGATACAGTCAAGGAAAGTGGGACAGTTTCTTGAGACATGTGAAAAGAGTGGAGCACAATAGGTTAACTGAAAGAATCTCTCAATAATTCAATAACAGAAAGATCAAAAATCAATGGATCAAAAATATTCAAAAAGGCATAGGACAGATGACCATAATTGAAGAACTCAGTCAAAGCAGAGAAAAATTTAGAACAAAAAAAATCCATGCCTTCTCAAGAAAAAGAGAAGAAACTTGGAAGTGTTTTCGGCCACGAACATAATCACCAACAGAGCGCCGTAATATAAAACTGCTAGGAAGGTAGGAAGAAAATTTAACCAATAATTCTGGGAAGGAAATAAATGGAACTAAGGTAAACTACCTGGTCTTTTCAAACGATTTCGCAATATTTTTAGAAAACCTGACACAAAGCACTCAAATAAATCTACTGTAACGAGTAACCAATATAACTGGTTCTTCGAATTTCAGGTAAAAACCAAAATTCGTGGAAAAATATTAAAAAAATTCCAAAATACGTAAATTAGAACGAGTTAGTAAGTTATATTATATAGGAGAAACCATTCAGCAGTCATTTACAATAGATGTAAGAGCTAAAAAGTGACTGAAAGAACATACGCTTTAACTAAAAATATTTACAGCGAGAAATGAGTATCTAGAGAAACAGAATTAATACACTAAACCCCCCTGGTAATAAGAAAATTATTAATTGCATGTGCTTAATGATGAAATACGAGCAGGGCGGAATAGAGATACATGAAAGGCGTATTATGAGGACAATAGTGGGTGCAGTACAAAGGACAGAGTTTGGAAAATGAGAAGTAATGAGGAGACGTTCCAAAATACGCAGAAAATATCAGATGTAATGGAAAAGCGAAGATTAATCTTCTTTGGGCGCCTCTGCCGAATGAGTGAGAATGAACTATTGAAAAAATATTACTGTATTTTTTAAAACAAGAAGTATCAGGATCATATGTTACAGAAATGAGAAGAGAACTAGAAAGCAAACAATATCAAAATCAGAAATATCAGGAACAAAGTTTTTCAGGAGTAAAATAATAAATTTAGAAGTTTAAAAGACAGAATATATAGCAAACCAGGAACAAGAAAGACAAAAGAAAGAAAAAACCATCATGGATAGAAGATGGAGTATTCGAAAAATATGAAACGAGAGTAAAAGAAGAGGATTCAAAAAATATTTATTTGCTTATATCGGTGCTTTGTATATAGCTTTAGCGTGATCGCTAAGAAATTAAAATTCAGATAAATACTTCGTTTGATAAACATATGTCCGAAAATTTGAGAAGTAAAAGTGTTACGCAATATATTTAATAACTAAACATCAATGTCACAGCTTTGACAGCTTCATAATGCACATGTCATAAAATGGAAGCGTACACTCGCTATTGTCAGTATTTCACTTAGCACTGCGGTTTTGAAATCAAGACTGCACACTACGATCATACGAATGTTTAAGTTACAGGAATGTTGTTTCTTACCTCCTACGTTCGGGAAAATCTTTCTTTCTCTTCTTTTTCTGACTGAAATATCTTCACATTTCTAATATTGCCTTATTCAAGTTCATGTGAACACCGGTTCCAACTGTGGACGCTGGAAGCACGAGAAATTTCTTGCCGGCAGCATATGTCGATTACGGTGTGGAGGGTCGCCTTTTGCTGGTTGCAGTGTTTTGTACAGCCAGTCACAGCGCAAGCACATTCGTGTGGGCTACCCCTCAGGCAAGTAACTCAAAAGTGTCCTATGTTAAACAAAAGTCGCAGTTTCCTAGAATTCCTTCCCATTTTAGTCACTTAGTTTTCTTACTCCTTTGTTCTCCAAACTTACCTGAAAAATTTAGATTCGATATTTGCAAAAAATATGAAAGCTGT
Organism: Schistocerca gregaria; assembly: GCF_023897955.1. NCBI lineage: Eukaryota > Metazoa > Arthropoda > Insecta > Orthoptera > Acrididae > Schistocerca > Schistocerca gregaria. Next base: position 569,352,787 of record NC_064923.1, read on the forward strand.
CAATTAAATGTTCTCTTTCTACTCGCGCATTGTCGCTTTCTGGCTGATGTCAAAAGAACACCCACACAGCTTACGATCTGGTAACACAACTTCTATCACGCTGTCAGACGACTGAAATTTGCAGTTGATGTACATAATTTTTTTCTTGCTTTATTTCGGTTTTATTGGACTCTAGCTGAAACATATGTTCTGAAAGACATCACAACAAAGTTCAGGGCGAAAGAAGAAATAACCTTTCTATTTTTCCAAAAATTCAAAAATAAAACTTTTAATAATTTTCTGTGATACGCTAGTCTTTTATAAAGAAAGTAGAATCACAAATAGAAACGAAGTTATTGCGATATTTAAAGAATAATTTCACATTTGGTGTTAGAAATTCTAGTTTGTGAAGAGTCTTCAATTTCCCTTAGTGTATAATACACTCCTGGAAATTGAAATAAGAACACCGTGAATTCATTGTCCCAGGAAGGGGAAACTTTATTGACACATTCCTGGGGTCAGATACATCACATGATCACACTGACAGAACCACAGGCACATAGACACAGGCAACAGAGCATGCACAATGTCGACACTAGTACAGTGTATATCCACCTTTCGCAGCAATGCAGGCTGCTATTCTCCCATGGAGACGATCGTAGAGATGCTGGATGTAGTCCTGTGGAACGGCTTGCCATGCCATTTCCACCTGGCGCCTCAGTTGGACCAGCGTTCGTGCTGGACGTGCAGACCGCGTGAGACGACGCTTCATCCAGTCCCAAACATGCTCAATGGGGGACAGATCCGGAGATCTTGCTGGCCAGGGTAGTTGACTTACACCTTCTAGAGCACGTTGGGTGGCACGGGATACATGCGGACGTGCATTGTCCTGTTGGAACAGCAAGTTCCCTTGCCGGTCTAGGAATGGTAGAACGGTGGGTTCGATGGCGGTTTGGATGTACCATGCACTATTCAGTGTCCCCTCGACGATCACCAGAGGTGTACGGCCAGTGTAGGAGATCGCTCCCCACACCATGATGCCGGGTGTTGGCCCTGTGTGCCTCGGTCGTATGCAGTCCTGATTGTGGCGCTCACCTGCACGGCGCCACACACGCATACGACCATTATTGGCACCAAGGCAGAAGCGACTTTCATCGCTGAAGACGACACGTCTCCATTCGTCCCTCCATTCACGCCTGTCGCGACACCACTGGAGGCCGGCTGCACGATGTTGGGGCGTGAGCGGAAGACGGCCTAACGGTGTGCGGGACCGTAGCCCAGCTTCATGGAGACGGTTGCGAACGGTCCTCGCCGATACCCCAGGAGCAATAGTGTCCCTAATTTGCTGGGAAGTGGCGGTGCGGTCCCCTACGGCACTGCGTAGGATCCTACGGTCTTGGCGTGCATCCGTGCGTCGCTGCGGTCCGGTCCCAGGTCGACGGGCACGTGCACCTTCCGCCGACCACTGGCGACAACATCGATGTACTGTGGAGACCTCACGCCCCACGTGTTGAGCAATTCGGCGGTACGTCCACCCGGCCTCCCGCATGCCCACTATACGCCCTCGCTCAAAGTCCGTCAACTGCACATACGATTCATGTCCACGCTGTCGCGGCATGCTACCAGTGTTAAAGACTGCGATGGAGCTCCGTATGCCACGGCAAACTGGCTGACACTGACGGCGGCGGTGCACAAATGCTGCGCAGCTAGCGCCATTCGACGGCCAACACCGCGGTTCCTGGTGTGTCCGCTGTGCCATGCGTGTGATCATTGTTTGTACAGCCCTCTCGCAGTGTCCGGAGCAAGTATGGTGGGTCTGACACACCGGTGTCAATGTGTTCTTTTTTCCATTTCCAGGAGTGTATATTAGCCTGTTTTTCCCTTATGCGACAAATGCACTTACGTTTTAAAAATATATAAATGTATGAGATGCTTTAGAAATTTACCAGACTTACGTGAAGAAGATATACCATTGGACGACAACATACTCAGCCCCTTTCAAATGGTGAGATCACCGTAGTTATGGACCCATATTGTACGCATGAATTAAGAAATACTGTGAGTAATACTTCTACCACTACTAGTACTGCTGCCACTAATAATAATTGAATATTGTGATCAATTTAAACAGCACAGAAAGGAAATAGCCAGCTTAATCAGAAATACCAAAGGTGCCTTTGAAAAGTAGTAACTTTTGGAAATAGACAAAAATTTTGTAAAAAATCGTACCCGTGAGTTTTATCGAACTTTTAAGAACAAATCCTCCTTCAAAAAAGAAAACGGCAAAATTGTGTTAATAAATGCGGAAAGTTGTGAAATACTAGCAAGATATTTTTATCAGCCTCTGAGCTGTCCTGAATCAAATCGTAAATTGGAATTCTCAGACATTAATAAAAATCCGGAAGAAGATTTGTCACTAACTATAGAAGAAAATGAGAAATAATAAAAAATTCCCAAAAACAACAAAACTAGTGCAGAAGATTCTATTGCTGAACTTTTGAAGTGGTCTACATCTACATCTACATCTACATGACTACTCTGCAATTCACATTTAAGTGCTTGGCAGAGGGTTCATCGAACCACAATCATACTATCTCTCTACTATTCCACTCCCGAACAGCGAGCGGGAAAAACGAACACCTAAACCTTTCTGTTCGAGCTCTGATTTCTCTTATTTTATTTTGATGATCATTCCTACCTATGTAGGTTGGGCTCAACAAAATATTTTCGCATTCGGAAGAGAAAGTTGGTGACTGAAATTTCGTAAAAAGGTCTCGCCGCGACGAAAAACGTCTATGCTGTAATGACTTCCATCCCAACTCGTGTATCATATCTGCCACACTCTCTCCCCTATAACGCGAAAATACAAAACGAGCTGCCCTTCTTTGCACCCTCTCGATGTCCTCCGTCAATCCCACCTGGTAAGGATCCCACACCGCGCAGCAATATTCTAACAGAGGACGAACGAGTGTAGTGTAAGCTGTCTCTTTAGTGGACTTGTTGCATCTTCTAAGTGTCCTGCCAATGAAACGCAACCTTTGGCTCGCCTTCCCGACAATATTATCTATGTGGTCCTTCCAACTGAAGTTGTTTGTAATTTTAACACCCAGGTACTTAGTTGAATTGACAGCCTTGAGAATTGTACTATTTATCGAGTAATCGAATTCCAACGGATTTCTTTTGGAACTCATGTGGATCATCTCACACTTTTCGTTATTTAGCGTCAACTGCCACCTGACACACCATACAGCAATCTTTTCTAAATCGCTTTGCAGCTGATACTGGTCTTCGGATGACCTTACTAGACGGTAAATTACAGCATCATCTGCGAACAACCTAAGAGAACTGCTCAGATTGTCACCCAGGTCATTTATATAGATCAGGAACAGTAGAGGTCCCAGGACGCTTCCCTGGGGAACACCTGATATCACTTCAGTTTTACTCGATGATTTTCCGTCTATTACTACGAACTGCGACCTTCCTGACAGGAAATCACGAATCCAGTCGCACAACTGAGACGATACCCCATAGCTCCGCAGCTTGATTAGAAGTCGCTTGTGAGGAACGGTGTCAAAAGCTTTCCGGAAATCTAGAAATACGGAATCAACTTGAGATCCCCTGTCGATAGCGGCCATTACTTCGTGCGAATAAAGAGCTAGCTGCGTTGCACAAGAGCGATGTTTTCTGAAGCCATGCTGATTACGTGTCAATAGATCGTTCCCTTCGAGGTGATTCATAATGTTTGAATACAGTATATGCTCCAAAACCCTACTGCAAACCGACGTCAATGATATAGGTCTGTAGTTAAATGGATTACTCCTACTACCCTTCTTGAACACTGGTGCGACCTGCGCAATTTTCCAATCTGTAGGTACAGATCTATCGGTGAGCGAGCGGTTGTATATGAGTGCTAAGTAGGGAGCTATAGTATCAGCGTAATCTGAAAGGAACCTAATCGGTATACAATCTGGACCTGAAGACTTGCCCGTATCAAGCGATTTGAGTTGCTTCGCAACCCCTAAGGTATCTACTTCCAAGAAACTCATGCTAGCAGATGTTCGTGTTTCAAATTCTGGAATATTCCATTCGTCTTCCCTGGTGAAGGAATTTCGGAAAACTGCGTTCAATAACTCCGCTTTAGCGGCGCAGTCGTCGATAACAGTACCATCGGCACTGTGCAGCGAAGGTATTGACTGCGTCTTGCCGCTTGTGTACTTTACATACGACCAGAATTTCTTCGGATTTTCTACCAAATTTCGAGACAATGTTTCGTTGTGGAACCTATTAAAGGCATCTCGCATCGAAGTACGTGCCAAATTTCGCGCGTCTGTAAATTTTAGCCCATCTTCAGGATTTCGCGTTCTTCTGAACTTCGCATGCTTTTTCCGTTGCCTCTGCAACAGCGTTCGGACCTTTTTTGTGTACCACGGGGGATCCGTTCCATCTCTTACCAATTTATGAGGTATGAATATCTCAATTGCTGTTGCTACTATATCTTTGAATTTGAGCCATATCTCGTCTACATTCGCATAGTCAGTTCGGAAGGAATGGAAATTGTCTTTTAGGAAGGCTTCTAGTGGTAGTTTATCCGCTTTTTTAAATAAAATTATTTTGCGTTTGTTTCTGATGGATTTGGAAGAAATGGTATTGAGCCTAGCTACAATGACCTTGTGATCACTAATCCCTGTATCAGTCATGATGCTCTCTATCAGCTCTGGATTGTTTGTGGCCAAGAGGTCAAGTGTGTTTTCGCAACCATTTACAATTCGCGTGGGTTCGTGGACTAATTGCTCTAAATAATTTTCGGAGAATGCATTTAGGACAATCTCGGAAGACGTTTTGTGCCTACCACCGGTTTTGAACAAGTATTTTTGCCAACATACCGAGGGTAGGTTGAAGTCCCCACCAACTATAACCGTATGAGTGGGGTATTTATTTGTTACGAGACTCAAACTTTCTCTGAACTGTTCCGCAACTGTATCATCGGAGTCTGGGGGTCGGTAGAAGGAGCCAATTATTAACTTAATTCGGCTGTTAAGTATAACCTCCACCCACACCAATTCGCACAGAGTATCTACTTCGACTTCACTACAAGATAAACCACTACTGACAGACACCAACACTCCACCACCGATTCTGCCTAATCTATCTTTCCTGAACACCGTCTGAGACTTCGTAAAAATTTCTGCAGAACTTATTTCAGGCTTTAGCCAGCTTTCTGTACCTATAACGATATCAGCTTCTGTGCTTTCTATTAGCGCTTGAAGCTCAGGGACTTTTCCAGCGCAACTACAACAATTTACAACTATAATTCCGACTGTTCCTTGATCCAAGCACGTCCTTTCTAAATATAGAAAATGAGCTAAATTTAAATCTACTCTTTGAAGAAATCTGGAAAACAGAAAAAATCCCAGAGAAATGGATAGTTGTCTCGATACATCCACTCCACAATAAAGGTAATAAACAGGATGTAAATAACTACAGAGGAATATCTTTACTGCCAGTAGCGTATAAAATATTTTCCAAAAAATTATTAAGTGTAATAAAAACAGGAGTAGACAGTCGTTTCGGTGAATATCAAGATGATTTTAAGAAGGGCAGGTCATGCTGAAAACAAATATTTAATCTCAGGTCAGTATCTCACCACAGATCACTTAATTCAAAGAACACTGTACTTTTGTTTGTGGATTTCAAAAAGGCTTTTGATTGTGTTGACAGAGAAACTACAGATAAAATAATTCGAGAATTCGGCGTAAAGTATAAATTGGCAAACACAATCCGTGAAACACTTACAGATACATTCTGTGAAGTAAAATTCAGGGGAAAACTTAAAAGCTTTTCAGAATAAAGACAGGTGTGATGCAAGGTGACGGCCTATTCCGAATTCGTTTTAATAGTGTGTTAGAAAAATCAGTGAGAATTTGGAACGAAAAACTTTTTGAACTCGACATTCCACCGATAAGTTTAGAAAGTGTAAGCAAAAATATCGAAATCAGCTGTCTTCCATTTGCAGGTGATTTTGCTATACTTTCCAAAAATGTGGCATCTGCTATAACACAAAAAATCTATTGGTAAAAAAATAGGCAGCAGAACTGGCTTAAGAATTTCTGCAGAAAAAAATTAAAAAATGTTAAGGATGCTCCAAAATTCCTGAAAACCGATATTGGCCAAGTAGAAGGGCAAAACATTAAAATGTCTAGTGTAGATAATCCAAGAAAATGCTTTGGAAAAATCTGCAATTGAAGAAAGATTGAATGGAGTGAGTGTTTGGTATCCCCAAATACCTCTAAAATACAAAGTGTCTATCCAAAAATGCAAACATAAAGTGTTACAGCAAAGTAGTGAAGCCAGAATACGTATATGCAAGTGAATGCCTGGCATTGAAATAAAAGTTAGATAAATTAGAATAATAGAAAGGTGAATTATAAGGAAAATATTAGGACAACAAAACACAGAATGAGGTTGGAAATTACGAAGTAATGCCGAAATATACTAAAATGTAGAAAATATTTCAAGCGTAATGACAAAAAGAAGACTCATGTTTTTTGGACATTTATTTCGACTGCATGACAGTAGATTAACTAATAAGATTTTCAAATGCTTGTTGGGTAAGAAGACCACAAATTAGGTCAACGAAGTAAAAAAAAATATTTAGAAAGAAACAAATATAAAAACAGAAGACATAAATAATAGAGAAATAATTTGATTTTGCTGGCCCTACTGACTTCCACACGGAGCAGATAACTGGATGATGGACAACACATATTGCATACGAAAGCCACAGATTGCCTTAAACCTCCCTCCTCTCACGGACGTATCCAGTCTTAAACGACGCCTGGGGTAGGCAGGAAGTGTCAGCGAACATTTTGCCCCGCAAAAAACCCGTTCCCTATGATGTGATCTATCACCAATACGCGTATGTCGATAATTCTTTGAAATGTCCCATATACAGGATGAGTCAGGAAGAAATGTACATGGCTTAAGGGGAGATAGTATTTATGATTCTGAACCAAAAATTTAATATGGACATATGTCTCACTCCGAATCGTTTCCGAGGTATAGCATATTTAATATCGCTTTTTTACAGTGTTCTCTTGCGTAATAAAATTTACGACAGTGTGAGCCCACGTGTCAGTATTGCGTACGCCCTCTAACATAGATGCGTGCATGATTCGGTTACGAACGGCGTCTTAAAGCCGATATATCCTCTCCAGAGGCAAAGTGGTCCACTGTTTTTGTAACTGGTCCTAGGTATCTTCGATAATGGGACTGAGACGGAGATGACGTCCGAGCAGGCTCCACTCATGTTCTATTGGGGACAGATCTGTGGATCTTGCTGGCCACATGAACATCATCACAACAGACCCACAGCGAGGCCCTTGACATACTCTGTCAGGCGCTGACAACTCTGTCTTTACGACTCCGCAAGACTCACGTGACCTTCATGGATCACTCAGCGTGTGACGCAGTTCACGCCCGTTAGATGCCCTACCAGGCCTGGTTGGACCTCAACACGAGCGGCACTAATACACTCTGCTTCAGAGAATTGCGGCCTGCCAACGGCCTCAGCGTGTACGAAATTGTCTTGTCAGGCACTGTAATAAAAGCATTGAAAGTGGGCAGAAGAAACCGGAACTGTACAGTCCACATATTATCCTCGGTATTTTACTGTTGTTTCTATAAAACACTAAATAATTTCAAACGTAATTACTAGGTACAATATCTGAGTCATTCCATGTTCTTTGTTACACATGAAACTTAACAAAAATTAAACATCATGTCGTTCAGGTCAACGTTTTCTGAACGGCAGATGTCTCCATACTTATCTCCAGAATACTGGAAAAAGAGAACGAAAAATATGAAGAAAAGTCTGGCATCAAAATACGCAGATCATAAGGTCAAAAGGTAAATAAGTAACTACGGAGTCATTAAAAACACCCAATAAAAACTGTGCGGCCGTATCGAGCGAATAGAACAGCACAGACATAGAAGAAAAGCAGTTCATTTTTACTAAGACGAGTGAACCAGAAGCAGTATCTCTCTCTCTCTCTCCTTTTTATACAAGTTATAAGTCGTGACGACGTGCACATTTCGCATATTCGTAATAGCGGTTAAAATATACGCTAGCTATCATCAGTTTTGCTACGTAGGCAAATAATTCTGAGGTACTAGTTTGGGTTGTAACAATATACTTATGTTGTCAACACACACAGATGGCTCTAAACAACGCGTTGTTTGTTTAAAACTGTAATAGTTAATACCGGATAAATAAATACTGTTGCAAAGAGACACACGATATAATCAAGTTCGCAGCTGCACTATTATTCTTAATTTTAAGTAAATTATTTATTAATCACTGACATTCGATACTGTTAATTATGATTTGAATAATATTTACTGCAGTGAAAACAATATTATTACCAGTTAGCGGTTTTTTCATAACCAAGCCAGAGCCTCGAATTTTTACTTATGATCTTTGCGTACGTCTTTTATATTTAATGAAAACTTTTCTTCAAAAAATATTTCTGATAGCAAAATATTTAAAGTATTTTTTGTTTATACCATGTGGGTGAAGCCTGAAAATCTGGCGATTAATTATATTTCAAGTTATGGCTGCTAAAGCGCCATTACGACAAAGGAAGGCCAATGATAAAGCTTGAATTCTAACGATAATTAATTATTTCCACTTAATTATATTCACTTGCAGGGAGAGGTATAAAATGATACCAAAAGGGCAAATACTTTTTTTTCACATATTCTGAAAAAAACTACGTACAGTTAACAAAATCGTACGTTCAGGAGTAACCTCGTACAAAAGCATCTAACAGGTTCGACAGCGAACACCAGAGTGATCATTTTACTCATCCCAGTCTTTACCCCACAATTACAAAAATTTCATGTCGTAATGCACTCATAGTCTTTGTTACTCCTATTATTTGAGTACTTTTCTTTCAAAACACATAGAAGTGTAGAGTTTTCCCGTTCAAAAATAACATTTCATCGTTGATAGCACATTTTAGTACATAAACACGCATATTTTTATTCGTTATTGATACAATTCACTTGTGTTGTCGTAACATTTTACTTTGGTTTTTAGAATGCTTTCCAGGAGACAGAACAGCTGTCACCATGAAATGGATTGGGAAAATAAAAAATTATCTAACATTAGCTGTGATGACGTACGAATGTATACAGAAGAGGGAAATTTTTTGTCTAAAAGTCAGTAATGGCAAGCTTACTAGGCGAAACAAAAACGAAGAAGAGGAAGGCGACAGCAACTTCGTTTGCGCAGAGGAAGGCGGGTCAGCGTTTCTAAATAATGCGTGCAGAGCGTTAAAATGGCTCTAAGCACTAAGGCACTTAACACCTGTCGTCATCAGTCCCCTAGACTTAGAACTACTTAAGCCTAACTAACCTAAGGACGTCACAGACATCCATGCCCGATGCAGGATTCGAACCTGCGACTGTAGCAGCAGCGCGGTACCGGGCTGAAGCGCCTAGAACCGCTCGGCCACAGCGGCCGGCATGCAGAGCGATATGGGCTCTTGACGTAATTAGTGTTATTATTATTATTATTTTTGGAGTAACTACGGAGGACAGAAAAAGAAGTACCAAAAGAAACTACCAAAATAAGATTACTCGATTCAAGTGGTAGAAACAAATAAAAAAAGATCCTAAGGAAATTTACAGAAATGAGATGAAATGCGGAAAGTGACTCAAGCGGGATGTTTCAAAGAATTCTAGAGAAAGACCAAACAACAGGCCTGAACTGAGCAGAACTGGTTGGGCAAGAAAGAATATTAGTCTAAAAGGGAACACAAAAAATGAGAATTACCCGTTGCCCTAAGCAACTCAATCACGCAAGAAAAAACAACAATCAAGAAGACAACTATGAAAATAAAAATTTAAATAAAGATAGACCACATAATTTAACCAAATACTATGTACATGCAAACGCTGATCAGCTCTTAAATTGATTCTAAATATGTTCTCTGCGGCACTAGGATTCTATGGCGGCCACGGTAACACTCGAGTCACAGCACAAAGTTTTACGTTCTCTCAATACTTAATGATGTTTTCCGCTTTTTGAATCAAGCACAATGTGGCGACAACTTTTCCCTAATTCTAGGTCCTGCCTCTGGAACTCGCGATAAGAGCGAACAAATTGTATTATCTTCCTCTCCTCCTGGTTGCTATGGAAATTGCCGTCGTTAGCATTTAAACGAGAATAACGCTACGAACTACTGTCTTGCCCCTCCATAGAAGTAGTTATTGCACTCTGATGAGGTAGTTCTTTTCCACGTGGACGTCGCAGTTTAAGTGGAAATTTCTGCAGTCAGCCCCTGAGGGTGACCCTCCTGCTTAACGAAGGGGAGAAGAGAGAAATCGGGAGGCCCTTCTAACATTCACCTTTGATCTTTCCCAGCCGAACACGTCCATTACCGGTGTCTGACTCGTATTTTGGAACATAATTACAAAAATGATTCAAATGGCTCTAAGCACTACGGGACTTAACATCTGTGGTCATCAGTCCCCTAGAACTTAGAACTACTTAAACCTAACTAACCTAAAGACATCACACACATCCATGCCCGAGGCAGGATTCCAACCTGCGACAGTAGCAGTCCCGCAACATAATTACACAAGATACGTAGGGATACTACATTTTTTCTATTGTTAGTGTTATTATTCTGTCACACTGTCTCTGTCAACTGACTCACGTCTTACTGTAAATGAATGTCTGTGGGAATTTATTGGACGACGAAAATAGAAAATAGTTGAGCTAATTACAAGAGCGGTTAATTTCAGAAAATTTGTGAAATAAAGATGTATACTAATTATGTACGGCGGAAATCCTCATAACAGTCCGTTTCTAAAATAATCTAAAAGTTTCACACAGGTTAAGTAAACAGTATTTTATTTCCAGTTGTTTGAATCTCATGACGAGTACTGTTTTGTTAAAAATGACGGCGAAAAGGAATTAAAAGCTGCACATCTTCGCAGCACAGTTTAGCATGCTCTTTCTCGCAGTGGGTTTAACAAAGAGGGTTTACTGTATAACATGTATATGTTATAGTGGAAGTTTCAGGGGAAGTGTACCATCACTGGCGATAGTGCACTTTCACTGACCCGTTTAGTGAAAGTGTATTCCTGATTCCATTTCTGTCAAACAATACACATGGATTAGCGATAGTGCACTATCACTAGCGAATGTATACCCTCACTGCCATGAGGTAAGGTATTTGAATCATGGCTGTAATAACAAAACAGTCTTACTTCGAAAGTTGCATTTATCGCCTGTAGTTTGGAAACATAGTCATATTATGTAAAATTCATTTATTGCAGCAAGGACGTCCACCACGGCACTTTGAGTTGCACAACACTGTTTTATTTTTGCAAAAGCATCTCAGAGTCCGATATTTTTGCTGGCAGCTGCATTTGAAGAATCCCTGGCTGTTTCCCATCGACTGAGACGTCGAAACTGTCCTCAGGGCAACAGTTTTCTCTGCTGGAACTTCATTGTCTGAGATTATTCTTAGAGGGCAAGTACTGAACTGGGACCTGAAACGAAATGTTGTAGTTCTAATCGCAGTAGCATATCGTATCGTCCCTTCCATAATTATTTAAAAACAAACAATTTATTACCGTGTGTATAGTTGGCTCAGCACACAATCTCTCGTCCCGATTCGGTAGAAGCTGTCTGCCGTTGTCTCGTGGACGACACCTAAGATCGACGTAGCATCTCCTCTTCCTCTGTCGAAGTCGGGAACTGGAAATCTCACAGTATATGCCTTTTCCACTGTTGTAAAGCAGCGATCTGAAGACTGCCGCATTCTTTGCGCTTGTTCTTCTAAGCTCTTGTACGCTTCAGTCGTGTGATTTTTTAATAGCTCGAGCTGATTCGTCTAAATCAATCAGGCAATAGTCATTATTGTTAGGAATACTTTCTTTTTCTGTGTTCTCAAACTCGGTTCTTGTTGGTATGTTATGCTCTTACAATGGTGATTTACTGTGAACATTATCTTGCAACGTTTAGTGCCTGTCTAACTGGTAACACTCATTTGATTAATTATATCTTCAAGGTCATCCTTAGGGTGCACGTTAATCAATGATTCAGGAGGTAAACATGTTGAAGACAAACCACGTTTAGGAGGGCAATCAAACATCGGTTCGTACGGAGATCTTTTAATTCCAAATTGTACAGCGCTATTCTTTATTAGCTGCACAAATCTAAATGTACGACTCCACTTCGTGGTGTTGTGCTCCTGCATCCATGTAGTTTGCGTATTTTCTATGTCTTGATTTGCTCGCTCTACGCTGCCTTGGCTCTGACTGTGTCTTGGTTTACCGTGGAAAATCTTAAAATTGGGCCATAATTCAGTTAAGCTGCTCATTATTTTGTTAAATTTCCTACCATCATACTGAGTGAGGGAGCACCTAACAACGTACAAATGTCAGTAATGCTATCGCATACGTTTTCAGCTGTTTTGGACTTCAGTGATCTGAGAAAAGCGAATTTAGTGAGTTGGTCCTTACGAATTTGTAATCTCCATCTGGTTGCGATTGGAAGTCGATGAGATCATCTTGACATCTGGAATTTAGCTCCTTGAACAGCATTTTCACTACTATTCCTTTTTTCTGACCTTTTTGCTTTTGTAAACAAGGCTCAAACAAACTAAGTTAAATCTGGACATCTGTGTATGTGATATTGCAGAACTTTGACTTCAAGCATTTCATCATTCGATCGCATCCACAGTGGTCAGTCATTACATGAGCATTATGCAGAATATCGTACAGTTCTTCCTCATAAACATAGTATTTAATCTTATCTTCTTCAGTTACAAGTTGTATTAACTTTGTTACACCATTCACTTCCAGCATCTCATATCTCTTAAAAAACTTGTGGTCGTTGCCGTCGCTCTTTAGTCCAGATTTTAGTGATTTAGCCTAGCTGATACGTGACTCGTACTTTTCTCTGTCCATGAAGACAGAATTATAACTGAGATTTACCCGTTCCACTCCAAGTTGTTTCTATAACTTAACTGATTCAACCATAACTGCACTGACGTGAACCGTAACTGCACTGCTGTCAACCATAACTGCACTGCTGTATAAGATAACAATAACGAGCTGACGACAATTACATTCATGCTGATGTGTGGTAGCAGTGTGACGCACCGTTAATAGCCCGGGAGCAGCGATGGTACAGCTTCACAAGTGGATAATATGCTACTGTACACTTTCCTTAACCGAGTACAGTGATGGTTCACCTTCACTAGTGGATGCGTTTTTTTCAGTTTATAGTAAGCTCTCCCTGGTCATTTTAGTGATGGTGTACGTCCACTAGGGAAGGTTTACCTTCCCCGATATTCCATTTCCACTGTAACATATATAGCTCCAGTGGTTTAGGCAGTGCGTTGTCTCTCTGTGTGTCTCTCATCCAGCTAGCCATTCGGCCGAGAACGGATTCATACAACCAAATCTTTCTTTGGATTTGAATGAACTGAAACAAAACACTGGTGGTATTTTTTTTCCAGAGAAATAAACCACAAACTGAAATCAGATGAGTGTTTGCAACATCGAATTACCACGAACTGACACCAATTTAATCTTTGCAATACACAAAAGATACATTCACCAACGAGAATCGCTGAAATATCGCTTCCAATTGTATTTTTTTTCACAAAATGTCAACAGTTAATGCGGAATTTTTTGTTGTTATGTAAGCATGCGACAGCGGAACTGTCAAACTGAATGTCACTGTTTTTTTCTTTCATTGAGATTTTCATGCAAAAATAACTTCCAAATTACCGACTTTTCCTATGGATTTTCCAAATACTAGTTTCTTTCATACAAACATTCTCCTGACAAATACGAACACAAAAAAGAAAAACAACCAAATCGGTCAATCCGTTCTCTAGTGATTATCTTTCACACATACGGCAACTGATTTTATTTACATAGATAGATGTGATAAATTTATTTTCTTGTATTAGTTGTCTACGTCAGGAAGCAGCTTTTTGCAATAAAAACGGAGATGGTGTTCAGAGTACTGCTAGTGTATTCATGTGTTTGCATGGGATCTTTCGTTTAAAGTTGTGGCTGCACTCAGAATTCTGTATTATGACAAAATTTAATCTTGTTTTTGTTGAAAAGTCAATGGCGCCCGTTCCTCGCCAGCTTCAGCAAACGCCTCTGGATTAAGCGGTCTGATGATGACCAGAAAAATGGTCGAAACCGGTCACCAGAAAATAAATAAACATCTTTATGCGGTTGGGACTGTTTTATTACATAAAAAATAAGAACTGAAGCTCTTTAATAAGCCACCGTTATCTGTCGAGCGTGCTGGAAGAGTGGTTAAGAAATTAGATTGCCCGTCCTACGATCGGCGGTTCCAATCCGCGTTCAGCCATGCCGATTTCCGTGGTGTTCCCTAAATCACTTATGGAAAATGCCGGTAAGCTTCCTTTGAAAAGGATGCGGCCGAATTCTGTCCCCAACATTCCCAACATCTGATTTGCTTTCTGTCTCTAATTTCCTTTTCGTCGATGGAACGTTAAACCCATTCTCCCTTCCTTTATTTTCATTTATGGCAGTTTTGTTTGTGACAGGAGAGGCTTTTAACTTACGAGGGCTCTTCGGAAAGTAAGGTCCGATCGGTTACGAAATGAAAACCCCTATGAAAATCGAAATGTTTTAACTGCGACAGTTAGCTACACCTCCTAACTACTACTCGCTAATTCTCTACGTTGGTCTACAGCTCGTTGTCTGTGCCAAAGTGTTGTCTTGATAGCCTGCGGTTCATTAAAACACAGATGAAAATCAGGGGGAGCCACGTCCTGGCTGTATGGTAGGCGATTAAAGACTTCCCGCCGAAAACGGAATACGAGCGGCTTCGTTGCCCCTGCAGTGCACTGCTGAGAATTTTCACGAAGAAGAAACTGCAGGACAGTTACGTCATGTGGGCTACATGAAATCAGGCGAAATTTTCCGCCAGACGCCCATACTTGGCGGGAGACACTACTGTTCTAGGCGTCTTTACTTGCCCACTGTCCGCTCAGAATTCAAAAGAGCGACGTAACTCTATAGTCGGTCATACTAGAGACACTTTCCAAAACGTCTGTGCAAACCTTCATGGTATTTTCACCGTGGTTTGCATTTCGCACCTGATCGGGCCTTACTTTCTGAATAGCCCTCGTAGATAACCACTTGGGGCCTGGAGTAAAACAGTAGGTAGGTAACTGTCAAACTCCAAATTCAAAACTCCGGAATTTAATGCTCATAAGGAAGAAGGATTGCTTCTGTCTCTTATTATTTCTTTCACCTCTCGCAATGACTTGTTGATGTGGTTTGGAGATAACGGTAAGCTGTAACCCCCTCCCACCCCCCCGTCTTACCGACAGCGTAAGTCAGTTCAAAGGTCAAATGAAGGCAACGGCGTACCACCTCCAATAACAACCACACATGCTACAGAACTGCTGTGTTCAATTAACCTTCCCTTCCAATAGATGATAGATTTAACATAACCACGTGGAGGTTTTTATTGGCCATTATTCCCATAGAGTAAAATTTAATAGAAGACGTTTCATAAATATCATTACAAACAAGAGGAAACAAGAAGAAATAATCATATAAAGAATAAATTTATGTCCAAAAATTATTGTTTTTTATGGTTCTGCACATCAATTATGTAAAGTGGAACCTTATAGGGTTACTTTGCTGTCCGTCTGTCCGTCCGACTGTTAAAAACCCTTTTTCTCAGGAATGGGTTGACGTATCAGATTAAAATTTATGTCGCTTACTAAGGTTTATACTCCTGTGGCGGTGCAAAAAATTGAAACTTGTAAGTCAATGCAGTCAAAAGATACGGTCATTTATGTTACATATTTCGATAGTCCCGAACTCAATCATTAAAATGTATAGCATACTTCCTTTGGCAAATCGCAAAGTATCACAGTAAACCCAAAAGCAAAAATCCGAAAATTGTAAATCGTAATTAAACACACCTTCTTCTCACTAACGGTTACACATATTAAGTTGAAATTTATGTCACTTAGTGAGGTCTTTATTCCCTTGGCGGCGCAATAAATGCAAGGTTCTAAGTCAATACAACCAAAAGATACGGCCTTTAATTCACGTACTTTGATACTCGCATACTCATTCATTAGAAGCTATAGGGTACTTCCTGCTGGTCTAGAATAATGAAATTTGTCAAGAATAAGAAAAGTCTGTCAGTACAGGCAGAGGAAGAAATCTGAAATTGTTAGTTTCTAATTGTATCACACGAAAAATATTTCTTTCGTTATTTCTTATCTGACTTCAAACTTGAAATTAAAACATTCTCGAAAATCTTGGAATCCCTGGGACCGATATCTAGCAAATGTCAATGTCGATGTCAGGCAAAAATCGTTGAAATTCTCGATTCCCGAGATGGATGAACTATCTGTGTGCATAATTAAATCTCAACTAAACCGTAAGTGCGCAAGTCCTACTCCAGCCTGGCCAATTTTTTTCGTTTCTAAGGAAATTTTACGTTCAATCCTTTCGACGTAGGTTCCAGTTACTGAAGCTTTTACCCTATAATTCGCTACGGCCTTGCCACAGAGGATACACCGGTTCCCGTCAGATCACCGAAGTTAAGCCCTGTCAGGCGTGGCCGGCACTTGGATGGGTGACCATCCGGGCCGCCATGTACTGTTGCCATTTTTCGGGGTGCACTCAGCCTCGCGATGCCAATTGAGAAGCTACTCCACGGAATAGTAGCGGCTTCGGTCAAAGAAAACCACCATAACGACCGGGAGAGCGATGTGCTGACCACATGCCCCTCCTGTCTACATCCTCAGCTGAGGATGACACGGTGGTCGAATGGTCCCAATGGGCCACTTGTGGCCTGAAGACGGAGTGCTTTACCCTACGCCATCTGTACTCATAGTGTCTAAGTGGCTCCAAAGAACAGCGTAATAGTTTTTAAATGTTAGGGAACTATAACTTTGTTTTCAGTGGTGTATTTTGATTGAAAAAACGCAAATATTACTTAATCCATGGCAGAAGAAAAATAGTGACAGAAGGTAACGCGTTTCTTTATCGCTCCCAGTAAGCAGCATCTCCCATCTGCCATGTTGTGACGCTATTATTCGTGTGGATATATATTTTTCTTCCATTTTCAGTTACAACTTTTTAATTCTTCTTTGAACGCTGATTTGGAATGTGTTTGCTAAGTACTGAGAACCAGGCTGGGATACGCCTTGGAACAGAACCCACCGTTCGATAAGCTCGCCACGCCATATGGGATGGTGCGCGCGCGTAAACTTTTTTGCAGAAGTTTTTAATGGAGGGAATTCCTGTTGCTGATCCCTGCGAGACGGAGGGAGGAGGAAGGAGCAGCGCTTGTGGGAAAGAACAGTCGCTAATTAACTGGGGGAGGCGTCATCCGCGCCGAAACTTTATTCATTACGCGACGCGTCTAATTGCCCGCTGTCGTTAATCGGCTGACAGGCTGGACGGCAAGGGTACACTACAGCGGGCCATCGCTGCCGATGTGTGGTCATCCGGTTCCGCCTTCGACTGAGCGGCACGTTCCAGAAATTGTGTGTATCCTTCTCATTCTTTAGTAACTGCTTGAGGGAAAAGTTGATTAAATCCGCGCCCAAGTACCAGACTCGTTAAGGACAAGGCACTGAGATATCCAGACGATGAGTGGTTGTCTCCGGGAAATAGGAATGTCACGCGGAGACTTTTCATGGTTTTCTGCTACAACAGCGATGGGCGTGCGGGATCAGTCCTACAGAGAGTCGGTCGCAACAACCAGCGCCATCAAACCACTAAAACCATAAGTCAACAACTTAGAACAGATGAAATCGAATAAAAATGATTGTAGACTACAAAGACCTATATGTTCTACCACCAGGCAAAACCATTTACCTGTAGAACTTTGCATTTATGTACACTCTGTGTTTGAAGCTTAATCAATCTCGAGAACACCGAGCATGTGCCGCTGAAGAGACAATACGTGCAGCAGACACCAGATTAACAAGCGTCATAAGTGAAGTACTGATTGGTGGAAAGTTAAATACTTACTTGAAAGCCGGCCGATGTGGCCAAGCGCTTCTAGGCGCTTCAGTTCAGAACCGCTCTGCTGCTATGGTCGCAGGTTCGAATCATGCCTCGGGCATGGATGTGTGTGCTGTCCTTAGGTTAGTTAGGTTTAACTCAGAGCAATTTGAACTTACTTCAAACAACAAATACGACTGGAAGCTGTCCACCGTCATCAGTCGGCTAGTTTGTAGACTCCTTATTGTATTAATAAACCCCTATGTCTTTTCCGACATGGGTGTCAATTTTTACCTTTCTGCCTACATTATTCCGTGAACTAGTGGATTTGCAAATGTTAATGGATTTTCGGCTCACCCTGTAGAGCACTGGGCAACTGCCTTGTCGCAGTGGATACACCGATTCTCATCAGATCACCGAAGTTAACCGCTGCCGGGCGTGGCCTGCACTTGGGCAACCATCCGGGCCGCCATGCGCTGTTGCCATTCTTCGGGGTGCACTCGTCCTCGAGATGCCAATTGAGGAGCTACTCGACCGAATAGTAGCTGCTCCGGTCACAGAAAACCATCGTAACGACCGCGAGAGCGGTGTGCTGACCACATGCCCCTCCTATCCGCATCCTCATTGAGGATGACACGGCGGTCGGATGGTCCCGATGGGCCATTTGTGGCCTGAAGACGGAGTGCTAGTGCTGTACAGCACTACATAACGTACTGAGCTGTCTCGTCTGCTACCCGGCACGGTGTAAGCCAAACAATGCGTCACTCTACTACCTTTCTCCGAGTAGTCAGCTCCAGCCACTTGTTATTACGCGGTCCAGTCACAGTCACGTGACCACCGCCTATGTTTGATGTCCACGGGCAGTAACCACTCACAGAAGGCAGAAGGCAATACTAGCAGTGAAAGGTTTGTAAACTGTGTCGGGGTGATGCAGGAAACAGTGCAGTCATATTCGTAATGCAGAAACGGTGACATTTATCTGACGTCCAAAAGGGCATGATGATTGGCTTGCGGGCGAGGGGCGGAAGGACTCCCGAAACAGCTAAGTTTGTAAACTGTTCGCGTACCGCAGTAGTTAAAGCATGCTGTGCATGGCAAAATGAAGCTATCCAAATCCGACGCCGAGGCAACTCTACTGCACAACGGGCCGCAGATGACGGCAGTGAAGAACGGTTGCGAAGATAGGTGCAGGCGGATGCTTGTGTAACCGTTGAGCAGCTGACCTCCCAGATGAACCAAAAGGCCAACGACAGCGTGTCCTCAACAGTCTTTAAGCAAATTTTGCTGCGAATGGGCTTCAGCAGCAGGCGCCAGGTTATTACATCCAAGACGACTGCTGTTCATCGCGCCGGCCAGGGTGGCCGAGCAGTTCTAGGCGCTACAGTCTGGAACCGCGTGACCGCTACGGTCGTAGGTTCGAATCGTGCCTCGGGCATGGATGTGTGTGATGTACTTAGGTTAGTTAGGTTTAAGTAGTTCTGTGTTCTAGGGGACTGAGGACCTCAGAAGTTAGGTCCCATAGTGCTCAGAGCCATTTGAACCAAATGTTTTTCATCGGCGACGAAGGGTAGAATTTGCAGGCCAGTATCGCAGCTGCACGTCCACTGAGTGGAGTCAGGTGGCTATTTCAGATGACTCACCTTTTGTGCTCCAGCAGAGACAGAGGCGATACCCTGCAACTACTGTCGGAAGGGTCCAGGTCAGAGGAGTGATGAATCTTTCAGTGGCATTCTCTGGATTTTCGGAAGGCTTTTGTCACTCTACCACACAGGTGGCTTGTAGTGAAATTGCGTGCTTACGGAATACCATCTCAGTTACGTTACTGGATTTAGTGACTTCCTGTTGAAACGGTTCAAATGGGTCTAAGCGCTATGGCACTTAACATCTGAGGTCATCAGTCGCCTACAACTTAGAACTACTTGAACCTAACTAACCTAAGGACCTCACACACACCCATGCCCGAGACAGGATTCGAACCTGCAACCGTAGCAGCAGCGCGGTTCCAGACTGAAGCGCCTACAACCGCTCGGCGCAGCGGCCGGCACTGATTTCCTGTCGGAGAGGTCACAGTTCCTAGTAATTGACTAAAAGCCATCTAGTAAGACAGAAATGATTTCTGGCGTCCCCCAAGGTAGTGTTATAGGCCATTTGGTGTTCCTTATCTATTTAAACGATTTAAGAGACAATCTGCGCAGTCGTCTTAGGCTGTTTGCAGATGACCCTGTCGTTCGTCGACTAAGTTATTAGAAGATCAAAATAAATTGAAAAAGATTTAGAAAACATGTCTTTATGGTGTGAAAATTGGCAATTGACCCTAAAGAGCGGAAATTGTGAGGTCATCCACGCGAATACTTCGGTTACACGATACATCAGTCAAATCTAAGGGCCGTAAATTCGATCAAATACCTGGGAATTACAATTACGAACAACTTAAATTGGAAGCAACACATAGAAAATGTTGTGGGGAATGCTAACCAAAGACTCAATTTTATTGGCAGGACACTTAGGAAATGTAACAGATCTACTAAAAATACTGCGTACACTACGCTGTCCCTCCTCTTTTAGAATACTGCTGCCAGATGTGGGATCCTTACCAGATAGGACTGACGGAGTACATCGAAAAACGTCAAAGAAAAGAAGCACGTTTTGTACTATCGCGAAATAGGGGAGTGAGTGTCACTGAAGTGATACCGAATTTGAGGTGGACGTCATTAAAACAAAGGCGTTCTTTGTTGCGGCGGAATCTTCTCACGAAATTTTAATCACCAGCTTTCTCCCCCAAATGCGAAAATATTTTGTTGACGTCGAGCTACGTAGGGAGAAACGATCACCATAATAAAATAGGGGAAATCAGAGATCGCACGGAAAGATGTAGTTCGTTTATTCCGCGCGCTATACGAGATTGGAATAATAGAAAATTGTGAAGGTGGTTCAGTGAACACTCTGCCAGGCAGTTAAATGTGATTTGCAGAGTATCTGTGTAGATGTAAATGTAGATCTCGCCACTCTGAAAAGCACAATCGCTCATCACAAGTATGCAGCTATTCTTGGAGACCATCCCAACCCCGACATCCAGTTTGTTTTTCTTCGGCACGATGGCGCCTATGAGCAAGACAATGCAACGTGTCATACAGCACTTATTGTACGTGCTTGGTTCGATGATGACCAGAATGAGTTTACCGTACTCCCCTGGCCATCAAACTCGCCGGATTTAAACCCAATCGAGAATCTGTGGGAGCTCACCGATCGTGCCGTTCGCGCCATGGATCCGCAACCGAGAAACCTGGCGCAGCTGGCCACTGGACTGTAGTCAGCATGGCTGCACTTCCCTGTCGGTACTGTCGAGAACCTCCCTGACTCTCGTTATTGCACATCTTGCTGAGGTCCGCACTGTAAAAGGTGGTTATTCAGGCTTGTGGCAGGTGGTCACATTAAAGTGACAGGACAGTGTACTTATAGCACTTCTTGCTGTGATCTTCAGTCCGACTGTTGGTTTGATACCGCTCTGCGCGTTAACCTATCCTGTGCAATATTCTTCGTCTCTGTGCATTACTAATGTTCCTTCATCCACTTGAATTTGCTTACGGCATTCATCCCTTGGCCTCTGTCTACAATTTTTACCTCTCATCCTCCCCTCCATTACCAAACTGACACTTCCTTGGTGCCTCAGAACGAGCGAGATGGTGCAGTGGTTGGCGTACTTGACACGGATTCGGGAGGAATACGGAGTCATCAGGATTAGATTTTCTGTGATTTCCATAAAGCGCTTCAGGCAAATGCCGGGATGGTTCCTCTCAAAGAACAGGGCCGATTTCCTTTCGTATCCTTCAAAATCTGGGCTTGTACTCCGTCTCTAATGACGTCGTTCTCGATGGAATGTTAAACAAACACGTTTTATGCCTCAGTACGTATCCTATCAACCCAAGTCTTCTTTTAGTCAACGTGTATCATAAATTTCTGGTTTTCCAATTCGATTCAGCACTTTCTCATGCTTCTGAGCATTCTCCTGAGGCACCGCATTCCAACAACTTCTGTTCTCTACTTATACTGAACAGTTTATTGTACACGTTTCACTCCCATAGACGGCTACACTCCAGAAGAAAAAACGTTTTAGGAAAAACCTTCATCTCTGTTTGAACCGCCAATGCGTAGAGCGATAACTTTGTTTTTCTGACGGCGACATACACCTTAGTAGTCCCAGCTCGGTCATCCTAATGTGGGACTATTTGATCACAGGAATATTTTACCCAAGAGGCTGCCATCATCGTTAAACCGTACAGTAGATACAGCGGATTGCATTTCCGCAAAACATCTTTTTTCCATTATAGCAGAATTTCACGTATTGTTACCGCAAAGTATTTGAAATCACTTCTCCAAATATGAAGTGTGAAACAGCTTACCTTTACAACTATCAGTGAAGCACACTACTTGCCCCGGTGAAACACTTGTCTAGAGTGGGACAGGCTAGAACTGACGTTCAGTTCTTTTTACGTTCTCCAGTAAAAAATAATTCGTCATGTTCATATCTGTACCACAATTCAGTAGCAACACGGTGATTTTTACGGCCACATCTGTTGTTGTTGTTGTCTTCAGTCCTGAGACTGGTTTGATGCAGCTCTCCATGCTACTCTATCCTGAGCAAGCTGCTTCATCTCCCAGTACCTACTGCAACCTACATCCTTCTGAATCTGCTTAGTGTACTCATCTCTTGGTCTCCCTCTACGATTTTTACCCTCCACGCTGCCCTCCAATGCTAATCCCTTCTTCTAGTCAAGTTGTGCCACAAACTTCTCTTCTCCCCAATCCTATTCAATACCTCCTCATTAGTTACGTGATCTACCCATCTAATCTTTAGCATTCTTCTGTAGCACCACATTTCGAAAGCTTCTATTCTCTTCTTGTCCAAACTAGTTATCGTCCATGTTTCACTTCCATACATGGCTACACTCCAAACAAATACTTTCAGAAACGACTTCCTGATACATAAATCTATATTCGATGTTAACAAATTTCTCTTCTTCAGAAACGCTTTCTTTGCCATTGCCAGTCTACATTTTATATCCTCTCTACTTCGACCATCATCAGTTATTTTACTTCCTAAATAGCAAAACTCCTTTACTACTTTAAGTGTCTCATTTCCTAGTCTAATTCCCTCAGCATCACCCGATTTAATTTGACTACATTCCATTATCCTCGTTTTGCTTTTGTTAATGTTCATCTTATATCCTCCTTTCAAGACACTGTCCATTCCGTTCAACTGCTCTTCCAAGTCCTTTGCCGTCTCTGACAGAATTACAATGTCATCGGCGAACCTCAAAGTTTTTACTTCGTCTCCATGAATTTTAATACCTACTCCAAATTTTTCTTTTGTTTCCTTTACTGCTTGCTCAATACACAGATTGAATAACATCGGGGAGAGGCTACAACCCTGTCTCACTCCTTTCCCAACCACTGCTTCCCTTTCATGCCCCTCGACTCTTATGACTGCCATCTGGTTTCTGTACAAATTATAAATAGCCTTTCGCTCCCTGTATTTTACCCCTGCCACCTATAGAATTTGAAAAAGAGTATTCCAGTCAACATTGTCAAAAGCTCTCTCTAAGTCTACAAATGCTAGAAACGTAGGTTTGCCTTTTCTTAATCTTTCTTCTAAGATAAGTCGTAAGGTCAGTATTGCCTCACGTGTTCCAACATTTCGACGGAATCCAAACTGATCCTCCCCGAGGTCCGCATCTACCAGTTTTTCCATTCGTCTGTAAAGAATTCGCGTTAGTATTTTGCAGCCGTGGCTTATTAAACTGATAGTTCGGTAATTTTCACATCTGTCAGCACCTGCTTTCTTTGGGATTGGAATTATTATATTCTTCTTGAAGTCTGAGGGTATTTCGCCTGTCTCATACATCTTGCTCACCAGCTGGTAGAGTTTTGTCAGGACTGGTTGTCCCAAGGCCGTCAGTAGTTCTAATGGAATGTTGTCTACTCCGGGGGCCTTGTTTCGACTCAGGTCTTTCAGTGCTCTGTCAAACTCTTTACGCAGTATCGTATCTCCCATTTCGTCTTCATCTACATCCTCTTCCATTTCCATAATATTGTCCTCAAGTACATCGCCCTTGTATAAACCTTCTATATACTCCTTCCACCTTTCTGCCTTCCCTTCTTTGCTTAGAACTGGGCTGCCATCTGAGCTCTTGATATTCATACACGTGGTTCTCCTTTCTCCAAACGTCTCTTTAATTTTCCTGTAGGCAGTATCTATCTTACCCCTAGTGAGATAAGCTTCTACATCCTTACATTTGTCCTCTAGCCATCCCTGTTTAGCCATTTTGCACTCCCTGTCGATCTCATTTTTGAGACGTTTGTATTCCTTTTTGCCTGCTTCATTTACTGCATTTTTATATTTTCTCCTTTCATCAATTAAATTCAATATTTTTTCTGTTACCCAAGGATTTCTAGCAGCCCTCGTCTTTGTACCTACTTTATCCTCTGCTGCCTTCACTACTACATCCCTCAGAGCTACCCATCCTTCTTCTACTGTATTTCTTTCCCCTATTCCTGTCCATTGTTCCCTTGTGCTCTCCCTGAAACTCTGTACAACCTCTGGTTCTTTCAGTTTATCCAGGTCCCATCTCCTTAATTTCCCACATTTTTGCAGTTTCTTCAGTTTTAATCTACAGGTCATAACCAATAGATTGTGGTCAGAGTCCACATCTGACCCTGGAAATGTCTTACAACTTAAAACCTGGTTCCTAAATCTCTGTCTTACAATTATATAATCTATCTGATACCTTTTAGTATCTCCAGGGTTCTTCCACGTATACAACCTTCTTTCATGATTCTTAAACCAAGTGTTAGCTATGATTAAGTTGTGCTCTGTGCAAAATTCTACTAGGCGGCTTCCTCTTTCATTTCATAGCCCCAATCCATATTCACCTATTATGTTTCCTTCTCTCCCTTTTCCTACACTCGAATTCCAGTCACCCATTACTATTAAATTTTCGTCTCCCTTCACTATCTGAATAATTTCTTTTATTTCATCGTACATTTCTTCAATTTCTTTATCATCTGCAGAGATACTTCCTTTTAAAATGCACTGTCTTGAAGCGCAGATAAGTTTCACTTTCCAGTTGCTTTAAAACTTCCGTAAACTCGTGGATAGAAGGATGAGGTTTGTAAAATTGTTGTTTTAAGTGTCAATGAAAAGAGTTCGCGCCGTTTGTGGTGTTAATTCATATGCTGGTACGCTGGCTCATAAATTAGAGGGAAATTCAGCATCTTCGCTTACATACTTTTCAGTTACATAGTCTAGAAACAAATTTTACTGATGATGAGTGGGTGCAATACTGTGCAAATCCACGAACTGATCCCCGACTTTGCTTGGGGACACAAATCTTAAAGCAATCATATATTTCAGACTTCTCTTTAAGGACTGGAATACTCAGAAGGGCCGGCCGCTGTGGCCAAGCGGCACTAGGCGCTACAGTCTGGAACCGCGTGACTGCAACGGTCGCAGGTTCTAATGCTGCCTCGGGCATGGATGTGTGTGATGTCCTTAGGATAGTCAGGTTTAAGTAGTTCCAAATTCTAGGGGACTAATGACCTGAGCAGTTAAGTCCCATGGTGCTCAGAGCCATTTGAACCATTTACTCAGAAGAAAACCTCAATTCGACTATCGATGCCATTCCTGTCCTAAGTGATTCGATACCATTGCTGTCCTAAGCGAAAACTGCAGACTTTTATGTTAACGCTTGGTAACACCTTCTATGCCACCACACGAACTGCGTATTCAAAATCTAGGATTAATACTTCAGGCTTAAAATTTTTCAGTGCTCAAACTACCGTTCCATATGCATTCGTGCCCTGGCGTAATTTTTAATGACATTAAAAAAATCAACTTGGGCGTACCCCAATCAAGTGTGTGGATGTAACGTGTGAAGCTGATGAAAGTGTTTCGGTGATACGAAAAATGTCCTATTCGCTAAAATACAGGTTGTACCAAAAAACAACCGATTTTTAAAAAATCAAACTATTATGTTACCTGAAATATGTGCTTGAACAACGTATTGTTGGAGAGAACAAACACTCGAGTTTTACATGGTTCCCCTAGGTAGCAGCAGCGTGCGGACACTTCAGTCCTAGTAAACATGGTGTGGGAACAACAGAAAAACTTTTGTGTTCTACGTTTTGCGCAGGGCTGTTCAGAAATAACTGTTGAGCGTGATTTTCGTACTAAGTACGGTGTGAATTCTACTACAGCACAGAGTATTAGACGATTGCATGAACAATTCCGAGAAACATGTTGTTTGTGTAAAGATAAAAGATTATTGAACGATGGATCGGTCGCACTGGACCAAATGATTCAGTGTTATATTACTGACCTCCAAAGTCACCAGACCTGACTGTATGTAATTATTTTTGTGGGGGTTTATAAAAGACTATGTTTATGTGCCTCCGTTACCAACAACAATGAATGAACTGAGACATCGCATAACAGTAGCTGTGGAAGCTGTTACTCAAGACATGCTAGCTGCAGTGTGGGAACAATTTGAATACCGCGTTGACATATGCCATGCATCTCAAAGGGGTCGTACTGAGCACCTATGAAAAGATATGAGAAAAAAACTTTTTGAGTTTCCTGTTCTTCAGAAAATAAAATTCTTTGTATATTTTTATTAGTTTCAGAAATGCAGACGTGCCAAATCGGATGATTCATTTTGATACACCCTGTATTACTACACAAAAATTGCAAATGTTGTTAAAAGTTAAAAATACTGTATTATTTTCCAGGTCTACAAAACAGAACCTTTCGCCTCGATCTGCTGAAATATCCAAACTGTTTAACTGTTTTAGTGCCTGAATAAAATTTCCACTATGCAGCGGAGTGTCCGCTGATATGAAACTTCCTGGCAGATTAAAACTGTGTGCCGGACCGAAACTCGAACAGAATGAAATTTTCACTCTGCAGCGTAGTGTGTGCTGATATGAAACTCACTGGAAGATTAAAATTGTGAGCCGGACCGAGACCGATACTCAAACTCTTGTTTTAGTGCCTCCCTTCCATTAAAAGGATAGTGGGCATCTGTTTCCTTTGGACTCTGTACAATGATAAACGAAAATTACTCGTCTCCTTCTTCTGTACTTCGTAGCTGACATAATTCTGCTCTTATTATTTTACTAGGGTGTGAAGTTAGTTCTTCACACGCCTTCCCTTTGCAGTTATTCCGCATAATAGCGCTTCTGATTTCATGATCAAGGATGACTCTTGAATACACTGCATCACTCATTTCCGCGCTAGTTTGTAATGTTACGACACAATCTTCCCCGTGCACCTTCATGAAATATCACCCGTCCCACTTTACGCTGCTTTCTGTGTTCAAAGTTGCCCTTAATAATACAATGCACTCCACGATTTGAAATAGCTTTTGTTTAGTTCATTTTTTAAACGCTGAAAATGATAAGAACAAAAAGATACACGTCGTGTAGCTGTAAAGACTTCGTCCCCGCTTCCTACGCAAAGGATTAACTTCTGATCGTGTACAAGGAGATGCACAACACTCCACTGAAGGCAACATACAGCTTTCTCTTCTGTGTAGCCCTAACTACATTACCTTTCACCTGTGGCCCTAGAGTCTACCTAAAATCTCCGATCAATTGGCATCTACAAAGCAGCAACCGTAATGTATTCAGGATCGGATAAACATGGAGTTGCAAAACTTACATGGTATTTAATTAGAAATGTAATTTAGCGATTTATCTTTTACTATAATGAAAAAGTATTTTTTGCTCTTACGAAAATTAATTTTTGCGGAATTGCGTTTATGTTTTTGCACATTTACTATTCAGTTGCCTTGTCTCGAGCTACAAATGCGCCAAATGCTATCTCTCCTCAGAGATGATGATGAGGTCCCATACCCCGAGGAGCGTAGGGGACGATGCGGGAGACCCGCACCGCTGTACTAAGCAAGGTCCTAGTGGAGGTGCCTTCCTCCGACGGTAATGGGGATGCATGATGATGATGACACAACACCCAGTCATTATGAGGCAGGAAAAATCCCTGACCCCGCCGGGAACTGATCCCGGGACCTAGTGCGCGGGAAGCGAGAACGCTACCGCAAGACCACAAGCTGCGAACTCCTCAGAGAAGCGCTCACGTATTTTCCTCGGAATCACTGTTGAGAACTGTTTTTTGTAATAACGAGGTGGTACATTTATGGCACTCTGATGTAGCAAATGTATTCAGTTATTGATGTGATATTAAAAGTTTAAGGTTAATCGCAACTTAGCGCTACTTATTTCTGTGCTGCTAAGTGATATCTCAGTTTAGCGGACAGATTTGTTAATATTTAGAAGAATATTTTTACTTAAGCTGTTGGCTGAGGAGAAAATCAGGAACTTTCACCCTTTCACTCTTTCACTTGGAGCAGCTGACTAGTTGTAGGCAACGCACACTGCATACGAGCGCCGCGGAGTGCTTATGCTCTGTCACCGCTCAGGGGCATAACCAACAATAAGACACCTCTAGCGTAGTCAGACAGTGTCAGCGAACATTTTGTCTCTAACAAACGTTGTTCTCCATGATGTGATCTATCACCCCGAGTTGTTTTATACAGAGACTTTGAAACACTCTTTTCGTACAGACTGAGTCAGCTGCCCCTGCCGATGGGTTTTATGCAACCTGCATCATCTTCAAATACCAGCAGCGAGATTTTTATATTCTCTCGCTCGCTACATGCAGACTATCAACCCCACAGAGAAAATGAACGAGACCTTTTCGCGGGAAGTTTAGTGCACTTAAACTTTGTACTGGGATATGTATTTGCTAGAGACCATAGTCTTCGAATTATTCAAGAAAAAGTGCCTTTCGAATGCACCTACCCTCACACACTCAACCCCAACGGTCAGATTTTCTAGTATATTTTTCAAGGCGCTCCCCCCTGTCACTGTACAAAAATCTGCAACTACACAAGTTATTTCCCACATTTGACCTTCTTTGGTCTTCATTGATAGGATTAATTTGCCACCAGCTTGCATGAACACGTAAAATTGTAAAACTGACGTTTGTGTTAATTTTACGTAATAGATTTTTTTAAAATTTTAGCAGCATAAAATAAACAATTACATCGTTGTATTCGTCAAGCCTTCAGACTAGGAAACTAATGAGCTTGTCAATGCAGTTAGTTCTAGCATAACATTTACAAAACTCGTTTTTTCCTTTCATTACCCTCACAGGCACGATAAATTAATAAATTTAACGAAATATCTGACTATGCTGGTGGCTCAATAGCTCAATCAGTAGAGACCAAGAAATGTCAAATATCAAGAATAGTTCATGTAGTCAGAAATGGTAGTACAGTTGGAAGAGGGACTGCCATGAACAATATATTTGAAAACCTGACTGGTGAAGAATGAGAATGGGGGTGGACCTGTGCTGGAAGGTCACTTTTGTATGCTTTGCTAGAATAACTCGAAAACCAAAGTTTCGAATGGAAACGTATCCCAGTGAATAATTTAACTACATTAAATTTCTTACAGAAAGTCCTTTTCATTTTTTCTGTAGGACTAGTAGTTTGCGCTTAGCAAGCGACAGAATGAAAATCTCGCCCGTGGTTTTTGAAGGCATTGTGGGTTGCATAAAACCTATTGGTAGTGGCAGATGAATCAGCTTGTATACTCTTTCTCTATCTGAGGCGGATTTTTGAGTGAACGAAGGAAAGTGCAAGTTGAAGAAGTTAATAACTGTCATCAATCACGCTAAACTTCTACCAGTTTTCCCCTCTCATGTTTGTAAAAACAGGAATCCACAAATTTCGAAGCCAGTGGAGAGAAGTGAACCTGTATGGAAGCACAAAAGTATATGCAATTGAGGTATTAGGTAGTCAGGTTTTCTAAGTAAGGAGATGAAATTTATGTGGGTTACAAAACATGATGAATCGAAATCCCGAATTCATATTCGCCAATTAAATAATTAAACAAATCTAACACCATACTTCCAGTGCCAGTTTAACTATTTCTGCACCTCGATTTTCTTAGAAGTCATCGATCCCCTCATAATTAACACACAAGTCGTCGCTGAAGTGGCGTCAGCTATCAAGACTTGCACTGGGTGACTGACTACCACAATTGACGTCTCTCGGCGAATAATGCCATACTATCATTTCGTTTCACTGCTTCCTCGACGAACAACTAGCAGTTGCAAGAAAGTTTAATGAGCGTACTTAAACGGCTGTTGGCGCGTAGCTGCGCAGATGGTGTATCCACTAGGGAAGTTATAATTTAATGCCGGCCGCTGCACCGCTGGTAGCTCCTGACGCAGGTTTATTTGGAACGCAGTGCTGTCAAGGTAACCGATAAACAGCGACTCGCCTGCTTAACCACGTATCTCACTCTGGACGGCGGAACTGAAAATAACTTCCGCCCCCTGCGTGTAATTTATGGCGTGGCCGATAATCTGCTAGAGTGGCCACTCCGACAAGCGAGCGGATCCAGCCGGCGCTGCTGCTCAAACTCTGACTACTGTTCCACCTCCAGTGGCGTTCCTGGAACTTGCAGCGCCTTCTCTTTAGAGGCGTACATGCGACTAATACATTTCACAGCATAATATGAAATTAGTCGCTTTCTACATCTACATATATACTCCGCTAGCCATCAAGTGATGTGTGGCGGAGGGCACAATTCGCGCCGAAGTCATATTCCCCCCCTCCCCCCTCTGTTCCACTCGCGGATTGCGCGAGGGAAAAACGACTGTCTGAACGTCTCAGTACGACCTCTTATTTCCCTTATCTTTGAATGATGATCATTACCCGATTTGAAAGTTGGTGATGATAATATATGTTCTGCATCCTCGATGAAGATTGGATTTCGGAATTTAGAGATCAGCCCCTTTACCGCGTCGTCTGTCTGCGAGTGTGTCTCACTTCAAACTTTCTATGAGATTTGTAACGCTCTCGCGATGGCTAAATGTACCAGTCACGAATCTTGCCGCTCTTCTTTGGACCTTCTCAATCTCTTGAATCAGACCCAACTGGTAAGGATCCCATACAGACGAACAATGCTCTAAGACTAGACATACTAACGTACTGTAAGCTATTTCCTTTGTTGAAGGACTGCATCGCTTCAGGATTCTACCAATAAACCGCAATCTAGAGTTCGCCTTACTCGTTACTTGTGTAATCTGATCATTCCATTTGAAATCATTCTGAATAGTCACACCCAGATACTTGACTGATGTTACCGCCTCCAAAGACTGATCATTCATTGTGTACTCATACATTAATGGGGATTTTCGCCTTGTTATACGCAGTAGATTACACTCACTAATATTGAGAGATAACTGCCAGTCATTACACCACGCATTTATTTTCTGCAAATCCTCATTGATTTGTTCACAACTTTCGTGTGATACTACTTTCCTGTAGACTACAGCAACATCGGCAAACAGTCTAAGGCTGCTGTCAATACCATGAACCAGATCGTTTATGTAAATCGTAAAAAGCAGAGGACCTATTACGCTGCCCTGGGGCACACCTGAAGTTACTCTTGTTTCTGTTGAAGTTACCCCGTCCAGGACGACATACTGCTCCCTGTCTGTGTTAGAAAACTTCCTATCCAACCGCATATGTCATCGAATAGACCGTAGGCGCGCACTGTGTCTAGCAAGCGACAGTGCGGAACTGAGTCGAACGCCTTTCGAATGTCGAGAAATATGGCATCAACCTGGGAGCTGGTATCTAGAGCCTGTTGTATATCATGCACAAAGAGGGCCAGCTGTGTCTCGCATGACCGCTGTTTCCTAAAACCATGCTGGTTTCTACAGATGAGTTTCTCATAGTCTAGAAAGGTCATTATGTCTGAACACAAAATATGTTCCATGATTATACAACAAATGGATATCAGTGAAATTGGCCGGTAATTATGTGCATCCGATTTTCTACCCTTTTTATAGATTGCTATGACCTGGGCCTTCTTCCAGTCCCGTGGAACTTTCCGCCATTCCAATGATCTCTGACAGATGACGGAAAAGAATGGTGCTACATTTGTAGCATAGTCAGCGTAAAATCTTACGGAGATACCGACTGGGCTAGATGCCTTTCTGGCGTCTAAGGATCTTAACTGTTTTACAATCCCAGATACACTAAACACTATGTCAGCCATCCTTTCGTTTGTTCGATAATTGAAAGGGGGGATGGTGCTGCAGTCCTCTATCGTAAACAAGTTTTTGAAAACTAGGTTTAGAATTTCGGCCTTCTGTTTATCATCATCAGTTACATTACCCGTACTGCCAGTGTATTGCCGCGCAGGACATAAATATGAAGAAAATGGAAATGGAAATGAGGAAGATGTACGTAAAAGTTCATATCAGGAGCACAGCGTTGCAATAAAACAATCCGTAGAATAAGATACTAGAAGCGTTTGAAGTCTTATGCTATCGAAGGATGTTCAGAATCAAGTAATGTCCGAAACGAGGAAATACTAAGAAGAAAAATTCAAGGAAGAATTGTGTGGGAGACCTTCATAAGAACACTAGAAGAAGATACGAGGGTAATCCAAAAAGTAAGATCTCCTATTTTTTCATAAGTACATAGACCTGTTTGTTTCTACAATAGTTTACATCAGTTTACAGTTGAACATTTAGCTATTTTTCCACATAATCACCATTTCTGTCGATGCATTTTTGTAGACACTGTGGCAGTTTTTGTATGCCCATGATATACCAGCTCGCCGTCATGCTGTTCAGAAAGTTATGAACCTCTTCTTTCACCTCGTCGTCGGAGCTGAATCGCTGGGACCACAATGAACGCTGACAGGTTATGTGAGACTCTGAAAAAACTCATTTCAGAACCGGAGAAGAGGAATGTTGAGCAAGGGCGTACACATTCTCCATGAGAACGCTCGCGCACACATCGCTCGGCAAACCGTTGCTCTCCTGCAACAGTTTCAGTGGAACATAACTACCCACCCATCCTATAGTCCTGACTTAGCGCCCAGTAACTATCACCTGTTCGCTAGGTTAAAAGAACAATTGGTCGGAAAGTGCTTCATCTCTGACGACGAGGCGAAAGAAGAGGTTCAGAATTTTCTGAACAGCATGGCGTCGAGATGGTATGCCATAGGCATATAGAAACTGCCACAGCGTCTACAAAAATGCATCGACAGAAATGGTGATTATGTCGAAAAATAGCTAAATGTTCAAGCTGTAAACTAATGTAAACCATTGTAGAAATAAACAGGTCTGTGTGCGTATAAAAAATAGGAGACCTTACTTTTGGGATTACCCTGTACAAGTGGGTGGTGTAACCTGAGACTTTTCTGAGACGTATAACCCATGCGGAGGAGACTTGTCATCTGGTGCATCCTTTCTCAGTAAGCTGTCACAAGAATTAAAAAATCTTAGCAGATAACCACGCACTTTCAAATCTAAACTGAAGTGTTTCCCCATGGTTCACACTCTCTTTTCTGTCGAACAACTCCTAGAAAATTTAAAATTTTAGTTAATTCCTGTGTTACTTTTTTGATTATGTTTATTTAAACTTACGGTTTGTTGTTTGCATAGGATTCATATACGTCTCATTTTATCTGTTATTAATCTTCTGCCATAATTTCAGCCTCTGACTCGTTCCATAACCATGGAGACCTGATCTTCAATTTGGATATACGGAACATGACATAAAAAGGAAAAGATAAGACAGAGGGTACTAAAATCTCTGCGCTTGTCTGCACGCAGCGAGGATAGCTGTACACATGAAAATGAAACATGTTCAACGGGATGAATGTCAAAGATACAACGCACGTCAAAGATACAATATTAGCAGTTCTAGGCACTGTGAGCTTTCCTAAGAAAGGCCTTGCAGGACATCATCTTTGTAATCAATAACTGGAAATTTAAGTGTTTGTGTAAGTTTCTTTTCCAGGTCAAGCTATAAGAGGTTTTTATATTTTTGTAGGGCAGTTAGTTCTAGTTACATTCTCAGTCAAATTTAGCTTTTCATCAATTATTATTCCTAGACGCTTTGCTGAAGGAGAGACGTTGATATTTATTCCATTTAGGGTTAAAGATGATATGGATTCACGATATTTCGGCCTAATGAGCCTAGAATATCGAACCAGTGCCGCTTGGGTTCTGGATGAGTTGAATCAATTTTGATAGAGCACGAAGATCGGTATTAAATTCTCGATAGCTATCTTCAGGTTTATTGGTTTTACATTTATATACACCTCGTGGTCAACAGTGCACATGAGCTATTTGCGGTTGGACAAAGCTGATGACACTTCATTGACGAACAGTAAAAGGAGTATAAGACCTAATACTAAACCTTGAAGGAAGCCAGATACTCCCTGCGTGCATTGTGACTTTATGGTGCCGGACGTGACACATTTCTGACAAGATGTTAGGTATAACCAAAACCACTACACTGCACTTCGTGTGATATTTAGGCTACTCAGTTTGGCAAGTAAAATGTCCAAGTCAACAATGTGAAAGGCTTTGCTGAAATATAAAAAGCAAATGATAGGTTCCTCCTGTGTATCCATGACAAGCTTCAGGTCAGGTAACGTGGTGAAATGTTTACGGAGCCTGATTGGTATTCGTCTAGTAAGATGTTTATATTTAGGTAGTTTGTTAGCTAGTCGTTGACTCTATATTCTAAGGTCTTGAACAATGCAGGAAGAACGCAAAAGGGTCGGTAAAAGAGGGTACTGTGGCAACATCCTTTTAAGGTAGTGGATGAACTATTCCCTGTTCCCAGGCCTCAGGGAAAACACTTACGGTTAAGGGGTGTTTGAAGACATCTGTTATAGTGGGCAGTAGTTGGCCAATAATAAGCTATGAGCCATCGTGTCCAGAAGATGCTTATTTGATACGCATTATGGCTTTTTTGACGGTATTGCAAGTTCAAAAATGTTCAAATGTGTGTGAAATCTTATGGGACTTAACTGTTAAGGTCATCAGTCCCTAAGCTTACACACTACTTGACCTAAATTATCATAAGGACAAACATACACACCCATGCCCAAGGTATTGCAAGTAACATGCTGTAGATCTAATTCTTCGTGGTCACAGTTGTTTTCCCATACGAAATAATCTATGAGTCTCTGTTTCATTTGTGCTTCAGTTGTGGTTGTGGAAATTTAGAAATACCAATACAGTTCACCGGCTCGGATAATGTGATCATCTGCAACTTTTACACTCTATGACAGAAAAAAAAGAACGAAAAACGACGCACCACCAATAAATTATCCAAATGGAACGGAAATTGATATATGTGATGCACATGTACAGACAAACAAAGGACAACAATTTCAGAAAAACTCGATGATGCATTCAAGAGAAAGATCCGCACAATATGAGCAAGTAAGTAAAACTTTAGTCCACGTCTGGCCTTTATGCAGGCAGTTATTCTGCTTGGCATTGACTGATAGAATTGTTGGATGCCCTCCTAAGGGATATAGTGCCAAATTGCGTCCAAACGCCGCGTTAGATCGTCAAAATACCGAGCTTACTTGCAGGCCCTGCCTATAATGCTCCAAAGTTCTCAGTTTGGGAGAAATCCTTTGACTTTGCTGGCCAAACTAGGAATTGGCAAGCATTAAGGCAATCAGTAGAAACTCTCCCCGTGTGTGGACGCGCATTATCTTGCTGAAATGTAAACTCAGGATGGCAAGGGTGCCTCAAGTGACAATCAAATGGGTCCAGCTATGAAATGAAATGGCACCTCAGATCATCACTAATGGTTTATGGGCCTTATGGCGGGCGACAGTCGGGCTGGTACCTCACCAGTATCTTCGGGGGTATCCAGACACGTCTTCGGCCTGTAATCTCATGACTAGAGCAGTATTGTCTTCATTGATGAGCCCAGCTTTGAAATGAACCCCAGTGGCTAGCAAAGGCGTCTCTGCAGATGCCTCAAACAATGGTGGCACACCAACCTGCCTGTCTCCCTCCATATGGGCCAACAACCAGGAATGATGCAGTGCCATTCTGGAGTGCCATTTCATTTCTTAACAGGGCCCATTTCGTTGGCATCTGCGGCTCTATTACTGTGACGATGTTCTACATTCCGCTTTGTTGCCCTTCAGAAGTGACTATAGTTTGCCTTGTCCTTCGCTCGTTGGCCTGACACCACCACAGGTTACTCAGCCTTAACACCAAGAAGTCGCCGGCCGTTTTGGCCGAGCGGTTCTAGGCGCTTCAGTCCGGAACCGCGCTGCTGCTACGGTCGCAGGTCCCAATCCTGTCTCGGACATGGATGTGTGTGATGTCCTTAGGTTAGCTAGGTTTAAGTAGTTCTAAGTTCTAGGGGACTGATCACCTCGGATGTTAAGTCCCATAGTGCTCAGAGACATTATGTGTGTGATGTCCTTAGGTTAGCTAGGTTTAAGTAGTTCTAAGTTCTAGGGGACTGATCACCTCGGATGTTAAGTCCCATAGTGCTCAGAGACATTTGAACAATTTTTGAACCAAGAAGTCGTGCCGCCCTGACGGTCTTAAGTCACAGGATCCGCTTCACTACCACCCCTTGTAAAGTTGGGAATAGGAACCTTTTCTTCCCTCGGAGAAGGCACACTAGTGTTTTCCGTCCTGGTCCACAAAATCATGAAGAGGTTGTAGGTCTCAGAAGATATCATTTCGTTATTCATAGCAACGTGCCGCCATTTTTATTCAACATAAGCTGACTTCCATCACATTGGAAACGGCCTTACGCAGATTCAGTGCAGTTTTAGTTAGGATTCTTAGCGATAGTGCGCTCATGGCTACTTCGGTCGTTTTTATTACGCTATTACGTTACTTGCTCCGCAAACACCTGGTACCACGACTGGTTCAGTGCTGACGCGGTAAGCGCTGTTGCGCTGTTCCTGTTTTTGCGATCTTGTCTTTAACTTTTGACGGCTGGTCACATTCTACATCTACATCTACATCCATATTCCGCAAGCCACCTGACGGTGTGTGGCGGAGGGTACCTTGAGTACCTCTATCGGTTCTCCCTTCTATTCCAGTCTCGTATTGTTCGTGGAAAGAAGGATTGTCGTTATACTTCTATGTGGGCTGTAATCTCTCTGATTTTATCCTCATGGTCTCTTCGCGAGATAGACGTAGGAGGGAGCAATATACTGCTTGACTCTTCGGTGAAGGTATGTTCTCAAAAGTTTAACAAAAGCCCGTACCGAGCTACTGAGCGTCTCTCCTACAGAGTCTTCCATTGGAGTTTATCTATCATATCCGTAACTCTTTCGCGATTACTAAATGATCCTGTAACGAAGCGCGCTGTTCTCCGTTGGATCTTCTCTATCTCTTCTATCAACCCTATCTGGTACGGATCCCACACTGTTGAGCAGTATTCAAGCAGTGGGCGAACAAGCGTACTGTAACCTACTTCCTTTGTTTTCGGATTGCATTTCCTTAGGATTCTTCCAATGAATCTCAGTCTGGTATCTGCTTTACCGACGACCAACTTTATATGATCATTCCATTTTAAATCACTTCTAATGCGTACTCCCAGATAATTTATGGAATTAACTGCTTCCAGTTGCTAACCTGCTATTTTGTAGCTAAATGATTCGCAGCACATTACACTTGTCTACATTGAGATTCAATTGCCATTTCCTGCACCATGCGTCAATACGCTGCAGATCCTCCTGCATTTCAGTACAATTTTCCATTGTTACAACCTCTCGATACACCACAGCATCATCTGCAAAAAGCCTCAGTGAACTTCCGATGTCATCCACAAGGTAATTTATGTATATTGTGAATAGCAACGGTCCTATGACACTCCCCTGCGGCACGCCTGAAATCACTCTTACTTCGGAAGACTTCTCTCCATTGAGAATGACATGTTGCGTTCTGTTATCTAGGAACTCTTCAATCAATCACACAATTGGTCTGATAGTCCATATGCTCTTACTTTGTTCATTAAACGACTGTGGGGAACTGTATCGAACGCCTTGCGGAAGTCTTGTTATTTAACGGTAGGACTTCATTTCGCTTTTCTGATTACCAATCTCTAGGGACTGGACGATTTGTCACTTGTGATTTACAGTGTTTACACGTATTTTTCTTTTCCTACAGCAAAGCGGCTGCGAGCCAAGTAATCCAGAATTATGGCTTTACTTCGTTCCAGTTATGTAAGAAGACTACGTCCAGTTAGAAGGAAGGTCAGCGTTGGACGTAATTTTGATGGTTTATTGACAGGAAAATCGATTGTCAATCATATAATGATCACCTCCAGTGCCTATGAGTTTTAATTTGTACACTATGTAAGTAGGCTGTTTAGGTTTTCTTATTGATAACGCCACATAGCGCTCTGTATGAAAAATCACTGGCTGTGCAGTGCGCAGTCTGTGGCTAGTTTGCATTGTTGTCTGCCATTGTAGTGTTGGGCAGCTGGATCTGAACAGCGCGTAGCATTGCGCAGTTGGAGGTGAGCAGCCAGCAGTGGTGGACGTGGGGAGAGAGATGACGGAGTTTTGAAATTTGTAAGAACTGATGTCATGAACTGATATATATATTATGACTATTAAGGTAAATACATTGTTTGTTCTCTATTAAAATCTTTCATTTGCTAACTGTGCCTATCAGTAGTTAGTGACTTCCGTAGTTTGAATCTTTTAGTTAGCTGGCAGTAGTGGCGCTCGCTGTATTGCTGTAGTTCGAGTAACGAAGATTTTTGGTGAGGTAAGTGATTTGTGAAAGGTATAGGTTAATGTTAGTCAGGGCCATTCTTTTTTAGGGATTATTGAAAGTCAGATTGCGTTGCGCTAAAAATATTGTGTGTCAGTTTAAGCACAGTCGTATATAATTTTTCTAAGGGGACGTTTCAACTAAAGCACTGAGATGATCGTTAAGTGATTGAAAATCGATTTTGCTGTCAATAAACCATCAAAATTACGGCCAACGCTGACCTTTCTTCTAATTTCACGTATATGGTCGTTGTGCACACAGCATTCTATGGAGTCGCAAAACAATAACACTACGTCTCATCAATTCTGTTTTAAACGGACAGTGTACTGTGATTCTCTTTAGACTGCTATCTGTTATTTGTCTATAGCTTTCCCCTTGTCCCATCATTCTTTGTATCATTAATTCTGGCAGTCGAAGCAATGCAGTAAGAGAGCTTATCAGTTGTCTCCGCGGTCATCGGACAGAAGGTTGGTAGATGAGAACAAGAAAATGGTGAGAGGCAGAACAGAT
Organism: Schistocerca gregaria; assembly: GCF_023897955.1. Taxonomy (NCBI): domain Eukaryota; kingdom Metazoa; phylum Arthropoda; class Insecta; order Orthoptera; family Acrididae; genus Schistocerca; species Schistocerca gregaria. The sequence goes on from NC_064923.1 coordinate 569,391,998, forward strand.
GATTCTCATATTCATTCCTTGCCCCAAAGGCAACGTGACACAGCATCTACAGTGGGACCTCTGCTACCGCATCTAGCAAAAGATATCGCCACAGTAGAAGGAACAACAGAGGGGAAACATAGTGGGAGTAGACGAAGACTGGTTTGTGCCAAACATGTCTTAGAGTATGCTGGCTGTGACTGTAATGTGAAGATCAAGATATCAGCACAGAATAAGATGGAGAACAGCGCCACGTAGCCGAAAGAATAATGGCAACATAATAAGAATTCAAGAAAAATAAACGGGAACTTATGTTTCATCAGTTAATATACTAGATGGCAACAGAGCGTTTTCTTTACATCTTTGCTTAGTTCAAGGGCTGAATCGTAATCAAAGGTAGTTAGTCAAAAGATGATATTTGTAAGAAAGGGCAGATAAAATTTACCAGCGAAAAACATTAACTTTTGATTAGGCCAAAGAACGACCTAACTTTAGAAGTGGATACAGCACAGTGGGACATTTTCAAGACGTGAACGAAATTATACACTCCTGGAAATGGAAAAAAGAACACATTGACACCGGTGTGTCAGACCCACCATACTTGCTCCGGACACTGCGAGAGGGCTGTACAAGCAATGATCACACGCACGGCACAGCGGACACACCAGGAATCGCGGTGTTGGCCGTCAAATGGCGCTAGCTGCGCAGCATTTGTGCACCGCCGACGTCAGTGTCAGCCAGTTTGCCGTGGCATACGGAGCTCAATCGCAGTCTTTGACACTGGTAGCATGCCGCGACAGCGTGGACGTGAACTGTATGTGCAGTTGATGGAATTTGAGCGAGGGCGTATAGTGGGCATGCGGGAGGCCGGGTGGACGTACCGCCGAATTGCTCAACACGTGGGGCGTGAGGTCTCCACAGTACATCGATGTTGTCGCCAGTGGTCGGTGGAAGGTGCACGTGCCCGTCGACCTGGGACCGGACCGCAGTGACACACGGATGCACGCCAAGACCGTAGGATCCTACGCAGTGCCGTAGGGGACCGCACCGCCTCTTCCCAGCAAATTAGGGACACTGTTGCTCCTGGGGTATCGGCGAGGACCATTCGCAACCGTCTCCATGAAGCTGGGCTACGGTCCCGCACACCGTTAGGCCGTCTTCCGCTCACGCCCCAACATCGTGCAGCCCGTCTCCAGTGGTGTCGCGACAGGCGTGAATGGAGGGACGAATGGATACGTGTCGTCTTCAGCGATGAGAGTCGCTTCTGCCTTGGTGCCAATGATGGTCGTATGCGTGTTTTGCGCCGTGCAGGTGAGCGCCACAATCAGGACTGCATATGACTGAGGCAAACAGGGCCAACACCCGGCATCATGGTGTGGGGAGCGATCTCCAACACTGGCCGTACACCTCTGGTGATCGTCGAGGGGACACTGAATAGTGCACGGTGCATCCAAACCGTCATCGAACCCATCGTTCTACCATTCCTGACCGGCAAGGGAACTTGCTGTTCCAACAGGACAATGCACGTCCGCATGTATCCCGTGCCACCCATTGTGCTCTAGAAGGTGCAAGTCAACTACCCTGGCCAGCAAGATCTCCGGATCTGTCCCCCATTGAGCATGTTTGGGACTGGATGAAGCGTTGTCTCACGCGGTCTGCACGTCCAGCACGAACGCTGGTCCAACTGAGGCGCCAGGTGGAAATGGCATGGCAAGCCGTTCCACAGGACTACATCCAGCATCTCTACGATCGTCTCCATGGGAGAATAGCAGCCTGCATTGCTGCGAAAGGTGGATATACACTGTAATAGTGCCGACATTGTGCATGCTCTGTTGCCTGTGTCTATGTGCCTGTGGTTCTGTCAGTGTGATCATGTGATGTATCTGACCCCAGGAATGTGTCAATAAAGTTTCCCGTTCCTGGGACAATGAATTCACGGTGTTCTTATTTCAATTTCCAGGAGTGTATAACACAGCTACGAGTGCGAATTACCATTTTGTCTTAGATTCCTAGATTTTGAGAAAGATTTTAACTCTGTCTCAGCAAGACCTATACGGACAGGCCCTCAAAAGGAAAGCATTAATGCAGCTGTGTCAGTATACTGGGGAATATGAGTGTGTTCAGCACGTCAATGCTACAGTACTCATTAGAATTCGTCAAGATAGTGACAAATTCTGTTTTGAAGCAGAATTTATATGGGGAGGCTCCGCGTTATCCAAACTATTCTCGTGTCCCTTCGAGCCATGTTCAGCAGTGAACGCGAGGTCCATTCCAACGTACACGACTGGAGAACCGGGGTACTCTAATGAACTGCTCTGGTATTGCAGTATTGCTTTTACCCCCAATCGACAGGTGGTCAAAAGATTACTGAGAAGGAATTTTTTTGGCAATTTAAATTAGCACAGTTGTACTTTTATGTGTTTCTTACACGAAATAAATAAATACTGCCACAATCCTCAGGGGAGTTCTCATTTAGAACCCCTTCTGTTGCTCCTGCCATTTTAATTTCTTGTCAGTGGTGAATGTGAGGTGTTTGGCTGGATTTGATCCACTATTAGACATGGCAGGTGAAGTTTCGGTGTTTATCCTCGCCCGGCTCTTGTAGGCGGCACTGAGTACAGGAGAATAGTGCTCCATTGTGGTGCCACGTCTCTGGCACATGCTGAGGCTCGCTGATACGCGGCCCTCTGTTCCGTAGGCGTATATCTCACCCCTCTTGATGGTGGGCGGGAGCTCGGAACTGCACTTGAGGCTGGGCGTGTGAATGGTATCCCTCTCCTGCTCCTGGTGTTGGTAAAGGTCTCTCTCTCTCTCTCTCTCTCTCTCTCTCAGTCTCTATCTGTCTGCTGGCGACACCCACATGCTCTCTCACACGGGCTGCGTGGGAGAAGTGCCAAGAGACAGGCACTTCACTACCAGAGTAGCTAGCACAACCTACGGAAGTTCTTAACACCGCGCTAAAACACATTTTGACCTTATCGTCAAGGACTACTTAAAACTGCGGGTCGGCGAAAAAGCCGTGTGACAGGTCGGCTGATTAAACCCTTAGTCACGTCTGTATAGCTCATCGTAAATACTTAGGAATCAGAACGGAGGCCGAGCGTCAGACCCGAGCTAATCGAGGGCTACTGACGTTGGTCGTACGGTGCCCGTTAAAAAATTGAGGTCTGGTCTAACGTTTTGCTTTTCTCAGTACTGGTAGAGTGACAGGAAGAGTGCGTAAGGACCTACGCCCTAAAACGAAGGAGAATCGATATCTGCGTGCTGCGAGGAACAAAACGGAGTGCCTCAAAGTCACGTGACTTCGACAACGGGTATAAAACCGTATACGGTGGCACCCCAAAACCAATAAACAATGTTGGACAGTCTGTTGCGGAGAAGTTCCGGGACTCTATTGATGGAGTAGGGCGATTAAGTCACAGACTCGTGAAGAAAGTTCTGGTCACAGATATCCGGGAGATCCACATTACCTCACGTGAAATGAATAGAAAAGAATATTGAAGATCTGTTTGATGACGATCAGTTTGATTTCAGGAAAGGTAAGGACACCAGAGAAGCGGTTCTGATGTTTCTGTTGATAAAGGAAGCAAGATAATAAAAAAATGCTTCAAATGGCTCTGAGCGCTATGGGACTTAACCTCTGAGGTCATCAGTCCCCTAGAACTTAGAACTACTTAAACCTAACTAACCTAAGGACATCACACACATCCATGCCAGAGGCAGGATTCGAACCTACGACCATAGCCGTCGCGTGGTTCCAGACTGTAGCGCCTAGAACCGCTCGGCCACTTCGGCCGGCCGAAGCAAGATAAGAGTCAGGACACGTTCATAGGGTTTGTCAACCAGGAAAAAGCGTGTGACAGTATAAAATGATGCAAGATGTTCGAAATTTTGAGAAAATAGGGGTAAGCTAAGCTATAAGGAAAGAGGAGTCATATACAGAAAGTAGAAAAACCAAGAGGGAACTATACGACTGAAAGATCAAAAACGAAGTGATCGGATTAAAACGGGTGTAAGATTTGGTCTTTCACCTCTGCTGTGCAATCTATACATCAAAGAAAGGTTCAAGATTGGGATTAAATTCAAGGTGAAAGATTATCAATGGCCATATTCGCTGACGACATTGCTATCCTCAGTAAAAGTGAAGAACAATTACATACCTGTTGAATAGAATGAACAGTCTAATGACTACAGAATACGGACTGAGTGTAAGTCGAAGAAAGACGAAAACAACGAGAAGTAGTAGAAATGAGAACAGAGAGAATCTTAGCATCAGTCTTGTTGATCACGAAGTAGGCGAAGTTAAGGAATTCTGCTACTTAGTCAGCAAAATAACCTGGACGGAGCAAGGAGGACACAAAAAGCACACAAAAAGCACTGGTAAAAAGGGCATTCCTGGTTAAGACAAGTCTGTTTGTGTCAGATATTAAATTTGAGGAAAAAGTTTCTGAGTATGTACTTTTGAAGGAGAGCATTTTATGGTAGTGAAACATAGACTGTGGGGAAATCGATGCAAAAGAAAATCGAAGTGTTTGAGATGCGATGCTACAGAAGAATGTCGGCAATTAGGTGGACAGATAAGGGAAGGATTGAGGTGGTTTACCGGAAAATCGGCAACGAAAGAAATATATGAGAAAAACTGACAAGACGAAGGGACAGAATGATAGAATATCTGTTAAGGCAACACGCAATAACTTCCATTGTCCTAGAAAGAGTTGTAGAGGGTAAAAACTGTAGAGGAAAACAGAGGTTGGAATACATCCAACACGTATTTAAGAACGTAGGCTGAAAGTGCCAAAAGGCTATCGACGTCATGGCAGAAACGGGGGAAGCGCAGTTAATGAAGAAGGTAACGGTGTATTAGATTTAGCTTAAGTTCACGGTATACTTATCACAAACTCGTTTTTCAAGAAGCGAACCTCGCCTCATTGGACGTACCAGAGTAGCAACATCATCATCCTTCTTGAGGGAAAACGTGATCAGTGACTGGTTATAGATGCAAAGACCATTTTTCATGAAACATGGGATCCTCAACACTGCCCACTTGTAGTTCGAACGTATATCAAACGGACGGCTCGGAAGAAGAAAGAACGAAATGGTCGAGCATCGATAAAATGGTGGTGGTTCACAGAAAGAGAGAAAAACATCATCCCAAACGTAACTCTTCCGCTTATTACTGATGTCGAAAGAACATGAATGTATTAAAAGTAACTGTTCAAGCAGGTAGTCGTCAAACAATAGCTACGTCCAGACATGACAATACTTTCGAAAACAACTGCAAACGTGATTCAAAGTAGGCAGTTGCATCAGCCACATCAGACCATTACAGTGAGAACTATGAAAGGCTTGACACAGTGGCTGGTAAGCGTGATATCGATCACATAGCAAAGGGGTGGCATTGGTGTACAGCAGCCAGAGAGAAATTCCGTAGCATCATTAAGGAAGAAGGTGAACTTAACGTTGATTAAAACAAGGCAGCAGACTGGGTCATATGATGTACCAGGATATCTTTGGAGATCAAGGCAGAGGGAGGCATCTGAATGGCTGACAGATGTCTTCAACAAGATAACTGCTGAAAAGGAGGAGATACCAACAGAGGGGACATGTGCAGTACAGTCCCAATTTAGAAACAAAGGGGGGGGGGGCGGTTCAGTGTGCCAACTACCAATTTTCTATCATATATAATGCAGATCTCAGAGCGCAGCACAGACAGCAGGATACGCAAGGTTGTCAGTATTATCACCAAACAATGTGGCTTTGTGAACCGCTGGAGGACCACTGATGATGTCCACGCAAGTCGCTTGCTTATTAAACAACACTGAGAGAGGTCTAAGTATCTTCATTTCTCTTCCCTTGTCCTTGTCCTGGAAGAGGTTTTCGCCGTAGTTCTATGGACTCTTATACTCTTTCGCCCTCCGAGTGCATAAAGTTCCCGAAGAAATAACTGAATGTGTCCGGTTGCATTACCATAATCTTAAAAGTCGGATAAATTCTGCTTCTTGGGATATCAGGTGACTTTCCTGTTTCCGTCGGTCTCAGTTAGGGAGCTGCTCTTTTTCCCCTGGAGTTCATCATAATAATGAACGTGGCCACCAAATATATTGAGAAATTAACACCTTGGACCTTGCTGTATACTGACGTTTGACTGGCTACTGAAGACAAGAACGTCCTTCAACGGCGAGCCGAAGCATGAAAGAACCCCTTGAACAGTCTGGACTACTCCTCGACATAAAAAACCTGAACACCCGTCAACAGATGCAAATAATGTAAAAATAGATCGGTTTGTTTCTACCATGGTTTACGTCAGTTTACAGCTTGAACATTTAGCTATTTTTCGACATACTCACCATTTCTGTAGATGCATTTTTGTAGACGCTGTGGCAGTTTTTGTAAGCCCATGTCATACCAGCTCGCCGTCATGCTGTTCAGAAATTTATGAACCTCTTCTTTCACCTCGTCGTCGGAGCTGAATCGTTGGGACCACAATTAACACTGACAGGTACTGAGACTCTAAAAAAAACTCAAACGGGTAATTCAGAACCGGAGAAGAGGAATGTTGAGCAGGGGCGTACACATTCTCTATGACAACGCTCGCCCACACATCGCTCGACAAACTGTTGCTCTCCTGCAACAGTTTCAGTGGAACATGATGACCCACCCACCCTATAGTCCTGACATGGCGCCCAGCGACTACCACTTGTTCCCTAGGTTAAAAGAACATTTGGCCGGAAAGCGATTCGTTCCGACGACGAGGTGAAAAAAGAGGTTCATAACTTTCTGAATAGCATGACGACGAGCTGGTATGACATGGGCATACAGAAACTGCCACAGCGTCCCAAAAAATGCATCGACAGAAATGCTGAGTATGTCGAAAAATAGCTAAATGTTCAAACTGTAAACTGATGAAAACCACTGTAGAAATAACCCCCCTCTATGTATTTATAAAAAAAATAGGAGACCTTACTTTTCGGATTACCCTCGTATATAATTGCCACGTATGGAGATAACGGATCAGCATACTCTGAAAGGAAACTGACTGGGATACGGTCTGGTCTGCAGGCCTTGCTTTTATTAAGCTACTAATCACTCTCTCGAAGGGTGTGTACACACCAATTCGGTGTAAGTGCTCAGAAAAGGGACCATGACCTGTGATTAGCCGTACTGTCCCACGGTTTCGTCCCGTGGAGAGTATGTAATAACTTTTCAGGACTTTCCACTTCTTTTTTTCACTCTTCTCTGTAAAATATGCTGTACGATATTTCCGACAATATGGGTTTTATAGCGTGGCTTATAGATAAATCTGATAGTGTTGGACGTTTCATTGTAATGAACGACCTCTCGCTCACATGAAAAAGGGTATATAATTTACATAACCTTCTAATGCTGATGTTGAGTCACGTGAACAAGTTGGGCAGTATGTTCGTCTCGGTAGGTGCGAGGTCAGCGCGGCCGATTATCAAGCAAAGGGACTCAGGTCGGATGCCCGACCCGGTTTAAGATTTTCCTCCTCTCGGGGACTGGATGAGGTATTTGCCTTACGTTCGTATGGTCATAACTGACTTTTCGCTATTGGGATGTCTGAATGGGCATGCCCCGAAATCCAATGGAAAAGAAAAGGTTGGGGAGTATGTGACGCCCGTAATGAGGAGGTGAGTGGGAAATTCCTCTGATAGAAACGCATTTTATGATGAACGGCATATGCCGTCTGCTGTGTGTCCCGGAAGCTGTGTCTCAGCGCGCTCGGCTATCCATGTGGGTCTCATACATGAATGATAGTGGTCGTAACAAAAACAGGACTGACACAAATCCCTGAATCCGGGACTTATGGCGTAGAAGCACGCAGCTACGAGGTCGGTGGAACAAGAGTGAAAACAAATAAGAGACGCTTCGAACTGGACTGTGTACGCAGAGCTTTCCAGCTGAAGCAAAATAAGCATCGGCCAGCGTTGGAGCGGATTGTGGCGATTACTGAAACGTCGACTGCTTACATCATTCTGAGAACGCACAGGAGCAAGTTTTATGTCAAGCCTCATTTCAGTGACATAGAAAAACAATGAGAAAGGAAATTAGATCTTTTAATGAGTATGGCTCTCATCTCCGGTTAACTGCTTACTTCGACTCCTAATTCCACTGTTAGTAGAGACATCTATGCGGTGTTGGATTTGTGAAAGTGGTGTGCTGTTTCAACGCACCTGCCTACAGTTTGACCTCCGATGCCTATATGATATCAGTGGCCTACACTGACCAGGTGGTAAGTAATGTTGTACCGGTTAATTGAAAATACGAGTCAGGGCATATTCGAGGCCCCACTTTCCAGTTAGATGCACAGCTCTTTCAGGTCACTGACAATGTTTTATGCTAGAAAGCAGCGGAATAGTTTCTCGCATCCTTCCCCGTGATCACTTGTTGCATAAAACACGGATACTTTAATGCTCTATAACGGCACATTCATGTGAGCATTCTATCGTGATAACAACACAGTATACTGCTTTTCTGTTGTCTTTTTAAAAACATTCTGCTGACAGCTTATGTACGAGGGGCGTTCCATAAGTAATGCAACAACTCTTTCTTTTCGATAGGTAGGTTGGTTTTATTCAGGATTCCAATGTGACATATTATTGCCCACTCATTTGGCTAAAAAACGGCCATAATCTCCATTCAAAGCGATGGCCTTACACGGCTTGATTGGTAAGACCTGTATGCCCGCATGGGACCATTCTACTGCTCGATGTCGGTGCCAACGTCTTACTGCATCAGTACTCTCCCCATCGTCCACGTTCTGCTTCCCGCGGAGTGCATACTTCAAGTGTCCAAATAGATGGAAGTCTTCTGTTAGGCGGCGAGGAAATCAGCTAGCACACACCTTTGAGTACCCCAACTGGTAGACGAGTATGTCAGCTATACCAACAGAGATGTCCAGTTGTGCAGCGAGGTGCTTGACTGTGATCCGACGATCACGTCGAATGAGAGAGAAATGATTGTTATATCAACACCCTAACCTGTCGACAGGCGTTGCTATACATCAACGGGACAGTAGAAAATGTGTGCCCCGACCGGGACTCGAACTCGGGATCTCCTGCTTACATGGAAGGATGCTCTATCCATCTTTTTTTTTCTATTTTTTTTCTTTTATTCATTTTGTCCGGTACTGTTCGTTGTGTTTGGTCTGGGCGGACGTCACAAGACATGCGTTCAAGTTGATCGTTGATTCTTTTACTCAGTTTTTTATTACAAAGGGCGAGCAGCCCTCTGACCGAATACGCTGAGCTACCGTGCCGGCTATAATTTTGTTCGTTATTGTTCGTTGTATTTCATCGTAGTGAGCCGGCCGTGGTGGTCTCGCGGTTAAGGCGCTCAGTCCGGAACCGCGCGACTGCTACGGTCGCAGGCTCGAATCCTGCCTCGGGCATGGATGTGTGTGACGTCCTTAGGTTAGTTAGGTTTAAGTAGTTCTAAGTTTTAGGGGACTGATGACCACAGATGTTAAGTCCCATAGTGCTCAGAGCCATTTGAACCATTTGAATCATCGTAGAGTACGTCACATGACATCCGTTAAAGTTCGTTTTTGACCCATTCAATCAGTTTTTTTTTTAATTATTATTACAGAGTGCAGCCAGCTCTCTGACCGAACACGCTGAGCTACCGTGCCGGCATCCATCTGAGCCACCCAGGGCACAGAGGATAGTGCGACCACAGGGATTTATCCCTTGCATGCTTCCCTGTGAGACGTACATTCCCAACTTAATGTCCACATACTACATTCGTAGTGCCTCTGTCCATTACACTCACTACTCGCGGCAGACAATCTTACCGAATCCCGTAAGAGTTCGGGGCAATTCGTGTGCACGCAACACAGAAGAAGAAGGTCAATGGCCGGTTATCCTTAACTGTATGAAGATGGTGTCTGTTCTTTGGGACATGTCCGAAAGAACAGATACCACCTTCATATCGAATGAGAATGTCCGCACGTTCCAACATTGCAGAAGTCACAGCTGTGAGTGGCCAGCCGGAACGCGGGAAATTGGATAGGTTTGCGCGAGCTTGTTGCATTGATGACAGACGCCTCACCTAACGACACATCGTGTTGCTGATCACTGTCAGGTCTCCGTAGACATTCTTCAAGCGCGTATGAATATCTGCGATGGTCTAGTTTTCCGCTGAAAGAAAAATTACAGCTCTCTGCTTGGAAAGCCCCTCCATTTTGGAGGCTACGTATAGCGCTGCCACCTACCGGAACTTCATGAAACTACTGCTGAAGCGGGAATATTCCACGGTGTCCCACAACAAATTCCGCACTTTTTTTATCTTAATTGGCTGAGAAAAAATATGTGTTGCATTCGCCCCTCGTATTACAATCTTTCTGTCGAGGGGGCAACGACACTCCACATCTACATCCGTGTTCCGTAAGCAGCTTTACGGTATGTGGCAATTGTACCAGAAACCTGCTTCCACCCAGTCCTATTACGTTCGTCAATGGCATGTGTAAAGAGACACTGTGGGTTTCTCTAATTTTAATGCGCCTGTTGGAGGGACTAATATATTTTGCAGCTAGTTTTGAAACTAAGGCTCTACGAGTTTTGGATCCCTGTCGCCGTGAACCCAACGCCTTTCTTGTAACGTCCGCGACTGCAATTTGTAGAGCATGTTCGTGGCACACCCACGATGACTAAACAAGTGTGTAGCGCGTTGTAGCTCTTCTTTGAATCCCATCTATCTGTTTTGCTAATCCAACTTGGTGAGGGTTCTAGACCGACGAACAAAACTGAAAGAGCGAGGATTTTGCAAGAGACGTGTCACGTCAGTGAATTTCACTAAATGAGAATTTTTCAGTCTACCATCTAGCTTAACCACGTCTTGTTTCACGACTACATCTACACTCTTCAAATCATTATCAGTTGTGTGGTAGCGGGTACTTTTTATTTATACATATATACCCCGTCAGTCATAAACGTTTTGAGACTGGATTAATAAAAAAATTGAGAAAAGTTATTACGATGAGTTTAATGCTCCAGGTGTTCTACATGTTCTCTCTGCATTTGAGCATTCTGCACCAAACGTTCATACAATCATGAACTGTGTGAAACTGTTAGAAAAGTCCTTCTTTGGGATGTTACTCAACTTTGAGATGTTATTTAATTTGAGTGTCACATTGGCTTGAATGTGTTTCCAGATGTTAGTTCAAGGTCCTACCGTAGTTACCGCACTGACGTTTCTTTTACGTCATAAATGAAATCAGTTCAATTTTTTTTTCGATTTGACAGTGTACATAACCCTTATATATTATCAAAAGGGATTACGTATGAATGTGTGTGTGTGTGTTTGTGTGTGTGTGTGTGTGTGTGTGTGTTTTACGCATCTCGTCCTAAACCACTGGACCGGTTTCAACAAAAATTCCTACGCATTTCACTTACTAACTGGAAAGAATCGCTGTGGGGATAAGAACTACCTGCCTATCGAAGCTATGGGGGTGAAAAAGAAATGAAGCCAGCGACGAGCAAATACCCACCTCTCAATCAAACAGTATTTCAGCACGATAACACTCAGTGACTTGCAACAAACTTTACACGTAATTTCAAACACTGACGATACTCTTTTCTCTCTGACAACCCACACAAAATGATGAAAGAGAAAACTTTTCTTGTTTATTACATTTTCGCTATTCATACAGCACAACTGACGCATCAGATAAGACGTTTTAATTTATAGTTTCTTTACTACAAACTGTTTCCGTACCATATGTTGAAGACAGTATTCGTATATACCACTGAGTGTACCTGCAGAATTGTAACACTGTACGACACATAGTTCAAGAGATGCGATACAAAAACACTGAGGTGCGTGAAAAACTGCTGTCCCATGCATGACGTTTAAATTTGTTAGTTCTTTATTACAAACTGTATTCGCAGCACATTTCGCTGAAAATTGTGCATATGCTGCTGAATGTACCTACAAAAATATGTCATTAAAGGCTCATAGTACAACTTGACCAAAAGAAGGCTTCCATTGGTAGGACACAATCTGAGACATCAAGAGATCACCTGTTTAGTATTGGAGCGAAGGCTGGAGGCTAAAAGTCGTAGAGGGTGACCAAGAGATGAATACAATAAACAGGTTCAGAAGGAAATAAGTTGCAGTGGTTGTTCGGAGGTGAAGAGGATCGCACAGGATGGAGTAGCAAGGAGAGCTGCATCAAACTAGTCTTCGGACTGAAGAGCACAACAACAATAGGTCAGGAGACATGACTTCACATTCTGAGGTGCGTGAAAAACTATTCCATCATGTACGACGTTTTAATTTATTACGCCTTATTACCAACGCTATTCGCAACACATCTCGCAGACAGTATCCACTTATGCCGCTGAACATTGTACAACATATTATACGACACGTAGTTGGGGAGATATCTTGTCATTAACGTTGAGCTGTGTGAAAATGAAACTGAAAGGCAAAATTCGTAGTATAGGTGAAATATATTAAATATATGTGAAGTGTGCTTACGCGGATAAAGCCACGGGAGAAAAACTCCTCCTAAACTGCTAGTTCGACTTCAGCCAAACTTGGTACACGTTATTATTTGTTATATGGAAAGAAATGCTGTGGTTATAAGAAGCAAAACCTCCTATTGGCGTCTGAGGGATTACGTGGGGAGAGAAGAGAGGAGGAAGATATGGACAGTCAGGGATGGGAAGGAGGAGATGGACACAGAAAGAGGGGGGAGGGAGGAAAGTAGTTGTAGATGAAGAATATTGCGTATGCTTTCGCAGCATACCACAATACGGGCAGAAAGACGCACTGCATCTTGTAACGGGATTCCACACACAGGAGCTTTCAAATGACAGCAAACATCAATCTATTGGCTTCCCGAATGGAGAAGTTGAAGGCCAGGGCGTTCTCCACCTCTTCCTATTTCTCTGTCTCGTAACCTATGTAGATGAAATAAGGGGGAACGTAGAGATCTGAGGCTACATGTAACTAACGCTAACACGAAAGTCGCGTGACAACATTATCCTCGCGGAAGTAGAGCTCAAACCACTGGCGGTGAACCTAAGAATTACAGTTTTATCTGACACAGAACATTACATTTAAGAAAGAGTTTCATATGGAATGATGAGAAGTTCTGTTTCTGTGCGTTTCCCTGATTATTGTGATCTGGAGAGTTGTAGGAAACCAACTGTAACATGGAAATTAAACGTTTCCGGTCCTGCATCCCTAAAAAACACACTGCCTGGCAAAAAACAGTGAAGCACCCAGAAGACATGGTCGGGTGACAGTGCAGATTCGCACACCTAAAGATCATCGGCGGGAATGTAAATGATTATAGCTGCAACTCTCTTTGACAGGTTGAATGGCTGTTTGTGTGTAGTGTTTTTACCAGATCTTGTAGAATATACTAAGGCATGAACAGCGTCAGATATTAAGTGATCACCGTGAAGGACACGGAAATGACGTGTACTCGTATGAGACGGCGTTATCAGCACCTACAAAGTTTGAAAGCGGCCTCATTGTAGGTCTCTATTTGGCCAGCTAGTCCAATACTATAAGTTTGTAGTGTATACAGATGTGACAGTGGCTCGATGTTGGACTGCATGAGAGGATCGCTGTATTTTGCACTAAACACATGGTAACACCCTCACATCTGCAGGTACCATCCAAGAACTAGTGCCAGACTTCCTGCACTCTTCTCTATCGTCCCGCATCACTGGTCGGAGTCTAGCAGTAGCCATACTAAGGGATTACCCTCCCATGCTTAGATTGCCGTTACACCACGACACAGACGGCTGCATTTGGAGTGTCGTCGTGACCGGGAAGCATGGACTACTGATGCAAGGTGGAGCACTGTGTTTAGCGATTAATCGCGGCTCTGCACTATCCCGGATGAACATTTTTGGCGAGTATGTTGCCGTGCTGGCCGACTGGGGGAGAGTTACCATTCTTCGAATCATTTGGAGCGAGACGGCAGTGTGACTCCTGACGCCATGGAGCGGGAAGACAGCGAGTTTTAGTTCCAGTCACGACTGGCAGAGATTGAGGGAACTCTGGACGGCACAGCCGTACGTCACGGTCAACCTGCACCCTCATGTGTTTCCTCTCATGCGACAGTGTCGTGGTGCCATTTATCAACAGGACAACTCTCCGCCGGCCGCGGTGGTCTCGCGGTTCTAGGCGCGCAGTCCGGAACCGTGCGACTGCTACGGTCGCAGGTTCGAATCCTGCCTCGGGCATGGATGTGTGTGATGTCCTTAGGTTAGTTAGGTTTAAGTAGTTCTAAGTTCTAGGGGACTAATGACCACAGCAGTTGAGTCCCATAGTGCTCAGAGCCATTTGAACCATTTTTTGACAACTCTCTGACACACAAGTCACGTGTCTCTATGAACTGTTCACATGATTCTGAGCTACTCCAGTGGCCAGCAAAATCCCCAGATTTGTCCCCAATGGAACATGTGTGGGACGATCTCGGACGTCAATTACGTACCAGTGCCAGTATGCAGGATATTAATGAGCAGTTACAATCATCGTGGGCCAACTTGCCTCAGGAGAGAACACAAGGGTTTTATGACACCCTTCACAACCGAATCACTGCATGCGGCCAGGCCATAGGGAGTGCAATATCGTCGTGATAAGTGGCTTATACTACCAAGTTCTTTGTAAATTTGACTCGGTATTGTAATCACTGAGATAACGTAACACAACCTGTCAATTCATGATGTGTGTATTCTTCTTCTGCATGTGAGGAACGTGTCTGGAGAATTTGTACTTATATATGGAGAGGTGGCTGACGAAGGACCCGAAAGCAGGGGTAAGTGAGTCAAAGTAAAGCGCATTACACGAAAGATCAGTAACAGGAGCAAAAGATGAGGAGGAAATGAGGTGAGGGAGAGACAGAAAAATCGAGTGAAACTGTGAACTGAAAGGAATAAAGTGTGATGGGAAAAAGAAGGAGAAATGTAATTCGTAAATAAAAAATAAAGATCTGAGAGAACTTGGGAAAAAAACAACAGAAGTGGAAAAGAGAGGAAAGCTTAGACAGACCATCTCTCAAAAGGTTGGAGTCTGTCCCAACTGAATTTAATTAATTGTAATTTGATTCCCCAAATCGCAATAAAGCATTTCTGAACTCATGTCCGCGAAACATACTACGTGTTTCTATGTATAACACTAAGTAATGTTCTGTACAAGCTTAGCACCGTGCGAAGTGGCTAAGGTAGTTCTAAGACAGACACTGGACGCGTATTCTGTAGCACGGCGGCACGAATTCCTGTCCGTGGTTTACCTAAATCGCTTGGGGCAAATGCTGGGTTCGTCCTTGGCGAAAGAACTCGATCGATATCTTTCGCTATTGTTCCCCAATCCGAGTATGTAATCCGTCTGTAATGGCGTGTTCGACTGGACGTTAAACACAATATTTTATGTGTGACTCTATCTTTTTGTTACACGCTGTATACTACCTGATCAGCCGGCCGTTGTGGCCGAGCGGTTCTAGGCGCTTCAGTCTTGAACCGCGCGGCCGCTACGGCATGGATGTGTGTGATGTCCTTAGGTTAATTAGGTTTAAGTAGTTCTAAGTTCTAGGGGACTGATGACATCAGATGTTAAGTCCCATAGTGCTCAGTGCCATTTGAACCACTATCTGATCAAAAGTACTCGGACACCTGTTTATTACATTAATATGGTGTGCCTTCAACCTTCGTCTTTATGACAGCTTGAACTCTGCTGGGGCGCAGCCAGTGTAGTATGGGCTGCCATGCCTCCTCAAGAGACGTTACCAGGGAACGTAGGGACGTTAGGTGTAAGGGTCTGGAACGAAGGTGATGTTCTTTCTCACCCCAAAGGTATTCCATTGGGTTCACGTCCTGTCTCTGGACAGGTTCGTGCGTTTCAGAAATGTTGTTGTCCACAAACCATTGCCTCACATGCGCTTCTTTATGAGAAGTTCCACTTCCACGCTGACAGTCGTCTTCAACATGTTCCTCTGCTGTACGCAGCAGTCAGTGCTGCAAAATGCGTCCATGCTCTCCAGCATTTAGCATTTCCTTATGCCCACCCATTGCGGAGACCACAAATCAGCGACAAAAAAAAAAAAAAAAAAAAAAAAAAAAAACACACACACACACAATATAATACTACCTCCTCCGTACTGCACTGTTGGCAGCGCACACGATGGCACGTAAAGTTGTCGAGGCACTAGTCCAGCCCGAACCCTACCATCGGATTGCCGCCAGGTGTAGACTGATTCATCGTTCCGAATCACTGGTCTCCAGCCATCCACTGTTCAGCGGCGTCGCTCTTTGCATCATTTCAAGTGTCGCTTAGCACTGGCTACTGAAATACGTATATGCATTATAATGAGGTGCTCGACCATTGTAACTGATTGCTTTCAACTGCCAACAAACAATGATTGTGCTAGCTGGACCGCTGCTAACACTCTGCAAACCTCGATTCATTAATTAAAACTTCCGGGCTGCTGGCCGCTGTGGCCGAGCGGTTCTTGGCGCTTCAGTCCAGAACCGCGCTACTGCTACGTTCGCAGGTTCGAATCCTGCCTCGGGCATGGATGTGTACGATTTCCTTAGTTTAGCTAGGTTTAAGTAGTTCTAAAGTCTAGGGGACTGATGACCTCAGATGTCCCATAGTGCTTAGAGCTATTTGAACCGGGGCAAGAGGCCGTGGTCAAAAATTAGAAATTCTTCGATCACTGCCTCTTATACCAAAATTTTTTATTAATGAAGACGTCGGACGTGAAAGCCTACACGTTATGATGTGCGGAAAGAAATATAATAACTTTACGACAACGTCCATTCGGCATTGGCCACACTTTTACACAATCATAAATTCCGTTGAAAAGTGACAGTTATTGCTCAATCCCTCACACAGTTAAGTAAACTAACACCGCAGAAGTCACAGAAGGTTAATACACGTACCGTATTCCACTGCTTTCTTCTCCAGTATCGTGACATCCTTATTGTGGGCGAACATGCTACAGCATAGCGTGTTCAGGTTGGGCCCACGCTTTCTTGTTTACCTGCCGTGGCAAAACATCCACAAACGACATCGCCTACAGCTTGCCGTAAATTGCGTCCATACAATTGCAGAGCCCACGGCTTATCGTCCCACAGCAGCGCTGAATTCCTAAGCGTCTCGGTTTCGCCATCAGTTCATTACCACAGACTGCCAAATTTGTTAATCCACAATTCGGACCATCCGGACCCCAACCCTCTGCTGTTCTGTCCTTCTCGCTCGGTACTCTCTAACCCTCCTCTCCTCGTCGCCAGAGGGCCACTCGTCGCCAACTCGGCGCCTCAGTATCTCTGGCGAGGCCAATATCCACCTTAACACTCGCGGCCGGAACACAATGACCATAGCTCGACTGATTCCTTCCGCTGATTTCATTCAGTACTTGAGATCTGGTGAGTTTATCTGTTATTGTTCCTTCGTGTTCACACTTGACAATCACGTCACCAACTATCGAAGTGATCATTCATTGGTTTTGACAATTCGTGGTACACGTTATTTTAAATCGTACAATGGTACGATGTGACGTAGGAGTAACAGAGAACAGATTCGACATAAAACAAGATTTACGTCCTATACGAAAACGATAAACAAGACGAGAATGGAACACATCCTACACAGAGGTAGCATACTATAAAAATACTACTTGTTAACACAACAAGCATTGTTAAATCGACGTTGGTATACATTTGGGATATTCTCAAGTCATCCACATTAATGACTATATATCTAAATTGACAATAAAACGTTCTTTGTGTGTCCTGTGAGAACTGCTTCAAAAGCTGATGATAGAGAATTAAATATTGGTGCAGATATTAAGTACCATTTAGTCAGAAAAGGAGAGCAGTTCTCAAGAACCAGAGTGTGTATTATAGCCACAGGTATAAATACGCCAGTATTCAGTCACGTACATATAGGAGGTGCATAGTGTAACACATGTAGAGGGTGAGCGTTTAATATTCTGCAGAGTAGCAGGTGGGGATACGGTCAGTTAATTGAGCTTTTGGTCTTCCCCTGGCATTCTAACTACCAAGAGCAGCGCAGAGAGCTACATCTTGAAGTTGGCACTGTTGATGAGTTCACACAGCAGCTTATGCGTTGATATGTCGTAGGATGTAGCAATGTTTGGAGATGTTTGGGATCTGACAACCAAGAGCCTGAAGATTACGTGCAAGGACTTTTATATAGTACCTATTCCGAGCACTTGTAGAAATATGTGGTTTGGATATTCCTCCTCTCCGCAAACACAGACGGGTGGCGCTTGGGTTGAGCCGATAGAGGTGTTTGTTAAACTTCCAATGATTAGATTTCAGCCGTTCTATAATTGTTGTTGAGCTCCTCGATGTTTGTGCCTTATTATATCATGGTATAACTCGAAATGAAGGATGAACTAATGCGTAGTGACTGCCTTTGATTTTTGATGTCCGCCACCATTCCTCTTCCCAGTCCGAGGACAACCGCTTTCTGAGCATGGGGATCATATATGTGAGAGGGCTTCATGTAGGGATACATGCTCTCGTAAGGCATCAGCTTGTTCATTGGCAGGTATCTCAGAGTGATCTTTCGTCTTTAGAAGGGTTGAAATGCCGCTAGTGGATTTGTCACTCAGGTCACAACCAATGACTTCTTTTCCTTTCGTTCTGTCTGCTCCTTCCTCATATTTCTTCAGCTTTTCACTCAAACGCCATCGATGAAACAACACTCAATAATTTATTTATTTATTTTTATTACAGGGGGTGGCCGGTCCGCTGACCGAACCTGCTGAGCTACCATACTGGCAGGCTAGTGCTCGTTCCGAGTCACTGAGTTCTGCCGACAGACACAGTCTGCTCTTATTGCTTCTCTGTTGACAACACAATACGCCCTTCCTCCTTTTATACTGGTAGGTGGACCTATCGTGACATCAGGTGGTCATTTCTGCGTTACAGAGAGGTGTCTGGCTACTTTTGATAAGATGGTGAGTGTCTTAAACGGTAACAACGATACGACCACGTTTGGTGGCGCTGTTAAGCCATGCCAAAGTGTACTGCGAGCTATCACAGCCGGAATACTGCTTGTCTTAATAAAGTTGGGAGAGAGAACATTTCTCAACGATACCAACCTCTGACGTGGGTAACCCACTGAAGTACGCCGTACATCACAAGAGACATAAAACAGTCTCCCGAGTGTAATGTTTCTGTCCCAGGTAGAACCTGAATGAACAGAAATAAAGCCAGCAACAGGTTGAGCCCTGCCTGGCTAACAGCTGTGTCAGCATACGGCTGCTGAATGTGCGGAGAAAAGACCCTGACGGGTGAAAGGAACAGAATGCCTGCATATCTGACAGTTCAATGCACCCTCCAGGCGAAGCTCTGAAACAGATTTAATGGAGCCCCTATGCTGCTAAGATCCAGACACAGGCCTTGCTCGTGATGGATGAGTTCTGCTGAAAGAACTCGCCGATATCCGGTGGCCGGGGGGAGGGGAGGGTGGGGGCTTTGAAAGCATAGGCAGCTGTATAAAGATCGGGCTCAGGAGATCTGGGAGCCAGGAGAAAAGGTCTTGAGTTGTTTATAATGGTCCGTTAATCTATTTAGAGCTTACGAAATCAATTATAGAGCGATACATTGACTGCGTTACCACTTTATCTGGCATTCATACAGCCTGAAAAAAGTTTTGATTCAGTTCGAAGAAAACGTGTAATATCAGCTTTTGAATAGCACATTATTGATTTTCCCATGCTAGTGTAAAGGAGAACATCTATGTCAGTACTGCAGCTTCAATTACAGATCAATATACAGTAAAAAATTCGAAAATAAAAAGGGAGTATCAGACAAGGAGCTTCCATAATCACAAAAACTATTCTTAGCAATCTTAGATGACGTTTTTAGACTCTTTAACTACGAAAACAAAGATCGAATACATAGCAGTCGTGTAATCAAACCATTTGAGGGTTGTTTGTGGCAGTCTAATGAATTATAGTGGAGATGAATTAGAAAAACGAATGCAAGGACTTAATAGAGCTAGTTCGAAAGTAGACGTGAAAATCAATTACAGTAAGACAAAAACAATGTGCAGGCTAACTATAATTAAAGATAAACTTTCAAGCCACTGTAGAAATAACACCACTGGTCAGAATGACGTCAAATTCCAACGGAATGTTATCGGAGAAGGGGGAAACGTATGGCAGAGGGCGCTGTAAGCATCATAATTTAAAGGTGGTCGACTACAAATGACAAATTGATCACACTACAATGCCTATGATGTACGTTTGACGTTAAACAAGCTCAGTGTGCATGGGTGTACGGGCGTGTGATTGTTAATTACGTAAGCCCATCGACCAGGGCAAGATCATATCGCATCGGACGGGAAAAACCGGTTTTTCACTGTCCGGAAACCAATAACCGCATAAAAAGCATCAATCACATCGGTTTTTAATGATCCCCAGGCCAAAAACCCCATAAAAGCATCAATCACATCGGTTTTTAATTTTCCTGAGGCCAAAAACCGCGTAACAAGCATCCATTAAAATCAAATGAGATTATTAATTGCTGTGCGACTGGCGCAAAACGTGTTCAATATGCTGTCCACCGTTTACTGCAACAAGTTCAAATCGAGAAACAACATGTTCCACAACCGATCGAAGTGTTTATGGGGTCACGTTCAGAATGTGTTGCGCAATGCGTGCCTTCAATGCAGCTAAGTTTGCAATCGGAACACTGAATACAACATCTTACAGATAGTCCCACAGTCATAAGTCACACAGACTAAGATCAGGTGATCGGTACGGCCTGGCTGTAGGAAAATGGCGGCTGACAAATCTAGCATTTCCGAAATGGCGCTTCAGCAGCTGTTTAACTGGTTGCGCTAGGTTGCCTGAGAGTTCCTGCAACCAGGAACGTACGTGTACACCCCTGTGAAGGCGGCTGTTGTCATCTTGGAAGGCGGCAGTTTTTACTTGGTCACATGAAATGTTTTAAATGTTTAAATTAACATTCTGGTTCATATTCACAGTAACCAGTATAAGTAGGCCCGAGTAATGCTACTGAAAATACCCTCACTTCAAAGAAACAACTGCGGTCTGAAATACACCTTGCACTGTGGTTTAAGTGGAGGTTCTGGTCGAGAGACACGAGAAACGGGTGAAGTTTACAAATTTTTAATATAAGAACTGCTTTTATTAAAGTGAGGCTTTGCCATTTTCTTATACGTACACAACGGTGGATGCCTCCTAATATCGTTGCGAACTTCTTTTGCTCGGCACAGTGCGGTAAAATCGACGTGGACGAGTCGTTGGTAACCCCCTGCAGAAATATTAACCCGTGCTGCCTCTACAGCCGTCCATAATTGCGAAAGTGCTGCCGGTGCAGGTTTTTTTTGCGCTAACTGACCTCTCGATTATGCCCCGTAAATGTCAGATGCGTGGCCGAGCGGTTCTAGGCGCTACAGTCAGGAACCGCGTGTCCTCTACGGTCGCAGGTTCGAATCCTGCCTCGGGCGGGCATGTGTGTGATGTCCTTAGGTTAGTTAGGTTTAAGTAGTTCTAAGTTCTAATGGACTGATAAAATGGTTCAAATGGCTCTGAGCACTATGGGACTTAACTGCTGTGGTGATCAGTCCCTTAGAACTTGCAACTACTTAAACCTAACTAACGTAAGAATATCACACTCATCCGTGCCCGAGGCAGGATTCGAACCTGCGACTGTAGCGGTCACGCGATTCCAGACTGTAGCGCCTAGAACCGCTCGGCCACTCCGGCCGACAGGGACTGATGACATCAGCATTTAAGTCCCATAGTGCTCAGAGCCATTTGAACCATTTGTCAGATGGGATTCATGTCGGTCGATCTGGGAGGCCAAATCATTCTCTCGAATTGTCCACAATGTTCTGACATGGCACATTGCCGTCGTTGTTTGGGAGCATGAAGTCCATGAACGGCTGCAAACGGTCTCCAAGTCATCCAGTTGGACCAGAGGAACCAGTCCATTCCATATAAACACTGCATACACTTAATGGAGTCGCTGCCAGCTTGCACAGTGCCTTGTTGATAAACTGGGACCATAGCGTTGTGGGTTCTGCCCTACGCTCGAACCCTACCGTCAGTTCTTACCAACTGAAATTTGAACTCATATGGTCAGACCATGGTCTTCCAGTGGGCTACGGCCCAACCAGTATGGTTACGAGTGCAAGAGAGGGGCTGCAGGCGATGTCGTGCTATTAGCAAAGGCACTAGCGTCGGACGTCTGCTGCGATAGCCCATTAATGCCATATTCCGGCGAGCTGTCCTAACGGGTAAGTTCATCGTACCTTCCTCACTGATTTCTGCGGTTATTTAACACAGTGTTCCTTGTCTATTAACACAGACAACTGTACGAAGACGCCGATGTTCTCGGTCGTTAACTGAAGGCAGTATATTGCTCCCTCCTACGTATATCTCGCGAAGAGACCATGAGGATAAAATCAGAGAGATTAGAGCCCACACAGAAGCATACCGACAATCCTTCTTTCCACGTACAATACGAGACTGGAATAGAAGGGAGAACCGATAGAGGTACTCAGGGTACCCTCCGCCACACACCGTCAGGTGGCTTGCGGAGTATGGATGTAGATGTAGATGTAGAAGGCGACGGCCAGTGTGGCCGTGCGGTTCTAGGCGCTTCAGTGTGGAACCGCGAGACCGCTACGGTCGCAGGTTCGAATCCTGGCTCGGGCATGTATGTGTGTGATGTCCTTAGGTTAGTTAGGTTTATGTAGTTCTAAGTTGTAGGGGACTGATGACCACAGATGTTAAGTCCCATAGTGCTCAGAGCCATTTAACTGAAGGCCGTCGGCCACTGGGTTGTCAGTGGTGAGAGGTAACGCTTGAAACTGGTATTCTTGGCGCGCTCTTGACACTGTATATCTCATAATATTAAATTCTCTAACGATATCAGGAATGGAACGTCCCAGGTATCTCCAACTACCATTCCCGTTGTGCGGTCATAATCACTTAGGAAACCTTTTCACTCGAATCACCATTGTACAAATGACAATTCCGCCTACATTCACTGGCAGTAGAAGCTGTCCTGGTTTGAAACAGATTGTCGTTACAATCCAGCGAGAGGAACGTCTGCAACGCAGCATTATGCAGGGCTATTCAAAAAGAAGGAACAGATTTCAAGCACTTATCGCTTACAAGCTACAAAAGATAGAAACACAATTCCAAAGTTCCTGGAAAGAGAACAGTTCAAACAAATTCTTATGTATTCAGTGTGAGCACCACGTGGTGCACGATGAATATCAAAAGGGTGACTGATTTCCTCCCACTCACTGAGCAGCTGGACTCTCGTTATCGAATTCACAGCTTCAACAATGCGATGTCGCAGACTTTCAAGGGTGTCAGGCATAGGGGGGATGAAAAACGGGTCTTTTACATTACCCCCCAGATAAAAGTGATAAAGGTGTGAGGTCTGGGGAGATTGAAAGGGGAGAAGCAGAAGATGAACTTCGTCGCTGGTGGCTTCCCAAGTCTACAGACCTCACATCTTGTGACTTTTGTCTGTAGGATAACGTAAAAGACCGCGTTTTTATCCCCCATATGCCTGACGAAAATTTAATAGTCATGGATGACTGGAATTCGATAGTAGGAAAAGGGATAGAAGAAAGCGAAGTGGGTGAATATGGACTGGGGGAGAGAAATGAAAGAGGAAGCCGTCTGGGAGAATTTTGCACAGAGCAACTCTTAATCATAACTAACACTTGGTTCAAGAATCATAAAAGAAGGTTGTATACGTGGAAGAACCCTGGAGATACTAGAAGGTATCAGATAGATTATATAATGGTAAGACAGAGATTTAGGAACCAGGTTTTAAATTGTAAGACATTTCCAGGGGCAGATGTGGACTCTGACCACAATCTATTGGTTATGAACTTTAGATTAAAACTGAAGAAACTGCAAAAAGGTGGGAATTTAAGGAGATGGGACCTGGATAAACTGAAAGAACCAGAGGTTGTACAGAGTTTCAGGGAGAGCATAAGGGAACAATTCACAGGAATGGGGGAAAGAAATACAGCAGAAGAAGAATGGGTAGCTCTGAGGGATCAAGTAGTGAAGGCAGCAGAGGATCAAGTAAGTAAAAAGACAAGGGGTAATAGAAATCCTTGGGTAACAGAAGAAATATTGAATTTAATTGATGAAAGGAGGAAATATAAAAACGCAGTAAATCAAGCAGGCAAAAGGAAATACAAACGTCTCAAAAATGAGATCGACAGGAAGTTCAAAATGGCTAAGCAGGGATGGCTAGAGGATAAATGTAAGGATGTAGAGGCTTATCTCACTAGTGGTAAGATAGATACCGCCTACAGCAAAATTAAAGAGACCTTTGGAGAAAAGAGAGCCACTTGTAAGAATATCAAGAGCTCAGATGGCAACCCAGTTCTAAGCAAAGAAGGGAAAGCAGGAAGATGGAAGGAGTATATTGAGGGTCTATACAAGGGCGATATACTGGAGGACAATATTATGGAAATGGAAGAGGAGGTAATTGAAGATGAAATGGGAGATATGATACTGCGTGAAGAGTTTGACAGAGCACTGAAATACCTGAGTCGAAACAATGCCCGTGAGTAGACAACATTCCATTAGAATTACTGACAGCCTTGGGAGAGCCAGTCCTGACAAAACTCTAACATCTGGTGAGCAAAATGTAAGAGACAGGCGAAATACCCTCAGACTTCAAGAAAAATATAATAATTCCAATCCCAAAGAAAGCAGGTGTTAACAGATGTGAAAATTACCGAACTATCAGTTTAATAAGTCACAGCTGCAAATACTAACGCGAATTCTTTACAGACGAATGGAAAAACTGGTAGAAGCCGACCTCGGGGTAGATCAGTTTGGATTCCGTAGAAATATTGGAACAAGTGAGGCAATATTGACCCTACGGCTTATCTTAGAAGCTAGATTAAGAAAAGGCAAACGTACGTTATTAGCATTTGTAGACTTAGAGAAAGCTTTTGACAATGTTGACTGGAATACTCTCTTTCAAATTTTGAAGGCGGCAGGGGTAAAATACAGGGAGCGAATGGCTATTTACAATTTGTACAGAAAGCAGATGGGAGCTATAGGCGTCGAGGGACATGAAAGAGAAGCAGTGGTTGGGAAGGGTGTGAGACAGGGTTTTAGCCTCTTCCCGATGTTATTCAATCTGTATATTGAGCAAGAAATAAAGGAAACAAAGGAAAAATTCGGAGTAGGTATTAAAATCCATGGAGAAGAATTAAAAACTTTGAGGTTCGCCGATGACATTGTAATTCTGTCAGAGACAGGAAAAGACTTGGAAGAGCAGCTGAACGGAATGGACAGTGTCTTGAAAGGAGGATATAAGATGAATATCAACAAAAGCAAAACGAGGATAATGAAATGTAGTCGAATTAACTCGGGTGATGCTGAGGGAACTAGATTAGGAAATGAAACACTTAAAGTAGTAAAGGAGTTCTGCTATTTGGGGAGCAAAATGGAGTGTTGCCATGTAAGGAAGTGAAACATGGACAATAAATAGTTTGGACAAGACGAGAATAGAAGCTTTCGAAATGTGGTGCTACAGAAGAATGTTGAAGATTAGATGGGTAGATCACATAACTAATGAGGAGGTATTGAACAGAATTGGGAAGAAGAGGAGTTTGTGGCACAACTTTCCTAGAAGAAGGGATCGGTTGGTAGATCATGTCCTGAGGCATCAAGGGATGACCAATTTAGTATTGGAGGGCAGCGTGGAGGGTAAAAATCGTTGAGGGAGACGAAGAGATGAATACACTAAGCAGATTCAGAAACATCTAGGCTTCAGTACGTACTGGGAGATGAAGCAGCTTGCACAGGATAGTGTAGCATGGAGAGCTTCATCAATCCAGTCTCAGGACTGAAGACCACAACAACAACAACAACAACATGCCTGACACTCTTGAAAGTCTGCGACATCGCATTGTTGAAGCTGTGAATTCAATAACGAGAGTCCAGCTGCTTCGTGTGTGGGAGGTATTTATCGTATAACACATGGTGCTGAATCTTTCTTTTTCCAGGAACATTGGAATTGTGTTTCTCTCTTTTGTATTTTGGCAGCAATAAATGTTTGAAATCTGTCCCTTCTTTTTGAATAGCCCTGGGATCGAGACTGAAAATACCGCTTCAGTTGTAAGTTTTTCTTTCTTTGCCGTTCTTCAACCACGACCGTTTCCGGGCTATTATATGCTCATCATCAGGCGTGATACTGAAAATATACAATAGATCGAAGCTCATAATAATTTTATACGCAGTAGTAGACATGAGACAACAAAAAAGTACCAAATAACATTTTTAGAAAACTGCGCTCGGTCTAGGTACAGTAAAATAATTCAGTGCCAAAATGACAACTTATGCATGTAAATATTTTGTTGAGCCCCACCTACATAGGTAGGAATGATCATCAAAATAAAATAAGAGAAATCAGAGCTCGAACAGAAAGGTTTAGGTGTTCGTTTTTCCCGCTCGCTGTTCGGGAGTGGAATAGTAGAGAGATAGTATGATTGTGGTTCGATGAACCCTCTGCCAAGCACTTAAATGTGAATTGCAGAGTAGTCATGTAGATGTAGATGTAAATCACTGATTCAGACTATTAAGGGCCAGGCATGGTTCCATGTTGTTCTTCCCGTCAATAGATGGCAGTACTTTTCCCAGTCCGGTTTACCAGTTTGCTTCCTTCTTCGTGTACGCTACCCCGTGCTCTGCGCTCGCTGGTGGTACACCGCGCTCTATACACCACATCGTGCCACTCGGGGTCAGAGCACAAAAAGTAACTGACCTGATGTTCATTCCATCTTTCTTTACCCAAGCAGCCATCCGCTGTCTTAGCCGGCCGCTGTGGCCGATCGGTGCTAGGTGCTTCAGTCCGGAACCGTTCTGCTGCTACGGTCGCAGGTTCGAATCCTTTGGCTCTGAGCGCTATGGGGCTTAACATCTATGGTCATCAGTCCCCTAGAACCTAGAACTACTTAAACCTAACTAACCTAAGGACATCACACAACACCCAGTCATCACGAGGCAGAGAAAATCCCTGACCCCGCCGGGAACCGAACCCGGGAACCCGGACATGGGAAGCGAGAACGTTCGAATCCTGCCTTGGGCATGAATGTGTGTGATGTCCTTAGGATAATTAGGTTTAAGTAGTTCTAAGTCTCAGATGTTAAATCCCATAGTGCTTAGAGCCACTTGACGCACTGTATTGACTCGGAAAAGGCACAAAATATCGATTTGTTTTCTTAACTTTTAATTCTCAACACAAGCTTCCCTGTAACACTCTTACAAGCTTTTTCAGACTGTTTCTGCCCATCCTGTACAGTGACCACTGTGCTTTGGCTAATATTTATTTCTGGCGATACTACAAAAATCAAATGCGCGAGCTTGCTCTAGGTGACTGTGAACAGGTGGGACGCACAGGGGCAGACAATCCAGCAAAGGGATAATTTTAGCCATGAGGGAGATGGGCGGCGAGTAACCCACATCAGCTGCTGCAGCGTCGGTTCGGTAAAATGTAACTGCATAGACCGTGACCGCTTTGTACTGGCGACGCTTGATAAACTTCGTCTGCTCATCCAGAACCAATCAGGTTTTCTGGCAATAATTAATCGTGTATTGGGGCAAAACGCGGACTCGAATTGTAGTGGAATTAGTGCAGACGGGGACAACAACATAAATCAGTTGCTAAATCGGGTTCATTAAGCAGTGCGTCGCGCGTAACGTTTTTGCCTGAATAATCACATTACGTACAGGCCGGCGCGTTCGTGGAGGGCTGCGCGCTTGCAAAGTGCGAACAGCTGCAAGCGAAACCCGGGCATAGTTTAGCGTTGCGTCCCAGTGACCGAAAAGCTTCCAGTAAACAGGTTTCTCCGGATAAGTATGACAGTTCTGCCTGAAACGTAGCTTGACGCATGTTGCTGTCGTTATTTCCTTCAGATGGTCACTCTCTTTAAATACGATGACGAGCTGCAGATGCACTGCCTCCGAATTTTTAAGCCTTTGGAATAAGACAAATGTTATTACCTCTAAATATTTATTCTGCATATTGTAACACGCGCGGCCGCACTAATGGGGGTGGGGTTACTTTAAACTGTTTCTCGTTTCGACCGTGTGCCCTATCCACACCACGCACCTGATAATCCCGTGGCTGTCGTACTGTCCTACTCCACACCGCTGCTGGCTGGCCTGAAATTATCTATCGAATTACGCTAGCGGCTTTAGGGGAGCCACTCAAAACACAACACTGTTCGACGTCTGGTACGAACAACTATATTCTGTGACGATTAAAGAAAAATCGCAGGTTGCGCTGTTAAACATTCTAATTCAGAAGTGTTATCCCAATTAATGGACGATTGTTGTTGTTGTTGTGGTCTTCAGTCCTGAGACTGGTTTGATGCAGCTCTCCATGCTACTCTATCCTGTGCAAGCTTCTTCATCTCCCAGTACCTACTGCAACCTACATCCTTCTGAATATGCTTAGTGTAGTCATCTATTGGTCTCCCTCTACGATTTTTACCCTCTACGCTGCCCTCCAGTACGAAATTGGTGATCCCTTGATGCCTCAGAACATGTCCTACCAACCGATCCCTTCTTCTGGTCAAGTTGTGCCACAAACTTCTCTTCTCCCCAATCCGATTCAATAATTCCTCATTAGTTATGTGATCTACCCATCTAATCATCAGCATTCTTCTGTAGCACCACATTTCGAAAGCTTCTATTCTCTTCTTGCCCAAACTATTTATCGTCCATGTTTCACTTCCATACATGGCTACACTCCATACAAATACTTTCAGAATCGACTTCCTGACACTTAAATCTATACTCTATGTGAACAAAATACTCTTCTTCAGAAACGCTTTCCTTGCCATTGCCAGTCTACATCTTATATCCTCTCTAATTCGACCATCATCAGTTATTTTGCTCCCCAAATAGCAAAACTCCTTTACTACTTTAAGTGTCTCATTCCCTCAGCATCACCTGACTTAATTCGACTACATTCCATTATTCTCGTTTTGCTTTTGTTGATGATCATCTTATATCCTCCGTTCAAGACGCTATCCCTTCCGTCCAACTGCTCTTCCGAGTCCTTTGCTCTCTCTGACAGAATTACAATGTCATCGGCGAACCTCAAAGTTTTTATTTCTTCTTCATGGACTTTAATACCTACTCCGAATTTTTCTTTTGCTTCCTTCACTGCTTGCTCAATATAAAGATTGAATAACATCGGGGAGAGGATAAAACCCTGTCTCACACCCTTCCCAACACTGCTTCCCTTTCATGTCCATCGACTCTTATAACTGCCATCTGGTTTCTGTACAAATTGTAATTAGCCTTTCGCTCCCTGTATTTTACCCCTGCCACCTTTAGAATTTGAAAGAGAGTATTCCAGTCAACATTGTCAAAAGCTTTCTCTAAGTCTACAAATGCTAGAAACGTAGGTTTGCCCTTCCTTAATCTAGCTTCTAAGATAAGTCGTAGGGTCAATATTGCCTCACGTGTTCCAACATTTCTACGGAATCCAAACTGATGTTCCCCGAGGTCGGCTTCTACTAGTTTTTCATTCGTCTGTAAAGAATTCGCGTTAGTATTTTGCGGCTGTGACTTATTAAAGTGATAGTTCGGTAATTTTCACATCTGTCAACACCTGCTTTCTTTGGGATTGGAATTATTATATTCTTCTTGAAGTCTGAGGGTACTTCGCCTCCCTCTTACATTTTGCTCACCAGATGTTAGAGTTTTGTCAGGACTACTCTCCCAGGGCTGTCAGTAATTCTAATGGAATGTTGTCTACTCCCGGGCCTTGTTTGGACTCAGGTATTTCAGTGCTCTGTCAAACTCTTCACGCAGTATCATATCTCCCATTTCATGTTCAATTACCTCCTCTTCCACTTCCATAATACTGTCCTCAAGTATATCGCCCTTGTATAGACCCTCAATATACTCCTTCCACCTTTCTGCTTTCCCTTCTTTGCTTAGAACTGGGTTTCCATCTGAGCTCTTGATATTCTTACAAGTGACTCTCTTTTCTCCAAAGGTCTCTTTAATTTTGCTGTAGGCGGTATCTTACCCCTAGTGAGATAAGCCTCTACATCCTTGCATTTATCCTCTAGCCATCCCTGCTTAACCATTTTGCACTTCCTGTCGATCTCATTTTTGAGACGTTTGTATTCCTTTTTGCTTGCTTCACTTACTGCATTTTTATATTTTCTCCTTTCATCAATTAAATTTAATATTTCTTCTGTTACCCAAGGATTTATACTACCCCTCGTCTTTTTACCTACTTGATCCTCTGCTGCCTTCACTACTTCATCCCTCAAAGCTACCCATTCTTCTTCTATTGTATTTCTTTCCCCAATTCCTGTCAATTGCAATGGATGATTAACAGTCCACAATGTCATTCTGACGAGCGTACGCGAAACCGACACGTCGTGGGTGATTGTTGATGATGTGGAAGCCGAATGAGGACACGAAAGTTCTTACGCTCGTCACGCACACACAGATATTTGGTACCGGTCCTCCTTGACACTAGTAATGTAATTTTCACACTGCTCGTAAAGTTAGTTTTTCAGTTCTCAGTTCTCACTTGTACGAGAGTGCTCGTAACCGTCGCGGCGCGGCTGATTGTTGATAATACGGAAACGCGATGACCGAACGCACGTCCTCACGCTCGCTACAAAAAACTGGCACTTGAGTGCACTCTTTTGTGGTAACTAATTTTTCTCTGATTACATTAGTTCATTCTGGGAGATCGAACACGGCGCGTATCATTGATACTGAACGGTGCGACACGCAACGAGAGGATACACAAATAGGTTATGGACAGCACTGTTCATTTTTAAATTACTTCTTGAGGCCGCACTTCCCTCTGAATAATTTGCACATTTTATCACTTTACTGTAACAACAAGTGTTGCGACACTTCAATTTCCATACTAACAATGCCTCTCACATGCACAGCTACACACAACACATCAGTTCCGTGTCCCGCACTCGACTCGGCAGGCGCGTCTGCCCGCAAAGATACTCCGCAACTAAGCCAGCGATATGACAATACGCTTACAATGTCCACATGTTCAACTCGGCGGGATTTGAGGAGGAAATGCACCTGAAAGGAATCCTGGAAACTAGAGGGACCAAGAGAGCTGTATCAAGATCAAGTAATATCAATGCCTAACGCATTCTTATACTACGAGGGTCGGTCAAAAAGTAATGCCTCCCATTTTTTTTCTACTTAAAAAAATTAAGTTAAGTGAAAAATTTCAATTTGGCGCCATTCCTCAAACCTTCTTCTGCAATCCACTGCAGTAGTAACTTTCTGTGTCAACAGGTGGCAGCACAGCAGAAGTTTGTAAGATCGCCGACATCGATGTTCGTTTGAGACAGCGTTGTGTGATTGAATTCTTGAATGCAGAAGGTGAAACGCCCATACGCATTCATGAAAGACTGAAGAAGGTGTATGGTGTTGTGACAGTGGATGTCAGCACTGTTAGACGATGGGTTCGTCGTTGTAAGGAAGCTGAAGGGCAAACACCGTTGACTGACGAAAAGCGGAGCGGCAGGCCGGTGAGTGCAGTGACTCCACACAACATTCAGCAAGTTGATGACATCATTCGTGGTGACCGTCGGGTGACTGCAGATGAAGTGTGTCGCATTATTTCTCTTAGTAAAGGCAGTGTGATCACGATTATTAAACAATTGGGGTACTCAAAAGTTTGTGCACGGTGGGTTCCAAGAATGTTAACCGATCAGAATAAAGAGGCAAGGAAAACAATAGCCTCCCAACACTTGCAGCGCTTCCGTTTGGAGGGAGATGAGTTTCTGAAAAAAATTGTGACCGGGGACGAAACATGGGTGCATTTTTTTGAACCCGAATCAAAGAGGCAGTCAATGGAGTGGCGTCACACAAGCTCGCCGAGGAAGAAAAAATTCAAAACTGTGCGATCGGCAGGGAAAGTTATGGCAACAGTTTTCTGGGATACAGAGGGTGTGATTCTGGTTGATTTTTTGGAGCAGGGATGCACAATAAATTCTGTTCAATACGTCACAACCCTCAAAAAACTTAAAGCACGTCTTCAGCGAGTTCGCCCAACAAAATCAATGGCAAATGTTCTGCTTTTGCATGACAATGCAAGACCACACACCAGTCGTCACACCTCTGACGAGATTGTCAAAATTGGATGGGAAGTTTTGCCTCATCCCCCATACAGCCCTGACCTGGCACCATCAGACTTCCATCTGTTCGGGCCACTAAAAGAAGCTCATCGTGGGATTCATTTTGAAGATGAGGAGGCCGTCAAAACATCCGTGCGTCAATGGCTTAGGAAGCAGAGCTGTGATTTTTACCATGCTGGGATACATGCCCTTGTTCAAAGATGGACCAAAACTGTAGAGATGGGCGGAGATTACATTGAAAAATGACAAAATGATCCTCAATGTTGTGGTTTTCAACCTATGTAATTGCATTTAAATTTCCTGACAATTAAACGTAGAAAAAAAAATAGGAGGCATTACTTTTTGACTGACCCTCGTATTATGCCGACTGTTTATCTCCGTGGGCTGGCCGCGGTGGTTTCGCGGTTCCAGGCGCGCAGTCCGGAACCGTGCGACTGCTACGGTCGCAGGTTCGAATCCTGCCTCGGGCGTGGATGTGTGTGATGTCCTTAGGTTAGTTAGGTTTAAGTAGTTCTAGGTGACTAATGACCACAGCAGTTGAGTCCCATAGTGCTCAGAGCCATTTGAACCATTTTTATCTCCATGGTAAATTGGCTGGAAAGTTATTTATTGTGCTGTGAGAAGTTGTAGATGCTCTGTCCCCTACTATGCTGTCTCGTGTGCGTGATCTTGCAAGGGCTGTAGGGAATATTTAGGTCACAGAAGCAAGACTGTGTAAATGGGCGTAAGAGAATTCAGTAACTGGTCAAAAAACTTGCCTTTGCTTGATTCCTGGTGTGCATATAAAAATCGTACTCCTTTAGAGAAAACCATCCCTCATGAAAATTGTGTGACATTGCTATTCACAACACCTGCAACCACTGGACAAATGCAGGCTCTGGGTGTTTCTTTTTCCCGTTCCTATAAAATATATTATCGCACTATCTGCGGCCACGCCTTAAAGGATAGACATTTTCTCGATAAGCTAACAACAAACCATCTCGCATTCGGTTTCATGTCATCGCATTGCTCGAGTTTTCATCACTCCGTTACACCAACATGATTCAATATGCATTCTTTGATAGTGGATACCTAGCTGAACATTCTGCACGGTTTGTAGCTCCCAAAGAGTTGAAATTTGATCTTGACGGTGCGAATCTTTGTGATCACTGTGGCAGACCATTTTTCATTCGGTTTTCGTGGTGCAAGGTAATTGTTTGATCTGAACGTTTCTTCAATGTCAACGATACCAATTTTGTGAAATGTAATACGTACATCCCACAGAACGTCTCTGCAATCGCCGGATATTCATTTTATGTTGCCCTCCTGATGCACATGGTGAGTCATTAGTGGCTAATATTACTTCTGCCATAAGCGCTATCATAACACTTTCAAATGGTTCAAATGGATCTGAGCACTATGGGACTTAACATCTGTGGTCATCAGTCCCCTAGAACTTAGAATTACTTAAACCTAACTAACCTAAGGACATCACACACATCCATGCCCGAGGCAGGATTCGAACCTGCGACTGTAGCATAACACTTTCAAATGAAAGTTATTAAGGATCAGGCATGATATTTTAATTGATTACTTCTTTACTAGTAACACTATTTGCGACATATTTTGTAACTGTGCTCACACGTACCACTGAATGTGCTTACTAAAATGTATCATTGGGCGACACATACTCCAGGATACATGACGTCACAGATGTTGCGAAAACAAAACTGCAGGGCGAAATTAGCTAGAGACAAAGGCGAAATATGTGTCCAAATACGTGTTAAATATGTTCAGTGTGTGTGAAATATATTTTGCCACGGGTGAAAGGCCCTTCCTAAACTCCTGGATCGATTTATACGAAACTTGGTACACGTATTGCTGTATGCTGGGTGTAAGAATCAACACCCTTCTAATTAGGTGGGGGTGATAACGCGAAAAGAGAAGAACAAGGAGAAGTGTACAGACAGAGAGGCAGAAGGAAGAGATGGACACAGATAGGGGTGAGGAAGAAATGGACAGAGAGGGAAGAGGAAATGGACACACAGAAAGGAAGGAGGAGATGAACTAATAGAAGAATGGAGTAAATACATATGCGGGCAACGCCGTTATTCAGATAGTTGATTAATAAAGAAACTGAGGGCACTGTCGTCGACCGAAGTAGGCTAAGGACTGCCGAAGGCGAGCGACAGGGGCCGGCTAGCTTTGCAGTCGGCAGCAGTCTCAGCTGACATCTAACCACGTCTCGGATCCGTGTCCATCTCGCTAGATATAATTATGCTTGCAGAATTCGACAACAGTAACGTTAATCAGTGTTCATAATTTCGGTTTTCCGAAAGCAATAAACAAGATTCGCAGGCTTCCCGATTTTTAATGCTTTCAGAGTGTACATCTACACATATAATCTGAAAGCCATTGCGGAGTGAAGGATACATCGTACCATTGTTGTGTAAAAATTTCCTGTCCTATTTCGTTCCCGTATTCAGCGACGGAGAAACGATTGTCTGTCTGGTTGTGTATACACCGTTATTCTGATGAAGCCTATTGTGGGGGTTCCTTTACTATCTGAAGGGCTTGAGTGTATTTGCGGGGACTTCAGCCTATCCCCATTGTGGTGGCAGACATATGCAATTCATGTTTGTTGAGCGCTTTGATTTTTCTGTAGCCAGTGACAGTGAAAGCACTACAAAAGACTTGCAAATACTACAATATTTAAAAGATATTGACAATAGTTTGGATCCCTTGAACAGATATCCAACTGTAATACTTTTTTTTTCCTTTGGTGGAATAATAATGAGGTGAAATAAGTGAAACATGAAAGACGAAATATTTGAACAATTACTGGTGTTAATATCAGTGAAATAAATGCCAGGTAAAATGTTCACTAGCTAGAGGTGTTTTATTTCAATAAATGTATTTTGAAGCCGGCCGCGGTGGTCTCGCGGTTCTAGGCGCGCAGTCCGGAACCGTGCGACTGCTACGGTCGCAGGTTCGAATCCTGCCTCGGGCATGGATGTGTGTGATGTCCTAAGGTTAGTTAGGTTTAAGTAGTTCTAAGTTCTAGGGGACTAATGACCACAGCAGTTGAGTCCTATAGTGCTCAGAGCCATTTTTTTTGTATTTTGAAAATACATATTTTGCACTTTTTATTTACGTGTATTTTGAATTTAAATACTATTATAAACTATTTTACAAAATCTTTTTTTTGTGGTGGTTCCTTTATTATATGAAGGATAGGTATATTTACAGTCCCTTCAACCTATCTCTATTGTGGTGGCTCTATTATTACATGAAAGACTGAGTTTATGTGAAGGTGCTTCAACCTTCAGTTCCGGAACGAGTAGTAAAAATATATTTACCTCGGGTGAACCAGCACTTTAAGGGGCCTATAATAAGAAACCCCTGGAAATATTACTTAATCAGGCTAAAAAACATGACTATGGACATAGAATACGAATATGACAGCGTAAAGAATTATCAAGTTACGCTTTCCAGGCATGACATAACTACAATGTGCACTGCCTGTCAAAACTAATACTGGTTTGCTGTTCCTGAAACAAAAACCGCATACTGTATTCAAGTGAAAATGAGATAACCTCCCTTCCATTTCGTCTCCTTTATAAAGACAACGACGAGCTAACGAGAGCAGCTAATACATATTCAACAAAGAATAATACAATCACTGCGCCACGTAGGAATCGCTTGGTCACTGTCTTTTGGAAGGAATCAGTTAATATTAGCTGCGGTAGACCTGCCTTGGCGCAAAACTATAAAGACGTCAGACAGGAATGAACACAAAGACTGGCGTGTTTATTTTATATCATTCTGCACGTTTTGGACACGGTAAAAGCGAGTTGTGGACTAGCGCCTCAATCGCTTTTCCATTCGACATTCACGTTCTTACATCGCCGAAGTTCAGTGCCGGGTAGCAGATCGAAAGCTTGATGATATGAAAGAGATTTTCGAAAATTATATATAAAGAGATTTTTTTCCCACTTGCCACCCTTCCCCCATTACCCATCAAACGTTTGTAATATATGGGGCAGGCCAATGAAAACGAGACACTTGGCAAAAAAAAAGTAAGTAATCTGTTTATTGTTTCAAAAGTAATCGCCATAACTACACTCCTGGAAATGGAACAAAGAACACATTGAAACCGGTGTGTCAGACCCACCATACTTGCTCCGGACACTGCGAGAGGACTGTACAAGCAATGATCACACGCACGGCACAGCGGACACACCAGGAACCGCAGTGTTGGCCGTCGAATAGCGCTAGCTGCGCAGCATTTGTGCACCGCCGCCGTCAGTGTCAGCCAGTTTGCCGTGGCATACGGAGCTCCATCGCAGTCTTTAACACTGGTAGCATGCCGCGACAGCGTGGACGTGAACCGTATGTGCAGTTGACGGACTTTGAGCGAGGGCGTATAGTGGGCATGCGGGAGGCCGGGTGGACGTACCGCCGAATTGCTCAACACGTGGGGCGTGAGGTCTCCACAGTACATCGATGTTGTCGCCAGTGGTCGGCGGAAGGTGCACGTGCCCGTCGACCTCGGACCGGACCGCAGCGACGCTCGGATGCACGCCAAGACCGTACGATCCTAGGCAGTGCCGTAGGGGACCGCACCGCCACTTCCCAGCAAATTAGGGACACTGTTGCTCCTGGGGTATCGGCGAGGACCATTCGCAACCGTCTCCATGAAGCTGGGCTACGGTCCCGCACACCTTTAGGCCGTCTTCCGCTCACGCCCCAACATCGTGCAGCCCGCCTCCAGTGGTGTCGCGACAGGCGTGAATGGAGGGACGAATGGAGACGTGTCGTCTTCAGCGATGAGAGTCGCTTCTGCCTTGGTGCCAATGATGGTCGTATGCGTGTTTGGCGCCGTGCAGGTGAGCGCCACAATCAGGACTGCATACGACCGAGGCACACAGGGCCAACACCCGGCATCATGATGTGGGAGCGATCTCCTACACTGGCCGTACACCTCTGGTGATCGTCGAGGGGACACTGAATAGTGCACGGTACATCCAAACCATCATCGAACCCATCGTTCTACCATTCCTAGACCGGCAAGGGAACTTGATGTTGCAACAGGACAATGCACGTCTGCATGTATCCTGTGCCACCCAACGTGCTCTAGAAGGTGTAAGTCAACTACCCTGGCCAGCAAGATCTCCGGATATGTCCCCCATTGAGCATGTTTGGGACTGGATGAAGCGTCGTCTCACGCGGTCTGCACGTCCAGCACGAACGCTGGTCCAACTGAGGCGCCAGGTGGAAATGGCATGGCAAGCCGTTCCACAGGACTTCATCCAGCATCTCTACGATCGTCTCCATGGGAGAATAGCAGCCTGCATTGCTGCGAAAGGTGGATATACACTGTACTAGTGCCGACATTGTGCATGCTCTGTTGCCTGTGTCTATGTGCCTGTGGTTCTGTCAGTGTGATCATATGATGTATCTGACCCCAGGAATGTGTCAATAAAGTTTCCCCTTCCTGGGACAATGAATTCACGGTGTTCTTATTTCAATTTCCAGGAGTGTATTAATACATTTGTCCCACAGTGAGACAAGACGGGTAGGGCCTCCATAGAAAAATGTTTGCGGCTGTCTACGGAACCACGACCGTACTCAGGCGCGCATCTGTTCGACCAAAGCGAATCGACAGCCATTAATGTCTTTCTTCACGGCTCCAAAAACGTAGGGAGAGATTGAGATTGTATGGAGGGTGTGTAACGCATCCTAGCAAACCTTCTGCAGCCTAATCTTAAACAAACTTGGCAAAATGCGGGCAGGCATTTTTCTCCAACAGAATTTTGTTCTCTGCCAACATATCTAGGCCTTTAGACTTGAAGGCGCGCGTCAACTTTTGTGAAATGCCCACGTACCACTGTGCGTTAATTGTGGATAGTGTTCCAGAAGGTCAGTGAACAGCGAGCCCTTGAAGTCAAACGAAAAGGTCATCATGACTTTCCCAGACTGGCGTGCCTGTTGTTTCGACGGCGCTGCAGAAGTTTCGCTGGGAAGCGATGACCATCTTGTCGCACAGTGGGATAAATGCATTAACAGTTACGGCGACTACTTTTGAAATAATAAACGTTCTCTTACTTTTTTCCATCTGCCTAGTTTTCATTTCACTGCTCCTTGCACTATGTCTAATCGTTTGTGAAGGTCCGATCGGTCGCAAAATGGACACCACCGTGAAAATCCGATGAAGGTTTGCACACATGTGTTGGGCATTATCTGTGTCGAACGCGTCAGATCGCTCTTTTCAGTTCTATTCTGCTTGTCACATACAGCTCCCACATAACAAAGGTTGGAGAACATAACAGAAGCTCCCTTCTACAAACAACTCATTTGTGAACAATCTGACGACTATCCTGCAACACGCGGACCTAGTCTTTTGTTTTCATCCAGTCTATAACATATTTAGGATCTCTATACAATATAGAAGGGAGAACCGATAGAGGTACTCAGGGTACCCTCCGCCACACACCGTCAGGTGGCTTGCGGAGCATGGATGTAGATGTAGATGTAGATTCTGGGTAGTAGACCGTGTCTCAGTTGGTGGAGGTTACTATGTTTGCAGAATTCAACAATAATATTTATGACGTTAGTCAGTGTTCATGATTTTGTTTTTTCGAAAAACGGTAAAAAGGGTTTGCTGGCTTCCCGATGTCTCAACGCTTTCGTAATACTAACCCGCCCGTTTCAGAATCTACTCTTCAAGCCACTGTAAGTGCATAATGGATGACACATCGAACCAATATTATAGATTGTCTGTCCTATTTCATTCGCGCATTGAGCGAGAAAAAAATGACAGTATGGTTGTACATGCTGTTATTCTGATGTCCCCATTGTGGTGATTCCTTTATAGTATGGATATATTTAAGGGCACTTCAACCTATCCCTGTCGCGGTGATTTCTGTATTATGTGGGGGGACTGAGTATGTTTAAAGGCAATTCAACCTATTCCTATTGTAATGGTTCCTTTATTAGATTAAAGACTGAGTATATTTAAGGTATGCAGGTCCACACTCTTCAGTTCAGAGCGCACATGACCACACAAAGAAAATAGTGTCTTCCGGCGAGTATGAGTGCCTGCTGTGAAATTTCGCCTGATTTCGTGCAGCTGATATGAGTAACTGCCATGCATTTCCTTCTTCATGACAATTCTCGGCCGCTCCTTCAGGGGTAATGAAGACGATCCTGCATCGTTTCCGACGGCAAGTGTTTGTTAGCTACCATACAACCTAGACTTAACTCTGTGTGATGTTCCTCTGTGATCAAATAAATCGCTCGCCAGTAGCCAATATTCCGATACAAACAACGAACTGCATGCCAGCGTAGACAACAGGCGGAAAGCGCAGGCGGCTGGCTTCTATGACGAGGGAATTGGAACGTTGATGCAACGTTACAAGAAATTTCTAAGTCAGAACGGCAACTATGTAGAGAAATAGCTGGGAAGTGCAGGTAACTGTTGCAAATAAAACATTTTTTGTTTTAACTGTGGCCACCATTCCGCGTCCGATCGGGTCTTATTAAACCAATAGCCCTATTACATTATCATAGGTTTACATTTGCAGTTTTGACAACACAAATAAATTGTCCACATGTCAACAACTTCGTTTCTCGACCTTTGTTCAGAGGATTTTTTTTTCTGTTTC
This sequence comes from Schistocerca gregaria, assembly GCF_023897955.1. Classification (NCBI taxonomy): domain Eukaryota; kingdom Metazoa; phylum Arthropoda; class Insecta; order Orthoptera; family Acrididae; genus Schistocerca; species Schistocerca gregaria. The sequence goes on from NC_064923.1 coordinate 569,431,810, forward strand.
TGTGCAGTGCTACTCCTCCTAAGAGTATGGGAAACGAAGCTACATAACATACTGTTTAAAGAAATATATTTTTAGCGGGAGCAGGCACCGCCTGTACGCAGAACAGTGACTGTAAGAAACAAAATTGTGGAGTAGCCACAAATCGCGTATGATTTCCGCAATAGGACAAATGCTGGTGGGGGTGGGGGGGGCAAATTATTTGCGATTTTTGGCTGCTCCACAATTTCATTAAAAATAATGCACTACTGCGAAGAGAAAAAATACGAGTACATTGAGCACGAATTGTATTTCTTGGGGGGTGGCTATAGTAAGGCGTGGCATGCATATAAAACGTGACTCTGGTATGTTTTCATTAATTTCATCCAAACTTGACACTCATATGCCATATAATCTGAAAAAAGGGTACTGCGGGAGTGGGCGTAGGGGAGGAAATGGTGTGACATCTAAGAATAGCTCTGTAACGCCTGGAGAATTGATTTATGCGGGCGTCCTGAAAAGTAATATCTCCGAATGTTTATGTGTGAAAACTCTTAAATTTCTTTTTAGAAATAAAACAGGCGTTATTAATATTCTACACCTTTATTCATCTTATCAACATATACAGGGTGTTAGAAAATGGTACCGCCAAACTTTCAGGAAACATTCCTCACACACAAATAAAGAAAAGATGTTATGTGGATATGTGTCCGGAAACGCTTAATTTCCATGTTAGAGGTCATTTTAGGGTTTCGTCAGTATGTACTGTACTTCCTCGATTCACCGCCAGTTGGCCCAATTGAAGGAAGCTAATGTTGACTTCGGTGCCTGTGTTGGCATGCGACTCATTGCTCTACAGTACTAGCATCAAGCACATCAGTACGTAGTATCAACAGGTTAGTGTTCATCACGAACGTGGTTTTGCAGTCAGTGCAATGTTTACAAATGCGGAGTTGGCAGATGCCCATTTGATGTATGGATTAGCACGGGGCAATAGCCCTGGCGCGGTACGTTTGTATCGAGACAGATTTCCAGAACGAAGGTGTCCCGACAGGAAGACGTTCGAAGCAATTGATCGGCGTCTTAGGGAGCACGAAACATTCCAGCCTATTACTCGCGATTGGGGAAGACCTAGAACGACGAGGACACCTGCAATGGACGAGGCAATTCTTCGTGCAGTTAACAATAACCCTAATAACGACAGAGAAGTTGCTGCTGTACAAGGTAATGTTAACCTCGTCACTGTATGGAGAGTGCTACGGGAGAAACAGTTGTTTCCGTACCATGTACAGCGTGTGCATGCACTATCAGCAGCTGATTGGCCTCCACGGGTACACTTCTGCGAATGGTTCATCCAACAATGTGTCGATCCTCATTTCAGTGCAAATGTTACGGATGAGGCTTCATTCCAACGTGATCAAATTGAAATTTTCACAATCAACATGTGTGGGCTGACGAGAATCCGCACTCAATTGTGCAATCACGTCATCAACACAGATTTTCTGTGAGCGTTTGGGCAGGCATTGTTGGTGATGTCTTGATTGGGCCCCATGTTCTTCCACTACGCTCAATGGAGCACATTATTATGATTTCATATGGGATACTCTACCTGTGTTGCTAGAACACGTGCCTTTACAAGTACGACACAACATGTGGTTCATGCACGATGGAGCTCCTGCACATTTCAGTCGAAGTGTTCGTACGCAACAACAGATTCGGTGACCGATGGATTGGTAGAGGCGGACCAAGTCCATGGCCTCCACGTTCTCCTGACCTCAACCCTCTTTACTTTGGTTTATGGGGGCATTTGAAAGCTCTTGTCTACGCAACTCCGATACCAAATGTAGAGACTCTTCGTCCTCGTATTGTGGACGGTTGTGATACAATACGCCATTCTCCAGGACTGCATCAGCGCATCAGGGATTCCGTGCGACGGAGGGTGGCTGCATGTATCCTCGCTAACAGAGGACATTTTGAACATTTGAGAAGTGGCAGAAGCCCCCTCTCATATTTCTATCTTGCTCTGGGTAATTCGATTTTCCTCTCTAACTGCATGCGGTGAAAAGTTGCTATTCCTTCACAAGCGGACTTCCCACGCAGCATCTCTCGTCACCCGGGTGGTCCGGTGACAGGCGGGCTCTGCTGACCTTCAGAGGGTTAAGCCGACGGGTGTGAGGGAGTCGACTGAATGCTTTCCAGGCGCCGACATTGTCAGTAGAGCGGCGGAGACACGCCCGCAGGAGCCTGAAGGAGCGGCTGGGCTAGAGGTTCCGTTACTTCGCAGAAACTTAGCGAAAACACTTTCTGGCGGGCTACCAGCGAGGCGTGGGAATGACTTGTGTCCCCGGGCAGTCTTGGCACGCAAATTCCCGCGTTTTTTGCCAAATCGTAACTGTGATTGGTTTGCTCAGGACATAGCTCCGTGATGTAGCAATATCAGCTCAGAAATTGGCGTCAATAGTCTTCATTGGTGGAATGGTAGTGCTTCGGCAATAGAGTGGAATTTTCCGCCGGTTTTCGAGTTGCTGATTGGAACGTTTGACCACGGCCACTGTCGTGGGGACGGGAACGTTCTGTGTTCGGTTTGTACGGGTGCTCTTGTGGTAGTCGCCTCTCACCTTTCGGTCGGAGTAGGTTACAAGACTGAGCTCTCGCTGCTCTGGGCAGCCTGCCTTCCGTTGGCTGTCGAATATACTTTTATTTGATTGTAACTGTTTAAAGAAGTTGCTGAAGTTTCGATTTCAACGTAACATTCCGAGTACGGTTGGCAATTGAGCGTTCTGCGTACAAGCGACCTATGTTGTCTGTCTTGGGCAGTTTTGGCTGAAGTTGACTGTATCGGAGTTACTGTGTGGCTTCGCTTGTTAAAATCAATCACTGTACCATCAGTGATTGTGTGGCGAGCTTTCTTCGTCTCCCTCAGAGGCGCATTTATATTGATAGGAAGTCTTTAGTCTGGAACAACCAGACCAGGACAATTTGTTTCGGGCTATACTCGCGACATTATCATCACCACGACGGGACGTCGAAGCGACCAGCCATCGCTTCCGGTACGCCAGATCGTGTCCTTGCAGATAAGAAGACAACTTGGTAATGTATGTCCGCAGCACCGGCAGACTAGGGAATTTGCACTGTGATAATCAGAGCTCAGCAGAGCACGCCTGTTCGTCTTTTGTAATTTTGTTCTGTCTTGGGTGTTCATTTTCTGAGTTATCACTACCGTAGCAGCAATTAATGTTGAGTTGGCTGGGTGTTTCTCTTAAGATTTGAGTTGCAAGGAATTGGCTCCACATACCACTTCGTCATAAATGTGACAATCTAGTTTATGGACACCTTCACAGCATTTATTTCAGTATCCAATTTGAGCCATTTTGATGTATTGTAGATGTTTCATGTGTTTTTGTTTATTATTTTGAGTTATAATAAATCATATTGTTATTTTGGACAGAACTTTCAATCTGTTAATCGGTAGAGCAACCCTATCATTTCTCACTACGTTAATGAAACTTTCCTTTATTTAACTTATTTATCAAATGAAATTATTGCAGGTGCCAAACTCTTTTCTACTCCACTTGCAGGGTCGATTACAGTCAGTTCGCGTTTCTTTTTCATCCATGTGCAACAGCAAAAGTCGGAGTGAGTATAGGGGGGGGGGGGTTAGAGCATCATTTACATATGTATATCCGAGAAGAATTTAGTGTTAAAAACACTTCTAGCCCCGGCACCTCGCACATTTCCTGTAACAAAGTGTTTGAAGTCACGCTGGTACGTTCTGTTGCTGTGTGTTTCCATTCCATGATTAATGTGGTTTGAAGAGAAGTAATAAAATGAGCTCTAACATGGAAAGTAAGCGTTTCCGGACACATGTCTACTTAACATATTTTCTTTCTTTGTGTGTGAGGAATGTTTCCTCAAAGTTTGGCCGTACCTTTTTGTAACACCATGTACACTCCTGGAAATGGAAAAAAGAACACATTGACACCGGTGTGTCAGACCCACCATACTTGCTCCGGACACTGCGAGAGGGCTGTACAAGCAATGATCACACGCACGGCACAGCGGACACACCAGGAACCGCGGTGTTGGCCGTCGAATGGCGCTAGCTGCGCAGCATTTGTGCACCGCCGCCGTCAGTGTCAGCCAGTTTGCCGTGGCATACGGAGCTCCATCGCAGTCTTTAACACTGGTAGCATGCCGCGACAGCGTGGACGTGAACCGTATGTGCAGTTGACGGACTTTGAGCGAGGGCGTATAGTGGGCATGCGGGAGGCCGGGTGGACGTACCGCCGAATTGCTCAACACGTGGGGCGTGAGGTCTCCACAGTACATCGATGTTGTCGCCAGTGGTCGGCGGAAGGTGCACGTGCCCGTCGACCTGGGACCGGACCGCAGCGACGCACGGATGCACGCCAAGACCGTAGGATCCTACGCAGTGCCGTAGGGGACCGCACCGCCACTTCCCAGCAAATTAGGGACACTGTTGCTCCTGGGGTATCGGCGAGGACCATTCGCAACCATCTCCATGAAGCTGGGCTACGGTCCCGCACACCGTTAGGCCGTCTTCCGCTCACGCCCCAACATCGTGCAGCCCGCCTCCAGTGGTGTCGCGACAGGCGTGAATGGAGGGACGAATGGAGACGTGTCGTCTTGAGCGCTGAGAGTCGCTTCTGCCTTGGTGCCAATGATGGTCGTTTGCGTGTTTGGCGCCGTGCAGGTGAGCGCCACAATCAGGACTGCATACGACCGAGGCACACAGGGCCAACACCCGGCATCATGGTGTGGGGAGAGATCTCCTACACTGGCCGTACACCTCTGGTGATCGTCGAGGGGACACTGAATAGTGCACGGTACATCCAAACCATCATCGAACCCATCGTTCTACCATTTCAAGACCGGCAAGGGAACTTGCTGTTCCAACAGGACAATGCATGTCCGCATGTATCCCGTACCACCCAACGTGCTCTAGAAGGTGTAAGTCAACTACCCTGGCCAGCAAGATCTCCGGATCTGTCCCCCATTGAGCATGTTTGGGACTGGATGAAGCATCGTCTCACGCGGTCTGCACGTCCAGCACGAACGCTGGTCCAACTGAGGCGCCAGGTGGAAATGGCATGGCAAGCCGTTCCACAGGACTACATCCAGCATCTCTACGACCGTCTCCATGGGAGAATAGCAGCCTGCATTGCTGCGAAAGGTGGATATACACTGTACTAGTGCCGACATTGTGCATTCTCTGTTACCTGTGTCTATGTGCCTGTGGTTCTGTCAGTGTGATCATGTGATGTATCTGACCCCAGGAATGTGTCAATAAAGTTTCCCCTTCCTGGGACAATGAATTCACGGTGTTCTTATTTCAATTTCCAGGAGTGTATATTATTCAACAAAGCCCCCCTGACGATGAACACATTTCTGTTAACGGAGGCCAGTTGTTCGTTGATAGCGTCACTGAGGAATGTTTGACTTTGTTCACGAGGCCGCAACCTCACCTCTACTGGCCCCGTTTCATCACAATCAGAGTGAAGTCCTCGAAAGTGTTCTTTAAGTTTTGGGAATAGATGAAAATCGGATGAGACCAAATCGGGACTGAATTGAGGATAATGGACGACAAGTGAACCGAAGGCTTTGGATTGTTGCAAATATCGCAGCGCTCATGTGTGGTCTTGCTTTGGCTTGCTGAAGAGAGGGTGCTCCTTGTACTGGACGAACGCATCGAATTCGAAGCTGGATTACATAACGGTATTTCTTATGCACCATCGCAGTTACCTACACACCGCCAAGTTATACGCTACGATTCGGAGCCCGCTAGTGGCAGAGTGCTTCAAATACACGTAGATGTGGAGAATGAAGAAGTATAATGTTAATAAGGTTTGTTTATTTAAGAAGCATTGAGAGATTCCTCATAAAAATTTCTAAGGCATTACTTTCCCGCACGCCCTCGTATAAGTAATTGAAGGAACTGACATTTGCGTCGAATCCATAGTTTTCTGGGTAACTAGATGGACTGGTAAGGGTTTCTGAGGATCTCGCAGTCCCTTGCGGCGTTTATGATAGTGCCTTTAGGCATGAATTCTAAATGCACACACTTGGAACATACTAGAACACTGTGAACATGACGCTGCCTGCTGATGGCATAGTCTTGAACTTTATTGGCGTCTCAACCAAATTCCATCAAAAAAGTATTCGTGAAAATTATCTATATCTACATCTACACCCAAATCAGTGAGAGGAAGTCCGTATGTTTCCCTTGTAAGCAGCCACTAACGTATCTTTCATCTACATCTATATCTACATCCATACTCCGCAAGCTACCTGACGGTGTGTGGCGGAGGGTACCCTGAGTACCTCTTTCGGTTCTCCCTTTTATTCCAGTCTCGTATTTTTCGTGGAAAGAAAGATTGTCGGCATGCCTCCGTGTGGGCTCTAATATCTCTGATTTTATCCTCGTTGTCTCTTCGCGAGATATACGTAGGAGGGAGCAATATACTGCTTGACTTGTAGGTGAAGGTATGTTCTTGAAACTTCAACAAAAGCCCGTACCGAGCTACTGAGCGTCTCTCTTGCAAAGTCTTCCACTGGAGTTTATCTATCATCTCCGTAATGCTTTCGCGATTACTAAATGGTCCTGTAGCAAAGCGCGCCGCTCTCCGTTGGATCCTCTCTATCTCTTCTATCAAACCTATCTGGTACGGATCCCATAATGGTGAGCGATATTCAAGCAGTGGGCGAACAAGTGTACTGTAACCTACTTCCTTTGTTTTCGGATTGCATTTCCTTAGGATTCTTCCAATGAATCCCAGTCTGGCATCTGCTTTACCGACGATCAACGTTATATGATCTTTCCATTTTAAATCACTTCTAATGCCTACACCCAGATAATTTATGGAATTAACTGCTTCCAGTTGCTGACCTGCTATATTGTAGGTAAATGATAAAGGATTTTATTTCTATGTATTCGCAGCAATTACACTTAATTATCAGATATCACAGACAAAAAATACTGATTTTTATCAAGCAAAGAAACGAGCTGGTTTTAGAAGCCTATCGACTGTTTACAAATAGTGAACGAAAATACGGAACGGAGCGATGAATGTGAATTACTACTTTCTCTGGAAAGCATTATACTCAGCCTCAACAAATTATTTACTGCCAGCCGATGGGTGACAAGGCACTGATTGAACCTGTGTTAGTTCACTGAACACTACACAGGCCAACGGTACAGTATTCTACCCAACTTCTGTCAGAATATTGAGAAAAACGAAACTGAAGGAGATATACAGCAATGAATCACTGGGGAAGTGAAGGCAGTACATGAAAACTACAGCAGCATTACCTTAGTAGTGTTACATAAACGTAGCATTACATAATCTATTAAAGGCCACACAGAATAGTGGCAGAAACGTTGGCTCATCGTTTTACAAAATAATGCAGTATACTACACAGAATAATTGCATATAAATTCTAATGAATCTAATCTTGTCGAAACTTCTGCTCAGTTAACGAACTTTGCCGCACCATCTAAATTCCGCCCAGATTTTTATCGTAAATCGATTTTCATACGTGAGTTCTGTAATCCATGTTTGTGAATGTTATTAATATTCCTGGTCGTTTCGCAAAATTTTTAAGTAAATGTATTTTTTCATTTAAAAATCAAGATAATTTTTAAAACTCCTATCTTGTGTCATGAAAATTAGTTGACAAATGAGAAATAGCAAATGCTCTGAAAACAATCGTATATTAATTTTGCTCTTTTTGTCTTTCAGTGATCCTGTTTATGTTTTTGTTTCTCTATCGATTTGTAATCTATATCATAACAGCAAGTTTCTAATTTTGTAACCTTTGTCATTTGTTGTTATTACTAGAAATCTTCAAAAAATGGTTCAAATGGCTCTGAACACTATGGGACTTGACTTCTGAGGTCATCAGTCCCCCAGAACTTAGAACTACTTAAACCTAACTAATCTAAGGACATCACACACATCCATGACCGAGGCAGGATTCGAACCTGCGACCGTAGTGGTCGCCCGGTTCCAAACTGTAGCGCCTAGAACCGCTCGGCAACCCCGGCCGGCTAGAAATCTTCAAATAAATAAATGTGTGTAATCGGAAAACATAATATACAATAAATTTGTTAAATAAACAATAAAACAGAAGTTATTATAAGTTTAATTTCACTAAGAGACTGTTGTAGATCAAAGTGTATGTCTTACAGTCGTTTGGCGCCAATGTCATCAGTACCGTTCAGACATCTTTAGTCTGTAGACTGTGTTTAGTCTGGTTTTTTAGTCTCTATTCTGGAGTCATTCAATTTCAGCATGCGACTGACTCTGGATTTGTGGAAGGGACATACACAAAAAGGAGATTTGTGAACGTTATGTCTCGATATTTACTTGTGACATCTGAAAATTACCTGTTGATTAAACCCAGATGTGTAATTCTTCATTTGTGTGGCAATTATGTCCGTAGTTGCTTTACAATACTTGAGAGCATTTTTGTTCTGTCGTTGCAACTACAAAATGCGTGCTTTTTTCACCGCGTTTCGCTTTAATGAGGTAAAGCATCATCAGTGGCGGTGATTTCCATTTGATTTTTGGCTTACATCGGGAAATGCCGTCTGGTAACACATTGTTTCTGTTTTTTAGACACCGGTAGTTGTGGTCTAATTTTAGTTGTTCTGCAGCAGTATGCATTTCTTTATGTTTGGCACACCACACATTTCGCACACCACTATTTACTGTTTTTTTTTATATACTTCTGAGTTTGTGTTTCGTTGTGTTGCCAGCCTAAGAAGAAAAAAGAAATTGTGTATCAAGGACAAACTAGTGGCGAAGTTAGGTGGGCAACACAACAAAGCACAACCCATACTTAGAAGTATAAAGAGAAACAATAAACAGTGGTGTGCGAAACATTAGAAACGCGTAGTGCTGCAGAACGACTAAAAATTAGAACGCAACTACCAGTGACTATACATAAAATACAGAAACGATGTGCTAGCAGACGGCGTTTCCCCACTTAAGCGAGAAACCGAGCGGAAATGAACACCACCGCTGGTGATTTACCTCAATAAAGCGATACGCATCTTGTGAAAAAAACACACATTTTTGTAATTGAACGAGAGAACAAAAATACCTTCAAGATTTATACCTTCAAAATATAATACACTGCAAGTTATTGAAGAATATAGACCTGGAGATTACACAACAATTTTGTTTCGTACTAGATACTGAGGGCATATACAGGGTGAAAAGTATTTAAACCAACAAACTCTGGGAGGTTTTAGGGGACATCAAAACAAATATTTTTCCCTAATCTCATTTTTTCCTATGAGGATTATTTAAACCGGTGGAGGCCGTATTAATCTCTTCAGTTGTTAGAGGCCGTATTACGACCTTCATTTGTTAGAGGGCGTATTGCGCTCTTCTGTTGTAGGCAACTGCTGTCCACCAGTGCAGTAGTGCATTGTCTCTGTTTACTAATGTTGCGATACACCTGGAGTGAGTACACTGATATGATTGGTGCGTACTACGTAGCAGACCACAACGGACGAGCTGCACAGAGGGTTTATCAGCAACAATATCCTAATCGCTGTATCCCACATCATACGACCTTTCCTGCTGTGTACCAGCGTCTGCGTGAGACCGGGTCATTTAGTAGATTAACTGGACAGGGACGCCGTCGTACGGTAAGAGCACTGGATGTTGAGGAAGCTGTCCTGTAGCATGTGGAGCGGGATCCTTCAATCAGCACTCGTGCAATTGCACTTAAAAAGGCGACGAATCAGACGAATGTAAGAACAGTCCTTCGAGAGAAATTGTTACGTTCATTTCACTTACAGTGTGTCCACAACCTGGAACCTGTTGATTTTCCACCCAAAGTACAGTTTTCGCAGTGGTACCTGGAACGGTGTGAAATGCATCCTACATTTCCATCCTCTGTGTTGTTTACTGGTGGAGCAGCGTTCGGGGGTGATGGAGTCTTCAACATGGACAATTCGCATATTTGGAGTGAGGATAACCCACATGCCACAGTTACCATCGCTCATCAAGTGCGGTTCTACGTTAATGTGTGGGTCAGTGTTGTTGGGGACTGTTTAATTGGGCCGTATCTGCTACCTAGTTGTTGTCTCTTGGTCATAAAAAAATGGAAAAGTGTTTATTGGCTTAATTAATTTGCTGCCAGAGAAATCTTCCTCTACCAGTTTCAATACTCCTCATAGGAAAAAATGACTTTAGGGAAAAATATTTGTTTTGATGTCCCCTACATCCTCCGAGAGTTTGTAGGTTTAAATACTTTTCACCCTGTAGAAGCTAAGTAAATTTCATACACCTTTATAAATATTTTGTGTGTATGACGTGTTACACCTAGAATTTGAAAAGAATATTATTGTAAAATAGTTTTACTTCAGTAGCAACAGTACATTCGTCTATGGTTTATTAAACTAAAATAAAGAAATTGCATCATAAGATACTAAACGTGTTACAGACTGGGTGAAAACAAAAGTCCACGTCCGCGAGTTACAGAATATTCGTCAGAGACTGTGTGCAAATGAGGTGTTTGTTCAAGTGAGTTTTCGTTATATTCTTCACCCGTTGTTGGGGAGCGCACCTGTACACTTTCGACCTCGGCCCGCTGTTTTCCGTCAAGACGCAGTAGGCAGGCAGCGCAGGTGGGAGGGAAGCCCTGCAGGTGCAAGGGCACAAGTGGCCGGCGACAACGGCTGGCTCAGCCGCGAAGGAGTAATGGCGCGGGCCTCCGCGCTGAGGGGGGAGGGGGGGGGGGGGGGCACACCTGAGCTAGCTCAGTTGCATCGGCAACTAGGCAGCAGCGACAACCACCAGACGCTCCTGATCAAAGGGGCAGGTAACGCGTCATTGCAAAGCTCCGCTCATCAACACTTTCTGTATTATCGTCGCACGCTTATTCGTCTCACCCGATTCTGCTTTAGACAGGAGATAGAATTAAACCCATGTACAAGCTCGTTTACGATTGTTTTTACACGGCGTCCCATCACCGCACGACTCCATCTCAATGGGAGATATGGATATCCTGCTCTAGGTATATTTTCTTCCCGTCTAGTACGAGAGCGTGCTGAAAAGTAATGCCTCCGAATTTTTTATTCTTTTCTCAATATTGGTTCAAGTTGTTGTTGTGGTCTTTAGTCGTGAGACTGGTTTGATGCAGCTCTCTATTCTACTATATCCTGTGCAAGCTTCTTCATCTCCCAGTACCTACTGCAGCCTACATCTTTCTGAATCTGCTTAGAGTCTCCCTCTACGATTTTTACCCTCAACGCTGCCTTCCACTACTAAATTGGTGATCCCTCGATGTCTCAGAACGTGTCCTACCAACCGATTCCTTCTTCTAGTCAAGTTGTGCCGCAAGCTCCTCATCTCCTTAATTCTATTCAATACCTCCTCATTAGTTATGTGATCTACCTATCTAATCTTCAGCATTCTTCTGAAGCACCACATTTCGAAAGCTTCTATTCTCTCCTTGTCTAAACTATTTATCGTCCACGTTTCACTTCCATACATAGCTACACTCCATACAAATACTTTCAGAAAAGACTTCCTGACATTTAAATCTATACTCGACGTTAAAAAATTTCTCTTCTTCAGAAACGGTTTCCTTGCCATTGGCCATTTTATATCCTCTCTATTTCGACCATCATCAGTTATTTTGCTCCCCAAATAGCAAAACTCCTTTACTACTTTAAGTAGCTCATTTCCTAATCTAATTCCCTCAGCATCACCCGACTTATTAATTCGACTACATTCCATTATCCTCGTTTTGCTTTTGTTGATGTTCATCTTATATCCTCCTTTCAAGACACTGTCTATTCCGTTCAACTGCTCTTCCAAGTCCTTTGCTGTCTCTGACAGAACCACAATGTCACTGGGTGAACATCAAAGTTTTTATTTCTTCCCTATGGATTTTAATACCTACTCCAAACTTTTCTTTTGTTTCCTTTATTGCTTGCTCAATACACAGATTGAATAACATCGGGGAGAGGCTAAAACCCTGTCTCACTTCCTTCCCAACCACTGCTTCCCTTTCATGTCCCTCGACTCTTATAACTGCCATCTGCTTTCTGTACAAAGTGCAAGTAGCCTTTCGCCCCTGTATTTCACCCCTACCACCTTCAGAATTTGAAAGAGAGTATTCCAATCAACATTGTCAAAAGATTTCTCTAAGTCTACAAATGCTAGAAACGTAGGTTTGCCTTTCCTTAATCTTTCTTCTAAGATAAGTCGTGGGGTCAGTATTGCCTCACGTGTTCCAACATTTCTGTGGAATCCAAACTGATCTTCCCCGAGGTCGGCTTCTATCAGTTTTGGTTCAAGTATTACGTGTCATTCATATTACTCGGTCGATTTTCCCGCTTCGCTAACGCAAATTGCAACCCGCTGCCGCTAGAAGGCTCCGATATGTCGCGTGTAACTTGGCGGAGCGTAACTTAACTGGTAGGTACTTAAATAATGAAAGCTGAAACTACCAGCTGCACTGTAATTCCATCGTTTACTCAAAACATGCTACCAGCTTGGATGCGAAAAAGCATCATCTTCAGGCGCCTGTATATGGAAACATAAATAGCATGATGGGAAAGTGTAATGAGACTATTCAAACAAAAAATCATAGTTCGTGACTAAAATGGGGATAAATCACATCATAAAATAACGCAAGCCTCTTCATGTGTGCATAACTGCTGTAACTAAAGCCATTTCAACATGCTTACTATACTTAAGTCCTGGTCTCCTATTAAAATTTTCCTCCTGCCCCCACCACACACACACACACTTACTCGGCCCCTCCCGTCGGAGGTTCGAGTCCTCCCTCAAGCGCCGGCCGTGATGGCCGAGAGGTTCTAGGTACTTCAGCCTGGAACCGCGCGACCGCTACGGTCACGGGTCCGAATCCTGCCTCGGGCGTGGATGTGTGTGATGTCCTTAAGTTAGTTAGGTTTATGGTAGCTTTTGAGTTCTAGGGGACTGATGACCTCAGTTGTTAAGTCCCATAGTGCTCAGAGCCATTTGAACCTCCCTCAAACAAGGGTGTGTGTGTTGTCCTTAGCATAAGTTAGTTTAAATTAGTTTAAGTAGTGTGTAAGTCAAGGGACTGATGACCTCAGCAGTTTGGTCCCAGTGTCGTGGGGAAGGCAAAGCAAATAATGTGTTTTATTTGCAGGACACTTAGAAAATGTATGAGATCTACTAAAGAGACTGCCTACACTACTCTTGTCCGCCATCTTTTAGAATACTGCTGCGCGGTGTGCGATCCTTACCAACAGGATTAACAGTGTACATCGAAAGAGTTTAAAGAGGGGCAGTACGTTTTGTACTATCATGAAATAGGGGAGAGAGTGTCACTGCAGTGATGCAGGATTTGGGTGGACATCATTAAAATCGAAGGCGCCTTTCGTTGCGGTGGAATCTTCTCACGAAATTTCAATCACCAACTTTCTCCTCCGTGTGGTAAAATATTTTGTCGACGTCGACCTAGATAGGGAGAAACGGTCGTTATAATAAAACAAGGGAAATTATAGCTCGCACCGAAAGATTTAGGTATTTGTTTTTACCGCGCTGTTCGAGATTTGAATAATAGAGAATTATAATGACGATGGCTCGATGAACTCTCTGCCAGGCACTTAAATGTGATTTGCAGAGTATCCATGAAGATGTAGATGTACTTGACTCCTCAAGATGTGTTCTGCTGACCGATCCCTCCTTTTACTTAAGTTATACGAAAAATTTCTTTTTTTTCCATTTAGATTCAGAATCTCTTCATTGGTTAATCCATGCAGCCATATAACCGCACTTTCTTCTATAGCACTACATTTCAAAAGCTTCTATTCTCTCCTTTTTTGATCCGCTTATCATCCACATTTAATTTCCACGCAAGGCTTCTTTACATATAACTACCTTCTGCTAACAGTTAATTTTGTATTAGATGTTAATAAATTAGTCTTTTTCAGAAATGCTTTTCTTGTTGTTCCCATTCCGCATTTTGTATCAACTCTACTTCGGTCATCATCAGTGTTTTCTACTGCCCAAATAGCAAAACCCGTCGACTATTTCTAGTGTCTCATCTTCTAATGTAATTTGCACAACATCGCCTGATTTAATTCAACAACATTCAATATATTTGTTTTTCCTTTGCTTGTGTTCGTACTGCAATCTCTTTTCACGAGACTATCTGCTCAATTCAACTGCTCTTCCAAGTTCTTTGCTGTCTCTTGTAGAATTAAAATATTATTGGCAAACCTTTAAAGTTTTAAAAATTATTTTACCTGCATAAATGTATGTTTGAAACACAGACAGTTCATATATATGAGACAACCTGAATAGACCTCTTAGACTGTTTGCAGAACATGCTGTCATTTACTATCTTGTAAAGTCACCAGATGATCGAAAACAATGGTAAAAATGGTTTATATGGTGCGATAAAGTGGCAATTAACTATAAATAATAAAAAGTGTGAAGTCATCCACATGAGTATACTACTAAATTGAATCCGCTAAATTTTGGTTACACGGTAAATCACACAAATCTAAAGGCTGTGCATGCAACTAAGTACTTAGAGATTGCAATTACGAATAACTTAAGAGGGTATTATCACATAGATAATGCTGTGGGGAAAGCTAACTGAAGACTGCGATTTTGTGGCAGAACACTTAGAAAATGCAACAGGTCTTTTAAAGAGCTTACACTACGCTTGTTCGTTCTATTGTGGAGTATTCTGCGCGGTGTGGGATCGGCATCACGCAGGATTGACGGAGAGCATCGAAAAAGTTCAAAGAAGGGCAATTCGTCTCGTATTATCACGAAATATGGGAGAAACTGTTCCGTATATGAATCGTGATTTGGGTCGGCAGTCATTAAAACAAAAGCGTTTTTCGTTGCGGCAGGATCTTCTTACGAAATTTCAGCCATTAGCTTTCTCGGAGTGAGAACATATTTTGTTGGCACCCACCGACATAAGGAGAAATAGTCATCAGAATAAAATAAGAGAAATCGGAGCTCGACAGAAAGACTGAAGTGTTCGTTTCTTCCGGCGCGCTTTTCGAGAGTGCAGTGGTAGAGGCATAGCTTGAACCCTCCGCTAGGCACTTAATTAGGGATTGCAGACTAATCATGTAGATACAAATGTAGATCTTCAAACGTGTTCCACTTGCTTTTACAGAGCAAAGTTCTACGTCTCTGTAGCCTACCGGAACACTGACAGCGTACTTATCTGGTCAGGGAAAGGCAAAATTCTACAGGCAGCTGGGGTCTACC
Organism: Schistocerca gregaria; assembly: GCF_023897955.1. Classification (NCBI taxonomy): domain Eukaryota; kingdom Metazoa; phylum Arthropoda; class Insecta; order Orthoptera; family Acrididae; genus Schistocerca; species Schistocerca gregaria. The sequence continues at coordinate 569,447,058 of NC_064923.1, forward strand.
CCATGTTAACATATTACAGTATCTTGTACACAGTGGAGAGAATGCTGACAGGTCTATTGTTTTTTATGTTTTGTGTGTGCCCTTACTTCTGAAACGTTACATTTATGGAGTTATAGTTTTCAATAAGATCTACTATCAGTTTATGTCGCATCAATTCACCGATGAGAATAGAAACTTCTGGAGGTTTCACAAAAATATAATTTCTGTGTGAACTAAAACTTCTATCAGAGAACTGCACTCATGGAAAACGATAATTATACTTTTTTTGTTATCTATGATAATTGTGTTTCAGTTGTTCTTCCTGTGATAACCGATGAACTGCTCGGACGTGAGAATTGTGAGGTCTGTAAAGAGAAAACCTGTAATTATATATTGTCAATTATTATTTGAAGAATAGAGTCGCTATTATCTAGACGTGGATTTGTATTTATTTCAATTGTAATCCAATCTGATTAATGTCTGTAAGTGTTAATGTTCAGCTGCGAAATTAGGAGCTCAGCCGTTAGCGCTAGTAACTTACAGCGGAGTTTACTAGTAGCTTGTATAAAAAAATATGACGGTATTTATCATTGAAAGATTTTAAATGCTAAAGAATAGAGATAAAAGGGTTAAAGAGTTTTATCTAAATATATTACCTTGATATAAAAATAAATCGAGAATAACAATAGACAAATTGACTATCGTCTGTCTGCTGCCATCTTAGCAAAAATATCTCCATCACAGTTTTGAATCGAGAATTTTAACAAACATAAATGTTGTTAGATATAAATGAATGGAAGAAAATGTGCACTGGTGGTCCCGACTCTACTGTAAAAGACAGAATTCAACTCAGATTGAATCCTTAAATACAGTGCTCACAGCACGTTACGTAATATCAATTTCTTATTTGCTGATGTTTGGAGCATAATCATTTCGGACGATATACATGAAATATTTTAATAGGAGACATACGTCAGTGTTGTGTGCGGGTAGTATTTTGTGACTAAATGTTTTCTTTTCTGGAGAAAAGTGCTTCCATCGTAAGTTACAGCTGTGTAAAATCTGATAAATTATATGCAATTTAGTACCACTCACATGACTTTACAGACAACATTTCTACACAACGTCAAGTGGAGATTTCTTTAGCAGAGTGACAAATATTAGCCGGGAAAATAGGTAACTGGTTTTATATTTTTTTGATCTACCTGAAATATCATTTATAAGTGATTAAAGTCACGACATACTATAAACACCCATATCCTGAAAAGAGATGATGCCGCGGGTTTGATAAATTCCAAAAGAGTGCTTTGGTGATATTTTGCAGGAGCTTTATAAAAGAGAAGACGGAACAACAGGACATCGCCCTCCCGCATTACGCTCAAGACGTCAGTGTACCAGTGGAGGAAAGTTCTCCTCCAAATAACTGACGGAAAAACATCGAGTTAAACAGAAGTAATTTCTGGCGTTCCCCAAGGTAGTGTTACAGGACCTTCGCTGTTCCTTATCTGTATAAAAGATTTGGGAGAGAATCTGAGCAGCCGTCTTCGGTTTTTTGCAGACGACGCTGTCGTTTATCGACTAATAAAGTCATCAGAAGATCTAAACAAACTGCAAAACGATTTAGAAAAAATATCGGAATGATGCGAAAAGTGGCAGTTGACCCTAAATAACGAAAAGTGTGAGGTCATCCACATGAGTGCTTAGAGAAGCTCTTTAAACTTCGTTTACACGATAAATCAGTCTAATCTAAAAGCCGTAAATTCAACTAAATACCTAGGTATTACAATCACGAACAACTTAAATTGGAAGGAGCACATAGAAATTGTTGTGGGGGAAGGCTAACGAAAGACTGCGATTTATTGGCAGGACACTTAGTAAATGTAACAGACCTACTAAGAAGACTGCCTACACTATGCTTGTGTGTCCTCTTTTTGAATAATGCTGCGCGGTGTGGGATCCTTAACGTATAGGACTGCCAGAGTACATCGAAAAAGTTCAATGAAGGGCAACACGTTTTGTATTATCACAAAGTAAGGGAGAGAGTGTCACAGAAATGATACAGGATTTAGGCTGGATATCATTAAAAGAAAGGCGTTTTTCGTTTCGACGGAATCTTTACACGAAATTCCAATCATCAATTTTCTCCTCGGAATGCGAAAATATTTTGTCTACACCGACCTACATAGGGAGGAACGATCAATACGATAAAATAAGAGAAATCAGAGCTCGTACGGAAAGATATAGGTTGTAAGTAGGCTGTTTAAGTTGTTTTATTGGTAACGCCACATAGCGCTCTGTATGAAAAATCACTGGCTGTGCTGTGTGCAGTCAGTGGCTGGTTGACATTGTTGTAATACTCGCCATTGTAGTGCTGGGCAGCTGGATGTTAACAACGCGTAGCGTTGCGCAGTTGGAGGTGAGCCGCCAGCAGTGGTGGATGTGGGAAGAGAAATGGCGGAGTTTTGAAATTTGTAAGACTGGATGTCATGAACTGCTATATATGTTATGACTTTCGATGATATTAAGGTAAATACATTGTTTGTTCTCTATTAAAATCTTTCATTTGCTAACTATCCCTATCAGTAGTTAGTGCCTTCCGTAGTTTGAATCTTTTATTTAGCTGGCAGTAGTGGCGCTCGCTGATTTACAGTAGTTCGAGTAACGAAGATTTTTGGTGAGGTAAGTGATTTGTGAAAGGTATAGGTTAATGTTAGTCACGGCCATTCTTTTGTAGGGATTTTTGAAAGTCAGATTGCGTTGCGCTAAAAATATTGTGTGTCAGTTTAAGCACAGTTATGTATAATTGTTCTATGGGGACGTTTCAAGGTGTTCATTCTTTCTGCGCGCTATACGAGATTGGAATAATAGAGAATTGTGAAGGAGGTTTGATGAACCCTCTGCCAGGCACTTGAATGTGAGTTGCAGAGTATCCATGTAGATGTAGAAGTGAGCATGAAGCCGATTTACCGCGACAGCGAACAAAATCAGAGACGTGCTCGGTTCCACTGAGAGTTCTGTCGACCAGCTGCGCACTTCTACAGCCCTCGAAGTCAGTTGCGAATGGGAATCGGAGTACATAGGCGACAGGGGGCGTCCTATCAGTACACGCCTAACGAAACAGGAAAGGCATATACGCAACCGACAAACATTAAGTTCAGTGTTGACGGGACTTCACGATAACTGCGGCAATATTTTAGTTTAACAGGGAGCTTACGTACTTGCTAGACAGCCACATTTAATAGAGAGATACGAGAGGGAGTTGAGATTGTGGAGCAGTTTGGCAGCATGAATCACAACGCCGCAATTCTTACAGTCTTCCCAACGTGTTGCGTGCCTGCCATAGCCGGACTACGGACCACACCTTTCTAGTGGCGAGGCTGTCTCCTGAGGCGCCGCTGTAAACATACAGCCGGAAGACACGCTACGTAATACTCCGAGCTGTCCCGGATGCTGCTCAGCACTGCGTGACCCAATCGCTACGCTACTGTGCTGGCTTGTCCCTTTCCCTCGTCTCCCAGAAGTGAGATCAGCCAATTTTTATTATTTTGCGAGTTATTTCCACTGCTTAGGCATTTTCTTGCAACCCGTTATACAAGCCTCTAGATTCTTTTATAAATCCTCTTTCAAACTTATTCGTGCATGTCCGTCTCCATTTTATTTCCGTTCTGCACACTGTATTTCTCTTCTTCTCTCGTACGGAGTTGCAAACAAAGTACTCATACTTTTTTCGAATAACGTTCATTCCCTAATGTATCACATGGCCATGTCATTTTAAACGCCGTGTTCCCGCTTCTTCGGTGATGTACGTGGGAGTACCGTTTGCTTCCTGATTTTTGTATTTGAGATTTTGTGTCGCCTTGAAACTCTACAAGCTCTTCTAAAAAAAAATCTGTTTGCACAACCTCAACTCTTCTTCCATCGCCGGCCGGAGTGGCGGAGCGGTTCTAGGCGCTTCAGTCTGGAACCGCGCGACCGCTACGGTCGCAGGTTCGAATCCTGCCCCGGGCATGGATGTGTGTGATGTCCTTAGGTTAGTTAGGTTTAAGTAGTTCTAAGTTCTAGGGGACTGATGACCTCAGAAGTTAAGTCCCATAGTGCTCAGAGCCATTTGAACCATTTTTCTTCTTCCATCTTGTTTTGTCATTTCCCAGGATTCCAATCCGTTTAGACAAACGCTTTCTGTTATTGATTCATATAACCTTTTTTATCTTTTTCTTCATTTTAATCTGACCGAAGGATGCACTCAAGCTTCTCTACTGCTTGTTTGGCTTGTGTTGTCCTCTTATTTATTTCTTTTTTATTGGAACTCTAATCTGAGATTGTAACTCCCAGATATTTATGTTTGAGATCATTCAGTAGAATTTCCGTATATGATGATGATATTTGCTTATTACAGAGAATATTATGTCTGAGAAAAATTATCGTTAGTCTGGCATCATTGTCAGTTTCTAAGATTTTCTTCATCATGGAACCCGTATCATAGTTATCTACATATTAATTGATCATCGGCGAATATTAAACTAGATAGATAATCCCCATCTATGTCTCGTCCTATTTCTCCGTACTTTTCCATCAATTCCTTAAGAACTTCTTTCAAATAAAATTTAAACTCTTTTCTTTGGGTGGTCGTGTTACTCGGGAGATTTCCTTACCAATTTTAATTCTCGCCTGTAATCCCTCTTAAACATTTTTTACTGCACCAACATATATCTTATCTATTGCGCTCTCTTCAAGATGTCGATATAAATTCTTTGCTGTCACAGTGTGATATGCTTTTTGTAAGTGTGTGAAAATCTTATGTGGGGCGCTTCCTCTGGCACTTCTTCCTTCAGTTGTCTCTTTTCTGGTAAATATATTATCTACACGGGATCGGCCTGCAGTAAAACCACTCTATCCTTATCCTATTATGATTCCATTTTCCAGACTTTATTTTATAATTCAACACTACAAATTCCCACTGACGCATAATGCTTATGTTCCTATTGTTGTTGCAACCTTTCCCTGATCCTTTCTTATGATAAAGTATACTTTGTTTGATTCATGTGGATGGCCTTCTTGTTAAACACTTGTTAAAGATAAGTTGAATTAAGTTAATTAAATGAACCATCAATAAAAGGCCATTGTCGTTTAGGAGGTAGAGTGCTGGAATCCAGCCCTCATAGTCGCGGCTTCAATCCACGATAGGATTGGTACTTTCCCTCGTTCCATTGCTCCCCAGACGCACTCATCTAGCTATCACATTGAATACCAGGTATCTCCTCAGGGCGTAAAAGGTAAGGGCTAGCCACCCTCCCCCTCCTAGAGCCGCGGCGAACGAGACGCTGCAGTATATGCACTATACCTTCAGCCAGGCCAGAAGTGCGTTCATTCGTTGAGTGATAAATCTTTACTATCAATATAGGCTGTCAGTCATCGGCTCTTCACTATTGCCATTCGATAAGGAGTAGTTTTCAGTGTTCTTATACAAACTGACACTAGGAACAGGGCGAAGTTTCTCGAGAAAATGATGAGAGAGACTACCAAGGGACTAGTGGGATACCGCACTCATACTCCGTAAGACATCGGTTCAAATCACTCTCCGGCCAGCTAGATTCCTTTTCCATCACGGGTGGAGAACGGCCGTCCCCCGGGATGGATGCAGCCAGTGAATGGTTTCAGTCCGGCCCGTGGAAGAAATTCGAGAAGTTACTCCTAGTTGTTAGTCGACTGGGACTGCCTGACTCATTGCCCTATTTTGTTTTTGTATTCTTTTTCGCATTAAGATTAATAAATAATTCTTGTCCGTCGTTGATGTATTGGAACACAGCAACGGTTGAAACTGAAGGTAATACGTAATGAAATAGCTGCGATTAGTTGCTTTCATAGGCAATTTTTAATGAATCTAGACAATATTGTCCGTGGAGCACAGCGATCTGATACTATACTTTGGTTAAAACAACAGCCGAGATCGCAATAATATTTGTTTATTATGACCGGTTTCGGCTTAAGTAAAAGTCGCCCTCAGACTTTTTTTGTCTCAAGTGGCTGGTGCTGGCAGCTCCTCGGTTTTTAACGAGATGCTACGGTGTGCGTGTCGTGAACACTGCTTCGTGAATACTGCTTCGTGACTAACTGCGTTGCAGAACTTAGAACTACTTAAACCTAACTAACCTAAAGACATCACACACATCCATGGCCGAGGAGGATTCGAACTAGCGACCTTACCGGCCGCGCGGTTCGAGACTGTAGCGCCTAGAAGCGCTCGGCCACTCCGGCCGGCCATTAGCCTGTATCAAATATAAAATTAGAGGGAAGGTCACCGTTGGCCGTAATTTTGATGATATATTAACAGCAAAATCGATTTGCGATCACATAATGGTCATCTTCAGTGCTGGCAGTTAAAAATTTTTACATAGCGATCAGTGAATAAGAAGCAAATGTCCACAAATACACCTGAGTATAAACCACTGTTGATAAGAACATACGTTTAGCGTACAAATTAAAGCTCATAGGCACTTTTGTCCAGTTATTAGCAGTAACAGAAGCTATGAAACGATCACAATAACTGAAGCCGCTCTTTACATTCACCTATACAGCAGACCTCGGTGTGACAGGGGCTTGGAACGTCCTCTATGTGACATGAAGACTTAACATTACTATGTTTGGCAGGAGATTACCACAAAATACCAAATGTGCACTTGCAAATAATTGACTGAATATTTAAAATTTAAAATTGTACATTAAAACGCATAGCAAAAGGAAGGAGGAAATACACATCTTGCCAACATACACTGGCATGTTATTTTCAAAACAACTTAAAAGACATGCAAGAATAAAAATCAACAAGGAAAATTATAAGTTATCAGATTACAGGACTAGTAAAAAAGAAAAATATACAAATGAAATCAAATATAACAGCATTTGTCATAGCGAATTAACCGCTATCTGGCGTGGGAAATCAGAGGTGCAAAGTTCTTAATTTATGTAAAATATTACGTTGAAACCAAGAAGTCAGATACATAAATAGTGGTGATTGTAGAATATATGTCAACGATTTAACCGGTCAGAATATCATGAAACACATTATGCTTTACAATTATTTCTTTTTTTTTGGGGGGGGGGGGGGAGTGCAGAATAACATTTTTTTCATCGTATTTAACGACGTGATAATACAAACATCTCATTCGTCCCGTTTAGGCATGTAAACACATTATAACTATTTCTGAGGCTTAATTACAAAAATCATCGTAATAATGAAAATCAGAATGATATAAAAGCACATTGTGAATGCAGAGATCGTTTAGAGCACTCATGAGTAAGAACTGCTGTTACAAATTGCAAAGAATTAGTGATATGTTGGCTAGAGACACAAGTGTACGAAATACGCTAGCCTAGTAGAAACCTCCACTAACACACCTATTATTTATAGAAAAAATTCTTGATATGATACAAAAAGAACTTGGGCATAAGGAAACAGTGTTCTCTTTAAAGTATAAAAGCTTTGTCCCCAAAAATACATCGCAGTCTGGTTATACACTTTTGCGCAAGCACTGGGGCAGAACCCATCTTAAATACATTTACAGTTGATACAACAGACATAGCTTCTGTTACTGCTAATAACTAGACAAAAATGCCTATGAGCTTTAATTTGTACGCTAAAGGTATGTTCTTACTAACAGTTGGTCTACACTCAGGTATATTTGTGGCCTTTATTTTCTTATTCACTGATCGCTATGTAAAAATTTTTAACTTCCAGCACTGAAGATGATCATTATGTGATCGAAAATCGATTTTGCTGTTAATAAATCATCAAAATTACGGCCAACGCTGACCTTCCTTTTAATTTTCTTAATCCAATGGTCGTTGTGCACACAGCACTCTATGGAGTCGCCAATCAACAATGTATAAAGTATATTATCCTGATGAAAGCCACGCCCAGCAGGAGCGAAGATGTTGATCTGCAGAACATTAAGCAGTCTCGTACTCGACAAGGTTTTTTGAAGCTTTATAAACCTTTTCAGAAGTATGATGCCACCAATGGAGATTACGTTTAAGGTGAACAAAAACATTTTGCTAGCGTATTCCTTTTTCTTGTTTTCATCGCACGAGTCGCCAAACTTTGCAGACACCTATATCTACACCTCAGCCGTATCCAGAGACGGATGCTTAGTTTCGATTCTCTGACGTCACTGCTGTTCACGAACACAGTAATGTTTCCGGGAGTACTAAAGTGTCGGGAGTTACGGAGCTTGTGTAGTGGATGGCCGTGCTGCTGCAGCAGCGATTTGCATAAGGCCGGTATTACTCTATCAAATTTCTTTGTCCAATATTTTTGTCAAAGATATTTGATAGTATAATAGGGACTTTGTCAAATGCCGTGCAATATTTGATCAAATCTAGGGCCTCGCTGTATATTTCATCAAAGAAATCGCTTGTCTTCTGTTCACTACAATGTGACATGTTACCACATGGAGCGCTAGCATCGCTGCAGCGATCTGTCGTCTGTTGTGTTTTTATAACCATTGCCGGTAAATACAATTGGTATGTGCCGACAACTACAAAATTAATAGAGATGTCTGAAGCTGATGAGGCGCTTTACAGCGTGAGGCACCCTGAATACAAAAATAGATTAAGAAGATTGGAGACCAGACCTGACCTGACCTGACCTGACCTAACCCAACATAACATAACCCTCTTCTGTAGCAAGGAATCGGAGTGTTACAGTGAGCCTGTCTTCTGAAGATGTAGCAGTTCTTAAGTGAGCATTATGCCTTGTGATATGAGGATACACTTCATTGAGCACATACAGATATGTATGCTCATCCATTCTTAAGTAATTGATGTACGACTTGACGTCCTCCACTATAAGCCCACGTGACAAGTTTTGTTGAATGCTTTTATCGTGTCGTCGTAAAACCCACGGCTTCACCCAGATTAGATTAGTTTTGCGTTCCATAGATCCGTGCTAAGGAGATCCTCGTGGATGTGGAACATGTCGATTTTTTTAAGCTGAAATAACAATACTAATAGTATGAATAAATACATCACTTGTTTCTATTAAAAATTTCGCGAATGGAGTAGGAGTTGGCCACTAGTAAGTCTTTCTGGCTCCTTTTAAACTGATCTTTATTTCTAACTAAACTTTTTTATGTTTGCTGGAAAATTATTGAAGATGAGTGTTCCTGAGTAGTGGACCGCTTTTTGAACTAAAGCAAGTGCATTTAAGTCCTTATGCAGATCCTTGTTGTTCCTGGTATTGTATATATGAACTGAGCTGTTTGCTGGAAAAAGAGATATATTATTTAGGACAAATTTCATTAAGGGGTAAATATACTGAGAGGCAGTTGTTAGTATACACGGTTCTTTGAAGAGGTTTCTGCAGGACGTCCGTGAATTTACTCCAAATAATACGTATTACACGCTTTTCGACTCTGAAAACTTTTGTTTGACTTCAAGACTTGCTCCAAAATATTATCCCATATGGCATTATGGAATGAAAGTAGGCACAGTATGCAAGCTTTTTCATTTTATGTTGCCTCTGTCTGCTAACACTCGAATTGCAAATACAGATTTGTTAAGGCGTTTCTGCACTTCTGTGGTGTGCTCCTCCCAAATGAATTTATTATCAAGTTGTAATCCCAGGAATTTAAGACTGTCAACCTCGTATGTATGGTTCCTTTTTTTCCCCCACTTCTTTTCCGCATGTGCACACAATGCAATTGCGGTACGTGCAACTGCTGCGGTTAATAACAAGTTGTTGTCAGCCATCTTGAACTTTGACGAAAAATTTGATGATAGTGTAATACCCCTTCTAGCGCTACGTCAAAGATCTTTGTCAAGTATATTTGACGGAGTATTTGATCACATCTTTGATCAAATCGTTGACAAACAAATTTGATAGTGTAATACCGGCCTAATGGGCGGACGGCCTGCAACCTTAGCAGTGGTATGTACACACCCTAATTTCCAACAGTACTCAAAGGTTCAGGTTATGGAGTATTTTGTTGAACATCATCATACTATCTCACTGAAAAAAAAAAACAGTGACCTGCAGGAGACGCCACACCAATACTGTGTAGCACCGGCTCTAGCCTAGATAATGGCCTTATCCAGATGAAGACAAATTGCTCTGAGCACTATGGCACTTAACATCGGAGGTCATCAGTCCCCTAGGACTTAGAACTACTTAAAACTAACCAAAGGACATCACACACATCCATGCCCGAGGCAGGATTCGAACCTGCGACCGTAGCAGTCGCGCGGTTCCGAACTGAAGTGCCTAGAACCGCCCGGCCACCACGGCTGGCAGATGAAGACACTCATTGATTAGATAACATAGAGCTACCGCATTGTGAGGCTGGTGATGGCTACGTATCATCCACTGTTCCAAACAGTCGAAGATATTTTCTGTGGCGCTGAAGTCAGGGCTTGTACGGAAGCACATAGGGAGTCGTTTCCCGCTCGCTTCGCCTGCGAGTGGAATAGGAATGGCTAGCGGCAGTACAAGGTACTCTCCACCCTGCACCATGTTCTGGCCTGCGCAGTATTTATGTAGATGTAGATTACAGGTAGAACTAAGAGTATACTGCCAGACGACTTGGCTGGAATAGTGGTAATAAATTATACATATAAATCTTCCTCGTGGTAGTAGTTTCTGAGATTAACCTTCACAGCTGGCCGCTGTGGTCTAGCGGTTCTAGGCGCTCAGTCTGGAACCGCGCGACTGCTACGGTCGCAGGTTCGAATCCTGCCTCGGGCATGAATGTGTGTGATGTCCTTAGGTTAGTTAGGTTTAAGTAGTTCTACGTTCTAGGGGACTGATGACCACAGATGTTAAGTCCTATAGTGCTCAGAGCCATTTGAACCACTTAACCTTCACATACAGACAAAAAGATGCGGTAGGCACTTTAATTCACCATAGTTCAGCCAATTTGCAAGTGTTTATAAATTATGTACAAAAACCTTACTCGTTAATCGGCTGTAATTCAGTGAAAACTATTAATATTCTTACACGAGTTCCCGAGATTAACACTTACATTTAGAGAGAAAAACGCGGCGGGAGACTTTACAGTTCGCACAACAGTTGTAGTGAGTAATTAAATTGCGTTTTTCTTGAATGGTGAAATAGAGATTCTGAGAGCCGAAGCATCCGTTGATCCTGCTGCACTTGATCATAATCCATGTGTAAATTTACGCATTTACTCCAAGTAACATAATCGTGCTATACAGTGTTTATGGATTATGTGATGGGTTCTCCGGATATGTTACTTTGTCTGTGGAAAATTTACTCAGAGCCGAATAATGATTGTATGAATACGTGCTTCAGTATATGTACATGTACAATTTGTGTCATTCAATCTGCATTAGGCAACGGAGTGCAGGTTACTTCATTAGCGACAGAAAAATAAATTTTATAGCGGCCTAAGTAGCAGAGGTCGCTAAACAACTCGGAAGTAAGCTGGTTCGAATCTTGGTGCTGGATGAAATTTTTGCTGCCAGTGTTTGGCCGAAAAGGTGAGGAGGTATGATGTCGTGATGTTTCCTGATCACCAGCATTTTCGCCGATGTCGTAGATTATATTCCAAATCTCTCCTCCGTGTCTCGTGAGGTGTGGGCATGTGACACTGTTGATGGTGACCCATCCATCGGACAGGCACAATGAGCTCAACGGCCCCCTCTATGCTATTCGAGAGGTGTAAGCTATACGCCGACACCGGATTTAATCCCATCGTTTCTCTCATCACCGCCGTACAACACAAAAATAACATTACACTACCTGTATACACGCATGCATTACACTCACTTACAGTTTACAATTAGACATGCGGCACAACATAGCCGTAAGGAAAGAGGCCAGTTTGCACGGAGGAAGACACCCTTCCCCATTATGTCCTGTACCCAACTATTGAGACATCCGAGCCAATAAAGGCATATGAGTTTGCAGTTTTAATCTGCCAGGAGGTTTCATATCAGCACACACTCAGCTGCAGTGATAAATTCGTTCTGGAAACATTTTCCAGGAAGTAGATAAGCCGTGTCTCCGCAATATCTTTTCCTCCAGAAGCGCTAGTCCTGCAAGAGTTCACGGGAGATGTGAAGTCTGGATGGTAGGAGATAATGTATTGGCAGAAGTAAAACACAGTCTGCCGCCGGCAGTGCTGCGAGGCGGTCACGCGCCAGAGCGCTGCGGGCGAGGCGCGCACGGTGTGTTTGTGTTTACTTCGGCCGCTGTAAGTGCCGTTTTCTCTTCCAGACCACCATGGCGCACAACTATCGGAAGAAGACATTACGTTTAAACTTTTGCTCCGACTTCGCCCGACCCAAGGCCCTAGACGTAGAACGATTTATTCGCGATGAAGTTAAAATACCACCAACGGATCTAATTGGTATCCACTTGTCCATAGTTAGCAGTACCGTCTACGTCAAAATGATCAACGATGCTGCGTGCGACAAGGTGCTTCAAGAGGCAAAACGTGGACTGCGCTTCTGTCATTCCGACGGGAACGTCGGACCCGTTACCGTCGATCACGCAGGTCTCGGCACACGGACGATAAGGATCTTCGAAATGCCGTTCGAACTACCGGCAGACGTCGTCATCGAGGCGCTTCGTCCCTATGGCAACGTTCTGGAACATGTTACCGAACGATGGGTACAATTTCAAACCTATCCCGTTTTAAACGGTGTTAGACAGGTCCGCATCGAGTTGCAGAAACACGTATCGGAGGCTGCCGTGCCATTATAATGAACGACGGCCAACCTCGGACCTGTTCCGTTTGCGGGAGAGAAGGTCACCTACGGTCTGAATGCACTGAACGACGTGTCGCGCAGCTCCCGTTGTCGGAAGCGTCCGTCACACCCACGATGACCGCCCTACCGGTCACTTACGCAGCGGCTCTTGCCACGTCTACAGTTTCGTCCAGTCCGTCGCCCGTTCCTTCCGATCGGCACGTCCCACCGTCCCAGTCACCTACGGACGGTGCGGACGTCCCACCTGACGACCTCGCCGCCGAACAGGCTCCCGCACCGGACGCTGAGGAGACCAGTACTTCTTCACAACACCTGTTTGACAATTTCATTATACCCACCGACGCCTTCGAACCAGGTCGACGCTTCTCCTTGCCGTCGTCCGACACTGAGGAACACGTGCGCAAACAACGCTCGCCACGTAGGCGCAAACGCCGCCGCCGTTCACCCACGGGCTCTCAAAGCCTCGCGACCAGCGACGACGAAGACGACACCCAACCAGCCGACATTTCCACGTAGGAGTCGGCGGACAACTTTCACGATGAACAAGACGTTTCGCAGGACGGGACCACCATGGAGGTCGCCACGCACAATGTAACGATCGGTGCGCAGTTTGAGACGCCTGTCTCCCCGACGACAACTCCAGATCTCTCTCACCACGACGCAATTCCCATGCACATTGGACAGACCCACGGCACAGGAGCATGGGCCGACGACATTGAGGAAGACACGCCCCCTCCTCCGGATGAATTGCCTCCGCCGGACAAGACTGCCTGTTAACATCAAAAGCAAGGCACTGCAGCTGATGGGACGGGACTTCCTGTCGGTGCCCTCTTCATACTTCCCTTGGTGATGGTAGATACGCGTCCACCACCACTGAAACAAACGTACCGGTTCGCCACACTGAACATCAACATGATCGGCAATGCACCCAAGCTGCAGCTCATATGCGACATGCTTCGAGCCTCTGACGTCGACGTCGCCCTTCTTCAGGAAGTACGCGTTGCCACACTACCACCAGTCTACGGCTACGACTCATACACGTCCACAAGTGATCAATCAGGGCGTGGAGTGGCTTTATTCATACGCGAAGGAATCCCACTCAAGGACACGACAATCCTTCCCTGTGGAAGGGCATGGCTGTTACCATCTTCGACACGAGCGTCATCAATATCTACGCTCCGTCTGGCTCCACGAACCGTCGGCAGCGGTCCACTTTCTTCGGACATGACGTGGAGCTCCTGTTTTCTGGACGCTATGATCGCCTTATCATGGGAGGTGATTTCAACTGCGTCCTCCATCCGCAGGACCAAATGCCTGGTTATTCGCCATGCCCGGCGTTGCTCACCTTAATCGAAGATTTTCATCTAGTGGACGTTTCGGAGAAAATTCATGGCAATACCCCCGGTTTTACCCATTATACAGCACATTCTGCGAGCAGACTGTACCGGTTTTATGTCTCTGCCCACCTTGGCAATGAAGTCGCCCAAACTGAACGATAGCCCCTTGCATTTTCGGACCACTGCGCCGTCATTTGCTCCCTGGCTCTGCCACTTCAGTCAGTGTGGCGCAGCAGAGGTTACTGGAAGCTTAATATCTCCCTCCATAATGATCCACACTGCCGAAAATGTATTGCCACTACATGGGCGTCTTGTGAAAGACGCCTCCCGCAGTACACATCCACGTTCCACTGGTGGCTCAAATGTGCCAAACCTGCGATCAGAAAGGTCTTCATGCAATGTGGCAAGGAAGCAGCAGCATGACATCGAGACACCACAAATTTTCACTACGCCGTCCTCCGTGAGCTCGATGCGCTCCCTCCATCACCTGACACCCATAGGGAACGACAGCGTATTAAAGCCCGTCTCCTCTCTCTCCAACGTGCACGACTGCATGGTGTCGTTGTGCGTTCCCGACGACAAGACCTCCTCCACGACGAAACCCCATGCACAAATCCAAGCCGCATCTGACCATAGTCGTCGACGTCGACTTTTCGTCCCCAACATAACGACCTCCGATGGTGTTCACCACACGACACAGGCGGCAGTGGTGTCTGCCTTTACTGAACATTATCGCCAATTTTATGATGATGAACCGATGGCAACGCCAATTCCTGATGAGCTCCGTCCTTCCCCTGATCGGACCCTCACCGTAGCGGAGTCAAGGTCCATGATGTGTGCAAACACCGCAGAAGAGGTGGTAAATGCGATCAACCAAGGGACCAAGAAGAAATCACCAGGACCAGATGGTCTCCCAATGGAGTTTTACTGGGGGTTCACCACGTTAATGTTTCCTCGCTGGACGGAAATGCTTCAGGAATTCTTTACTCCGTCTTTCTCAACTCCACCTGAATTCGTCACTGGCATTCTTCTACCTGTTCCAAAGCCGAAGGGAAGGTCTCATGTCTCTGCATATCGCCCCCTTACACTACTGAATGCAGACTATAAAATCTATGCACGCCTCTTAGCAGCGCGAATACGCACCGTCTTATCTACTGTCCTTTCACCGGAGCAGACTGCACTTGGTTGTGGGGCCACCTTACAAACAACCCTAGGAGAATGCCGTGACCTCATCGCACTGGCGTCGGTTTGTCGCCTTCGTGCAGCACGGTATCCGTCGATTTCACGAGTGCCTTTGATCGCGTTCGACACCCATTCCTCCTCATGGTGGCGACACGTACGGGGTTCCCATTACTTTTTGTCGATACCACTCGCCGGTTACTACTTCCCGCGGTCTCGATTGCACAAGTCAATGGGAGGCTTGTAGGACCGATTCCTATAAGCCACTCAGTGCGTCAAGGATGCCCTATGTCTCCTTTATTATATGCCATTGCACTTGAGCCCCTCATCACTGGTCTTACCTCTAGACTGCAGGGTCTCACTCTGCGTGACTACACCTTTCACTGCAGGGATTATGCGGACGACCTCCTCTTTCTCACCTGCTCCTTCACGGAACTCAATGACGCCATCCAATGGATCCACCAGTATGGACGTCTTTCTGGTAGCATTCTTAATGTCCGTAAATCGATTATGATGTACTTTTGGCGCTACCTCCCGGCTATGGTGCCGACCCCACTCCCAGTCAGTACCACCCTTCGTTACCTGGGTATCGAATTTACGAGCTACACACACTGCACAGTGGCCCTGGCTTACCGGCGGCTTTTGCAGTCGATTCGGCACCATGTCCGCGGTCAAGTGCACCGTAACTTACACCAACTCCAACGTGTGTCCTATGTCAACATGTATGTCGCCCCTAAACTGGTACACGTCGCTCAGATCCTCCCAATGGCGTTACTCCTTGGCCGCCGCATCCAATCAGCCTTTGGATATTTCGTGTCAGCAGGGGCACTTTTCAAAATCCACTACAATACTCTAATACTGCCTCCTGCAAAAGGTGGCCCGGACTCGTCAACGCGCGGGCACAAACTTCTGCACTCTTTGTCCACACTCTGTTCCGGCACTGGCAGGGAGCGGTCCCGTCCTTAACACGCAATCTCTTAGATATCCTCCGACCAGCTTCCTTCGATCCACCGATCAATGTGGCACCTATTTCTCCATTATTGTACCACGTCGCCAATTGTTTCATAGAACTCAGCTACGTTCGGGCCGATCTTCCAGTCACCCATCTTCCCCGTACCAAAGATTATTATCGTTTGTTAATGCTGTCCAACCCTTGCGATCCCATGGTGCTACCTCATCCTGACATTAACTGGCGAACGGTTTGGGGGTGTGTGCATGCACCCTTTTTACCGTCGTCTGTATCTGCACCCTGGTACGTTTTAGTCTATGGCAAATTCCCGACTAATAGTCGAATTTATCGCATAGGACTGGCTACCTCTCTACTCTGCCCTGTCAGCTCGAAGACACCGACGAGCACCGTATTACGTGCCCCCTGAAACAAAACGTATGGCTTCTCATCCAACGAATCGTGGGCTTTTACCTCCGTGCCCCGCCAACGACGTAACCCCGGATTTCCTGTTGTTGCCCCAGACGTTTCACTACCCTCTTGCTAAGCACCATACCCTAATCTGGCTTCGAGGACAGGCTTTAGAATACCTCTTTCAGAGTGGTCCACATACAGTCCTCGACTTCTGGTACAAAGATGTGACCGCGCATAGCACCCTCACCCGAAAACCAGCTTACCGACAAACGTTTGCCGGTTATCTCCGCAGCGTCTTCCTTGACCCCCCTCAAAGTTGGCGTGTACCATGCCTACCTGTCGCTTGATCCAACACCCTTACCCACGTTCTCACGCATCGACCAAAAAAACAAATAAGCAAAAAGGAAGACGACAGAATATGTTATATTTTGTTGTATTTAATGTTTTTTAAATATTTTTTGTTTAACTAAGTCATTTGTATATGTTTAAATGGTACCTTGAAGAACTCTTGCATAGTGAATATATATGTACTTTTAGTTTGTTCAATACAGATTAATAAAAAAATAAAATAGGGAAAAAACAGGAATGTTATGTTTTGAAATAACACTCATTTGTATATGTTTAACTGGTACCTTGAAGAACTGTTGCTTTGTGTATATGTATGTACTCTCAGTTTGTTCAATAAAAAAAATTAAAACAAAAAAGTTGGTAAGCACTAATAAAAAGGTGGTAGAGCACTTGCCCGCGAAAGCAAGGGTCCCGAGTTCGAGTCTCGGTCCGGCACACAGTTTTAACTTGCCAGGAAGTAAAAAAAAAAAAAAAAAAGAAAAAGGCGTGTTCGGTCAGAGGGTTAGCTGCCTTCTGTAATAAAAAAACTGAGTCGAATCAACAACGAACTCAAACGGATGTTTTCCAACGTCCGCCCCGAGCAGATGCAACGAACAAAAGGGAACAAAATGAAATTAAAAAAAAAAAAAGGCGATGAAAACTTGCCCGCCGAAGGCAAACGTCACGAGTTCGGGTCCCAGTCCGGCAAATAATTTTAACCTGCCAGGAAGTTTCAAACTCATTTCAAATTTGACATTTTTTAGATACTTGTCTTACACTGGCGCCTTTTATGCGTCTGTCCACAGCGCTTTCGAAAATCATTTGCAACAAACCCAAGTATTCCATTCGCTTTCCAACTGGCTGTTACATATAATCGTCCCATTTCCTGTCGCTTTGTAATTTTAAACCATATTATGATGTCCAGAAGCTTACTAGTGATCTCGCATTCGAGTTACGATATATTTCAAATGGCTCTAAGCACTATGGGACTTAACATCTGAGGTCATCACTCCCCTACACTTAGAACTAACTAAAGCTAACTAACCTTAGGACATCATACACATCCATGTCCGAGGCAGGATTCGAACCTGCGACCGTAGCACCCGCGTGGTTCCAGACTGAAGGGCCTAGAACCGCTCGGCTACCGCGGCCGGCTTCGAGTCACGTCTCATTCTTACTCTTGCTAATGGGACTTTTCTTGAACATATCGACATTTACAGATACTGCATTTTTATACTGTACGTCCTTTACTATTACTAAGATTATTATTTCCTTCATTCTAAAATTACGTAGTTCAGTGTCATGTGATTCAGAAATGTGTTGTAGTAATAAGCTCTGGACTATTAATTCAAGTCACGACTGATACAACAGAAGTATAAGATCCAGCTGCACATGGCACTAGTACGGCCGGTACTTTTATATAGTTGTGAAATCTGTGAGACATCAGCAACAGCTAAAGAAGTAATCTGTGCCTTCGAGAGTAAGGTATTTCGAATGATATGCGGACCCAATGCCATCGAAGGTAAAAGGGAACGAAAAACGAAAGAAGATCTGTACCAGTGGTCTGGAAAGCCACACATTGGCCGAATATTTGGCACAGGAGGCTACAGCTGTTTGGCTACAACCTTCAAAGTGATAAATCACTCCCATACCGAGTCCTCCATTTTCAACCTCCTGAAAACGCCCAGGGGGATGTCCAAGGACGCAATGGAAGGATAGAATACTAGCAATCCTTAAACAAGTAACAGCGCCAGCGGTGGAAGATGTAGCTAGAGACCAGCAACGATGGACTACCATCTGCAGTAGATATGTCCTCTGTTGAGACTGAGCTACCTTTTTCTATTATTCTTTTTGTAGTGTGTTCTTATATAGTTTTTATAGAGTGCTGTTTTTTCCTCCTTTTGTAGTGTGATTATTTCTTTTGTTTTCTGCCGAGAGCCGTAAAGGCTCGTTAATACAGTAAATGACGATGATGATATTGTCTCATGGAAACAAAAGAAGTCAGCATGTTCATGCAGTTGGCTATACGTAGCTGGTGATGAAAAAATAGTAAAAATTGCAATTCAAAAGTGCTGTAGTGCCGAGATAAAGTGAAATATGTGAATATCGCTAACCTTGTGAAAACATTGTACTGTCAGAAAAGCTATATTTTAGAACACATTTTGCGCTCTCTGGAGCTACGACCCGTCGATATTTTTAAAGATTTGCTATACAATTCAAACTGAAAATAATGTATATGGATATTTAAAATCGTCAGGACTGGCGAAACACAGAGTAGGCATGTTCTCTATCTCATGGAGCTGGCTTTTCTGACTAATCTGTAAACAAAGTACGTAACGTTTTCATTTTGCTGCTGGATACTGTTCATGTGAATTTAGTATGTTTTGCGTTTGGCTTGTTTGAGCAAATTTCGATTTGTGTGTGTTTACTTCCGCACCGTGCGCCTTAGGGTAAGTAAACAGACAAGCAGAAAAACAAAAAAACGAATAAAAATGCAACTCAAAGTAAACTGTTCTGATGCGCTTGTGTTAAAGACTGTGCTACACTGCAGGGGAGGTGGGAGGGGTGGGGCGTGCCATCGCTGCTACATTTTTAGTACAGTAGTAGAGAGGGCGGCCAGTCCCCTCATCGAATACTCTCAGGTGCCGTTCCGGCACCATTATACTGTCTGACTGGCCACGGATTTCCATCCGGTGTGCACGCTATATGAGACAGGCGAAATACCTTAAGACATCAACAAAAATACTGAAATATTCTCAGTAAGTGTGAATGTTACGGAACGATCAGTTGAAAAAAAAGGCAAATCATTCCCATTCTCAGGAAAGATTTATTGACACATGCTCATAATTATATGCCTGTCGTATCAATCTGTTTTAGAACTATGGAACATGAAACGTCCTGGCAGATTAAAACTGTGTGCAGGATCGAGTTCGAATCTCGCTCCGGAACACAGTTTTAATCTGCCAGGAAGTTTCATAACAGCGCACACTCCGCTGCAGAGTGAAAATTTCATTCTGGAAACTATGGAACATTTTTATACACATGCGTTAACACGTTTTTGGAGAACGAAAATGGTCTGTGTAAAAATGAACATTAAACAAGGAAGCTGCGAAATTCAGCTCACTCTGTTCATCCACTGATCCAGAGCGCCGTTGACAGGATGGGTGATGCCGTGTTCCTTGGCAACTTGTAGGCACTCGAAACAGTTCACATTGACCTTTCGGGTGGCACATGACTCGAAAGTTACTTTCGTGCTTAGGTTTTATCCACCAGTGTAGCTGCACATGTAGATGTAGAAATGTAGGAACACTTGAGGCTATACGGATACTACGTAACTAATTATCTTACAAGATAGTTTGAAGAAAGGCTCAAGTCATATTTATATCATTTGTACAGTACAGAAATCTTTTTACAATATTGACTAGAATACACTCTTTAAAATACTGAAGTTAGCAAGTATGAAAGGCAGCATGGATAAAATACATGAACCGTAATGTTAATTACAACTTGTACAGAGCTGTAATAAGTGTCTAGGAACATGAAAGTAAAGCAGTAGTTAAGAAGGAAGTGATGCAGTGCTGTAGGCTACTCCCCCTGTTAACCAATATACACGTATAACAAATAGTAAAAGAAACTAACGGCAAATTTGAAGAAATAACGTAGAAACAAGAACAAAAAATAAATAAAATTCACACATACATAGTAATTCTGACAATGACAACAAAGGACTTGGAAGGGCAATTTCATAGAATGGATGCTGCACTGATAGCAGGTTGTAAGATGAAGATCAACCAAAGTAAAAGAAAAGCAGTGAATCGTAGTGGAATTGGGATTAGCAAATGAGAAATTAGAAGTTGTAGACGAATTGTGGGCAGTAAAATAATTGCTGACAGCGGCAGTGAAGTGGATATAAAATGTGAGGTGGCAGTGGGGAGAAAATTTTCTGAAGAAGAAAAAGTCGTGAACATTGAATGTGAACTTAACGTGAGGAAATATTTTGTTAAAAGGAAATAGAGTGCGTTAACTGTGTTGAAGCGACGAGACATGCATAGTATAGACTACCGTGGAGAGCTACGGCAAACCAGCCGTTGCGCTAAAGACTACAATAAAAGAATGAATCAATGTTTCTGATGGAGAAGGACATCGAATGGACGGCACTTATAAAATTTCAGTGTTGCAAATGCAGCATACTAACGAAATTAGTAACCAAAATCCCAATAGGAATAAACACAAAGGTCATATGTAGCTAATGAAGTCGGACTGCTCTACTGTGCTGACATAAACACTGTTCGACACCTTTCCTGTACTGACGAAATATTATTTTACTAATCGCTGTGAACTATATTCACCCCTAATTAATCTATTGCTGTTATTTTAGGTGTAGCATGTGAGTGTAATTAAGAGGTGAAATTACGCACCTCCTGTGCTAATGAATGTGGTTAGAGTTTTAATTTTTGTGGAAAGCCATGTAACAAGAAGCGAACACTCTTTCTCTCAATTTATACTCTGGCGAACATTTGAAAAAGTCATGAAATGAGACGCTGCTTATTGCGGAGTGTTCGCCCAATTTCCCCTGCATAGTTCAGCCGGCTATAATCCTCGCCGTCGTCGTCGTCATCTTGCATACAGGAATTAGACAGCTTGTAAGCTCCGTAATAGACATTTAATCTGTAGTAGAACTCCTCATATACGTTGGTCATATTCGGTTTCTAATGATCATGACCATGCGCACGTGATGCAGCATGACTACAGTAAAAGTTATTGTTATGCTTTGAGAAACATTGAATAACCATGGTGCAACTGAAGTTTCACGACAGTTTTGGAATTTATTTTTAGATATTAGTCATTACGATTTTTAGCTCTTTCAATCACACTTCTGACATTATTACCAGCGATTGTCCTCCCACCGCATTATATCAACTTCATTATCTCTAACGCGACCACGAGTTTCACCTCCATACAACGACCCCCGTCTTGCCAGACTCCGCTCCGCCCCTTGAGACTCTGGCTATCACCCACACATAGTGCTGCACATGAAAGAGAACCAATGGCGGAAGAAATGGTACAACGCAGCTCGCTCAGGTTAGCGGTATGTTTACAATCTGCCTGTCCCGTCTTCAAAAAGTTGATGATATTTGGTTTGTGGAGCGCTCAACTGTACGGGTTTCAGCGTCAGTACAAATTCCCTATCTTTTCACTGTCCAGTCTCGCCACTTTTCCCTAATGATGGTGAAATGATGAGTACAACACACACACACCCAGCCCCCGCGCGTAGAAAATCCCCGACGCGGCCTGAAATCTAACCTGGGATCACAAAATTTATGTCTGTCATCTCCTTGGTCTACCTATGCGTCTCCTTCCTCTCGGGTTGTAGTTCAGGATTTTCACCGTTGTGTTCGTGACTAGAGTGTTGGGAATACCACGTCAGGAGTGAGTGACCCTTCGTGATTCATAATGTTGTTCAGCCACAATTGAACGCTTAAAGGAGTTAAGCACATCCCACTGTTCGGACGGGGAATTCCTATAGTCACTCAAAATTTTATAGTCAAGTATAAGGCCCTAGTGCGAGCAAGTGCTACATTCGAATAGTTTCTTTACCAGATAGTGGAGCGTTTTACCAGCTGAAAAAAATGGTTCAAATGGCTCTGAGCACTATGGGACTTAACATATAAGGTCATCAGTCCTCTAGAACTTAGAACTACTTAAACCTAAGGACATCACACACATCTATGCCCGAGGCAGGATTCGAACCTGCGACCATAGCAGTCGCGCGGTTCCAGACTGAAGCGCGGCGGGCGCTAGCTGAAAGTGGTGGTTAATGGCAGTGGTGGGTCTGACGAAGTCATGAATGACACAGGTGCGGGCTTTCCAAAAACATCGATTATCACGAATGAAATTAAATTGACGAGATCTAGCCAAAGCAATATGTCAGATTTGTTCCTCTTGTATCTTTGGGCGTGATGTTTCGTGTGACTTCTCCTATTTTATATCGGTCAAGATAAGCGGCGGCACCAGCTAGAGAACCAGCTGGATGCGAATAGGAATTGTTATCTCGTAATCTTTCAGAATGTAGCCATGAAGGTACAGGGCAATAATCGATGGTTTTGGAGTGGACGAGAGAGATGCTGGCGAGCATTATTTAGACTGGTTTTAATAGTGTAGCGGTGTGCAGAATTTGTCCACGCCTGTCAATAAACGATACCTAGGAAACATACGGAGACGAGCTCACGCAGTCTATCTCGCGCACCGTACATCACCGCGGGCGCCAGTGAGACCGCGTCGCCACGGAAGCAGCGACGAGAAGGGGCGCTTTGCGGCAAATTGAGCCTCTGACTCGAGAGAATTCTGAGCTGGTATGAATTTCCCGTTATAGACCCGTTATTGACTTTAACATATAACCACTGTTTAATAGAAATTATCACGATAATTCGCTCTTTACGCCCCTGCACATTCTTTCTGTAAGGGTTAACAGCAACTCATTTCAACATCTGCAAGCTCTTACACAAAAATACAATTACAACTTCCGTTTATTTCAGTGGCACAGATCGCACTCTTTCTTTACAAATGATTACTAGTTTTCTGCCACTACGGCCCTCTTGGAATCGACTGAGTATTACGGAGTAGCACCTTCAGAGTCTGTGTATAGAAGTTGACCTCAGCCACCTGTGTGAAAGAGAAGTAGAACTGCACACAGTAACCAAATATCATGCTATCCATAAAGATTCAATAAGACTGTGAAGTGAGATCTATTCTTGTAAGCAATATCATTCTTGATGACTGTGTACAGCTGTAGTTCTCTTTTCATAAGGTGGGTAGAGGACCCTAAAGCACTGTATTCATCTGTACATGGAGTTCGGACATGTTACATCGTAGCGTAATTTACTCGGCGGATCATAAGGAGATCATAATGGCCGAAAACTAGAACTCATTTTTAAGAAAATACGTGCAGTCTGTAACATTGAAAAAAAAAATTTAAAAATTATTTACTAACTCTATCACAATTGCTGAGAAAAGTAATATACACAAGAATTGAAAAGAAAACTGAAGATCACTTATCCGACGATAAGTTTAGCTTTATGAAAGATAAAGGTACAAGAGAGACAGTTCTGACGTTACAAATGATAGTAGAAGGAAGAATTAAGAAAAATCTCAACATTTTCGTAAGATTTGGAGACACACAAAAAGCGCTCAAGAATGTAAAGTGGAGTGAGATAATTAAAATCTTCAAAAGAAGAGATACACTGAAGCGCCGAAGAAACTGGTATAGGCATGCGTATTCGAATATAGAGATATGTAAACAGGCAGAATACGGCGCTGCGGTCAGGCAACGCCTATATAAGACAACCAGTGTCTGGTGCAGTTGTTAGATTGGTTACTGCTGCTACAATGAAACGTTATCAGATATAAGTAAGTTTGAACGTGGCGTTATAGTCGGCGCACGAGCGATGGGACACAGCATCTACGACGTAGCGATGAAGTAGGGATTTTTGCGTATGACCATTTCATGAGTGTGTCGTGAGTATCAGGAATCCTGTAAAACATCAAATCTCAGACATTGCTTCGGCCGGAAAAAGATCCGCAAGAACAGGGCCAACGACGACTGAAGAGAATCGTTCAACAAGACAGAAATGCAGCCCTTCCACAAATTGCTGCATATTACAGTGCTGAGTCATCAAAAAATGTCAGCGTGCGAACCATTCAATGAAACCTTCTTGATATAGGCTTTCGGAGCCAAAGGCCCACTCGTGTATCCTTGATAAACGCACGTCACAAAGCTTTACGGCACTCCTGGACCCGTCAACACAGGCATTGGACTGTCGATGACTGGAAACATGTTGCCTGGTCGGACGAGTCTCGTTTCAAATAGTATCGAGCGGATAGACGTTTGCGGGTATGGATACAACCTCTTGAACCCATGGACCCTGCATGTCAGCAGGGAACTGTTCAAGGTAGTGGAAGCTCTGTAATGGTGTGGGGCGTGTTCAGCTGGAGAGATATGAGACCCGTAGGTACGACTCTGGCAGGTGAAACGTACCTAAGCATCCTGTCTGGCTACCTGCATCCATTCATGTCCATTGTGCATTGTACATTGCAATTACAGCAGGGCTTTGCGACACCCTGCACGTTAAGAATTGCTACAGAGTGGCTCCAGGAACACTCTTCTGAGTTTAAACTCTTCCGCTGGCCACTAAACTCCGCAGACATGAACATTACTGGGAATATCAGAGATAACTTGCAACGTGTTGTTCAGACAAGGTATCCACCTCATCGTACTCTTACGGATTTATGAACAGCCCTGCAGGATTCATGGTGTCAGTTCCCTCCAATATTACTTCAGAAATTAGGCAGGTGTACCAATTTCTTTGGTTCTTCAGTGTATATTTTGCAGGGGAATACAGATAATATACATAATAATTATAAGAACTAAAAGGGAGTGATAAGAATGGAAGACCAAGAAGGAAGTGATCGGATTAAAAAGTGGGTAAGGTAAGGATGCTGTCTTTTTCCTCCACTGTCTGTATATCGAATAACCAATGAACGAAATGAAAGTAAAATAAAAAAATGGGATTAAAATTCAAGATTAAACAATGTAAACAGTAACATTCGCTGATGATATTACTGTCCTCTCTGTGAAAGTGAGGAAAAATTACAGGACCCGTTAAATGAGTTCAGCACAAAATATGGACTGAGAGCAAACCAGAGAACGACGCAAGTAATGAGGAATAGCAGAAACCTCACAGCTGGGTACAAAAGAGCGAAAGTATTCTGCTAAATTGGAAATAACATAATGAATGACGGACAAGAAAGGAACAAATAAGAAGCAAATACTACGGGTAAAGAGGGCACTGGTAGCTAATAAAATAGAGTGTTAGCACCAAAAATTGAACTTGACTTGGAAAGAAATTTCTGAGAATATTAATTATAATATTTTTTGCTTCTTTGAGTGGCCGTGGCGTCAATTACCGTAAAAGATTTACGATTCCTTATTGTGGCTTCTTGAGTTTCGTTAGGCAGACATACTAAACCTGTGTTGCTGCAATGCTAAGCTGGATCTAGTGAAACTATTGACAACCTTCCGGGCAATTATTCATTTAAATATTGTACAGATTCTTACAAAGGTAACTGACTTCTTTCCAGACTCACTTGTAACGCCTGAGTGATTGTTTTCCTTCGTCTTCACATGTCTTACTCTCTCTCTGTTTTGAGACAGGGGAAACTGGGGCGGAATCTGATATCTAAAAGGTCAAGCGAGCTCCTACTCGGTAACACAGAATGTCAAGATGAAATAGTATGAACATTATGGAAGTTAAAACTTTCCCGTCGTACAGATTGTTGTATAAAATTTCGAGACAGCTGCCTGATATCTGTTACTTACTGGTACGATATTTCGGCGCACAGTTTTCTGGCCATCTTCGGGTGAACACTGACTAGCAGTACACTAATCTCCCATATCTCAGATCCCGCCTGCATATGGATGGTGTCGTAGTTAGCACTGCGCATGCGTTGCTTAAGAGGATGTGCTTCTGCTGTAAGTCTGAGTGCTACACTGCGCGCTTTCTGTGGTGAAAGCTCGCCTCTTCGATATCAAGACGATTGTTTTCGCACGGTAAGATGGCAGGACCATGCTGATTACGCAGAGCACGAAGTTTTTCTATAATCGGATCCCATGCAGAATTTAACCGGAAACCGACGTCTAGATTCATAAGGGATTCAGACAATCATATTTCCATTGAATCATTGATAACTAAGCCTCAAAAGTTTCATGTTCACAATTTTTGTTTCATTATATTTTATCGAATGATCAGTGGAAATACTGTGTTCAGCAATAGCAGACTTATTTGCCTCAAGAAGGCGAGTATGCCGCTGATATAATTCTATTCTGCACAGTGAGCGCCTTTGTCATATGTAAGATTTGCCGCATTTTTTACACGGAATCCTGTAAATACCTGCTTTGCGCTACTCCAAGCCGTTTTTATCAGATCCCAAAAGCGCTGATATTTTGGAAGGAGTAGAAAGATTACTTTAACTTTATCTCTTTTATATTCTGCTTATTTTAGCTCAAACATTTCCACCATGTGGTGGAAAAGCAGTCGTTTTGAAGGCCTCATCCTCTTCCTCGTTTCGTCGTTTGTACGTCTGTAGTGCTCTCTGTAGTTGTTGAGACGAATATCCGTTGTTGAGGAACACAATTAGCAGGTGCTCCAGTTGCAGGCTATCGGCGTCTGAGGCGGTACGTATTCGGTGGATCAGTGATCCTATTAATACAGACCTCCCGTGGCATGCGGACAGTAGCATTACCTTCATCTGACTTGATTGCTACCGTATCCACGTAAGTAACGGAGGGCTGCGTTCTCCGTAGGTGAGATGTTGCTCTTCGGTGGTGTGTCAGCACACGGCAAGACTCGCGACGAATTTCTGCTTCTGCGTCTGTTTGTAAGACGTCGCACAGCCTCTTCGATGAAACTGACAAAATCCATTAGTGGCGGTAAACCGGTACAGGAGCAAAGTTAAGACCTCTTGCCAACACGGACACAGTCATGACGTGTATAGATTTGCATATGTAGTTGATAACGGATCGTCGAGTAGGAACTTTTTGTGGTACCTGAAGATGGCCAGAAGACTGTGCCGAAATATCGTACCAGTATGTTGGAGACGTCCGTTAGTTCCCCAGAAATTTTATAAAGCAAATATGAACGTTACTGAAACTTCCTGGCAGATTAAAACTGTGTGCCCGACCGAGACTCGAGAACTCGGGACCTTCGCCTTTTGCGGGGAAGTGCTCTACCATCTGAGCTACCGAAGCGCGACTCACACACGGCCTCACAGCTTTACTTTAAGTTTCGAAGGTAGGAGACGAGATACTGGCAGAAGTAAAGCTATGAGGCCGGGCGTGAGTCGTGCTTCGGTAGCTCAAATGGTAGAGCATTTGCCCGCGAAAAGCAAAGGTCCCGAGTTCAAGTCGCGGTCGGGCACACAATTTTAATCTGCCAGAAAGTTTCATATCAGCGCACACTCCGCTGCAGAGTGAAAATCTCATTCTATGAACGTTACTGTACATCACGAAATTAAAGATATCAGGACCCAGAGGAGGTGTACGATAACAGTGTCTGGTGGAAGTGAGTCATGTACTATGAGCAGACCAGAAAAGAAGGCAATCGAAACATTTGTGATGTTTTATTTATTTATTGTAAGGCATACATCAAGAATTAACCATAAGAAAGCTATAGGAAAACAAAGATTACTAACTACTATATATCAACACTTCAACATAGCTTTGCAGCATAGTATAACGCAAATGAAAATAGCTATTCAAGTCTTTTGTTATGTTTATCACACTACTCGTCACTTTCAGGGCCCCTGTAGGCACGTGAGGGACATGTTGATACAACACGAGCAACTGTCTGTTATTCAACCCCAGTGTCAGTAGATTGCCCCACGTGTGGAGAGTGTCTGCACATCTACCACGGACAGCTCACATGCGATTCACAGTATTCTCAACTGCCCGAGCCTGGTCAAATCGAGGTAACTTTTCGTGGATGCAAACCAGTTCCGGGCATTGGGAAGACAATTTTGTTGCCAACAGCGTTCCCTTCCATCGGTGGAACTGAATTCGTTTTCATTAAGAATCCTGGCTGTGATAAGGGGGGAAGGGGGGGGGGGGGAGCCTTGATCTAAACATTTTTCGCTCAACAGAAAGTACATCATTCAATATTTTAAGGTCAGGATTATCAACAATCTTCTGGAATTCACGTAGTAACGCACTCTTCCGTCTGATATCAGTAGGTGGAATGTATCTCAAGATCTCAAGATTGGTAACCAGTAGCTGGCAGATCGTACTGACCCACTAACAATGCGCATGGAATCTTTAAGTTACCCATGTCTTTTTTCACGTGTGGGCTATTAATCCAGACAGATGCACAGTACTCTGCTGTCGAGTATACCATTCCGACTGCCGATGCTCGAAAGGTGTCTGCTACGATCCCCAACTAGTGGCACGGAGCTTATGAGGGATATTATTTCTACAGTTGAGCTTTTTAGATGTTCACGTCAAGCGCTGCTTTAAAAAAAAGTGCCCTGTCTAACGCTTCCCCAAAGTATTTTGGATGCATGTTATGATGGCGTTTGTCTCCTTCAAAACAAACATCAAGGGCTCTGTATGTCACTGTTGGATAGATGAAAACATGCAACTTCTGCTTTATTTAGTTTAGGGCAGACGCATATAAGAGTCGGACAACGTATTACTTTCACCCACAAACATCTCGCCAAATTACAACGACGAGAAAATTCGAGGAATTACAAGTAATACATAAGGTTACCAACAATCATTCTTCCCACGCTCTATTTGCGAGAGAAACAGAGTATGGAGGATCAGTTAATGATACCAGAAGTACCGCCCGCCACATACCGTCAGGTGGCTTGTGGAGTATTGATGTAGATGTAGAGGAGTCGCTTCGAGGCAAATGTGTGAAGTTGAGAAGGAGGAACAACCAGGTCATGTCAAATATGTCCTGGCTAAAATCAGTTTTTCACAAGACGTGGAGTTACAAAAGGATGCTGAAAACGAAGTGGAAAGATAACATAAGAAATGAGAAGGTTTTCCGCCGAATCTCTGAAGAATGAATACACGGAAAACGCTGACTTAAAGAAGGTACGGTGTGATAGGACATGTTTTAAGACATCAGGGAAAAACAATCATGTTACTAGCTGTAGAGGGCAAACGCTGCAAGAGAAGGCAGAGAATCGAATATACTAAGTAGCACGCAAAAAAGGGTGGGGAGAGAGAGAGAGAGAGAGAGAGAGAGAGAGAGAGAGAGAGAGAGAGAGAGAGAGAGAGAGACAGAGGGAGAGAGAGAGAGAGAGAGAGAGAGAGAGAGAGAGAGAGAGAGAGAGAGGGAGAATATGCAATTATATCAGTGTTCATCAGAATAGCGGTGCAGACTACAGCAGCACCAATAAAATTTATAATCAGTACAGAGCGATAGGCATGTATGGCTGCCACACTCGCTTGTCCGATATTGCCACACACATCAGTATGCACGAACGCCTTATACACATTCGGCTATGGCTTCTGTGCTGCACACCAGTAACTGGTGGCTCCAGTCGCCATTTTTTACTAAATATAAGACGGAGTTCTTGTGTCTGGGATGTATCTGTTCCGTCTCGATGGTCAGAGTTAACGAGGCCCTTCTGTGAAAGAAGACTGATGCTCATGACGGTAGTTTAACAGCCCTTCCTCGGTGTATTTGCAGATTGTTACTCGCGTCGTTCGTGAAATATGAGGGCGAACGTTCCTGTGACTTCGACATTGGTGACGGAATGTCGGACCGGGGATTTCAAGCAATTCAGTTGGAGACAGCTTAGCTGAGAAAAGAAACCTGACGTGGCTGGTAGCACAAACATATACGTTTACAAAGGAAGAGAGAAGCCCAGTATTTTTGGTGGTATGTTACAAACAGTAGATGCAGGTGGACAGATAAATACCACATTCCTAGATTACCGAAAGGCTTTCGACAACATACCACACCGTCGCCTACTGACAAAGACGCGACCACACGGAGTGTCTTGACATATGTGCAAATGGCTCGATTAGTATCTGGGTAAAAGAGAAAAAACACCTAAACATTATACTGGGAGGCAAACATTCTACAAAAACGAGCACAATATCTTGTCTGCCCAAATGAAGCGTAGTTAGATGTGTAACTAGTTAGGTACGTACCTAGCGTTGACCAGGTTTTTGGTTATTCCAGTATTCTGTTAATCCATCTCCTACTTTCCCTTCTCTCTGTCAATTTCCTCCCTCCCTCTCTCTGTACTTACCCATCCGTCTCTCTCCCTCCTTTCTCTCGCACTGTTCATCTCCTCTTCCCCTTCGCTGTCCATTTTCTTCTTCCCCTACCATTGTCCATCTCATACTCCCACATCTCTCTTTCTGTCTCCTCTTGTCCCCTCTCTCTGCCCATCTCCTCCTCCTCCCTCTCTCTGACCAGCACCCCCCCCTTCTATCTCTGTCGATCTCCACCTCTTCCCTTTCTTTGTCCATCTTCTCCCCTTCCTTCTCTCTGCACATCTCCTCCTCTCCCTCTCTCCATCTCTCTCCTACTGACCTACTACTCTGTCCATCTCCCCATCCCATGTTCATCTACTTCCCTTCTCTATGTCCATCGCCTACTCCCCCCTCTCTTTCCATCTCCTCCTCTTCCCATTCTCTGTCCATCTCCTCCCCCTATCTCACTCTATCTTCACCTACACCTCCCCTTCTCCTCCTCCTCCTCCTCCTCCTCCTCCTCCTCCTCCTCCTCCAGTTTGCATCCATGTCATCCTTCCCCCTCCCTATGTCCATCTCTTCTTTTCTTCTCTCTGTCTCTTTATGGCCTCCTCCCTTTGTGTCTCTTCATCTCCTCCTCCCCCACCCTTCTATGTTCACCACTCCACCCCAATACGAGGTTGGTGGTACATCCTTCCAGATAGTAAGCAACATGTCTTCCAAATTTTTTGAATCTATCCAAGGGCATAGAGGAGCTTTATACCCGCGGCTTCAGCCATGTAAGCACATGTTACATATATTTTACATGTATTTAACATTCTTCACACATATTTTTATGCATATTTCACATGTATCTCAGCGAGTTTCGCCCTACAGTTTCATATTCACGCAACTCATTGTTTACGACGTTTTATTTCCTGAACTATGTGTCACACATTAATATAATTTTGTAAGTACTTTCGGTGGTATATATAAGTACTGTCTACAATATGTGTCACAGAAAGTGATAGTAGTAAAGGAGTAATAAATTAAAAGTTCATGTCTGATGCGGTCGTGTTACTGCACGAAGAACAAAAATGCGATAAGAGAAGAGCACTAATCGGTGTCCGAATATTTTTGATCAGATAGTGTGTATGTGTATATGTATTGGGAGCGTGCAGTTAATTTTTTTTTTTACATCTGAAGGCGATGATCCATCAGGAAGATTTGCTGGAGAAGTCTGACATAGGCGCCCAGAATGTGACGTAGTGAGCAAGGCGGTTTAGTGGTTGAGAAATTAAAGACGTGTACAGCAGTGCCGGGCATCAGACCGCTGTCCGTGTTTTCTCTACAGTGCCTAAATAAACGATGGGCTCTATTGACGAATTAAGACGTAGCCAAGGGGCCGCTGCAAGACTATGGTAGACCATATCTACTAATAGCCATCTAAAAGCAACATGGGGCATTCTACGATCCCCCCATTAACACGAGTAACTGTTGAGAATCTTACGTGGTAGGGCCACGGATACCATGTTCAATTTACGATAATCACTCTTGCGCCTTGAAACGACACAGCTGAACCGTTTAGCTAAATGGAGCTATCTTCGTCCTCCCATCTAGAATGAGATTCGTGCCACGTATCAGTACCAACTGTACGTATGTTCCAGCCTCAAGGAGTTACTTACACGTTTCATGGATCATTTTGCGCGATATATCATCATGATGTGGAACGAGTCATTTTACATCGAAAGTTAACTTGTACATACTGTTACGTTCGAACATTGCTTAAGTTTTATGTATTTATTTATGTTTTTTTTTACAAAAAGAAAAAGGATGTCAGATGTACTCACCACCTTTTACACATTACAGTAATTATAGTGATAGAAATTATTCTACGGAATGGAAGGTGTTGTCAAGGAGAAACTTTCTGTTTGTTATCAAATTTACTTTTCTGTGTCAGGCATGTTATATCACTGGGAAAATGATCAAAAATTTTTGTTGCAGCATTGTTTACCCCTTTTTGTGTTAAAGATAACCTTAATGTGAATTAATGAATGTCATTTTTCCTTCTGGTATTGTTATTATGTGTCTCATTGTCCCTTTTGAACAAATACGCTGTCAAGCAGCAGTCACAATGCCCTACTCCTTAAACAGATGTCTATAAGATGATCGTGGGTGAGCACCGCAATGAAGACTTTCTGTCTTGAAGATTAGTTATCCCAATACAGTATTTCATGTGGCATTATGGAATGAACATTCACTGCTAGACGTCGCTAAGGAAAGGAAATTGCACTTGCATAGAAATAGTTCATTCTCACGGATCATATAATATTACATGCAGGAAACGGTTTGCTGATTCCATTAACAAACATCTGGGAGATGAATGTGGGTAGTGGTTTGTTTGAGTTTCAGTTTTGGGCGTACAAGAAAAAATATATCTGAGGTTACTTATTTCTTTACAGATATGACCCAATGAGGATATTGTATTGTGTTGTAAGTGATGACTTTCGTTGACCGTACAAGTTGAGGCCCACATAAGGTGGAGAGCTGGGTTGTTGCAAAATCTGTTTTTTCTGACTTACAACAACTATCTTCATATGGTAAAACAAGCTGTGGTGTCTGTTAATGAATAATAAATACACGAAAACATGCAATTGCCTTCACACCACTGTGTTTCCATTTAGTTAGTAAATGCTCGCACATATTTTAACTTGCAAATACTTTCCATCTACAACCGCATACATGTTAAACACAAATCGACTGATTAACCTTTTTAAAATTGAAAGAAAAGGTTAGCACAGTTGTAACGAA
The DNA here is from genome assembly GCF_023897955.1 of Schistocerca gregaria. Taxonomy (NCBI): domain Eukaryota; kingdom Metazoa; phylum Arthropoda; class Insecta; order Orthoptera; family Acrididae; genus Schistocerca; species Schistocerca gregaria. Next base: position 569,480,521 of record NC_064923.1, read on the forward strand.
GTGTAGTGCTTACATAATACAGCTGCAATCATATAATTCATGTCGAAATCTTTCCTTCTTGATTCCGGGAACGTTTGAAGGCTAACAGATCCAAGGAACTGACTTCTCATCATCGTGTTTAAAACGAAAGTTTCAATTGTATACTCCTTTCACTTATCACATTTTTTTTTCATTTTTCTGTGCTCATGTACAGAAATTAGAGTACAATACCTTGCATTTGAGAATTTCAAATTTTCCGTTGATACAATTTCTTTTTAGTAATATCTTTCCTTGGGCGTTACGAAACAATTGCTCGCCATTCGCTCTCTCAAAGAACTTGTACGGTATAGAAATGCACATGGCAATGTTGGAGCCAAAACAAAGAAAATTTATATGAATGAATGATTTAATATTATAGTAATTATTGTAAGTTACATACTTTTAATGCAGTCGTACTTCTGACCTAACCAATTAATTTTTAGTTTATTGTTCTACAACTATTATTTATGGCCGAATTTTCACGTACAATGATGTGACTAAAATAGAAAGAATGTCAGCAATCAGTCACAGTTCAGTCCGTACCTTTGCAGATATATATTTCAGCTACAAAACAGCTATCATCAATGAATCCTGTCACTGAAATTTACATCTGCAATAAATGACAGATTCAGTTGTGACTGACTGCTGACTTCCTTCCTGTTTTGGATTACATTACAGTGGTGGAGCACAACAGATATAATGGAATCCAAGTCTTTAATCTAAATTAAAGTCCCAATGGTATAAATCTTCCATATAAGTCGTCAGTGAGCTGTAAAAAACACCGTGCGTTGATAACCATTAGGGTTCTACTCGATACCGTCAGTTATATTACTAAATCCAGCAGCTTGTGCCCCATCCAAAACAGTGTTCCCTCTCTTGGGCAGCAATTTGTATATACATCCAATACTTCTGCTAGCCGCTACGGGCGGCATCTTAGGGAACGGAAAGGATGCGAAGATCAATGTGCAGTGCTTCTAAGACCTCACTGCTCCCAAAAAAGAACCAAAACGGCGATCGAGATTAACGTCTTGACGGGCCGATTTCCACCAACAGCGGCCGTTGCTCTCAATCCACCAGACACTAACTGTATTGTACAATCATCGTATTGCATGCTCCTAAGTCGTGCAGAGAGGTGGTGTAAATAACTGTTGACGTAGACCGTATCTGCGCCCTGAGAAAGCCGGCAGCTTATGAAACAGCAGACCAGGCCGCGATGGGAGGGCGGGCACTGCACAACTGCGTTACGCAAGTCAGCTGTCTGGGGCAGGCAGAGGCAGCAGGCAGTCAGCAGCAGCTGTTTGCTGACTCGATGCACTGCACTTGGCATGCACTGACTGACAGTTCTAAGCGAATGCGGTCGCCGTCTCAGGCCGGTTTCTGAAATCAGACGCACATGCGGTTGAATGTACAGGCACGGTCACTACCACAGTCTCGATCTCTGGTTAATTTCACGAATACCTCGTCGGAAAAGGCACGACTGCTTACGCTGGCGACACTAACGTGTGACTGTGGACGGTTGTTTATGTTGTAAACTGGAAGGAAAATAAATTCATCCTGCTTAGTGCCTGTCTGTGTTTTTGCAAGTAGACTTTGCTTTGATTCGTTCTCAAACGATTCGAGAAGCCTTTAACCTCCAGTCATCAGTATTCAGGATGCTTTCATGCGACCCACCACAAGTTCCTCTCTTGTGCCAAAATCTTCACCTCAGAGTAGCTCTTCCGAACTACGTCCTCAATTATTTGTTGGATATATTCCGTTCTCTGTCTTTCTGTACGGTTTAACCCTCTACTGCCCCCTCTAGTACAAGGGAAATTATTCCGCGATGTCTTAGCACATGTCTCCCATCCTGTCGCTTCTTTTTTTTCAGTGTTTTACATGTATGTCTTTCCTCTCTGATCGTTCGGAGAACCTCCTCATTCCTTACCATATCAGTCCACCAAATTTTCTACATTCTTCTGTACACCACATCGCAAATGCACCGATTCTCTTCTTTCCGGTTTCGTCACAGTCCATGTTTCACTACAATACAATGCTGTGCTCAGAAATTTCTTCCTCATATGAAAGCTTGTGGTCGATGGTTGTTGGTTTCTCTTGGCCAGGAATGCCCTTTTCGCCATTGCTAGACTGCTTTTTATGCTCACCTTTCTCCATCCGTCATGGGTTATTTTGTTGCCTAGGTAGAGCAATTCCTTAACTTATGTACTTCGTGATCACCAATCCTGACGTGATGTTTCTTTTTGTTCTCATATCTGCTACTTCTCATTACTTTCGTCTTTCTTCGCTTTACTCTCAGTCCATATTCTGTTTTCATGAGACTGTTCATGGCATTCAGCAGATCAGATGTATGATCGTGCGGCAAGTGACCGGCATGTCCTCAGTCCTTCCAGCCAATATTGATAGGGTCTTCAAAGTGCCTCTTCCGGAACAGTTTACTTGCCATGATGCCGAGTTATATGGCGTTGTGATGACACTGGAGTGGATTCGCAGACATCACCGTACAAGGTTTATTCTGTGTTCCTACTCGCTTAGTCCACTACAAGCTCTTCACCAAATGTATCCAGTAGACCAGTTGATTCAAGATCATGAACAGAATTCCAACAGGATAACACTCGCCCACATAACGCTGTTGTAACCCCACATTCTCTACATGGTGTTGACGTGTTGTGTTGGCCTACTGCCGGCTGGAGTGGCCGAGCGGTTTTAGGCGCTACAGTCTGGAGCCGCGCGACCGCTACGGTCGCAGGTTCGAATCCTGCCTCGGGCATGGATCTGTGTGATGTCCTTAGGTTAGTTAGTTTTAAGTAGTTCTAAGTTCTAGGGAACTGATGACCTCAGAAGTTAAGTCCCATAGTGCTCAGAGCCATTTTGTTGGCCTGCTCCATCATCAGATCTGTCTCCAATCGAGCACATATAGGACATCAACGGACGACAATTCCAGCGTCATCCACAAACAGCATTAACCGTCCCTATAGTGACTAACCAAGTGCAACAGGCATGGAACTTCATCCTGTAAGTTGGCGTCCAGCAACTGTGCAACACAGTGCATGCACGTTTGCATGCTTTCATTCAATATCCTAGCGGTTACACAGGTGATTAATGTACCAGCATTTCACATCAGCAATGGTTTATCTCGCGCTTACATTAACCTGTGATCTTGCAATGCTAATAACTTAAATATGTTACCTAGACATACGTATTCCCGAAATATCATTAATCTGCATTAATTATTTTTGGACGTTGCAATTTTTTCCGTCATTGTGTGTTGAGAAGAAGAATGAAGATGCAGAGTTCAATAACGTTTGTTCTATTTAAAAACTTTTAATAGGTTTCAGGTGTAATATTCGGAGGCATTATTTTCCAGCATGCCTTCGTAGAATGATGCTGAAGGTTAGATCGGATAAGTTATGATGAGGTACGGAACAGAACTAGAGACAATAGAAATTTATAGAACATCTTAACCAAAACAATCGATCTGTTGGTAGTATATATTCTGAGGCAACTAGCAGTCGTCAGTTTGGTAGTGAACGGAAGTGTGTGAGGTAGAAACTGTAGAAGGACACGAAGTCTCGAGAACAGTAAGCATCTTCTAATGAATGTATGTTGCAGTAGCTACGCAGAGGAACTAAGACACCTGTATTATAAAGACTAATGGGGAGAGCTGCATTAAGACAGTCCTCTGACCTCAACAACAACAACGACAACAAAGCGCGGTGCAGCTGACAGTTGTGGCGCTCCCGTATCCCGTGTATTGAATTTCGCGTCGAGTTGCTTCTTCTGTGGCCTGTCAGGCCTCTGAGTGTGAAACTTAGCGCCGGTGTTTACGTTAACTTACGTAACGGCGTGGAGCTGACACGGCCAAGCCGGTAAGGCGCCGTCGATATTTCGCGAGGTAAGGCTCTGCCGTCATGTAGAGAGCACGGACCCTGGGCCCGAGCGCCTAGTGTATAGACAACCCGTCTGCCTACCACCTCAGCCTCTACCTCATCACCTATCAACAGCCGCGGGAGGTGCCCATTCACCATAGCAGATACATTTACATGCACGACCTCACACCACGTTATATACCAGCCTTTCGCCTTCAAGCCGTCCTCCCACCGTGAAGAACGTAAAACATGGTTCTGAGCGTGGTTGGCGCACGGTCGGAAACGAGATGATAAAAAGGGTCCCATAAAACGCAACATACAAATTTACTGATGAAATTAATTTATATGTTGCTGAAGTGCATACTGCCTGTGATTATAAATGAAATTTGATGTTACTCAAATGCTCTCCATAACTCTTGGGGCATACACTCGTTGTTTCGCTAAAATATTCCATACCTTTTCGGCATATTTGCACCTCTAGTTGTGAAATTACACTCTGAATCTCGACCATGATCTCAGAAAGTTACAACGCGGCTGTCAGTATTTTGTAATTTAGTAGTACCGATTTATGCAAAAATGTAACCGTAGACATCGAACTACCCAGCGACAAATAAATTTCATGTACACGGTAAAAATACTGTTTCTTGCACAGACAGTTTTGTAATCAGAAGTAAATAAAACTTCGACATCATTGGAGTGTTGGCAAAAGTCTCCGTATGATATTGCTTATGTATCTTTGGATTAAACTGTAACTTTCAGCACATGTAATTATCACTCACGCTGTGCTGCCTTAATATGTCCACACATCAGTGTATTGCTTGTTTTTTTCTCTGCGTCGAACAATCTTCCCACAAACATGTCACATAATTAACTACCTGATGCGTTTTCTGCCTGGTCGTAACAGCACCACTAAGTGGACTACGCCTATCAGTATAGACTAAACGTTTTGCGTCCACGTGTTCACACACCAACAACTGACCTGCTATCCGGGGAAAAACAAGCACTAATGGCTTTCTCTTGCCAAATGTACTTGCAAGTACTAATCAACCTGAAAAATACTGCTCCTAATAGATATAATTAATTATTAATCTGCAAATGAAATAATACTATAGTAAAGTTATTTAGTACACTGTCGTTAGTCACCAGTAAAAATATGTGCACTATAATTATAACAAACCGTAAAAAAAAACGAATGGAATAAATGGCCAACAGAGATTGTCTCATATTAAACGCAGCACTCATTTCTAGCAACTGTGAAACTTCACACCTGCTAACTGCCCCACATTAAAACAAATCACAGCTATGCTAACTTTCGAGAATGACAAAATAGCAGCAACTCACATTACAGAAAAGTTTATAAGGAAAACAACGATCTAAAATCCCAGATATGCCAGGGTAACATAAGAGCATCGCAAAGTGTATCTTCTAACAAGGCTGTCAGCTTGAAAAACATTTGTATAGTATATGTTTCTCTCATATGAGACTATGACAACCGCGGCACTTGAAAGCAGTAGAAAGATGGGTGTGGACGCACACCGACAGATATTTAAGTTGATTTTTAAACAGCTGACTGATGTCCAATTCAATTCTTTTAACCACAATTTTGTTTAAAAAAACTATGAACATCTATTTAAGATAACATACAAAAAATCTATTTTTTGAAGCGGTTTCACAGGCAAGATACCTTAATAATCTCCGAATATAAGGTTTACTTTTAAAGCGCATCAGATTGTTACTGTTAAGCTTTTGTATGTCCATCTATTCACAGATGATTGCTGGACCGGTGCTGTTCAGTATAGAATGTCAAATCAAACACCTTTCAGACGTCTAAATTTCCAAATTGTCATTTTATTGGGCTACCACTTTCGGCAATATATTACGCCATCTTCAGGCCCCCTGACCGACTGCCTTTGGTCCAGTCAAAATAGGGGCCAGCATACAAAGACTGCTATCCGTAGATTTTTGAGACAGCGATGACTTGACTTCACACATCACTTGCGTAACATATCGCAGAACCTTGTAGCCCATGAAAATCACAATTTGTAAATTTAGACGACTGAATTGTGTTGGATTTGACATTCTGTTACTGTTAATCCTGAAAACTGTCAAAGAAGTCTATTTCATCTTCTTACATCGTCTCACATATCTGTTCATCAGAGCCACAAATTGTAGTTTAATTGTTTTCCGTCCAAGACAGGTCAGTTAGAACCATGTTGTTCGTACATTGCTTGTAATTGTAGTTGCATGGGCACTAGACCAAGGTGTAAAGCATTTTCTGGGTCTAACATTTTAGCCTCCTAGTACTGGAAACATCTTTAGAGGCTGTAAAGTTACCGTTAAGTTGCTTTTCAAAATCAAACAGCATAATCAAGCTGAACATGTCCTACACCGTGGCCTAATGTCCAGAAACTAAAATCACCAACAATGTAAATTACCGCAATCAAAGGTTACATTGTGTGACTGTCATATTCAGTTCTTTGGTGTGACAGATCCTCGTTGTGGCAGGATTACCTTTGACGGATGCTTCTGGTGTAGCCACTAAGGAAACCCACGCATGGTGGGGTATTCTGTTGCCCAGCCTGGTGGCAGCAACATCGTCTGGTGCGCACAGTCGTGTGATTGATCCAGGAAACCAATGTACGCTGATCAGTTCTTTGTTTCCGATGAGCTTCATAGATTTTTTAAAATTCATTCCCTAGAGAATTCTTGAACCTTATTAAACCGAACGACCAAGCAAATAGTCTATGGCTGACTTAGTGCCATGCAGACTAACTGCTTGAGAGGAAAATCAATATGCAACGTAGCTTCCTGGGGTTAAAATCTCCGCTGTCCATACTTCATCATTAATCTATAGCAGGTGCTTCATGCCAACTTTTGCAAAATTTATATTTTTCCATGTATCTTATTTTTATCTGTTGTTAGAAATGTGGAGTAGGCGTCAGGCCTATAGACTGGATTTAGCTCAGCATCTGTTTTTGCAATAATATGGTCTGTGCTAACATTCCTTAATTCTCACACGTGTATTTTTCTTGACTCTTTTGGTTTTTTGGTGCCTTAGGGCTCCACAATGTAGCACTCAATATTCTCTGCCTGGGTTGCGTCGTAAATTTTTCTGAAATATGTACTAGGCTATGTTCGAGCCATATACAAACTTCCAGTGCTCCTAGTTATCCATAATATGTGTATATCTTCCTTCCGTAATTCCCCTTCGCTTTGTACATGAGATGCAAAGCCAAGACATCTCAACAAAGTTGGATAAGCAAAAATAGTGGTGATAGTTGCAGCTCTCCTATGTGTGTGTTCAGTTTCTTTACAACGAGTTGGCTGCACATTATTTTAGTCTTGTTATAGTTGACTTTTAGACATACTCTCAGATTTGCGCTATTAGGTTTGAAGTTTATCAGGCTCCTGGCGCACTCGTATCGGAGTGGTTAAGAGGGGCAAGTAAGAGTGACGCAACCGAGTTTGTAGATTGACTGAGGTACTCACTCCAGCTGCGCGCCGCGCAAGCAGGCAACCCGCTGCACAGCGGGCGACAAGCATACAAGATTCACAGTAGCAATTGTACCTGCTGATGGCTCTACGATAATTTCAGGAAGCTTTTCAGTGCGTACACTCGACCACAAAAATCAGCAAATGTTCTATTAACCATGTCAAGTACCAAAAGCTTGAAGCTACTGACGCAAGAACAGTACCTCTGGTTCACGAAACACGTGTTTCCACTGATACGTATAAGTCAATAATAACTGATTGCGGAGTCAATAACTGTGTGCGTTAGTATTCAGGGAGGAGCGCCGACCCCTGATCGAATGCGCCACCGAATTGAACAACGAGGACCGACGTGCCGGCCAGCCTGGAAGTGGTTTTCACAAGGTTTCCCATATCCCATTACGTGAATAACGGGATGGTACCCACGTCCGACCAGTTACACGATTCGCAAACATTTCAAAAAAGGTTCTCACACTTTCACATGGAATAACGCCAGACGCAGACGTGCTAGTTACTCAAATTCTGTGCCTTGGCGGGAGGGGGCAGAGCAGAATGCGGCGACCCCTACCATCAAAATTGCCAAATCCAGAGTGACATGCCGAACCCCTTGAAGGTACGGGATGAGGACAGGAAAAGAAACAAAAGGATGGCGAATCCTTATTGTGACTGCAGAGAGCTTTGGAGAGCATATTAGTTAAATAGTTTTTGTAGAATATTTCTATATTCTTTCTGGCTGAAATACGGCAAATAAAGTCAGTTTCTAGTGTGTGTTGGTGAAGGACTCTATAAGGAAATATTTCTTAAATAGGTTAATAGGTCAAAATGGGTCAAATGGCTCTGAGCACTATGGGACTTAACTTCTGAGGTCATCAGTCCCCTAGAACTTAGAACTACTGAAACATAACTAACCTAAGGACTTTACACACATCCATTCCCAAGACAAGATTCGAATCTGCGACCGTAGCGGTCACGCGGTTCCAGACTGTAGCGCCTAGAACCGCTCGGCCACCCCGGCCGGCTATTAAATAGGGATTATCAGATTTGTAACATTATCAGCAATCGCCTAAAATGATGAGAAAGATATAAAACGGTATATCCTCATAAGAGTACAGATCTATATCCTTCCTGTTGCAGTTTCTGTATTACAGTGCTTCACCATCTCACGTAAGAGAAAAATGTCGCTCGTGGTCTTTTTTGTTTTCATTTTTCACTCATTTTCTTTCTCCATTTAATCTCTTTCTCGTCGTAATGTGTTACATACAGAGGTTAAAATCTCTTACAATTTTAGATTTTCTTGTAGACAAAGGCCCCCAGGTTGATGTGTTCCTTAACTTTCGGAAGGTATTCTATACAGTCCTGCACACTGTCCGTCAGTGAACAAAATATGAGCCTACTGAGTGTCGGACCAGATTTGTGAATAATCCAGTCGACTGCTTCGGATGATTCGTGAGGCTATTCCTCTACCATGCTGATGTTTTAAGGAAAGTTGCAGCGCCGGAAAATTGCAGCGAAATGTAGGAACACATGCAGATAATCAAAGTTTTGTTAAAGTGACGCTGACCGTGAATAACAGGCTGAAAGACGCGTTACTTTTCAATTAAACTATTCGTGATAAACATTGGAAATATCCAGGCGTTCAAAAAAAAGTTCAAATGGCTCTGAGCACTATGGGACTCAACTGCTGTGGTCATTAGTCCCCTAGAACTTTGAACTACTTAAACCTAACTAAACTAAGGACATCACACACATCCAAGCCCGAGGCAGGATTCGAACCTGCGACCGTAGCAGTCGCACGGTTCCGGACTGCGCGCCTAGAACCGCGAGACAACCGCGGCCAGCCGTTCAAAAAAGCCCACTTAAAACTAACTGTAGGAAATGTAGATGCCAGACTATGATTCACTGGAAGACTCCTAAAGAAATTTAATTAATGTATGAAAGAATTTCATCCGACATGTTACCAAGTGTTTTCCATCAGTCTGGGTCCCTTATCAGGTAAGACTGATTGATGAGATAGAGGATATCCAAAGAAGAGAAGTGCGCTTTCTCACGGGATGGCTTAGTAATCGTGAGAGCGTTAATGAGATGCTCAACAGACTCCAGTGGCAGAGCTACAAGAGAGGCATTTTACTTCTCGGAGTAGTTTGACGCTAAATCTCAAGAGCGTACGTTCCTAGAAGAATCGTCTCTCGCTTTCCCCCCACTTACATCTTCCAAAACGTTCGCGACAAGAAAATCAAACGAACTGGAGCTCATACAGAGGCTTATCGATTATCCTTCTCGTCGCGCACCAGTCGCGAAAGAAGCAGGAAACGGAGGAAATGGTAATTGTGCCAGAAGTACCCTCCGCCAGACACCATAAGGTTGCTTGCTGTGTGAGGATGAATACATAATATTATCCTCGAGGTGGTAATTATGTGTGGAGGTTAAATCGCTAGACAGGTCTTGACTCCGATGTTTCCTATCTTGAAGACGGACATTAATTCTCGATAAAGCGTAAGAGTTTGTAATCAATTGAAAAGCTGAGAAAATATAAGAAAATGTCGTAAATGGCGCTAAAAGATGTTATGTTTACGCTAACGTTCCTAAGTTTGCAAGAAATGCGAGAGTCGTCCACAAAGTAAATTCCGTTTCTATTTCTACCCGCGGCAGCGCTACGATGGCTGTTCCGAGCATGCCCGGTACTTACCCTGACTCAAGCAGAAGAATGTACGCCAGTTTCAGATCGCTGCTGCCGACGTGTGCTTTTTAGTGCTTCTTTATAATCACAGCCGTAACTGAAAATGCCGCCGCGTGTTAAATCAGATATGTGTTTCGTTTTCTAAATGCAAAGATAGTTAAACCAAAGGAAATGCATCGCCAAATCTGCGAAATTTACGGATAAAACGCTATGAGTTATTCAACGGTTAGAAGATGGGTTAGACTGTTCAGTGAAGGGCACGATGAAGAAAGAAGTGGACGCCCGTCTGCGGTTACTGATGAACTGCGACGCGTTTGATCATCCTCCGTACAGCCCGGACTGCGCTCCTAGCGACTTTCATCTCTTCTTTCACCTAAAACCTGTCCTTGGCGGTCAACACTTCAACGATGATGACGAGCTGAAAGCACACGTTACCACGAGGTTGAATACACAGGCGGCAACCTTCTATGAAGCCAAAAATGGTTCAAATGGCTCTGAGCACTATGGAACTTAACGTCTGTGGTCCTCAGTCCCCTAGAACTTAGAACTACTTAAACCTAACTAACCTAAGGACATCACACACAACCATACCTGAGGCAGGATTCGAATTTGCGATCGTAGCAGCCGCACGGTTCCGGACTGAGCGCCTAGAACCGCTAGACCACTGCGGCCTGCTTCTATGAAGCAGGCATACAAAACCTTGTGCCACGCTATGAAAAGTGCCTACAAAATTTCGGAAGCTATGTAGAACAGTAGTTTAGCAATTGCAGATTTTTGTACAATAATTTTTTTCTGTATGTGTACACGTTTGTTTTATATAAACAAACGGAACTTACTTTGTGGACATATATCGTACACGACTACAGATGTGAAAGTACATATTTAGATCGTGGTTTTACACCCTTGAAAATGTTATCAGTTTTCTAGATGGTCATGGCGGTATATGGGTTTCACCACAAGACATCAAACTGTAATAATTTGCAGCCGATATGTGATTTTAAAAAAAATTCATAGGTAACAATACAAGAATCGCTTGACGTCCTACGTAGGTTTCCGCGGCTGGCGTCATGAGGATTAAAATTCTTCTGGTGTTGTAACAAGTCACTGAATAAAATGTGTGTGTGGTTGTCTTCAGTTTTGAGACTGGTTTGATGCAGCTCTTCATGCTTCTCTATCCTGTGCAAGCTTCTTCATCTCCCAGTACCTGCTTCAACCTACATCCCTCTGAATCTGCTTAGTGTATTCATCTCTTGGTCTTCCTCTACGATTTTTACCTTCCACGCTGCCCTCCAATACTAAATTGGTGATCCCTTGTTGCCTCAAAACATGACCTACCAGCCGATCCCTTCTTCTAGTCAAGTTGTGCCACAAACTCCTCTTCTCCCCAATTCTATTCAATACCTCATCATTAGTTATGTGATCTACCCATCTAATCTTCAGCATTCTTCTGTAGCAGCACATTTCGAAAGCTTCTATTCTCTTCTTGTCCAAACTGTTTATCGTCCATGTTTCACTTCCATACATGGCTACACTCCATACAAATACTTTAAGAAACAACTTCCTGACACTTAAATTTATACTTGATGTTAACAAATTTCTCTTCTTCAGAAACGCTTTCCTTGCCATTGCCAGTGTACATTTGATATACTCTCTACTTCGACCATCATCAGTTATTTACTCCTTTACTACTTTAAGTGTCTCATTTCCTAAACTAATTCCCTCGCCATCACCCGTTCCAATTCGACTACAGTCCATTATCCTCGTTTTGCTTTTGTTGATGTTCATCTTATATCCTACTTTCAAGACACTATCCATTCCGTTCTACTGCTCTTCCAAGTCCTTTGCTGTTTCTGGCAGAATTACAATGTCATCTGCGAACCTCAAAGTTTTTATTCCTTCTCCATGGATTGTAATACCTACTCCGAATTTTTCTTTTGTTTCCTTCAATGCTTGCTCAATATACAGATTGAATAACATCGGGAGAGGCTACAAACCTGTCTCACTCACTTCCCAACCACTGCTTCCCTTTCATGTACCTCGACTCTTATAACTGCCATCTGGTTTCTGTACAAATTGTAAATAGCCTTTCGCTCCCTGTATTTTACCCCTGCCACCTTCAGAATTTGAAAAAGAGTATTCCAGTCAACATTGTCAAAAGCTTTCTCTGAGTCTACAAATGCTAGAAACGTAGGTTTGCCCTTCATTAATCTAGCTTCTAAGATAAGTCGTAGGGTCAGTATTGCCTCACGTGTTCCAATATTTCTACGGAATCCAAACTGATCTTCCCCGAGGTCGGCTTCTACTAGTTTTTCCATTCGTCTGGAAAGAATTCGCGTTAGCATTTTGCAGCCGTGACTTATTAAACTGATAGTTCTGTAATTTTCACATCTGGGAACACCTGCTTTGTTTGGGATTGGAATTATTATATTCTTCTTGAAGTCTGAGGGTATTTTGCCTGTCTCATACACCTTGCTCACCAGATGGTAGAGTTTTGTCAGGACTGGCTCTCCCAAGGCTGTCAGTTGTCCTAATTGAATGTTGTCTACTTCTCGGGTCTTGTTTCGACTTAGATCTTTCAGTGCTGCATAAAATATAAAAGTATAATAGGAAAGAGGCTATTAGTTGACATGTTGTCTCCCTGGTGTGCGCGGAGATACACTGACAGTTACCAGAAAGAAAGCATGGCCACCAGCCATCGACAAGCCGGGGTACTCCGCGAATAACCTCCTTCCTATCTCATCCTTGTTGCCTTGATTAGGCTATTACATTCTGAGGCCAATAAAGTTCCAAAAATATGACGTACTGGCAACGACAGTTTGCAATAAATAGAGCCATCTTTCCTCCAGTAAAACAAGTCTTGCCCTGGGGAAGGCCGTTATAATACGGTCGACACGTCGGCTTTGTACAGTGTTCAGTCACATTAACGTGACCGCTTGTCAAAAGCTTGAATAGCCAACTTTTGCAGCGCGGTCCGCTGCGAAATGTGCAGGAAGAAGGTCAGTGAGGTTTGGGAAGGAACCACCAGGGATGTGGGGCCATGCCGACTCCACTGTCTGATGAAGCGTAAAACGTGGTTCACCTGGAAAGGCCAGTCAGTGGAAGTCCAGTTGCTGCATTAGTGCGCAAATTCCAGCCTTCGTCGCCGACGAAGAGCAGAAGTCAGCATGGGTGCATGAACCAGGCTCCTGATAGGGAGGCCCACACTCAGCGATGTTCACTGAACGGTTGTTGAGGAAACATTGTTGGTAGCGCCTTGGGTCAAGTGGATGTTTGCTCGACAGTCGTACATCTGAAGGGCTTATTTCAATAGTGGTACAAGTCCCTTACCTCCACTTTTCTGTCTATAATGGTTCTGAAATTAATGGTCGAAACAAACAGAAAGAAAGGTTCATCTCTAGCAAGACGCTATATGTTTTAATATTTCTGGTATCTCAAGTGCAGATTTTTCAGCGCTCATTTAACTTTAGAACTCAGTATCTCAGAATGAGCAAAAATGGACTTGTACCCCCATAAAGTAAACCCTTCATCTATTCTCTCGTACAGATGTCTGCAGTCGCCATTCATCCTTGTTACCTATAGCCTGTGGCGCTGCAGAAATACTTAGCCATGTTGCCTCTACGCATATAGCTGTCCATAATTGCGAAAGTGTTGCCGATGCAGGACTTTGAGCGCGAACAGACCTCTCGTTTATGTCCCATAAATGTAGGATGGGATTCATGTAGGGCGATCTGGGTGGTCAAATCATTCAGTCGAACTGTCCAGAATGTTCTTCAAACCAGTCACGAACAATTGTGGCCTACTGCCGGGGCGCATTATCATGGGAACCCAAGTCCGCCCACGGTAGCTGAATGGTCAGCGTGACTGATTGTCAATCCTCTCGACCCGGGTTCGATTCGCGGCTGGGTCAGGGAATTTTCTGCCCCCGGGGACTGTGCCTTGTGCTGTCCTCATAATCATCCTATCATCCTCATCGACTGCAGGTCGCCGAAGTGGCGTCAAATTGAAAGACCAGTACCCCGAAATGGCCTGCCCGACGGGGGGGCCCTAGCCATACGATTAAATAAAAGTGGGAACCCAAGTCCATAAATGATTGCAAACTGTCCCCACGTAGCTGAACAAGGCTGTCAAGGGTCGGTTCAATTGGACCAGAGGACCCAGTATATTCCAAGACACCACAGCCCAGAGCTTTAAGGAGGCACCACTAGCTTGCACAGCGTCTTCTCGACAGGCTTTGTGGAGCCTGCTCCACGCTCGTATCCTACCATTAGATCTTACTACTGAAATCGAGACTCATCTGACCAGACTAAGGTTTTCCAGTAGTCCAACAAATATGGTCACAAACTCAGGAGAGGTGCAGCACGCGATGTCCTGCTGTTAAAAAGGGAGCTAGTGTCTGAAGTTTGTTGTCTTAGTACGTTAAGGTCAGATTTCGCGCCACTTTCCTAACTGATACGTTCGCCTTACCTCTCACGTTGATTTCTGCAATTATTCGACGCACTGTTGCTGTATGCTAAGGCTACTGTCGATCGCTAAGTTACGACCACAGGCCACTCGTTGTCCGTGGTGGGAGGTAATGCCTGAAATCTGGTATTTTCGGCACATTATTGACGCTGTGGACCTCGAAATACTGAATTTCTTAACGATTTCTGAAATTGAATGCCCAATGCGTCTAGCTTCCGCGTTCGAAGTCCCGTCGTGCTCCCATAACAACACTGCCCTTTTCTGCCTTGTGTAAGCGATACTACCGCCAAATGTATATGTGCATATCGCTATGCCATGACAATAGCCGCCTATATGTATTTACGTACCACTGACCTCTGTGAGTGGTTATTGCACGTTGATGTTGAACATAAGCGGTGACAGCGCTAATATGACTGCACCCTGCAGTTTCTATATTTTAAAGTACTATATAATTTCTACGGCGACGGGGCATAACGACCAGAAGAATTTTTATCGTCACTAAACGTTCGTTTGTGACTTTGTGATGAGGTCGTTACGAATGCCTCAAAGCCACTTTTGGAAGATGGTTGGAGCGCGTTTACTGTTCCGGGACAAAGCGCCTCCTTCGGATATTGAGGCGATTGCCTATTAGAGGCTGTAGCACCGATCCGCAGCTGCATAATCCGCTCAAACAGGTCGTTACTCGCCGTGATATCGCAGTTGGCGGAAGCTCCGCAGCGTGGCAGCACTGCACGGTCCGGCGACGCCGGAAGGAAGCTGCTTGCGGCCGGCAACTGTCCGTGCTGGTGGTGCCGCCCGTACTTTGTGCGGCCGCAGCGGGAGTTAACAGCCCGTGGCAAACAGCATGAGCTACCGACAGCTGCCGCTAGAGGCGCAGCGCAGTTTCTGTGGTCGCAACTTAGAGCGAAGGCGGGTGAAAGATTTCAACAATTTGAAACTAATTATGATTCATCAAAGGTGAAATATTGCAACAATTCGAAACTAATTATGAGTCATCGACTATGAAGCAGTCGCAAATCTACCTAAACCCGAATTTTTGTGGTCTTCAATCCGAAGACTGGTTTGATTCAGCATTCAGCTCCCCATTCTGCTGTATCCCGCGGAAGCCTCTTCATCTCCGAATAAGTACTGCAATCTATATATCCTTCTGAATCTGTTTACTGTATTCATATAGTGGTCTCCCTCTTCGATTTTTACCCCCTGCACTTCACTCTAGTACTAAAATGGTGATCTCTTGATGTATCTGAATGTGTCCTAACAACTGATCCCTTCTTCTTGTCAGATTGCGCCGCGAATTTCTTTTCTCCGCAATTCTATTCGGTATCTCCTCATTAGTTACATGATCTGCCTGTCCACTCTTCAGTATTCACCTAAACCTAGATAGGTAAATATACACAAAAATTTAAATAAACCCCAATATAAAAAATAATAAATAAAAGATTTATTTATTAATCTACCTAAACAGCAAAAAAATTACAATAAAATTAATCAGTTCTACAAAGTACAGTAATACAATAAATACAATAAAATCCCAACTATTAAATAATAAAATAAACAAAAAATAAGTATAATATAACCAATAATATAGTTATTCTGATTTTCAAAGAAGAGTTTTCAGTGTAAGTCCAATACTTCACTAATAAGTTATAAATGGACTTCTTTCTAGATATACAGTCAATAATATACTATGAAATATTTGAATCTGTTACAACAAATTTTAATATCAGTATACTAATCAATAATGAAGGTGACAGACAATGTGTTTGCACCAAAAGCCAGCATCAGTTAAATTAACTAAGTTAAAATACTATCAAATCCATCTTCAATAGCATGTTTTCACCATCGAATGTATCACAGGAATAAATCTATTGTAATCATACTCTTCTTAACGATTAGCTGCACCTTAATCTGAAATTTTTATAATAATAAATTAATAAAATTATGGTTCTGAAATGATTTTTTGATAACAGAGATAAACAAATAAATTAAATAGACTCAACTGTGAGCATGTTCCATTGAATCGAATAAGATACTACGAAATTCTCTGGGTTGGAAGGCATTATCTAATTGTAAACTGTACATAAAATTAATACATAAAAACAGTGTATGTAATCATACTTTATAATTTAAGTTTCAAATATTCACAGAAAAGCTGTAAACTATTAAATATCATCTTATAAACCTATAGTTTAACTACAAAAAATATATAAATATTTTAAGCAATAATACTCGCTTTTACCAGTCATATAACCAAGGCAGCTGATACATATCCTGCCAGTACGAAATCAGTTCCTAATTTCAAAATCAGCTCATAATTAAATTACTGGAAAAAAATTTTAATTTAACAAGACTTGCATATAACACAAAGAAAAGCGAATGCTGAAAGAAGAATAAAACTTTTGGACAAACACATGAATTAATTAATTTTCAGAATGACAAACGTTAACAAAGAACAAAAAAGAAAAGTTTTAAAAAGAGAACAGTCTATCCATGTTACCACAACAGTTTGTCTATTATATATACATCAAAATAGATACCTAAATAAACCCCAGGAAATATGTTATAGATACATTATTTAATATATGTTTCTACTGTTAGTAAAAAATTAAGTAATGAGATTGAAGGTTATAGATGAGTAACTTATACCTTAATATAATAGTCGGCCTGGGTGGCCGAGCGGTTCTAGGCGCTACAGTCTGGAACCGCGCGACCGCTCCGATCGCAGGTTCGAATCCTGCTTCGGGCATGGATGTGTGTGATGTCTTTAGGTTAGTTAGGTATAAGCAGTTCTAAGTTCTAGGGGACTGGTGACGTCCGATGTTAAATCCCATAGTGCTCAGAGCCATTTTGAACCTTAATATAATATGTGCAAAACTAAAGAATTACATATAATCTACTGTTATCTTCAGTTGGGAGGTTGATTTGCTGCTAGATATTGGTTCTAACAAGCAAATCCAGATGATGTGTGAACAGTGCCTTGATCTACCCAAAGAATGTTGCAAGAAGCATTCCCCTTCCCACTCCATAAAGTGGCAATAGTGCAGACTAGAGGACACATGCATTTACTGACTTACTAACATGTGTGTAGAATGATGATGATGTTTGGTTTGTGGGGCGCTCAATTTCACAGTCATCAGCACCTGTACAAAGTCCCAATTTTTACACAGTCTAATTTTTTTTACACACTCCGTTCTAGCCTCTGTCACGAATGATGATGATGATGAAATGATGAAGACAACACAAACTCCTAGTCCCCAGGCAGAGAAAATCCCCAACTCGTTCGGGAATTGAACCCGGGACGCCGTAAACCCAGAGGGAGCAACGCTAGCCACTTGACCATGAGCTGCGTACATGTGTGTAGACTCAGAGACAGAATACCATGGAATGGTGGCTAGACTAAGGAAGGACTCCAAAGATAAACGTGACATGTATCAGTGTGCTATGCTGTGACAGACAGAAATAGACAGGTCAGACTTCAGAGATTTAGGCAGGCCAAAGTATGAGGAAGCTCTGCTCCGAGCAAAAACCAAACGCTGGAAAGAATACGTGGGCAGACAATCTGTGGGATGAGGCATATAAAGTCTTAACTGAGAGAATAAACCGCCATTAGTACTCATACTATCAACACTGAGGCAGGACAGTCGGGAAATGACTCAGGAATGGAGGCACAGAGTGGAATTTCTGCTGTATAAGATGCTCTCTGACGACGAGCCATTGACTGATTAACCTGAACACAGGCAAATAACTTACATAGCTCGAAACACAATACACGCCGGACACCTGTGTCCGCCACTTCGCACAAGAGGAAACTATTAAAAGGCTAAAGAGAAAGGCTGTTAAGTCTTAATTGTTAAGTCTTATTGATAGAAACGCTCCTGATCTTAAACCTCATCAGGTTTGTCACAGTTATTCCCTCGCACACGCTTCCCACAGTAATTGAAAGTAAGCGACACTGCGCCTGTACTTGTAATGGTACATTCTTATCTCTCTCGATATTGATTTTTCCTTTCATTAAAGCTTTTAACTTTATTTCTTTGATTATGCTTAAGTTAGAACAACTTTAATGTATGCATGTTAGCTGGAAATTGTTTCAGCTAGTGTTTGACTGATAATGTATCGAAGTCTGATTAACAACACAAATATTTATTATTTTTTTTTATTTTAACAAACTCTAGACGGTGAACACAAAACAAAGTCCTAATGCACTACTGGTTATTTCTCCATGTATGAACAAATGCACCACTGTTCCACCAGTACCGTTGCCGACTTTTTACGAGTTATTCCGTTAACTCCTGGTACATTAATTGTTTTTGTTGGTCACGCTCTTCTTGTGCAAATCACACCCAATTGTTTTCGACCAAAATAGAAGCATAAAGTTCCGTTTGTGCCACCTGGTGAACGCTCAGGTTAACTGGTAAACCTACACACTGTATGAACATTATTCAGTTACGCTACCACAGACGGCGCAGGTATCAATTCAAAATACATTTCGCAGCCGTACTCTCACTACCAGACGCAACATGATTTACTGAGACGTTACAGGTTCAGTGGTGACACTTCAGCAAACAGGCCCACAAATCGACCCCTGCGGGCAGCCCTTAGTTATCTCCCTCATCACATTGTGATCCTCTGCTCACTGCTCGGCGACTCTGTACCTCTAGGTCGAGACTACTACTGTATAGGACCGATGGCAGCTGTAGATCTCAAAGACGTACAGACACCATCGGTCACCACAAATGTCTCTGCGATATCAATTACTAATGCCATTGCGAACTTATTTTCTGTTCTGTTTACTATTCGAATACGGTGATTAACTGTTTTATCAGTCACAAAGACGTAGTTCCTAAATCTTACCCTGTGAATTTAGAAGGCAAATCGGTCGTTGATATTTGGGTACTGACGGAATAATAATTGTACACTCCTGGAAATGGAAAAAAGAACACATTGACACCAGTGTGTCAGACGCACCATACTTGCTCCGGACACTGCGAGAGGGCTGTACAAGCAATGATCACACGCACGGCACAGCGGACACACCAGGAACCGCGGTGTTGGCCGTCGAATGGCGCTAGCTGCGCAGCATTTGTACACGGCCGCCGTCAGTGTCAGCCAGTTTGCCGTGGCATACGGAGCTCCATCGCAGTCTTTAACACTGCTAGCATGCCGCGACAGCGTGGACGTGAACCGTATGTGCAGCTGACGGACTTTGAGCGAGGGCGTATAGTGGGCATGCGGGAGGCCGGGTGGACGTACCGCCGAATTGCTCAACACGTGGGGCGTGAGGTCTCCACAGTACATCGATGTTGTCGCCAGTGGTCGGCGGAAGGTGCACGTGCCCGTCGACCTGGGACCGGACCGCAGCGACGCACGGATGCACGCCAAGACCATAGGATCCTACGCAGTGCCGTAGGGGACCGCACCGCCACTTCCCAGCAAATTAGGGACACTGTTGCTCCTGGGGTATCGGCGAGGACCATTCGCAACCGTCTCCATAAAGCTGGGCTACGGTCCCGCACACCGTTAGGCCGTCTTCCGCTCACGCCCCAACATCGTGCAGCCCGCCTCCAGTGATGTCGCGACAGGCGTGAATGGAGGGACGAATGGAGACGTGTAGTCTTCAGCGATGAGAGTCGCTTCTGCCTTGGTGCCAATGATGGTCGTATGCGTGTTTGGCGCCGTGCAGGTGAGCGCCACAATCAGGACTGCATACGACCGAGGCACACAGGGCCAACACCCGGCATCATGGTGTGGGGAGCGATCTCCTACACTGGCCGTACACCTCTGGTGATCGTCGAGGGGACACTGAATAGTGCACGGTACATCCAAACCGTCATCGAACCCATCGTTCTACCATTCCTAGACCGGTAAGGGAACTTGCTGTTCCAACAGGACATTGCACGTCCGCATGTATCCCGTGCCACCCAACGTGCTCTAGAAGGTGTAAGTCAACTACCCTGGCCAGCAAGATCTCCGGATCTGTCCCCCATTGAGCATGTTTGGGACTGGATGAAGGGTCGTCTCACGCGGTCTGCACGTCCAGCGCGAACGCTGGTCCAACTGTGGCGCAAGGTGGAAATGGCATGGAAAGCCGTTCCACAGGACTACATCCAGCATCTCTACGATCGTCTCCATGGGAGAATAGCAGCCTGCATTGCTGCGAAAGGTGGATATACACTGTACTAGTGCCGACATTGTGCATGCTCTGTTGCCTGTGTCTATGTGCCTGTGGTTCTGTCAGTGTGATCATGTGATGTATCTGACCCCAGGAATGTGTCAATAAAGTTTCCCCCTTTCTGGGACAATGAATTCACGGTGTTCTTATTTCAATTTCCAGGAGTGTATATACTTATGTACCGCGAATCGCACGATGGGGTGACGCAGTCACCTAGAGACCAATCTTCTGGACCGATCGCAACCACTGAGGAGACAGAATATCTAGAGTACTATTTAAATAGTTACGAGAGTGCTGGCAGCAACGAACACAAGTGGCGAAAGACTACACAGGCAATACTAATGAGCTACACAGTAGTGTTAGTTGTTGTAGCAGATCAGATGACAGCGGAATAGGCGAAGCTAGGCCAACATAGAATAAAGACTAAATGTGTACCCACCAGAGTGTCGAGGAAGACAGTTGTTCACCAGACATAAATATTAAATTATAAGAAAAAAGTAGAAATGGAGGACAGCGGACGCAGCCGTCTGGTGCAGATGAAAAACGGAACGTCACCTTGAAGTAGGAGGGCGAGAGCCTTGACGTACTGCCGAAGTCCTCGCCCACGGATGGCGAATAGCAGTAGATTGGACGGTGGCCGTCCAGAAGCGAGAGGCTCTGCGTCTTCCTGGACAGCATCGGGGGAAGCGTTTTGTAAATCTGAATTCTTTCCTACCTCATATTTCCCTAAATCGTTCATAAATAGTTAATTTAACACTTCCATTTCCTAACTAGTTTTAAGTTTCCAAGTATTTACAACAGTAGCTTTGTCAAAAGACACTAAAAAAGAAAAAAAAAACAGAAAGAAACGACGCACCACCAAGAAGTTATGCAAATTGGTCTCAAATTGATGTTCAAACAGGCATCTACGGTAAATGCAAATAGGAAACTTTGGCGCTGTAGAGCAGTTTCACCGTGCAGCTGGCAAGGATAATAAACAGGGGACATATCAGTACGAGGGCCTAAAGCCTTTGAAGATTTCCTACCGTCTACTCGGTTTGACAGTAGCTATGCCTCACAGGCAGCCGCGTGAACAATATGTGGAGATGAAACTTCCTGGCAGATTAAAACTGTGTGCCGGTCCGAGACTCGAAATCGGGACCTTTGCCTTTCGCGGGCAAGTGCTGTACCATCTGAGCTACTCAAGCAAGACCCACGCCCCGTCCTCACAGCTGTACTTCTGCCAGTACCTCGTCTCCTACTTTCCAAACTTTACAGAAGCTCTCCTGCGAACCTGGCGGAACTAGCCCTTCTGAAAGAAAGGATATTGCGGAGACATGGCTTAGCCTCAGCCTAGGGCATGTTTCCAGGATGAGTGTTTCACTCGGTCCGGCACACAGTTTTAATCTACCAGAAAGTTTCATATCAGCGCACACTCCGCTGCAGGGTCATTATGGTAATATATGCAGATGTCAGCATTTGATAGAGGCAGGTGTAGCTGAGCTCACAGAAGACGATTGGAGTAATGGGCGACGAGCTCAACGTATGAATAGGAATGATGTCACTATTCGACTATGTTCATAGGAATGGTTGAAACATGGCTGAACACCTCGTCAAAAAGAAATCGTCAGAGAGGTACTCAGAGCCCCGGATAAGTCAGTGTCATCGATCCAGCGTGCTGCCGGTGCTTCAGTGACCTCTGTACACCAACAAGCCTGTTTGCAGTGGTGTCGAGGACATTCGGCCTGTAATCTCACTGACTGGAGTAGACTTGTCTTCAGTGAAGAGTGACGCTCCGAGCTGAGGCCAGATGGCAGACGAAGACGTATCTGAAGACGCCCCGGACACTGGTGGGATACCAACACGGCAGTCGCCCGCCGTACGACACAACAACCGGGAGTGACGATCTGGCTTGCAATTTCATTTCATAGCAGGACCCTTTGGTTGTCATCCACGGCCCCTAACAGCACAGCGGTACGTCAACCATACTCTACGCCCTATTTCGCTGCCATTCATGGAAGCCATCCTCGGCTTACATTTCAGCAAGATAACGCCCACCCGCACACGGCGGAAATTTCTACTGCTTCTCTTCGTGCTTCCAAAACTCTGTCTTGGCTAACTTGGTCGCCGGATCTCTCCCCGATTGAGGACGTTGGAGTATTATGAGCAGGGTTCCGCAGTCAGCTCGGGGTTTTGACGATGTAATACGCCAGTTTGATAGAATTTGGAACTTCAACCCTCAAGACATCCAACAGCTCTATCAGTCAATGCCAAGGCGAATAATGGTTCAAATGGCTCTGAGCACTATGGGCCTTAACATCGGAGGTCATCAGTCCCCTAGAACTTAGAACTACTTAAACCTAACTAACCTAAGGACATCACACAACACCCAGCCATCACGAGGCAGAGAAAACCCCTGACCCCGCCGGGAATCGAACCCGGGAACCCGGGCGTGGGAAGCGAGAACGCTACCGCACGACCACAAGATGCGGGCTGTAAACGTACATCGCAGCCATCTATCCCAGGGTAATTCCTTCGTGGAGAGACTCGTCTTTTTTCTTTGTCTTAGAATTTTTTTTAGAAATCATTCACAAATAAAAGGGAAACAATTTAGATATCAAACTGAAACTTTCTGGCAGATTAAAACTGTGTGCCGGAACGAGACTCAAACTCAGAACCTTTGCCTTTCACGGGCATTCTGGAATATAGATGTCGGTTTGATTCACTTTAATTAATCAGAGAACATCGTACAGGACGTACTCGGCGTAAATGACATAGGACATTGTCTAGTGGCACGTGTAGGCAATCACAAAGAGGAAATAGTTAAATATGAAAAATTACTTCCACACCTCATTGAAAAAGTTAAAGAACTTTATTGATATGATTAATATGAAATGGTACACGGTGGGTTAATTTAAGGCCGTGCGAACACTCATTAGCAGTACATGGAAACAATAAACAAATACAGATCGGTTAAAAAGTGCAAAAATTAAGACCGCAAGTCATCTAAATGTTACATGAACATTATTCAAACGAAAATACGGAAAGAACAACACCGTACTACCCTGAGTGATACTACAACCCATCACAAAAGTCTCCTAACGACACGTGCAAATAATCACAAAGACCCATCTTAGAATCGCATCTTAACATCGTAACAAGAAGAAAAATAACATAATAGTCCAGTTTGAACAACTTTCATCCGGAAAAGACAAGCAAATCGTTAACTGCAGCTATCTAGCCTCACATTCTAACACCCTGAATTCACAACGCTGCTGGACCAATCTCTAGAGAGAGAGACCTGTTTCTTTCGCAACCGTGGGTGTCCATGCTCCCCCGAAGCGCACCAGACTTTTGAATATTCACCCTATCCCACGTGACATTTACCAACCTGTGCTATTCAACTAAAACCGCTTGACTTCTCTGGCTAACAATATATCTGTCTACCTACAGAACCAAGGATCTCTCCCACTTTCTTTCACTCCAGTACAAGTGGCGGAATTTCAAGGTTGTTTACTGAGTTCTGTTGCTATCTATTAAGATCATAAAAGGCGGGATAAGAATTCCGTCTACTTACAGATACCAGTAATTTCGTTATTCATACAAGCTCCTACTCTTTCAGAAGGAATTGGCGTATTGATCTTCCATCTAATGAAACGAGTCTGCCAAAATCTAGGCAGCCGCATTTCAAATTGTAACAAAAATTTAAAATATTTCAAGCGCTTTTTAACTTTTGTGTGTCTATGCTTCATGACTGTGACAATTTTCGAGATCTTTTTCATCACCTGGTACATCCGTACAGGAAGCGGTTAATGAGGTTACTCGAATAGTAAACGCAACAGAAATTACATACGTAATAGCATCACTAATAGACAAGTCAGAGGCATTTGACAGTTTTTCATGCTCCACAATGTTTACACGCCTCCGTTATGCAATCTGTGGAACTATAATCGAGATTTAAGATGAAACATTTATTTTCCTCCTTCAAACTGTAATTAAAGGTATTTGTTTTGTGTATGTTCGGCGTTAGTTTATTGCTTACTGACCAATTGAACTGTAAACGCCCTGAGGTTTTAATTTGCTCTCTACCAATATTTCTGGTGTTTTGTTAATAATTATGGGTTACTGTCCTCTACGAAAACTATATTGTCACAGTTTTATGACCAGCTACAGTATGCCGTCCACAATGTCATTGTTCTCGTGATTACGATTATTAACAACCTCTGGTACTGCCGTTCCCAACCTGGGGGTAATTACACCCGCAATAGGTAAAATGAAATTTTCCGAGAGGTTCTTTTGTGTTTCACTTACGAATACTTACAACTTTTCCAAGTAGCATTGACACGTCACTCATTGCCGTGGAGGTTACAGCTTGTGAAACTAATGTCTGAACAACATCTTTCTCGCATAGTCCACTTGCTACAGACATATTCTGTATTTCCTACCATACATATACGACAGTAAAATTCAGACATATATGCTTAAATGTCACATGAGAAATACCATCACCGAATTGTAGGTAGTTCCCACAATGGACCTGATAGTGATTCATTGTTCACTTCGTCACAGATAAACGAACAATTGGGCAGCGCTATAGAAGAGTATCTATGAAACGGCTGCGACGTTGCGCCGGCCGCGGTGGTCTAGCGGTTCTAGGCGCGCAGTCCGGAACGGCGCGACTGCTACGGTCGCAGGTTCGAATCCTGCCTCGGGCATGGATGTGTGTGATGTCCTTAGGTTAGTTAGGTTTAAGTAGTTCTAAGTTCTAGGGGACTGATGACCACAGTAGTTAAGTCCCATAGTGCCCAGAGCCATTTGAACCATTTGCGACGTTGCTGTAGGCTCAACTCAGTATAATAATAATAATAATAATAATAGTAATAATAATAATTATTATTATAATCACAGTGATCAGACAGAAGGAATTGGCAGCATGGGGTGCAGAGTGTGGTGAAGCAAGTACTGTACTCTAGAGGAAGCAAAAAAATGGTTGAAATGGCTCTGGGCACTATGGGACGTAACATCTATGGACAGCAGTCCCATAGGACTTAGAACTACTTAAACCTAACTAACCTAAGGACATCACACAACACCCAGTCATCACGAGGCAGAGAAAGAGGAAGCATGTTTCTGTGATAAGTGTTTGGAGAGTCAACTTTCATTCTGAGAATGAGTTGTAATAACACTTGGGATGCACTAAGAACTGCTTCATCATTCTGTAATAAAAGGTTGATAGAAGTAATCAGCGCCAATTCTCTCACTGACTCATTAGTTCTTTGTTTAATAAAACCCCTACAAATACTACAACTAAACATCATATGTCTTTTGTCATTTGAAAAATAAAAACGACCAAAGAATCTTTGTTCATTCTAAAGTAAAGTTAGACACTAATTTTGATAACGGCCAATAGGAGAGGGAGCCGGCCACCAGCTAATATCTGATTCCACTTAGCGGTAATGGTCTCAGAAAGATTTCTCTAGCAGGTTCCAAAGCATGTGATTTCATTACCACAAAAATGATTGTATATTTTAACTTAAAGTGACGGTGTTGCGTTTGTTCTGTTCTTTGTGTCAGGCAAGGATAGGTTCAGCAAAAATGTGCATTAAGACTTCACTGAGATTTTTAAAGATACGACATACTTAGTGGTGTACACCAAAGTAACTAAATCTTTCTCGACGTGGACAAATTTCGCCGCATGCAGCAAATACACCTTATCAGATTTCACATGAATCTGTAGTTTAAAATAAAACTGTATGTAACTGTAAAGCACCTGATGATGTCAGTACGCTGCCGAAACGTGTTGTGTCAATAAATATTGCTAAATAAGAGTATCGGAAGCTGAAAAATTGTTCTGTGAAGACCGTATGCGGGTTAATGAATTTTCAAACAACACAGCCATACGGTTATGTGCGACTGGGAGCGTGATGAGTGTGTGTGGTGTTGCAGACGTGCTTCCCGAGGAGAGCGAGATCGACCGGCTGGTGAGCCTGGAGAAGCTGAAGCAGATGGCGGCGGAGACGGCGCGCCTGCAGCAGCAGCAGCGGCAGGAGGCTCTGCTGGAGAAGGAGCGCCAGAAGCAGCAGTTCACCTACCGCTTCCCGGAGGCGCCGCCCTCCAGGTTCGCGCTGCGGCCCGCCGACCCAGGCTACTACGCCACCAGCCTCGCTGCCGGTCAGTACCCCCCGTATACTACATGCTGCTACACTGGACAAGGTTACTAGAATACACGGTAGGGACCACGAGGTGTGTGTGTGTGCAGTAACAAGCTGCGACTTGACGCCACAGCCGAACCTAAGAGGCCCACTAAAGGAACAAGGCCTTGGCGCGTACGTCACAGCACGTGACTCTGCAGGTCTTACGAGTGCCAGCCGTCTCCCGAAGGGTACAGCACTATTTCAGACGAGTTTAATAATTCTTGACTGCGCATTTAAATGCATGCTAGCTCTCGATATTATCATTTATTTACTATTTTCTTTTAGTCTGTTATCTACATAAAACAATAGACCGAACGTTGCACAAGAATTGGCATGCATAAAGCACATAAGAAAACCGGAACAGAAGAGAATCGAAGCATTTAGGATGTGGTGCTATAGACGAATGTTGAAAATTAGGTGAACTGATAAGGTAGGGAATGAGGAGGTTCTACGCAGAATCGGAGAGGAAAGGAATATGTGGAAAACACTGATAAGGAGAAGGGACAGGATGATAGGACATCTGCTAAGACATGAGGCAATGACTTCCATGGTACTAGAGGGAGCTGTAGAGGGCAAAAACTGTAGAGGAAGACAGACATTCGAATACGTCAAGCAAATAATTGAGGACGTAGGTTGCAAGTGCTACTCTGAGATGTAGAGGTTAGCACAGGAAAGGAATTCGTGGCGGGCCGCATCAAACCAGTCCGTAGACTGATGACCAAAAACAAAAAAAAAGCTCATAACACTTTAACATGTTTTCAAATATGTTAGTAATAAAAAAAGCATTATGCTATTTAATGGGGAGGGGGGACAATCTACCTACAATAATCACATTAAAACAGTAAAAACACTAACGACTAAGTAAAAAGTCTGCATACTACCATTTGGCCATGTGGCACACAGATATCTGCTCTTCCGGAATCCAAGCCACACAATGCTGGTTTATTACACTATGCGGCATTGCCAGATGACAAACTTTGTAATTTATAATTCTGGACTATACAGCTACAACAACTTTGCAATGCACTCTCTCCACAAGCTGCGACACGGTCGCAAACTGAACAGTGACTCAAATATAGATTAAATTTCCTTTATGTCACGTGTACTGTAAAACAGATCTGAAGATGGTCATTATAGACCGGAACCGGTAGTCTGACGACAAAAAATTTGGGACCATAGACGTGAAGTAAAGGAAATTTATACTGTACTGCACAGCACTACGGCCGGTCGCTGTGAACGAGCGGTTCTAGGCGCTTCAGTCCGGAACCGCGCAGCTGCTACGCTCGCTGGTTCGAATCCTGCCTCGGGCATGGATGTACGTCATGTCTTTAGGTTTAAGTAGTTCTAAGTCTTGTGGACTGCCGACCTCAGATGT
Source organism: Schistocerca gregaria (assembly GCF_023897955.1). Taxonomy (NCBI): domain Eukaryota; kingdom Metazoa; phylum Arthropoda; class Insecta; order Orthoptera; family Acrididae; genus Schistocerca; species Schistocerca gregaria. Next base: position 569,508,749 of record NC_064923.1, read on the forward strand.
GAAGTCGCATTGTGCTTAGGGCCATTTGAACACAGCACTACACCACACAACGCCACACTACACTACTGTAATTGCTATTAGAACCAAACTGGATCCCTCATTTGTCTGGATGGTTAGCCCCTGGCGCTTTGAGGTGCAACTCCGGATTCAGGGGGCTGCGCTGCAGTGCCACCCAAGGTATAGAGACTGGGAGATGGCTGTCAGAGTCTCAGGAAGTCCTTCGTGGTCCTCCCAGAGGCTCTTCTTCTCACTGCTTCCAGAAGATTGTTCTAGGTGGGTGTTGTGCCGTGGCGCGTCTCGTTATCGCGATTTAGGGCCTGTTCTTGGTGTCTTTCAGCCATGTAGGTTTGCAATTCATAACCTGATATCTCAGCTGTAAGCTATTTCAGCTTATGCTACAGTTTCTCATTCCTTACTCTGCTATAGACGGTTGCATTTCTAAATGTGTTCCCAGATGATGTGATCTGGAGTGTCGAGTGCTCCACATTCACAAGTGTTTATGGTGCACTGGGATACGGGCCATGTCCCAGGAGGCAGTCTGTGGCTCCCTTAGTTGGAAGGAAGTATGTCATTATTGCTCTTTCTTTTATGTTAGGAAGGAACTGGCAGGTTCTCCTACCTTTTTCAACCCTAATCCAGATTTCTTGCCTTTATCTATCGATGCATGCATTTATTTCCTTATTCGATACGGCTCTTGTGCCCAGTGTCTCCTTTACCTTATCATGCTCGCGGTTTTTGAGCCACTATTGTGCGTTACTCGTTGTTACTGGTAGGTCTATTGGTAACAAGCCTAATATCACGTGCAACGCCTCAGTCGGTGTCGTTCTATACGCGCCTATCAGACACAGGAGTGTGCTCGCCGTAAAATATGTGCTGTCCTTACGTTTCTGACTCTATGGGTTCACAATAGCGAGTAAGAAGATTACGTTTTGATATGTACTTATTGGCCTTAGTGGCAACTGAAAACTTCCTTGGTCAGTTGTTGCCATTTTATTTAGCATTTGAATGTCTCTCCGGCAGACGATTTCTACATGTGCATGAAAGTTTTGCTTTTCGTCGATGTTAATTCCAAGGTACCTACATACTTCTATTCTTTTCATAGGTTGGTCATTTATTCTGATTGTGGGATTTCTCGTTCTTGATAATGTTCCTTTTAGTTCATACCAATTGCTTTGTGTGTTGGTATCGTCAGTTCGTTTTCTCCGCACCAGTTTTTTAGTCTTTCAAGAAGTTCTCTACTGTTTAATTTAGCCCTCATGTTAGCAGATAAAGTAACTGGCGGATCGTCTGCATAGGCGATGTAGTCTTTAACTTTTGTTATACTCTGAAGTTGGTTCAGTAATCGCTCTGTGCCAACATCCCAGAACTCTGTTCCACAAACAGAGCCCTGTGGGCAGCCTTTGGTGATATCTTTCAAATTTTCTTTCCAGGACTTTCTAATTGCACCTGCTTGTCTGTGAAATAATCTCGTAGACTGTTATAGAGACACCTTGGACTGCCCATCTGTTTCAGTCTTTTGCACTGGCCAGGCCACCACAAATTATGAAAGCCCTCCCCCGCCCCCCTCCCCAAATATCAGTCATTATGCCTTAACATACTTGTCGTCTGAGATGTTCTCAGTATTCATTGCATGATTTATCGCATCCTCGGTGGATTTCCCTTTCCTGAAACCTTACTGCAGGGGGGTCATGCCTATTGCTGGTCTGTAGTCCCTCAGGCTACGGCGCAGAAGCTTTTCCTGTACATTGGCTAGAACATTTACCAGGCATATCGGCCTGTAACATTTCGGTTCTCTTGGGTCTTTGTCTCCCGCACGCACTTTTTTTTAGTATAATGACACTCGAGATCTTCCAGATTCTGGGCATCCGACCCTGGAAAAGACATTCGTTTAGTAACACTGTTATATGTATGACACAATTTGAGCCATTAGCTAATGCAACACTTTTGCAAGTATTCTATTAGGTCGTGGTGCTTTCTTCTTCTTTAATTTCATTATTTCCAGTCTCCCTTTCTCCTACATCTGCATCTACATCCATACTCCGCAAGCCACCTGACAGTGTGTGGCGGAGGGTACCTTGAGAACCTCTATCGGTTCTCCTTTCTATTCCAGTCTCGTATTATTCGTGGAAAGAAGGATTGTCGGTATGCCTCTGTGTGGGCTCTAATCTCTCTGATTTTATCCTCATGGTCTCTTCGCGAGATATACGTAGGAGGGAGCAATATACTGCTTGACTCCTCGGTGAAGGTATGATTTCGAAACTTCAACAAAAGCCCGTATCGAGCTACTGAGAGTCTCTCCCGCAGAGTCTTCCACTGGAGTTTATCTGTCATCTCCGTAACGTTTTCGTGATTACTAAATGATCCTGTAACGAAGCGCGCTGCTCTCCGTTGGATCTTCTCTATCTCTTCTATCAACCCTGTCTGGTACGGATCCCACACTGCTGAGCAGTATTCAACCAGTGGGCGAACAAGCGTACTGTAACCTACTTGCTTTGTTTTCGGATTGAATTTCCTTAGGATTCTTCCAATGAATCTCAGTCTGGCATCTGCTTTACCAACGATCAACTTTATATGATCATTCCATTTTAAATCACTCCTAATGCGTACTCCCAGATAATTTATGGAATTAACTGCTTCCAGTTGCTTACCCTGCTGTATTGTAGCTAAATGATAAGGGATCTTTCTTTCTATGTATTCGCAGCACATTACACTTCTCTACATTGAGATTCAATTGCCATTTCCTGCACCATGCGTCAATTCGCTGCAGATCCTCCTGCATTTCAGTACAAGTTTCCATTGTTACAACCTCTCGATATACCACAGCATCATCCGCAAAAAGCCTCAGTAAACTTCCGATGTCATCCACAAGGTCATTTATGTATATTGTGAATAGCAACGGTCCAACGACACTCCCCTGTGGCACACCTGAAATCACTTTTACTTCGGAAGACTTCTCTCCATTGAGAATGGAATGATGCGTTCTGTTACCTAGGAACTCTTCAATCCAATCACACAATTGGTCTTACTTTGTTCATTAAAGGACTGTAGGGAACTGTATCGAACGCCTTGCGGAAGTCAAGAAACACGGCATCTACTTGTGAACCCGTGTCTAAGGCCCTCTGAGTCTCGTGGACGAATAGCGCGAGCTGGGTTTCACACGATCGCCTTTCTCGAAACCCATGCTGATTCCTACAGAATAGATTTCTAGTCTCCAGAAAAGTCAATATACTTGAACATAATACGTGTTCCAAAATTCTACAACTGATAGACGTTAGAGGTATAGGTCTATAGTTCTTCACATCTGCTCGACGTCCCTTCTTGAAAACGGGGATGACCTGTGCCCTTTTCCAATCCTTTGGAACGCTACGCTCTTCTAGAGACTTACGGTACACCGCTGAAAGAAGGGGGGCAAGTTCATTCGCGTACTTTGTGTAAAATCGAACTGGTATCCCATCAGGTCCAACGGCCTTTCCTCTTTTGAGCGATTTTAATTGTTTCTCATATCGTAGTGTGTTATAACTGCGTTTACGAGTGAATACAGCGTTAGTTACGTGAGTCTGGATTCATATCGTTGATTGACGACTAAGTACAGATTTGCACAACAATTATTAGTGTAGGAAGAGGTCCTGACCGTGTGTTTCGATTTGTTTTCAGTAAGAGATAATGGTTTCCTGAGCTGCCCAATGTAGACAATAAATACCAATTAGGAAACAAGTTAAATAAATGCAAGTAGGAGCCTATTTATTATCCAGCTCTATACTCCCGTCCTCCAGGATTATTTTAGGGCTGGAAATTGAGCCTAATAATGAGAGAAAAATTTGGGCGCAAAAACGCATGAACCCGTGTATCCACTGCGACAAGGCCGTTGCCCAAAATAACTTACGCTAAGGACAACACACACACACACACACACACCCACGCCCGAGGGAGGACTCGAACCTCCGAGCGTCAGAGGCACGTGGACCGTGGTAAGGCGCCTCAGACCGCACGGCTAGCCAGCGTGACTGCTTTAATAAGCTTACAGTCTATTATTGTAAAACTTTTGTTGATTTTAACGATACTACCCATTCCACTGCACTGATCTTCCTACTTGGTTCTCCATTAATTTTAATTTCCTTTCCAAATTTCTTCTTTACTGCTTGCTCAATATGCAGATTCAGTAACGCCTTGGATAAGTTACAACTCTGTCTCAGTCCGTTCTCCACTACTGTTTCCCCTTCTTACTAAGCCTTGTATACTGTGTATTGTTTTGACGATATTGACTGTAATAGGCTAGCAATAACCATTTAGATTTCAGTATATATAAGTTTAAATATTTGAGATGATTTTAATTAATAAGATTTATTTCTGCACGTCCTTAAGAGTCACATCACTTAAGGTCTATAGAAGGAACGTCAGCGTTTTAGTTCTTTTGTAAATATGTATAATGTGTTTTTATTTTCTCTAACATCTTCTAAGAATTCCTTGTGTGTTTTTATTTTCTCTAACATCGTCTAAGAATTCCTTACTGAGTGCTTGTGAGACGAGCACAGACTCTGGCCTGAGCGAATCTAATCAAGGCCCCCTCTCTTGAGAGAGACTTAAGCACAGTGCTGCTCTTCCCACGCTCTGGACTCTCAGTGGTGGATGCGCCTTTAAAATGTATGAGCGTGATGCACGACCTGTACCACGCCCCGCATTAATCTCTGCCGCTCTGCGGATACCCCACTTGCGAGATTTACCCAGCAGGGCGCTCCTCAGATCCATCTGACTTCTCCTAAGTGCGCCCCACTCTCTTTGCCCTGGCTCTTAACCTCGCGGGTCACGTCTCGACCTGCAGACCTACTACGCTATCTCCTCCGCCCACACTCAAGTAGTGAAACCAACAGCCCCAAGGGGAAAGAGACGGCGTGACGTTACACAAATTCGGGCCGCACCGCTCTGAGAAATTTCTCTCGCTCGCCTGCATCAGTCCGCTATGAAAGTACGTACTGCAAACTTCTCGAGCTGTGAACTTTTTTCACTGTTTCCTTACACTTTTTCAGTGAATATGCTCACGTCTTTTCGTTTTCGGCGTCTCTCAAGAATCACTTGGGTCACGCTCGTATCTCTCAAGAACTGTATTCCTGCGTAACAGCCCACATACACAGAACTGTGGTCTTATGCTGCGACAGGTTCGACCAAAATCGAGTACTTCAGCTTCAACCCTTGAAAAACAGGGCACTATTTCAACCTGTGTTAGAAAACTGTTAATATATACTTCACTGTTGCAAGAGGTATATCGATTAAGAAGCAGACGTACATTTGAAATAAGTTGACAAAACTTGTGTTTTAATCACCAGTAGCTAAAATTGAAGGTTGGTCTCCAATCTGGTTGTAACTAGTATACGGTATTTCATTCCGTGTTGGTCTCAATTGCTCTCAGATGCATTACTTTTAAACGATGTATTCAAAAGCAGATTTCAGCCTTCTGGAAATGCTGAATAAGTTCGGTTCTGGACGCAGTTCACTTATTTAAAAACGATCACATACACCGAGCCCGATTTCTCTTTTTCATACTGTTTTTTCTGCTTGCGGAATGCAGTCCACTAGCTTGTTTTCGTCTGTTTCGCGGCCATAATGCGTCCCGTGTACACATGCTTAACACTTCTAGAGGAAACTACTTCTGCCCAAACGTTGCCCAGCAACAGTGGCTGGGAATGTTGCCAAACATGAGGCTGCAATACTTATGTCTAGCAATGCTGCCAGGCAGTAATGCCAGGCTATATTGTCAGCAATATGTCGCGTGTAGACGGCAGCCTCCACCTCTCGAAAGCTACTCGCCGTAGCTCTGAGACAAGAAAAAACTACACTGGCATTGCCGGGACAGCCGAGAGTACTGGAGAGTGCTGAGCGGCCGTATTGTGCCCCAGTTTTGTGCCGTATTTCACAGTTTGTACACTACCAGACCTTGATAATGTGTTTTGCCGTACTCAGGTACACATTAAATAAAAGTACTCGCGAATTTAGAGCCATAATATGTGGCCATGGCCTGTTTCTGAGCGAAAAAAATCGCTCATTTTACCTCCTGAATGAAAAAGAAGAGCCATTAGCCATTTTCGAAAGTTCTAGTCGAAAACAATGCTACGCAGAAAATAACATATATAAACTTCATAGGAACATTATATAGAATTAACAAACGAATATGAAAAAGCTTGTCACTGGAGAGAATAGATGCCACATTATCAAGGATTACGAATGACGGACTAGCGCTCTATTCATTGCGCCACATCACCACCCTAGCGAGTCGCTCTGCAAATGTATACGGGCATCGGCGGGACAGCTGAGGCTACTGTCGCACTCGATATGAGCTGTGAGTCAACGTCAGCGATGTTGTGGTAAATAAAGTAACGAAGAAAGCTATCAGGAACTGAACTCAGGACGAAGTTGTGCATTTAATTAGTCTTTGGGAGGAAAGGCCAGCGTTATGGAAAGACTTAAGAAGAAAAGTTTGATGGCTCTATTGGCTACCTACACAGAAGAAATTTACCAAAATATTCACAATTCAAGGAATCAGGTAAAACAGTTTTATAACATAGATTACTCAACATGGATAAACAAGTAAAGCCATTTTGAAGGTAATAGTTTTGGAATTCGGGAACTTGCCCTTTAACTTCAAGTAATACGGATGTATCTGCAATTTTAAATGACGTGGTATTTATTGACTATTTTATTATAATGGATGTTGAAGAAAAACCTTTAGGAATTTACGAGTGCTTCCTTGTGTCAATACAAGTAACAAATCGCAAATAAACGTAAGTTTGGAAATGCTTCATTTATCATATATTCACTTTGTTAGGATTTTTGAACTTCTATGGGTATCGAGATGAAACTGGTGTAATGTTATTTCATCGCAATTGTTACTTTACCAAATATTAAAGAGAATAATCGCAGCTGATGCTAGAAATATTAGTATCTCCAGCAGTCTGTCTTTAGCAGTAACGGATTTACGCATGATATTTCCTAGGTTGGCAATTTTGGGTCCAATTATAAAGAATATTTCTTCCATCTCCATTGCTGTCATTCTCGTACAACTTCAATATTGTTGTGAAATTTACAGCACAAGCTCTACTATGAGATTCCGACATGCTCCAGAGTCATCACGCCACCTTATCTGCTCTCTTATCCAACACGAACACGGTCGTTTCCATTTTTCATTCCCACGTAAAGTGTTAAAAGTGCAACTCAATCCCGAAGGCCTTTCATCGCAACCTCTTCCTACACGCGTACAACATCGATAGAAAAAAATCTTGCGGAGAATGATGTCTCAGCTGTCAGAGACACTCTCACCCTGCAGTGTGTAAATACATTACTGGCCATCAAAACTGCTACACCACGAAGATGACGTGCTACAGACTCGAAATTTAACCGACAGGAACAAGATGCTGTGATATGCAAACGATTAGCTATTCAGAGCATTCACGAAAGGTTGGCGCCGGCGGCGACACCTACAACGTGCTTACATGAGGAAAGTTTCCAACCGATTTCTCATACACAAACAGCAGTTGACCGGCGTTACCAGGTGACACGTTATTGTGCTGCCTCGTGTAAGGAGGAGAAATGCGTACCATCATGTTTCCGACTTTGATAAAGGTCGGATTGTAGCTTATCACGACTGAGGTGTATCGTATCGCGACATTGCTGCTGGCGTTAGTCGAGATCCAATCACCGTTAGCAGAATATGGAATCTGTGGGTTCAGGAGGGTAATACGGAACGCCGTGCTGGATCCTAACGGCCTCGTATCACTAGCAGTCGAGATGACAGGCATCTTATCCACACGGCTGTAACGGATCGTGCAACCACGTCTCGATCCCTGAGTCAACAGATGGGGACGTTAGCAAGACAACAACCATCTGCACGAACAGTTCGACGGAGTTTGCAGCAGCATTGACTATCAACTCGGAGACCATGGCTGCGGTTACCCTTGACGCTGCCTCACAGACAGGAGCGCCTGCGATGGTATACTCAACGACGAACCTGGGTGCACGAATGGCAAAACGTCATTTTTCCGGATGCATCCAGGTTCTGTTTACAGCCTCAGGATGGTCGCATCCGTGTTTAGCGACATCGCGGTGAACGCACATTGGAAGCGTGTATTCGTCATCGCCATACTGGCATATCACCCGGCGTGATGGTATGGGGTGCCATTGGTTACACGTCTCGGTCACCTCTTATTCGCATTGAGGGCACTTTGAACAGTGGACGTTACATTTCAGATGTGTTACGACCCGTGGCAGTACGCTTCATTCGATCGCAGCGAAATTCTACATTTCAGCAGAATAATGCACGACCGCATGTTGCAGGTCCTGTACTAGCCTTTTCTGGATACAGAAAATGTTCGACTGCTGCCCTGGCCAGCACATTCTCCCTATCTCTCACCAATTGAAAACGTCTGGTCAATGGTGGCCGAGTAACTAGCTCGTCACAATACGCCAGTCACTACTCTTGATGAACTGTGGTATCGTGTTGAAGTTGCATGGACAGCTGTATCTGTACACACCATCCAAGCTCTGTTTGACTCAATGCCCAGGCGTATCGAGGCTGTTATTACGGTTATTCTGCGTACTGATTTCTCAGGATCTATGCACTCAAATTGCGTGAAAATGTAATCACATGTCAGTTCTAGTATAATATATTTGTCCAATGAATACCCGTTTATCATCTGTATTTCTTCTTGGTGTAGCAATTTTAATGGTCAGTAGTGTACTTCCGACATCTGCTCTATCGCGACTCTCAGACACTTACTGAAAGTACTCGCAAGGAGTTATCAGACAGTATCTACCAGACAAAACCTAGTGTAAACAGTTTTGCGATTACTATCTGAAAGTGCGAAACTGTGTCAGAGAAGAAAACTTCTCACGCGTGTGGTGAGAGCTGGTCGTAACACAGTGTCCGCTTTGGTGTTGCAGACGTGGACAGCGGCGAGATGCAGGCCGGCTCGGACATTACACTGCGGCAGGACTCGCCGCTGCTGCAGGTGGATGTGTCCCCGCTGCGCTTCCACCTGCAGCCGCCGCCGGCAGCGCCGCTGCCTGCGCTGAACGGTGGCGCCTCTGGTGGCCAGGGGGAGCGGCAGCTGACAGCGCCGCCCAAGCAGCTGCTCGAGCCGGAGGAGCCGCAGGTGTGGCAGAAGCAGCCGCTGCCGCCTGAGCAGGAGCCTCAGCAGCTGCAGCAGCAGCAACCAGATGTCCGCACCAGGCCGCTGCCGCCTGCCGACGACGGCTCAGACCTCTACTTCATAGGTAACCCTGCAACTCTTCACTCTGCCCCCCTCCACTTTGCTGCCATCCATTTCTCTCCCCCAAAACACGAACCATGTCGGTAGTAGCTTCTAAAGCCGTCGGCACACGGACCGTGCATCCGAGCGTTGAGCGTGCCGAGTTTCTGACGTCATAGCGTGAAAAAGCACGTTCAGTAGTCTTCCCGAACGTGCAGAGCAATATGTGGCACGTCAGATAATCTGAGCGTGCGTCTGAGCGTTGACCAATGAGATGGCACCGCGCCTCCTACGTCACACGCACGCCGCTTCCCTGTACAAAGTTGTGAGGCGCCACATTGGCATTCATTTCAAGCCTATAAGTACACTCCTGGAAATGGAAAAAAGAACACATTGACACCGGTGTGTCAGACCCACCATACTAGCTCCGGACACTGCGGGAGGGCTGTACAAGCAATGATCACACGCACGGGACAGCGGACACACCAGGAACCGCGGTGTTGGCCGTCGAATGGCGCTAGCTGCGCAGCATTTGTGCACCGCCGCCGTCAGTGTCAGCCAGTTTGCCGTGGCATACGGAGCTCCATCGCAGTCTTTAACACTGCTAGCATGCCGCGACAGCGTGGACGTAAACCGTATGTGCAGTTGACGGACTTTGAGCGAGGGCGTATAGTGGACATGCGGGAGGCCGGGTGGACGTACCGCCGAATTGCTCAACACGTGGGGCGTGAGGTCTCCACAGTACATCGATGTTGTCGCCAGTGGTCGGCGGAAGGTGCACGTGCCCGTCGACCTTGGACCGGACCGCAGCGACGCACGGATGCACGCCAAGACCGTAGAATCCTACGCAGTGCCTTAAGGGACCGCACCGCCACTTCCCAGCAAATTAGGGACACTGTTGCTCCTGGGGTACCGGCGAGGACCATTCGCAACCGTCTCCATGAAGCTGGGCTACGGTCCCGCACACCGTTAGGCCGTCTTCCGCTCACGCCCTAACATCGTGCAGCCCACCTCCAGTGGTGTCGCGACAGGCGTGAATGGAGGGACGAATGGAGACGTGTCGTCTTCAGCGATGAGAGTCGCTTCTGCCTTGGTGCCAATGATGGTCGTATGGGTGTTTGGCGCCGTGCAGGTGAGCGCCACAATCAGGACTGCATACGACCAAGGCACACAGGGCCAACACCCGGCATCATGGTGTGGGGAGCGATCTGCTACACTGGCTGTACACCTCTGGTGATCGTCGAGGGGACACTGAATAGTGCACGGTACATCCAAACCGTCATCGAACCCATCGTTCTACCATTCTTAGACCGGCAAGGGAACTTGCTGTTCCAACAGGACAATGCACGTCCGCATGTATCCTGTGCCACCCAACGTGCTCTAGAAGGTGTAAGTCAACTACCCTGGCCAGCAAGATCTCCGGATCTGTCCCCCACTGAGCATGTTTGGGACTGGATGAAGCGTCGTCTCACGCGGTCTGCACGTCCAACACGAACGCTGGTCCAACTGAGGCGCCAGGTGGAAATGGCATGGCAAGCCGTTCCACAGGACTACATCCAGCATCTCTACGATCGTCTCCATGGGAGAATAGCAGCCTGCATTGCTGCGAAAGGTGGATATACACTGTACTAGTGCCGACATTGTGCATGCTCTGTTGCCTGTGTCTATGTGCCTGTGGTTCTGTCATTGTGATCATGTGATGTATCTGACCCCAGGAATGTGTCAATAAAATTTCCCCTTCCTGGGACAATGAATTCACGGTGTTCTTATTTCAATTTCCAGGAGTGTATATATGCCGTTTCTCAGCACAAGAAAATTGAGAATCACTGGAAAACCCGTTGGTAACTGTTAATTCGTTCCGATAAAACAATGAGAAACATCGTATTCGTGGCAAAAGAATTATTGTAACTTCCATATTATGAGAGTAGGCTATTTGAAAGCAGACACACTGAAGATCCACCCAAAACGCATTGTTCTTGGTACAATTTGTTATAGTTAAATTTCAATTAGTAACATATCTACGATTATGCCGGCACGGTAGCTCAGCGTGTTCGGTCAGAGGGTTACGTGCTCTCTATTATAAAACAAAAAAACCGAGTAAATCGATCACCAGCGAACTTAAACAGATGTCTTACGACGTCCGCCCCAAGCAGATGCAACAAACAAATGCGAACAAAATGAGATTTTAAAAAAAAAATTAGTAGCGTCACTGTTCTCTAGTAAGTTAATTCTTGGGGCGGTGGTTCGCGTCGCAACATTTCAACTTTATCTCCCCTAACATTCGCGTTTTTATTAGGTTCTGATACTTTATTATTAATTTAATATAAGTATATACTATAATATTTGATGTTATGTAAATATAAGTTCACCTTTTGGCTTAATCTACAAGACAGCTTGCGCTACTTGTATAAAGATATTTTGCTCCTTTTTCTTTTATGCTTCGTAATTCACATGTTGCAAAGATTCTATTACTGAGTAGAAACAGTGATCAAGTAAGACTGACCTTGGGGTTTTACTAAAATGTGGGAATGATGAAATAATGTTTATCTCATGCGGAGAAGTATTCCAGATTTGTACCGCACTGTTTGTAATGGAACATTTATAAGCCTGTGTCCTTATTGATTGGAGATGGTACTTTCCTTTTCGTGGACGATGGAGGAAAATGTTCAAATGTCTCTGAGCACTATGCGACTTAACATCTGAGGTCATCAGTCCCCCAGAACTTAGAACAAATTAAACCTAACTAACCTAAGGACATCACACACATCCATGCCCGAGGCAGGATTCGAACCTGCGACCGTAGCGGTCACGCGGTTCCACACTGTAGCGCCTAGAACCGCTCGGCCACCAGCGGCTGGGCCGATGGAGGAAATGTGCGTCTTAATAGAGCTAACGTAGGAATATTACGCTCCCCCTTTAAGTAAACAGTGTGATTTACGAACTAGAAACATCCCTGAACTGCCGCTGGAGTGCGTTGCGATCGCGTATGCCACGTTGGGACCCACGTACCGTATGTACAAGCAGCATCATCCCTGAGCGTTCAGCAACACGTTGAACTTGGCACGCTCAACGTTATCGTTCGACAGCACGCTCCGTGTGCCAACGGCCTAAGGCAGAGCTCCTATAATAACAGAGAGGGCTCTACAGAAATTCCTGACACATGAGTGAGGAGTTTATTTTTATCGTCTCTGTACAATGATGAACATGTGCCTCACTTTCTGTATCACATTATCTGCCTACAGCCGTATTCTCTACCATCTCATAAAGTTCCCATATGTTCTCAAAACTAAGACTCCTTGACTGCTCTACATCTCCCACTATAAATATGAATCTCGGCAGCCAGTTGTATTCCCAATCCTTGAAAGCCCTGAATTACTGCCACACCTATATCAACACATCTAACCTTCCGTCTGTTCCCAAATTCTTCAAACACTCCTACAAAGTAATTTTAACCGTCTTACACTCTCAAACTGTCAAACTATCACTGACACCTAAACACTCCACCAAAAGTAACATGGGCGGTAGTCATAAAGTTTTGAATACCAGCTCAAAAAATTTGTCTGCTACCATGAAACTAGCTGAAACGGTTAATCCTTCTCACCGACTGAAATGGCACAGTGGTCAGTACACTGGACTTCTATTGAGGAGAGCGACGCTTCAAAACTTCTGAAATGCATGGCCGATTCCCCTCCTTATCCTTTTCAGTAATGAGCACGTATTAAAAGTGCAAGTGGGCTACTATTGTGTTTATATTAATGCTAGTTAAAAATGAATGACTCTCAAAACTGTTTTTGAAACTGTAGTGAATTTTTTACAAATATTATAATACATGATTCTTCAGACCTTAAGCAGGACAACTGTACATACAAGTTTGTAGCTTCTTGTTGCTTTATAACAAAGAAAACAGTCACATTAATTATACATAGTTAACATACTTGCTGTAGATTTCAATATAGGTCAAAATGACTACTTGGTATCAAAACTATTAACAGTTGTAAATAAACAATTCGAAATACTCAAACAAAATTACCATAGCAACATTTTTCAAAGTGTTCTTTCTTTTCCTGATATTATCACATGGATAGGTATTAGGTTGTAATTTTAACTTGTTCTAATTTAATTTTAATTCTTGTGGAATGTGTAAAGAAATCTCTGTCAGGACTAAAGCAAAGGAACTCTGTACAAAGATAAGGCATCTGCAGCCTTCGGACCGAAATGGCAGCCAACCCTTGGAACGAAGTCAGAAAAATTATCCCCCCCCCCTTCCACCGACGTAAAAAAAGGTCGCCATTGAGTCTCGGGTTATCGTATGTGATACCCAGAAGGTTAAAGCTCGTAAATCAGTTATAACATCATTTTATGGTTAGCTATTAACTGAGGAATGTCTGTACATCTTTAATACGTTATTAAAGCATGTGAAAGCAGTTGTAAGATATGTATTTACCTTTATTTCACCGTAGTAGCAGTTACAGAATCCGATGCTTGCAATAAATGCTGAACCTCATGGCGTTCCGCAAAAGGATGAACAAGTGAGCTGTGGAAGCTCGATGTCTATCGTATATGATACCACATGCCAGAAAAAGTAAAGTTATTTACGCACGCGAGAAAAAAATAAAACCTGGAGGTGTCATATAAGATACTCCGGGACTGAAGAGGTTATTTGAGCTTATGCTCCGTCTGTAATGGCTTCACTGTCAACAGGAAGGTAAACGCTAATCTTCCCAATCTTCCCTTAATCCTTCCTTACTTCTTCATCCTTCAATCTGAACAATAGAGACCTTGGTTGCAGAAGTCTGCACTTGGCTTGTTCAGGAAACGTTCGACCACGAAAATCACCGCACTCATATCCTGGTAATGAGTGCCACACCATGGTTTCCTGATTCAAGGAAAGAGCAATACGCCAAAGGGCGCCATGGTAGGGAGGATATGGGAGTGAGATCAAATCTGATAGACCAAAGAAGCAGCATGTGTGACTGTGTCGTATCCAAAATGAGCTGGGGAATTATCGTGGAGCAAAACCAACCCCTTGTACAGCTCCCTGCAACACTTCGTGTTGACAGCCTCCTGTAACCTCGCTTGGAATGTCCTCTAGGCTGCCTCTGTGACGGTTTCCCATTACAAGCGTAATCTGTTATCGTCATTCCATGTTAGTACCAAAAAAACAAAAACGCTCGTCATCTTGTGCGATGATGGTGGGGTGTCCGCCTTTTTCGGCAGTGCCGGCCGCGGTGGTCTCGCGGTTCTAGGCGCGCAGTCCGGAACCGTGCGACTGCTACCGTCGCAGGTTCGAATCCTGCCTCGGATATGGATGTGTGTGATGTCCTTAGGTTAGGGGACTAATGACCGCAGCAGTTGAGTCCCATAGTGCTCAGAGCCATTTTTCGGCAGTGCTGTAGGAGGCAGTCAAATGAAAACGAACATCCGCCACAACGAAACAATCAAGTGGTTCCATTCAAAAGCAGTCACCACACGGATTAAAACGTTTATCATCCCACAAGGGGCCCGGCCTATCGATTCCCGTTGGAGGCTGACGGATCCACAATGGCACAAAATCCTTCACTTTCTCGTCCGCCGGAATCCGATGTCCATGCATGTCTTTATTCAGGTCGCCAAAGATCTGAAAATCATATGTTGAAACACCCTGGCTAAATGGAGGATGTTGCAGTGTTTCCCTACCAGATAGCTGAAACCCAGCCTTCGTCCAGTTGCAGTGCGGGGTGGGCGTTATCGTGCAAGAGGATGATACCTTCCGACAGCAATCCTGGTCGTTTTGATTTGTGGCTCGTCGCAGTTACGAAAACTGTCTTCCTAACGCAGAGCACTGACTGTTGTTCCACACTCAAGGAACTCGACGAGCAGTAGGCCCCTGCAGTCTAAGGAGGTTATCATGACCTTACGAGGTGCCACCATTTCGAACCCGAGGGCAAACTGCAAAGACAACAGTAGAAACATTCCAGATTCCCCAAGTTTCTCCTGCACGACTTTGATAACCTGTCTCGTTTCGGCTATTGTGCCATTTTCAAGTGATTATAATTTTTTAATAAAATTATGTAAATATATGTTGGATGGCTTACACCTATCTTGGTGGTTTTTGCCTTGTGTTTTGTAAGTTACAAGACACTGAGGTGACAGAAGTCTTTGGATACCTCCTTTTGTCTGTTGTAGTGCGGCAACTCGACGTAGCAAGGAATTTGGGTGGTCAAATAATATGCTCGAATTCTTCAGAATGTTCTTCAAACCAGTCGCGAATAACTGTGGTCCGATGACATGGCGCATGCCACCCATAAAAATTTCATCATTATTTGGGAACGTGGAGTCCATGAACGGCTACAAATGATTTCCAAGTAGCGCACCATAACCATTTCCGGTTAGTGCTCGATTCAGTTGGACCAGAGGTCCCAGTCCATTCCATGTTACCACAGCCCACACCATTATGGAGCCACCAACAGCTTGCACAGTACTTTGTTGAGAATTTGAGTCCATGGCTTCGTGGGGCCTGCACCACACTCGAACCCTACTATCACCTTTTACCAACTGAAATCAGGAGTTGTCTGACCAGGCTACCATTCTCCAGCCATCTAGGGTCCAACCGAATGCACTCACGTCGCTCGTCTGTGCCACAGCCCCTTTAACGCCAAATTTCGTAGCACTCACCTAACGGATACGTTCATCATTGATTTCTGCGGTTATTTCACAATGTTGCTTGTCTGTTAGCACGGAAAACTCTACGCAAACGCCGATGTTCTCGGTCGTTAAGTGAAGGTCGTCGGTCACCGCGTTGTCCTTGGTGAGAAGTAATGCCTGAAATTTGATATTCTCGGCACACTCTTGACGCTGTGGATCTCGGAATATTGAATTCCTTAACGATTTGTGAAATTCAATGTGCCATGCGTCTAGCTCCAACTACCATTCCGCGTTCATATGTTAATTCCCGTCGCGGGGTCATAATCACGCTGGGAACCTTTACAGATGAATCGTCTGACTAGAAATGACAGCTTCGACGACGCACCGCTCCTTTATACCTTTTGCATACGATACTGCGCCATCTGTATGTGTGCATATCGCTATCCCATAAGTAGTCAATTAAGTGTATAGCGTCCTGGAGGGTTTTGCTGAGATTATTTTTCAGTGTTTGGGCTGTTGGAATGCGTTAGTGGTGTATATATGGTTCTAACCTTTGTATTTGCGTCTACACTCAAGACGGCAATGTGCTGCAGTACTCCCATGTAGTAGCCACATCACCCTTCCTACTGCCAAAGGCATCTCTTCGGCAAGGTAGCCAAGGTCAGCCGCAGTAAGTGTGGATATACGTGGCCTATGAGGCGAGCTGGGGAAAATGACTGGTCGTGTAATGCAGGCACCAATTATCTGTGCTCCCACAATGAAGCTAAACTGGAGCTGATGGTTCACTGCGACCAAACTAAGGGAATTCTCCATAGCCCTCATGGACCCATCGTAAAGCTGATCTCATACGTGAATAAGATGGATGACAGGAATTCCAGCACCGTGGTGGCTTGTACGACGAACCTGCGACAAAACCGTCGTCGCCACAGCAAGTCCATAGGTAATAAGACCTACACGCATCGTGACGTGGATATTAGCAGTTGCCGTGGAGAATGGTTCACACGGTCGTCTGTCTCACCCCACGCTGGCGAGTCACTCGCCAGTCCTAATACCTGAGTCCCTGTCAAAGTTTCGTCATTCACACCTTCAAGTGGGTGTACCTAGGTTGTAACAAATTTCCGACGTTTCCGATCATATGTCCATCATGACTTTGTTAGCCCCTTATTGTCTCAGGGACCGTTCTCTGCAGTTTATTCCCATTTACCAAAATCGTCCGGTACTATTATGATGAGGATGAAATGGATGCAGACAACACAACACCTAGTAGTTCCCGAGCGGAGAAAATCTCCAACCCGACTGGGAACCGAACCCAGGCTCGCTTGCACGGGAGGCGAACCCAGGCTCGCTTGCATGGGAGGCGAACACGTTACCACCAAGCTACCCTTCGCATCTTCGGATGACTAGTTAGTAAAACAAGCTTTCGTACCCATTTGCTGCTGATAGTCAGAAAAAGAACCTTTAGCCAGTTTTTGTAAAGGTTTTATGCAATTCAGCATTAAACCCTGCATTGTCATATTTGCAGCATTCCTTGTTTTCTTTCATAATTATCCGCTTCTGTAGCTGAACTGCCATCGGAGGACCCGGATTCGATTCCTGGTAACGCCAAGGATTTTTTTTTCTTGGTGGGAGGACTGGAACGGGGTGCATTCAGCCTCGTGAGGCCGATTGATAAGCTGCCTGATCGGGTAGTAGCGACTCCAGTTTACGAAAACTGAAAACGGCCGAGAGACCAGTGTGCTGACCCCATGCCCGTCCAAACCGCATCCAGTGACACTATTGGCAGAGGATGACATGGCGGTCAGAGGATGACATGGCGGTCGGTTGGTCCCAATGGGCCCGCCAAGGCCTGTGGAAGAAGTAGTTAATGTTTGCTCTGGTTTCTTCATTATTTGCTATCACATTTACCTGTGACTTCTCCCCTACTTCTTCTTTGTTATTGTGCCGTAATATTTCTCACGTTATTAGACTCATAATTATCCCCTACATCTACTCTGGAGAACTGGAGATGTAAACCTGGAACAGGATAAGGCTTCAACATACGTTTCGGGGGAAGATTCAACAGCTCACTTTTCAGACGCGAACCAGCAAAATTTTTCGAGCAGACATAGGCATTACCAACTGAAAAAATCGACACGTTTACAAGTATTTACTCATCTGTTTGTATCGTCTCATTGTTGTGTTATACGAAACAAATTTAATTCCTAACTTTTTCGATGTCTGCAGTGGTTAGCATAACACACGATCGCACAGCAAACAATTATTTTTCACTGAAAAGAATTGAAAACGCACTCTAAGAACCTATCACGGATGAGAGATCGCAACATTTGAAAACTGCAGCGAATTGCTGGAAGGCCAGCAGAGGATCGACGCTTGGTGCAGCGATTTGCAGTTGACCGTCAGCGTACACAAATGTAATGTATTGCTCGTAAACAGACTGAAGGATCCACTATCATATGACTCCACGATTGCATAACAATTAGTGGAATCAGTTACCCCCAAAAACCCAATGAACGCAATTGTTTATGAAAGTCGAGGGGTCTGTGCTGTGGCGGGGTCGGCTGTGACGCCAGAATACACCCCGTGTGAGACCTACAGTGTATTCTAGTAACTCTATATTAAAGCATTTATGACTGTGCTAGCGTAATTCGAAACTTTTTTAAAATCACTTCTTTAGAGCCAAATCCAGATTCCGTTTGCACAGTGACGATGGCCATTGAATCTTCTTGAGGGATGGCAATAGTCCCACGCCAGAGTTTACTATGGCGCGACCCATCACTAACGCTCTTGTTTAGGGAGCGGTTGCGTACAATATGTAACCATTCCTTGCCCCAGCTTCAGTCAAAGTTATCTAATTATGCCTTTGAAACTCTAAACAGCTTCTGGTTGCTTCAGTTTATTCAGGTCCCATCTCCATTTCAGTTCCTTCAGTTTTAATCTACAGTTCGCAGTTCATACATTGCGATCAGATTCCACAACTGCCCCTGGAAATGACTCGCAGTTTAAATCTGGTTTCGAAATCTTTATATTACCGTTACATAAATATTACGAAATCTACCAGCGTCCCCAAGTCTCTTCTACGTATACAGCCTCCTCAGATTCTTAAACCAGGTGTTACTAATAGTTAAATCATGCTATGTGCAAATTTCTACCAGGTACTTTCATTCGTATCCTACAGGATACGTTCTGTTATTATTTTTCATTGTGTTCATTTTCCTAAGCTCTAATTCCACTCTTCCATCAAAATTAAATTGTCGTGAACCTTATCCATCTGAATAATTTCCTTTATCTCGTCATACATTCTTTCAGTCTCTTCATCTGTGGAGAGAAATGGCATGTAAACTTGCACTACAGTTGTGGATGTTGTTTTCATGTTCATTTTGGTTATGGTAACTCCTTCACAATATTGTTTATAGTACTTCAATGTTCAAAAGTGTGGGAATTTCTAAGGGACCAAACTGCTAAGCTCCTCGATCCGTAGACTTACACACTACTTACACTAACTTACGCTGAAGACAGTACACACACCCATGCCCGAGGGAGGGGCCGCACAATTAGTGGCATGGCGCCTCTAATGGCGCGGCCACTCTGCGCGGCTATAGTACTTCACCTGCACTCTTATTTTGTCATTCATCGTTTCGTCATTCCTGCTTTACAGCTCTTTGGCTTTGTGTCGATAACTGACCTGACCTAACGTCCTTTTCTTCCTGTTGCTGCTCTTCATTAACTCCCACTAATATAACTTCAGCCTAGCCATTACCCAATTTAAGTTTTTGAACCGACCTACCCGATTAAGGGACCTATCATTCCAGATAGTGACCTGTGGAAAGTCAGTTCTGTTTCTCCTGTTGACGACATCCTCCCGAGTAGTCTATGCCTGGAGATCTGGAAGGGTTACTACTTTATCTTAGCTTACTTGATGGTGTTGTTTTCATTACTGTGCTCTGTGTGCAGACAAATAAATTTACAGCAAAAATGATTACATTTTAGTATATAACCTCACTGGTACGCCCAGCAGATAATCCTCGTCATACTCATAACAGCATACATGTAACTGTAATGCACCTGATGAATAGCATGCTGCGAAATTCGTCGTGCTGATAAATAATAGTAAAAACGGAACACTAAAATTATTTCATAAATTTATAAGAGAGCTGCTGGCCACAAGCAGTTCCAAACAACATGGATAAATGTACTAAAATATTCAACCATTTCCATAATCAAAAAAGGTTTGTTTAAAAATGAAATGTAACCATTTTTTCCTTATGAATTCTTACTATTCTACAGAAATTTTGAATAGATGGCATACGACTGTGTTTTTCGATTATAAATCCATCCCATTACTCCTATAAACAGTTAACTAGTAGCCTTTTTTATATTCAGGAAAGTATTAGGAATATATGAAATATCTTACACTATACTGAGATATTGTAAACATTAACTATGGGCATGAAGGAAAGTAACTAACTCACTCCACTAATCTCTTTACTTGTTTCTTTCAATAAGGTCTTTTGAACCATTTTAGATTTCTTTTCCTTGCCTTGCTCAAAATAATCTTACTTCACATCTCATGTACCCTATAATTCTCTAAGCTTTATCATGATAATCCATGAATTCATTAGTACCTCCCATGGTCAAAACTTTAGAATTTTACTCGAGACTCTAATCTCATCCCATCTAACTTTACAGATAAAACATCATGTGACCACTTTTTCATTGAACATATGGAAAAAGGTCAATTAAAAGGACGAAATAATGCCTAGAGAGATATTTAATTTCATTTTTTGGTAGTCTTTAATATCTTACAAAAAATAAAAAGAATAACAGCTTATTCTATTTAAGAATCATTAACTACTCACTTGACTCTAACTTTGTATTCACAAGTCATCTGTTTGAGCAATATGCACCATCACTAACAAACTGTGAAGAAAATGAATAATGAATGTTGAACGGAGAAGTAGATTATTTAAAGTACCTTAAAAACAAAAGCTAGTGTATATAGGTACATATATGACACAAGCAAAGGACTTACGAGTTCTGAAGCTTAAAGAAACCTATACATGCAATAATTTGAAAAAATTGGCATAAGGATAGCCAATAGTCAAACAGACTGTTTATAAAACTTCCTGGCAGATTAAAACTGTGTGCCCGACCGAGACTCGAACTCAGGACCTTTGCCTTTCGTGGGCAATTGCTCTACCATCTGAGCTACCGAAGCACGACTCACACCCGGTACTCACAGCTTTACTTCTGACAGTATCTCGTCTCCTACCTTCCAACCTTTACAGAAGCTCTCCTGCGAACCTTGCAGAACTAGCACTCGTGAAAGAAAGGATACTGCTGAGACATGGCTTCGCCACAGCCTGGGGGATGTTTCCAGAATGAGGTTTTCACTCTGCAGCGGAGTGTGCGCTGATATGAAACTTCCTGGCAGATTAAAACTGTGTGTCCGACCGAGACTCGAACTCGGGACCTTTGCCTTTCGCGGGCAGTTGCTCTTCCATCTGAGCTACCGAAGCATGACTCACACCCGGTACTCACAGCTTTACTTCAGACAGTATCTCGTCTCCTGCCTTCCAAACTTTACAGAAGCTCTCCTGCGAAGCTGTGAGTACCGGGCGTGAGTCGTGCTTCGGTAGCTCCGATGGGAGAGCAATTGCCTGCGAAAGGCAAAGGTCGCGTGTTCGAGTCTCGGTCGGGCACTCTGTTTTAATCTGCCAGGAAGTTTCATATCAGTGCACACTCTGCTGCAGAGTGAAAATCTCATTCTGGAGACTGTTTATAACTTATATGGCTAACATTCTTGTGTAGGTGAACACTTGTGAATAAAGAGCAGTTGATGCATATTTACAACTTACGTTGGCCTTCTAATCTATCTACCTATTATTTCTGATTTCTGCAAGTTGCTTTATAAGATTTTTCTCGAAGAAAGAGATTTTAAAAGTATCTTAAATCTCACAAACTACTTGTCTGAAAAAAATCCAAGTTACATAAAGAACCAATGTTTGCTGTGCTAGAGATTACATTAGACAATGCCTTAAAAGTACCTTACAATTTATTATGTGTTAAAAGTTTGCAAGTAGATTAAAGGTTGCATAAAAGTAAAGCAAAATATACTTAAATGTAAAACAATAAATATCTTCA
This sequence comes from Schistocerca gregaria, assembly GCF_023897955.1. Lineage (NCBI taxonomy): Eukaryota > Metazoa > Arthropoda > Insecta > Orthoptera > Acrididae > Schistocerca > Schistocerca gregaria. The sequence continues at coordinate 569,530,750 of NC_064923.1, forward strand.
TTCCTGTGTCTAAGTAGAAGAAAAACTTCAAAGAAGTCAAATTTATCATGGAGTGGACATTTACGGGTAATGTGTCTATGATTGGAAGTATTTATTTTTTTGAAAGCCTCTTCAACAAGGTAATGAGTGAACACTTGTATGGATACTTTCTTGCTGGCAGAATTATAAATTTCTATATCACTTGATTACAGTTTATTGTTAAATGAAGTGAATGCTACACAGCACTTAATTATTCTTAAGTATGATTAATGTTTTCTTAAGACAGAAGTTATTTCCTCACATTAGGTGACTGTGTTTCTAATTTTACATTTTTTTGCATATAGTCAGCACATGATGACTTTTGAAAATGTCACATTGTATACAAATATTTAGTATGTTTCATATTTGTAAGCCAAGGTTTAGAGACCCACTTATTTTCTACAAATGCTAATACATAATATATTTTTATTATTATTTATTTGCTATTTTCTTTTAATCTATTATCTATACAAAAGAATGGATCAAATGTTGCCCATGAAAAGACATGAATAAAGCAGATAATATTTTAACATGATTAGAAATATGTTGATAATAACTAAGCATTACGCTGTTTAAGGAGGGGGGGATCTACACAGAATAACTATATTAAAACAAAGAAATAAGAATGACTAAAGATAACACTAGCATTTGGGAGGACGACAGTTCAATCCCGCGTCCGGCCATCCTGATTTAGGTCTTCCGTGATTTCCCTAAATCACTCCAGGCAAATGATGGGATGGTTCCTCTGAAAGGGCATGGCCGACTTCCTTCCCCATCCTTCCTTAATCTGATGAGACCGATGACCACGTTGTCTGGTCTCCTTCCCCAAACCAACCAACCAACTAAAGATAACATTTGCATACTATCATTTGGCCATCTGGTGCACAGATATCTGACACCTGGAATCCAGAAGCCACACACTACTGGAGTATTACATTATGTGGCATTGGTAGACCACAAATTTTGTAATTTATGATCTTGACTGTGCTACTACAGCACTGTAATAGACAGCTCTATACTACACTAAACTACTGTACTTGGTATGAGAACCAAGCTGGATTTCTCATTTGCCTCCATGGCTAGCCTCTGGCGCATTGAGGTGCAACTCAGGATTCACAGGAACTGTGTTGCTATGCTACCCAAGGTACAGAGATTGGGAAATGGCTGTCTCCAGATGTCATGGTATTTTTCTTGGTTGTCTCTCGGCCACATAGGCCTGCAGTTCATAAGCTGATATCTTAGCTGTGAGTGAGTGCATGTTATGCCAATACTGCTCATTTCATATTATATTATAGACTGTTGTACTTCCAAACACATTCCTGTCCTGGTCTGCAATATCTTGTCCTATAGCACACTCCCAGACAATGTGTGCTGGGATACCGATTGCTCCACGTGCACAATGTCTGGCATGTTGTTGTGATTTTTAGTAAGTAGCTGGGATACGAGATATGTCGTGACAGGTAGTGTATAGCTCACTTGGTCAGATGGAAGTAAGTCATTCTCGTTCTTTCTTTTATGCTAAGTAGGAACTCGTAGATTCTCCTCCTTGTTTCTGCCCTGTCCCAGATTTCTTGCAATTCTCTGTCAATGCATGTTTTTATTTTCATATTCACTACAGCTCTTGTGCCCAATATGTCTTTTATTTTATCGTGCTTTTTGATCCAGTATTGTGCACCTCTCTTCCTTACTGATAGGTCTACAGGTAGCAAGCCTAATATCGCCAAACCTCAGTCATTGTCGTTCTGCACGTACCTCTCAGGCACAGGAGAACATTCCTCTGTGTTCGCTGCAGAGCCTGTGCTGTCCTTACCTCTCTGGCTCTGAGCCCAAACACTCGACCCATAGCCCACAATACAGAGTAAGATTGCGTTGCGGTATGTTCTTATTGCAGTTAGTGGCAGCTGAAAACATCTTTGGTTAATTGTTGCTATTTTATTAGAATTTTAGTCCTCTCTGGCAGACGATTTCTACATGTGCATGAATGTTTGGGGCATTTGAGGCCTGTCGGGACAGAGTATATTTCAGTTTATGAATGTTTTGCTTTTCATCGATTTTAATTCCTATTTATTTTCACGGGTTGGTCATTTATCCTGATTGTGGAATTTCTCGTTTTTGATAAAGTTCCTTTTAGTAAAATAACAAAAATGTATACTGTTTTCTACACTGCTGTCGTTAGTTATGCACCAGTAAATTAGTCTTTCAAGAACTTCCCTGCCGTTTTGCCTCTAGTTTAGCCCTTGTGTTAGCAGATACTACAATTAACATATATGTATAGGCGATGTGGCCCTCAAATCAGTAATTAAGTTTTTCTTAGTTACTCTTTACTTCCCCATTCTTCATTTGACTATGAAAATTTAGATAAAAATTCTCTCTTAAATCACAACTTTAATTTTTCTTAAGTATGATGATTAATCTCAACCAACTTAACCTTTTTTTTACAAAAATGGTTTACATGCTAGTTAGTTTGATACAGTATTTGTCTATTTCTGACTCTTTGTTTTGGTATAAAAATCTGCACAAAAACTCACTGTGTAATTTTACCTCAAACCACTAATAAAGTTTTTGTTGATCACCCTGTTTGGTTTCAAGTAATTAAGTTTTGATCAATTTGACAGCCCATCTGTACATTTCTCACTCTTCATTTGTTTATGAAAATTGAGACAGTACAGTTTTCTCTACTAATCTGACTGCTTTCAATCAATTAAAACTTTCTTTACAAAAATGTACCTCCAACTGGTCAATTTAATATTCATTTGTTCCTATCCCACTCTGTTTAAGTATGAAAATTTGGATAAAATGGCAGTTGTAATTTACAGGGTGTCTCGTTTTAACTGTGCTCAAATGTATGACAAAAAACAGAGATAAGATCTGCAGTTGCATCGATATTAAATATTGTAATTTTTCTGTGAAACTATCCTACATTCATAAAATATATGAAATAGTAACAAATCTTTGTATATACAAAAACCTCTACTTTTAGTATGTAATAAGAATCACAACAGAACTAGAAAATTCCATTTTCTCTAAATTTTCTCGATATTGCTTGCATAGTAAACCAACTTTCATTTTGTTATGAAATGGTCCATTGAAGTTCATCAGTGACATTTGACAAACGACTGCTAAAAATATTTAATAAATTGCAACTGCCATTTACAAGATTATAATTCTCCTTAACATAAATATCATTTTTAAGACTGGTGATATATAAGCACAATCACAAAGTGATATTATCACAAAGTTTTAGAATACTATACACTTTCATAGTTATTTATGACTTTCCTTAATGTGCTGTAATAGCGTTTTCAGTATGAAAGTATTCATGGACCATTTACATGTATTGTTTATTTTAAATATCTAATCTTTCCAAGCAAACATAGTTGTACATACTGGCACTTCAGGTTTCTTTACTTTTAGCCTCAGACAGAACTGTATTATTTAGGCCACTATTTCCAGAAGCACCAGTGAATTTATCAAAGAATATGCGAATTTGGTGTTTATGTTAGATACATGATACCTGTCAACTAAAAAACCAGCCAAAATTTTCCCACTGACATTCTGAACAGTTTTCTGTTGAAATACTGCTGTTTATCCTTTATATTTTGTTTGACAGTGTCTCATCTAGACACATAACTAAGCTCTTATCATAGTCTGATAACACAGTTATGACAGACTAGGCATTGCTTACTTATTTGTTGTTAGCATTTTGTAAAATAAAATTGTTTTTAAATCACTACTATCTAAAAGTTTTTAAAAGGTGAAGTTTAAGACCTAGCATAGGTCATAAATAGAAATTTAAATCAATTGTTCGATGAAAACCATGAAAAAACAGTTAACTATTGTTTTTGTAAAACAGCCAGCACAATACAGCTTCAGAATTCGCTATAATCTCATTTTTCATTTACAATTACAATTAAAAGAATCATATTATCTAGTGTTACTGCACTCCATACACTTCTGCTTCCTTCCACTTGAATCTTAATGCTAATATGTTTAGTTTATAATATTAACTTTACGATTTTATTCATTTGTGGTAAACTGATGTCGACACAAGAACATTACATCACTACTCTTTTGTTACTTAAGATTGTTCAAAGTTACAGACCCACATCAGATATACTGTGACTGTTTATATGTAACATTTCTTTATGTTCACCAGAAATTCAGGGATTCAGACTGCATTGGACACAGCCAAATGTTAACCTTAGATTTACAAAACTATTAGAGGACTCAAACAAAGGAGCTCTATCCATCGATTATATGTACGACTGATAACAAAACTGCATGGCATTATTGATTTACATTCAGGTAAAAATAGCTCCTAACAGTACTTGAGTGATGAACATTTAAATTTTTCACACTGATAGAAACCTAGTTTTTCATTGATGAATGAAGATACTGCATTTTTAATCCTGTTTGCTGTTTTTTTTCTAATTTTGATATTTCAGCTCTCTCACACACTCACCAGTCAGTTCGAGGAAAAATAGTGAAGCCACACTACAGTATTCCCAGGCATACAGTTTGTTTTAATTGTATTTGTTTTAAAAAATTTCTGTAAGGAAATTGTACTTAGCAGCGATCTAGAGGAAGCAGAATCTTCATTAAACTGAGGGGTGAAGTTAACAAATTCCTTGTGAGCAGGGTCTTAAAGTCAATATCACAAAGTGATAGTGGAGGTCAAAGCAGTCAACTTGTGCCACAGATGTAAAGAAAATATTTGTGAAATTTCTTATACAGACAATAAAGACTGCAAATTTCTTGGTCTACACTTGGGTGGAAATCTTTGACCAGGAAACCACATTAATTCTGTGTCCAGGAAAATGAGCAGTGTCTTCTACTTGCTTAGTCAACTGTCCAAAACTGTATGTAACAAACGCTGAAAACAATATACTGTAAGGCAGTTTTCCCATTTCTATGTTATTGGGTAGAGCAGTGGGTGTGTGCTGCTGATTCACTCTTGAATAGAGCCCCGGTGCTACAAAAGGAAGCTGTTAGGCTGATGCATGATCTGGGCAAATGGAGATAATTCCTAATGTTCTTATCAAAAATAAACATCTCACTGTATACTCATTGTCTACAAATGGACTGAGCACATTTTTTTAAGCTGTCAGGATGACATACCTAAATGTTATAATGGACATAACAACAAATCAAGAAATAAGCATAGTCATAGCAGACAGAATTAATTTACAAGTAACAGACCACAGTCCATATATAAGTGGCTCAATGTAGTATAATAAAATTACCCAAATTAAATTCTTTTCTTTTAAATAAATGTGTGTATTAACTGAAAGAATTCTTGTCTGCTTGTCTGTCTTTAAGACAAGACAGAAGACACTTGATATTGCAACTGCAATTAAAATGTCCTGGAAAGAAAATTGTGAAAGACATTACAAAGGCTGCCCACAGGGCTCTGTTTGTGGTCAAGAGTTCTAGGTGTTGGGACCAGTCATTACTGAACCAGTTTCAGAGCATAACAAACACTAGAGGCCACAATACCTATACATATGATATGTTAATTGTAGTATCTGCTAACACAAGGGCTAAACTAGAGGAAAAACGGCAGGGAAGTTTTTGAAAGACTAATTTACTGGTGCATAACTAACGACAGCAGTGTAGAAAACAGTATACATTTTTGTTATTTTACTAAAGGAACTTTATCAAAAACGAGAAATTCCACAATCAGCATAAATGACCAACCCGTGAAAATAAATAGGAAATAAAATCGATGAAAAGCAAAACATTCATAAACTGAAATATACTCTGTCCCGACAGGTCTCAAATGCCCCAAACATTCATGCACATGTAGAAATCGTCTGCCAGAGAGAAATTAAAATCCTAATAAAATAGCAAATATATCATGGACAGCTGTTGCTAGTTGTCATGTAGATGAAGTGTCAAGAAGTTCACCTCTTTGAGGACCAGATATTTTCCATCCAAAAAGTTACATTGGTGTATAAATTATTAAATTCTGTCTTTTATATTGAAAAAATAAAATAAATATCAAATTATAGCATAAACTGAAATTTTCCTACTTTATCTTCATCTATAGAAAGCTTTCTGAACAAAACTTAAACACAAAACAAAAAATTCTGAAAAAAGTTTTGTGAAATCATTTGTCCACAAGTAAAAAATAAAATAGATTTGGGAAACATTCGAGGTATCTCATACACTGTACATGATTCTGAGCATCATTCAAATGCATGGCAATTTTTTTAGTTATTTAATTTCTTATTTTTAGAGAAATCATTTCACAAAACATTTTCTGTTTATTTTTCCAAATTTTTATATCTTTTTCCATTTTACAAGACTATTAAAGCTAAATCAAATGGATCATGAAACAACTTACTGCATAATTTACAAAATGCTGAATAAAATACAAAAATCAAAATAAGTAATCAAATAATAAACAATTAAATAATGTAAAAGTATATTCAGTTACATAATAGTGTACAATGAAATATCATAAACTACTGTCAAGAGCATGTATGCTGTATGCAAGAAGTTTGTGACCAGGAGACTTCAACTTAGATTTGATAATCTGATTCTTATGATTAAAATTTATCAATCCTGCTGGAAGAATATTAAGTATGAAGCTTACATAGTTGTATATAACTGTTTGTACCAAAATTAAGGTAGTATTATCTAATTTCAGTACCCACAAGAGGGTATGTAACAGGAATGACAATATTAGATTCTGGAAACATTTTAGTAATGACCTGGATGTAGTTTGCAAACAGACACGACAATAGTTCTAACTGCCCTATTTTTCTTTTATGATGCTCTTTCAGACTGCAGAGGGTTGCCACAAAATACCATGCTCTAGGTGATGATACAATGAAATTAATTGATGTAAACAAGGTTCCATTGTCAGTAAATGTGGAGATTAGTCTTTTGGTTTAAATAACATTTCTTCTCAAAATGATATAATCAACAGTATTTCCTCTCTATCTTTAGTCCTAAGAGTTTGAAATTTTCAATATCACTGATTATTACCTCTATGTTATAACAACATTTATCTTTTATGACTGTTCTATGTTAAAAATTTATGTTCTCTGCATAGCTTTAGTTATACAACAATCAGCCCCATGTAAGCTGTGAGTTGGTGTTTCTCACTAACCTGTATACTTAATCATTTATATAGGAATCGACAACTTTAACTGTGACAATAGTGACATTTTCTTTTTTTCTTTTTCCCATGAGTCTTCTGACTGATTAGATGAAACTCACCACAGTTCCTTTTATACGCCAATCTGTCCATCCCGAAGTATAGCTTACACCAGACGTCAGCACTGTACATATTCCAATGTCTGTTTCCCCCAATTTTGTTTGTATTCTTTGGCTCACTCTAGGGCTATGAAAGTAATTATGTAATATGTTAAAATATGACTATTATTATTAATTGTTCTCATAGGGCTTTCTGCTACTATGAAGCTGTATATGAAGAAATTAATTTTTTACTGTGGTACTATTTCCCAGTCCTTTGATTCGAAAATATCTTGCCTGGTTCTGGTTGTAGGATTCGAGATTCTTTCACTGGAGAATCAATCCAATATTAACAGTCACAAAACTAATTTATAATTCCAGAATGAGATTTTCACTCTGCAGCGGAGTGTGCGCTGATATGAAACTTCCTGGCAGATTAAAACTGTGTGCCTGACCGAGACTCGAACTCGGGACCATTGCCTTTCGTGGCCAATATTTTTATATATATGACAGTATTTTGGTACATATTATACTAAAGTTAGGTAGATTTCACTAAAATCTTCTAGAAAAGCGTTTATATAATTGGAGATAGGTCTGCTGTAATTAAAAGAGTTCCTGAACATATAAATTCTCAAATCTAATTTTAGCAGAGAGTACACTACTAAATATAATTTGCAGGGCCAGTAACATTGTATTACACATTAGATTAACAGTGACATTATTAATAGTCAAGAAAAATTATTTGTCATGTCATGTACTGAATTTACCTACTAGTCACTTGACTGATGACGCAGTGATTGTGAGAGAAACTGCAATAGTTTCCATATAAGACTGATTAACATCGAGAATAAACGTTTCTATTACGATTACTTGAAAGTAACTGATAATGTGAAAATGACTGATAACAGGAAAGTGTATCTGTTTCAGAGATACCGGTAGCCTTTATGCGCTGATGATCTACTTATTAAGTGAAATGTCTGATAGGTAACTCAGCTAAATATGAAGGCAGGTAATTTGTTTCCTCTTGATATCTCATGGGTATCTAAGTGAAATTAAATACTTAAGAAATAAAATATAAACTGAAAAATGGGCATCTTGAATGCTTGCATAATTTCATAAATTATACCGGAATTTGAAGGTAAACGCTAATGTATTGTGCTTCTTTATTTTCCAGCGATAGTGGCCGGATGCAGCGCGGCAGCCATCGTTGGTATAATTGCCATAGGGATTAGCTGGTACCGGTGAGTGGCGCTTTCCATTTTTTTTTTTTTTTCATTATGTCATGCATGCGTAAACTTCAGTAAATTCGTAATGAGAAGAAAAGAAATCATTCTATTCGCAAAGCTGACAAAAAAGTCATAGCATGACCTACAATGTAAGTTTTGTCGGATTTTGTATTAGTGGCATTCTTCGTATAGCGGTGTGAGTTACAAAACCGCTACCAGATGGCAGGAGCGCCGTATCAGTTCAACCTGTTGCCGAGAGATGGCAGGCAAGTGAATGTAGCATCGCGGCGCAGTTCAGCTGCGTTGCTAGGCAACGTTTTCGCCATGCGCAGCGTACTTTCCATGTTAGCGTCAGACATTCCACGAAAGCAATGAAAACATTAGAAAAGTGTAACACACATTCGTGATGACGTCACTGAAAAGAATTAGTTCTAAGGCCAACTTATACCATCCCTTAAATAGAATTGCGAATAGATGTTTTCATCTTACCATACCAATTTTTATTTACTTAGGGAAAATGCCTTTTCAATGATATTAAATTACTATTTTGAATACAGTTTTGTTGGTTATTGCATGATGAAACCTTAATGTTTACAATTAAACTTCGGATTTCCATTTATTACACAATTGGCAATTTCTGCACTTATTTTCAGACTTATTTCAAGTAACATCTATCGAATTTTCGTGTGAGAAGTAAACTGAATTGAATTTTGGCACACAGATGTCTGACGAACTTTTAATTGTGATATCTGTCGGTAGCGTAAGGCAAGAAACTGGTTCAAGGCGGTGTGGCTTACATTTCGGGACTTGCTTGAATTATTGGGCGAGGCGGAAACATTCCTTGCTTTATTTCAGCCTTAAATGCCGTTAATGTGCCATTACTTCAACTATGACAAACTGCACGCAAGCCTTAGACAATATACGGCAGAACCATCAACCCAGGAAGTAGCTGTTCGTTAGTTATTAGCCTTCTAGAAAAGCGAGAGTAAAAGAAACATACAGGTTATTTACATTTCTGGAAGCTTTTCAGCATTCGGAAGGTTTACACAGTCTACAAAACTCTCGTGCGAGTTGCAGTTACTACTTTTGCTGATGATGAAGAAATTATTAGATTCTTCTTTAATTTTGTGGAAAATAGAAGTGAAAAAGTAGGAGAGTGTGCCATGATTACAAAGACGAAAACCAAAACAACAACAACCAGAGAAGAAACTAAGTACTTCTAGCCAGTACTTTATCGTAAATATACAAGTCACGAAGTATAGTAGCTAAGCGAAACTGTTAATTTGCACAGGCCAGCTGCAGTATCCAAACTGTTATCGCTGTTTTAACAATGTACAGTTTAAGAATGTACATGTATTATATCAACTGAAGATGGGTGAAATCCCGAAGCGCGTATTAGCATAAACAAATTTACATTTAAAAAGTGGCTCATTGCTGTATTTTTTAAGATATTAGAATATTCTTTGTCTGCTCACTCCAAATATGAAATTTTCGAAAGCATTTCCCCGTTGTTGACAGAAAGTATACTTCGTAGACAGAAAGTATATCCTCGATACTGCGTTGTTCAGGATCTGATGAACTGTTACTTTTGTACCTTTGGATAGATATCTGCATCTATATTCTGCAGACCCCTGCGAAGTGCATGGTAGAGGGTACTTCCCACTGCACAACGTAATGAGATTTGTTGCAATTCCAATGGCGTATGTTGAGCGGGAAAAACTATTTGCTTAAAAATCTCCGAACACGCTATAACTTGTCTGATCTCCTGACGATCTCTAGAGAGAGATACGTAGGAGACAGCAGTACAGCCCTAGATTTCTCACCCAACAATGATTCTTGAAACTTTATAAGTAGGCGTTCCCGTGATAATTGCCATGTAACTGCATGCGTCTGCTAGTTGAGGGTTTTCGTTTGATGTTTCATACCGTCGTATTTTGGTAATCAGTGTCGGTCTGGAGCAGAGTCAGATGTTTATCGAATGTTGAGAAATACTGCACCTGCCTGAAGCCTTGACCCATGGCTTTCAGAATATTGCGTGAGATAGTACGAGTTGGATTTCGTAACACCGATGTTTTTTTTGAGAATCCAGGAGGGTCGTTGTGGGGAAGAACGTATTGTGTTCTAGATACTTCCATTTGAGATATGAATGTGTTCTAATATTGTGCAAAAGATGAATGTAGATTACTCCTGCTACAGTTCTTGTAGACAGGTTTGACGTGAGGTCAGTTCCAACTATTGAACAAAGTTTTTTGTTGGAGAGATCTGCGGTATAGCATGCTTAAAGCAACCGCAGATTTTGTATGGCATCTGACAGGAATTCTGAAAGGTCATGATGCTTTGTTCATATTTAGCAATTACAACTATCACTCAACACCACTGACACTAATATATTTATTAAACATCCGAGCAATGGTGCGGGAATTAAACTGCGGCAGTACTCCTGGGCGAGATATTGCCACTGATATAATTGTAGATTTTTGATCTACAAGACCGTCTTTCAGATAATAACGGAACTTTTATGGTACGTTCGTTTCTGTTCATGTTAGCGAGCTATTTCATCGTTTGCACAATAAGTCGTAATGATGTGGCACGAGTCATTTTAAATTCAAATATCACTTCAATTTATAAATGCTGCACATTTACAAGTTCTTTTTTTATATGCACTTACCTGAGTTGGTAGTTCCTCCCCACCAACTTTTACACAATACAATAATAGAAATTATTCTACGGAACAGATGGAGTTGTCAAAGAGAAACTTTTTCCAGTTCGTATCAAAATTTTACTTTGTTGTCTGTTAGAAATTATATATCTCTAGATAAATGACCAAAAATTTTGCTTACATCATTGTTCACCCCTTTTGTGCTAAAGAGAACCTTAATGTGGAGTAATGACAGTCATTTTTCATTCTGACATTATACTTATATACGTCATTGTCCCTTTTGAACCGCAATGGGTTGTTTACAACAAACTCCATAAGGGTATAAATATACTGTGAAACAGTAGCCACCATTCCTAACCCCTTAAACAAATGTCTATAACAGACTGTGGATGAGCACCACATCTTATTCTTACAGGACCATTATGAGCAATTAAGACTTTCGTTCCTAAAGAGGAGTTAGCGAAGGACATTATATGACATTACTGAATGTAAATATGCAGAAAATGTCAGCTTACTGATTTGTCTCTACAAGACTCAACAGATTTTACGTCTAAATCTACATGACTACTCTTCATTTCACAGTTAAGTGCTTGGTATGGGGTTCACTGAGCTTCCTTAAAAATGCTTATCTGCCGATCCACTTTCGGACAGCACGTGGGAAAAACGAACACTTAAATCTTTACGTGCGAGCTCCGATTTCTCTTATTTCATTATCATGATCATTTCTCCCTATGTCGGTTAGTGACAGTAAAATATTTACAGATTGGGAGGAGAAAGTTGGTGGTGATTGAAATTACGTGAAAAAGATCTCGCCCTAACAAAAAACCCTTTGTTTTCATTATTCCCACTCTAATTCCCTTATCAGGTACGTGACGCTTTCTCCTGTATTTCGCGATAATACAAAGTAAGGTCCCCTTCCTTGAACTTTTTCGATGTCCTCCGTCAATCCCACCTGGTAAGGATGCCATTCGTACAGCGGTACAGTAGCTCAGGACCAACAATCGTGTTGTATACAGTCTCTTTAGCAGATTGTTGGATCTTATAACTGTAAGTGTTCTGCCAATAAAACACAGTGTTTTGTTTGCCTTCCACACAACATTATGTGGCCGTTCCGGTTTAAGTTGCTCGTAATTGTACTCCCAAGGTATTTAGTTGAATATACAGCCTTTATACTTGTGTAACACAAATGACCACACACTTTTCCTTATTCACAGACAATTGACAGTTTTCGCACTACACAGATTCCTTGTATAAGTCAGTTTTTAATTGCTTTTGATCTTCTAATGACTATACTAGACGGTAAATAACAGTAACGTCTGCAAACCATCTAAAACGGCTGCTCAGATTGTCTCCTGAACCGTTTATACAGGTTGGGAACAACAAAGGGAAACGCCGATGATTTTACGTCGATCACTACGTATTGTGACCTCTCTGACAGGAAATCACGAATCCAATCGCACGACTGAAGCGATACTCCATAGCCATGCAATTTGATTAGAAGTCTCTTGTGAGGAACGTTGTCAAAAACCTTCCGGAAATCTAGAAATATGGAATCAGTTGAGCACTCCTGTCGATAACACTCATTACTTCGTACAAATAAGGAGCTAGTTGTGTCTCACAAGAAATATAGTTTATGAATCCTTGCTGTGTATCAATAAACAGCTAATTTGAGGTAATTCGTAATGTTCGAACTTGGTGTATGTTACAAAATCTTACAGTAAATCGACGTCAGTGATATGAGTCTGTAATTCAGCCTATTACTCCTACTTCCTTTCTTGAGTGTTGTTGTATACTGTGCAACTTTCCGGTATTTTGGTATGAATTTCTCGTCGAGCGGGTGGTTGTATATGATTCTAAGTGCAAATGTACCTGAACTAAGTTGTTTTAAGAGTTCCAAAATGTGTTTTTTCCAGTGTAAATCTCACCAGTTTAGAAAACCTCAAAAGTTTCCATTCTGTTTATTGTTTTCTCATAATGTGTTACACATATCATTGGTGTAATGTGTCTCGATGTATGTGATATGCCTTTTTGAAGCTGAGAATGAGAACATTCGCAGAAAACAAGTTTACGATACCTTTAAAAACGTTGTTTTGATTTCTTCTATTCCTCTACGTGTGCTTGGCTTAGTTACGATACTAAAGTCAGCCGCAAAAATAACTACTCTGCTTGTATATTCGAGGTATGATCGTTTACACATCTGAGGAACAATAGCGGACCTAAGCTGAGCCTTGGGAACCACATATGTGATTTCTCCTCAGGCAGAAGAATCTTACATCATTGGTTTGGTTGGATAACGAAGTACAACTTTCTGCATTCTTTTGGTTAGCTATGGCATTGTCTATAGGTCGGCTATACCATCAGTTGCATGAAACCTCATTTAAACTAAGAGAATTTTGCGATTGACAGTCAAATGCCTTAGGTAGGCCGCGGAAAAAAAGCAGACGGTGCTGTTTTGTTATTTGATGCTTGCAATGCTTGTAAAATTACGTGTAAATGTCATTCTCAATTGAGCACGTGTTCTGAAATCGAAACTGTGGTTCACTAAAGATATTATTGTTGCTAAGGTAAAATGCAACTCTAGAATACATCGGCTTCTCAAAAATTTTGGAAAATGATGTCATTAGTGAAACAGATTGGTCAGTTGTACTGTTTTATCGTAAAATATTAGCATTTTTTTCTCCATCGCTTGCATTAGTTTCAATAGCTGCAGGAGCAGATTGAAAGTAATACCGAGAACGGTGATGAGGCTTTATGTTAAGATTGTCATTGTATGGTAGGTTGTCTTAAATGCTACACATCACACTTTCGCCAGTTGCCTGTGCTAGGCCGGCCTGGGTGACCGAGCGGTTCTAGGCGCTACAGCCTGGAACCGCGCGACCGCTACGGTCGCAGGTTCGAATCCTGCCTGGGGCATGGATGTGTGTGATGTTCTTATGTTAGTTAGGTTTAAGTAGTTCTAAGTTCTAGGGGACTGACGACCGCCGAAGTTAAGTCCCATAGTGCTCAGAGCCATTTTTTGCCTGTGCTGGGTGCATGCCCGATGTTTTTGTATTCAACATATGTGTTAGCAGAAAGGCTTTATTGCTGCTAACGAACTTTTCGACACAAATCTTACAACTATTAACGTCTGTAGACTGCAGAATGTCACAAGCTTCAACCGAATCTGAGATATGAGCAAAAGTTTAGGACAGATGGTGCTTTAACACTACAAATGATACGGTGCCCCATTGCAGGCGATTAATGAAGGTATATGTAATAGGTTCTCAGGTGTGTAAGTGAGTCGAAGACTTCTTGAGATATGGAATCCAGTATGTTTCCCTCGACGGCGAGTGTTCATCAGAGACAAGGGTATCGTCAGGAGTGTCCCAGGTAAGTCTGTGATAGGACGGCTGTCATTCTCTATATACATACAGTAAATGATTTGGCGGAGAAGGCAGGCAACAATCTACGGTTGTTTGCTTATGATGCTGCTGTGTACGTTAACGTGTCTAATGTGAGTGAGGAGAATACAAAACTTCTAGTTTTGATGAGTGGCACCTACCTCTAAATGTACAAAAGTGTAAGTAATGGAGATGAGCTGTAAAAAGAATCCCGTACTGTTCGAATATAGCATTAGCTCTGCGCCACTTGACACAGGTCGTCTGAATATTTATACGTAGCGTTGCAAAGCGATGTGAAATGGAGTGAGCACGTGACCTTAGTAGTAGGGAAAGCGAATGATCAACTTCGTTTTATTTGGAGAATTGTGGGAAAGTGTAGCTCGTCTTTAAAGAAGACGGCATATAGAATGCTAATGCAACCCATTCTTGAGTCATGTTGAAATGTTTGTGATTCTCCCCCCTCCCCTCCCCCCTCTCAGCTCGGATTAAAGGAAGATATCGGAGTGATTTAGAGACGAGCTGCTAGTTTTATTGCTGGTAAGTTCGAACAACACGTAAGTGTTACGGCATGCTTTGGAAATTCAAATGGGAGTTCCTGGAGGGAAGGCTACACTATTTTCGAGGAACACAATTGAGACAATTTAGAGAACCGGCATTTGATGCTGACTGCAGAACGATTCTACTGGTTTCAACATACATTGCGCTTAAGGATCACAAGGATCAGCTTAGAGAAATTACGCCTCATAAAGAGGCGTATTGGCAGTCGTTTCTTCCTCGCTCTATTTGCGAGTGGGACAGGAAAGGAGATGGCTAATATAGGTGTGGGGTATACTCTGCCACACATCGTACGGTAGACTACGGAATATCTATGTATATGTAGATATAGATTTATTAAAAATTAAGACTTGATTCAACTGTAAAAGAAGTTCAGTCAAATACAAAACTGAATGCCACCTGGTAGCTATGTCTCGCTTTACTCGTAGTTTGAAGTCTGATTCTTTTCATAGTCACTTCCTGCTACTTTGTGTGAAACAACATTACATTCTTTTTCACGGTTGTGGTTAGCGCATACACTTCGTCTCCTTCTTCCCTACCAAACTAAATAATGTCGGCAACAGACGGAATGAAGTTTTCTTCCAACACTGTTTTCATTCCTTCAAGCACACTTGCATCAGTACCCAGTGCTAGTATTCCGTTACTGTCTTTATTTCCCATTCGCCTATTTAAGAGTGTAAGGATGTGCTCTAAATTAAAGCGCCCATGTCTGCTTCTGACACCGCACACACATAAATTAATCTCCAGAATAATTAACAGTAACTCTCACATTTGAACTACATTGCGACCGTTCCGATAAGTGTCATGAACGTCAAAACTGTCCAATATATTGGTCGAAAATATTGATCGTCTCTTGGTCACGTACGAATAGTTGCTGTTCTCGTGTTACAGTTGTATTGTTATGTTTAAACTGTTTCAGCACTGTCGTATGCCAACTCTCCCAATCCGCTTCTCTCACCAGTTCGCAGACACGTGACGCGTTGGAGCTGGCTAATTGCCTGCCGTGACGTCATTGGCAGCTTGCTGGTCTCTTTAATTCGTCGTTAGGGCTCGCAACGAAAATGCGCGTAGCCTTGTCCACAGGGTGGACACGACCGTGCTCCAGCTACGCTATGCAAATTGCTGCTGACACCGCAGCGAATGAGCCTGTCTGCAACCCGTGGAAACAATTAGCTGTACATGACAGCTCTGCATGCTGTGTTTATGTGTGTGTGTATGTGTGTGTGTGTGTGTGCGCGTACGTGTGGTGAAATGGGTGCGCGGTCGAGTCAAATGCATTCGGCAGGGATTTTGTTTATATTCCTGACAGGTGAAAAAGAGCCACTGCTGTATATTCTGCGTTTTCATGTAATTTCCACTGACATTGCCCTTCACAAAAGCCTCTCCGGTTCCTACCGTAAGTAAATTGCACGTCCTCATTTCATATTCCACATTTCGCTGCAGCAAAATACAACGAAAATGAATTTTTCTTGAAAAAGTATCCAAACGCTAATTGAACAGTTTACATGTCTTAGTACAAAGTTTCATGTGCGACGAACTCACCAGTTTTCTGATATCCGGTACGCTTTGGTTGTGTACGAGGTGTGATCAGAACGTAACCGTAATGTTTGTTTTCTTCAATAATCCTTATTTATTCATCAACAATAAATTTATCCCCTTCAAAGTAATCCCGTCAGATATAACACATGTGCGGGCAGCGCTTTTTTCCAGTCTTGAAAGCACTTCTGAAACTCATTTTTCGTTATGGCCTTCTGCTAATTCAACGATTCTGGTTTCATCTCATCACTGATGGCGAAACGACATCCTTTTATGATTCTCTTCAGCTTCGGGAATAGAAATAAGTCGCAGGAGGCCATTTCCGGCCAATAAGGTGGCCGGGGCATCATAACGGTTTTATTTTTTACCAAAAAATCACGAACAAGCATTGATGTGTGAACGGGAATATTATTGTGACGCAATTTCCACGATTGGTTTTGCCACTGTTCTGGTCGTTTCCTTCGGACTGCTTCACACAGTCGGCGCATTACTTCCAGCTAATATTCGTTATTGGCCACACGACCATAAGGAAGGAATTCATGATGCACTCATTGCAATCGAAGAAAACAGTGAGGAAAACTTTCACATGCGATAGAACCTGTCGAATTTTTTTCGGTCTTGGGGCGGTTTTCGGGCTCTTTTCATTGGGACGATCGGGCCTTTTTTTCGATGTCGTACTAGTATAACCTTATTCCGTCACCTGTTATAACCTTCTTTAGAAATTCTTGATCACTGTCGACTTCATTCAGCATCTTCTGAGTGCTGTCTACGTGCGGTGGTTTTGAGTCGAATTTCAGTTTCGCAACAAACTTAGCTGCTAAACGTTTCGTGCGATATCATCATAAACCTCTTGAATCGGCGATTTTCCAGAGCCATTTTATTTACTTCTTCCACACTGTAATTGATGTACTGGCGCGTCCAGGGAGGCCATCATCTTCAACGTGTTCTCGACCCTCTTTGACACGTTTACACCACTCGTATATTCTTGTCTTACACACAGTAGATTCACCTGAATCCACAGTCAACGTCTCGAATGATGTGCGGCATTTTATAGCATTTTTCAAGCATAATTTAATGGAAATTCTTTGATCCATCTTTTTCTCCGAGCCGGCTGGAGTGTCCGAGCGGTTCTAGGCGCTACAGTCTGGAACCGCGCGACCGCTACGGTCGCAGGTTCGAATCCTACCTCGGGCATGGATGTGGGTCATGTGCTTAGATTAGTTAGGTTTAAGTAGTTCTAAGTTCTAGGGTACTGATGACTTCAGCAATTAAGTCCCATAGTGCTCAGAGCCATTTCAACCATTTTGTCTCCGAGTACTCGAAAACACGTTTAACATTTTCAACTATCAGCAATAAACTAAATATTCAAAACAGCAGAAAATTCAAAAATACAGCAGGAACAGATGTATCTACAAGATGTAAAAATGTCCTGAAAATGGGATATTTAGAGCCCACGAAATTAAAAAAAAATCCGTCACTTTTTTTATCACACCTCGTACACGATTGGTCCTGAGTCACTGAAAAGCTGGATGAGGAGCAATATTAGCCCTTTCACTTGTAGACGGCGCTTTTGTGTACTCTTGTTGCCATACCACGAACTGGCAGCAGCAGATCGCGGCGGTCCCATCTTCCAGTGTTCTCGCCCTCATACTGTTACGTGAGTCTTTCGTTAAGATGTTTTTATTAGATCGCTCTATCGTCTGTGTGTCTGTAGGTTGGGTAGAAATTTTGCATCTGGTTTCAAATTAACTTCCCGATGAGCTATAGAGCCAAAACTTTCAACATAGCCAGAACAGGATGGAAGTGTAATATAAACTCATTAGCTCATTTCTTGTCTGTGGCAGGGGTTACCTTGTATACTTCTGCTATTTCCCCCTTTTCCTCTTCCAGTTGCGAATGTTTCATGATAAGAACGATTGCTCCGTGTGAATTTGGATCTATCTAATTTTTACCTTTATAGTTTTTTCGGGAGATATACTGGTTGAGACAGGTGAAGAAAAACTGAAATAAATCTAAAATTACCATGTGCCTCTGTTGCAGGCTCATAAAAATTTTCTAAATCGACTGAAAAATTTTAGACACATAAAACTAAAAATCAGAAAATAATTAGTTAAATAAAAAACTGTTTTTAATAAACACGTTTTTAAAATGGACTAAAAAGTATAAAATAATTTCCCCTAGACCCACGCAGACTCCTAGCCCCATACAGATAGTCCTGAAAATATGTTCTTGTGAATTTTTAATAGCTATGACAATACCTGTAAAAGTTAAAACGAAAAACGTGAGACACATGCATTAGGTAAAACTAAGGAGTCTAGAGGATAGCTGTCATTAAGAAAACTCACTTAACAGTTGTGTGTTCCAAAACGATCAATCAGTCCAGCTGCATGTCCGAGAGACATGCCACACAACAGTTGACCTTTTGGACACGGTGCTGTATGTTTTTAAATATTTTAGCGACGACTAACATTTATAATGTGCTGAGTTTTATTCAAAAAATGTTCAAATGTGCGTGAAATCTTATGGAACTTAACTGTTAAGGTCATCAGTCCCTAAAATTATCTTAAGTACAAACACACACACCCATGCCCGACGGAGAACTCGAACCTCCTCCCGGACCAGCCGAGTTTTATTCACTTGACATCTTGTACATGGGGTTCAACTAAAAATGAACATGTTTTATTACCAAAAAATGTCCAAGGTGTGTAAATGAACAGGGTGTCAATCACCAAAATAAAGCTTATCAAATGAGACATATTCCATGTACTGCATTTTCTTACAAACTTGAAGATTACAGACTGTTGAGACTAGTTGTTTTGAAAATCAAATATTTTGTGCGATCTTTCCTTTTGAATGGTTTTTAACCATTAAAACAGAACGCCCTTCGTTACTCTCAACTAGGTATTATCACCCCTCGTGTCCAGTTTCACAATCGCCTATAGGTACTTAATGTCAGTTTTACTGTTGAGAACGCCCTGTAATGGATTAACATTTCCGATTTACAACTGAACTGTGAGACATCTTAGCTTCCCGACTGTTTGAGAGCTAATCTTATGAATTTTTTTCACAGTTTTTCAAGTAATGCACGTTTGACAAATATTTTTAAGATTTCTTGCAAAATTTTTCTCTTTTTTATAAAATTCTATTCTACAGAATGCATTTTAATTAAGAAATCGGCACCTGAGGATGGACCTCTAACAGTGTGAAACTGGTAGTGTTTCCAATAAGAACTACCAAACAGCTAAAGCGGCTTGAAGAGTGATCATTTGCCGTGAATTCCACTTTTTGTTCAGTAAAAAAGATCTGAAGATTCTTAAATATCAGAAATGTACTTTTTTAGCTGTGACTGCCCTATGCCAGAATAGTATTTTATGAGTGTAATTTCATAAGTTAGTTTTCTTGGTTCAAGTAGTGTGTAAGTCTAGGGACCGATAACCTCAGCAGTTTGGTCCCTTTAGAATTCACACACATTTGAACATTTTGAATGTAGCTTCAATGACTCACAATTAGAGTCGGTCAACTCATACAAATGGCTGTAATACTTTCTAGAACACGCACTGGAACAATTGCTTAGGCTCGGTCTAGTTAAAGTAAGTGGCTAAGTTTGGTTCATTAATAGCATAGTTGGAAAACGCAATCGACGTACAAAGGCGACTGCTTACAAATCACTTGTACATTCCATCTTAGAATTTTGCCAAATTGTGTGGAATCCGTGTCAGACTGGACTAACAGGAGGTGCTGAAATTATACGCTGTCACTGGTTTGGTTTGACTCACGCCAGAGCCTCTAGGAAGTGTTGAGAAACCTGAGTTGGCAGATACTCGTAGACAGACAGCAATCATCCTGCGAAAGCCTACTTACAAATTGCCTGGGAGCAGCATTAGAAGAATCTGGAGATGTTTTTCATCGCCATAAGAATCGCTCCCGTGAAGAGAAGATTACATAATGCAAACAGACTTTTAAGCAGTCATTTTTCCCGCGCTCAATAACGGTTGCAGTGAGAAGTAGCTCTGAGTGGCATCATTCACTTGATAGTGGTTTGCAGAGTATATATATATGTTGATGTAAATGACCCACTGTTTGCTGTATGTTCATCACGAATGTGGAATGTGGCCGAACTATTTATAACTTGTCGACCTTTCCTACTCTATAAGACAATGAATGTGGCTCAGTTAGCACACATGAATAGTTTCCACTCTGCCTACTAAAATATCGAATTAAAATTTGCGGTGTACGTCATCTGCTCGTATTTATAACTTACATGTTGCCACATTTTGCTGGAATATAGTGTAAACAGTGTGTTAAAATCTGACTTGCTGTGATTGTACACCACAAACACCACAATCGTCTAGTTACTTTAGTCTAAGGGTCTTCAAGATTTTTGTGTAGTGCATACGGAATCAGATCATTACTACACTTTTGACGATAAAGTTCACTTCAGTTTTTGGTTGCTTGCTTTCAGTGAATGTTACGAATTCTTTTCAGCAGGTAGACAGATGTAAATTGTCAACGGAGATTAAAATTGTAAATAAACAAGTGAAAAGGGAAATGTATTACAACAAATGTATTACAACACATTAATTACGGTTTGCCTATTTTCTTTAAATTAAAAACAAAATGCTTACGCCAGAATGCAGTGGAATATCATGCAACTGTGATTATATAAAGCTCATCATTAGATATGAATTTATTTATTTATTGTTCAGCTACTTCAATCTACAGAAGATGTAGCCTCTTTAAGTTATTAAATACATTTTAAGAGGTTTTTCCATGCATCCCTGTCCGCTGCTGTCTTCTGCCAGTTGAAGCCCGCAACTTTCCTGAGTTCCTTAACCCAGCGATCAGGTGGTCTCCCTGGTGGTCTTCGTTTTCTCTGGGACTCCACTCTAAAGCTGATTTTATCCATCTTCCATCCTTCGTTCGTGCAATATGTCCTGCCCACTGCCATTTTAGAGTCTTAACCCGCTCTATAATATTTTTTACTCATGTTATTGCTCTAATGTCTTCATTTTTCTGTTGATCTTTCTTAGTTAGACCTAATATTGACCTTTCTATAGCTCTCTGAGCAGTTCTAAGTTTCCTTTTGAAAAATTCGTTTAAAGTCCAAGTTTCACAGCCGTACGTTAAAACCGGTAGGATCACTGACCAAAAACTGTCTTCTTTAAGTAGACTGGCATGTTAGATTCGAAAACTGTTGCATTCCTTCAGTAAGCCCTAGTTTAATTCGACGAAAAATTTCAGGTTTCAAATCTCCTTTTGTGTCAATTAATTGCCCCAGATAAACATATTCTGTAACATTGTTTAGGATGTTGCAGTTCAGTGTTACTTGTCCTGCAGCTACCCACATATTATGCATAACCTTAGTTTTAGAGTGATTTACTTTATGTCCAACTTCCTGACAACGATCTGTTAAGTCTTTTATAGGGTTCAAATGGTTCTGAGCACTATGGGACTCAACTGCTGTGGTCATCAGTCCCCTAGAACTTAGAACCACTTAAACCTAACATCACACACATCCATGCCCGAGGCAGGATTCAAACCTGCGACCGTAGCAGTCGCACGGTTCCGAACTGCGCGCCTAGATCTTTTATTATAGGGGACTGCATTTTCATCTTACTGTTAGCTAGGACCACTATATCGTCAGCAAATCTCAGATTGGTGATCCTTTTACTATTTATCCTTATTGCTCTGTGGTTCCAAATAATTTTGGACGTAGCCATCTCGAGAACTGGTATAAATGACTTCGGGGATATAGGATCGCCCTGCTTTACTCCTTTTCCAACGGGAAATTCGCACTTGTTTTTTCCTATATTGATAGATGCTACAGAAGTGTCATAAATGATGCACAATATGTTTCTATATTTCGTTTCCACTCCTTGCTCGGCCAGCGCTTATATGACTGCAGTATGACTGACAGAATCAGAATTAAAAATTCATATTTCAGCTTATATAAGTATGACAATAGCCATCATTTTGAAGGACTATTGACACATAATCTGATGATAACAGTCCGCAGATACGCATAATTTACGGTAAAATGAACTTGAATAAAAGCGCAAACGGCAGTTGTGGTATGATTTAATCACAACAGTTAACAGTTTCGGTGCGTTAAAGCAGCATCTTCAGGTGGTTCGTAGTGTCACGTGAGTTAGCGCACGGTGATGCCTTCAACGTTCGTTGTCACAGAACCCAACCCCATGAAGAGCGGAAGTCATCACCAAATAATAATCGGCAGAGCATCAGGGGGAATAGTGATGGCAATGAGGCACCTACTGACACCTCCTGTATGTTAGGCATAATTTACATTTACTGTTAAGAGATTAAGTCTGACCTAGACAGTTATTTCCTTGTAGAAGATTAACCAGTGAAAACTGTTCTTATTGTCTGCCTGCAGCTATAATTCACGGAAAAAGCACGTCGAAACAAGTTTTTACCAACGCACTTTATCCCTTTCTGTGCAAGAGTAAGGTTGAGTTGTAGGTAGTAGAGGTCACTTTTGTTCCTTGTGTTACATTTATGAATGCTGTCAATATTTTCAAGATGTTACTGGTTTTTCAAAGGAAACTTCGTAAGAGAGTAAAATTGTTGAGAGATTATTGTCAGTTTTCCTAAAAAGTTTCCCACATGAGGTTCGATGATAAACGCTGGATTACAGACATCCATACAGTACGTTTCTGTGCAATGAAGACTTCGTAGAATCACTCCATGAAACTATTCCTCATGGCACTGATAAACGGAAATATGCAAAGTAAGCCATTTATGTGATGCTTCCATCACCAGACCAGGATTTACACTTACAACAAATGTTGCAGAACTCAAGCGTTTGAGAAAATCTATAATACGTGATTTCCAATTCAAGCTGCGATCATTCTCCACACGCAGTTATTAAAATATTCAGTTTTCTGTATTTTCATTCCTTCGTGACCTGTTATCACTGATGACAGTATATCCTGTCTTATGCAGAACTCAATGAACTGTGCTTTATATATCTGATACCTCATTTTTTCAAACTTTTCGTTTACTACTGCTTCTGTTGTTGCACCTTATTGTCCTTGATCATGATGCCTGAATCATCAACAACAAAAAAACGCTGTTTCTGCTTTACCACTGTGAGATGGAAGGTCATTTACGTATATCAAACACAATAGTGGCCCAAGTATTGAACTTTGTGGAACAACAAAAAACCTGGAGGGCACGGCGTGATGTAAATTCTAATTCTGTTCCTCAGAGAAGTCACATGTTGGTGAATCTCCTAGCTTAAGATTTATGCACTGTCCCTTTGCTACAAAGTATTTCGTTTATGTAAATGTCACAGTATTTCACAACGTTATATGCAAAGTAAATCGTAAGACTATTTTATTTATTTATGTGTGGCTTCCGGGCGCCCTCGTAGATAGTGATGGAAATGAAATTCACCGCAGGAGAAAGTTGCAACAGTATTTCATGGGCGCTCTTCCTGTATCATGTCATGGAAATCGCGTGTATACATTTATTTCGAGTGACAGCTGCCTCTGTAAAACCATACACACACACACACACACACACACACACACACACACACACACACGTGCAGCATTTCTTTTTGCTTCTGTCTAACTTCGGTAGGTCCTATCCGATGTGACATTTTATCGCCGGAGTGAGGCCGCATGGCTTGTGACCTAGCTGTGGACTGAATGCTAACTCCGAACAAACAGGCAGAGGTAGAAAGAAAAACTTTAAATCAGTGCGTCGCTGCGAGAGTCGAGCGCAGCGAATGCACCGTTTTTTAAGGCAGGGGTTTGCACAGAGGGAGGGATGGGACACGTTGGTCCGTTTTATTTGCCCACCTGCGAGAGGCCACGTTGACAAGGTGCAATCGACGACCAATCAGCGTGTCGGAGAACTCAAAAGGGCGTTCAGTGCCTGCGCTTTTTGCATCCGTCGCATTAGCAGACTGCAAAGCTTTCAGCAAACACAAGTTGCTCTGTCTAAATAGACTCTTCCAGTGTGTATCTCTGTGCGTCAGCTGCCAACGCTAAACTGTGTTTTTGACTTTTTAGTTACTGTCTGTCTCTCTCTCTCTCTCTCTCTCTCTCTCTCTCTCTCTCTCTCTCTCTAACCAGGAAACTGGGATACGTGCACAGAAGGTATCATTACTTCATAAGTCTACCGTCATCATCATATGAAGCTGTAATAGTGTAGCTGGTTATTACTGTTTTATGTCCAAGTGCTTAACATTGCAAAGTGCTTTCGTAACCAGTTTAATTTTTTTCCGTCCGTCTCCGAAGTATCAATACTGGTGCCTCTAGAGCGAAAGCATCAGCCGTCAGGATGGGCTTTCGAAAATGGCGCTGCTGATTTCATTCCCTATTGTCGAACAAAACGAGTTTCAGTTCCCTCTGTAATCACTGTACTGTAGATCAGATGTTAAACACTAATTTCAATGGCATAGTCTGATACTGAGTCACAGGCCTCACCATATAGCGCGTGGAAATCAAGCTCTGCTAAAGTTTGATAGCTAAATACGCATCAGGAAGCGAACGTCACTACTGCAAGTAACGTGAGCACGAATCAGTACCGATGAACAAAGCCAGAATTGTTTTACATAGCAACATACAATCCAGTAGTGTTAGTTTAAGCTCAGAAAGCGAGGTTACGATTATATTCGCGAGTTGACGTAACTATGGCTTCTGTAATGAAATACGAACTGTTAGATCCAACTAGAGTACCGGGTATTTATTTCCAATAGAGCACCAACGGCCATTCCCATGTGACTGGACAATTTATGTAGAGTTAGTCTATCCATCTTGTCGTCAGTTATATTTCTGCACCATCTTGCTGCTGCTTATACACAGACTGCTACCGTTAGCCGCCTGTATTAAAGAAGCGAACTCCCCTACCTCACATGCTGCTGAGGTACAGCACTAGCTCCTAACTGAACGTCTCGATTTTTCAGCAACAGAAATTGTAAGTAAAATATTTAAAAAGTATCGTTTGTGACGAGGGTAAACCTCAGTTTTCATGCCACTGTCATTTACTAACAGCGAAAGCGAAACTGAACGTCTCCATTTCTCAGCAACAGAAATTGTAAGCAAATCATGTAAAAACTATAGTTTGTGAGGCGGTAAACCCCAGTTTTCATGCCACTATCATTTATCATCAGCGAAAGCGCTAAAATTGTCACATCAGTTGTTTGAGCAGCAAGCTCGAATGACTACTGTTGTCCTAAGTGGCTTTAAACTGTTCGTCTAGAACTCCCAGCTGCGAGAGCAGAAAAAAGGAACCAATGTTTGGTCGGAAAATATCGTTTTTTCAGGGAAAAACAAAAGCTGCAGGACATACACCAGAATTCTGGAGCAGTTTCCGTTAGCGACATTTAAATGAAACCAACTGAAATAAATCGTCTACTAGTACAGAAGCCATGCTCCGACGTCTACAAGGTACATTTGAGAGATCAGACATTAAAATTGTGTTTACTGCAAGGTTTATTTTTCCAGTTCTTTCGTGAGCGCTCATTTACCTCACAGACAGAACCGCAGAATGTAATAATTATACTATGTGCGAAGTATTATTGTTGCAATTTTGTTGAGGAGTTATTACTGAAGGAAACTATTGTGCGAAGCATGTGTCTTTAGGATAATAGGCGTTCAGCGAGGAGAATCCTCTGCACAGATGTAACACCCAAGCATGAAGCCTACACATTAACTTTGCCACAGCTAACCATCCACACATGCATATCTCGATTACAGTGCAGTTGATATATATGTCATGTAGAGATTACCGTATTTATTTTTTTCTCTGCGTTCTGCTAAAACATTGTGGTGTCACCGCCAGACACCACACTTGCTAGGTGGTAGCATTCAAATCTGTCCGTTAGTGTACGTCGGACCCGCGTGTCGCCACTAGCAGTGATTGCACACCGAGCACCGCCACTCGGCAGGTCTAGTCTAGAGAGACTCCCTAGCACTCGCCCCAGTTGGACAGCCGACTTTGCTAGCGATGGTTCACTGTCTACATACGCTCTCATTTGTCGAGACGACAGTTTACAGTTTAGCATAGCCTTCAGCTACGTCATTTTCTACGACCTAGCAAGGCGCCATATTCCGTTACTATTCTGAACAGATAATATTGTGAATCATGTACCGTCAAGAGCGACGTTCATCATTAATGGATTAAAGATAAGTATCAAAGTAATTACGTCCGCTTTCTGAATTCTAATTGCTTGTCATGTTCCAGACCTCACGTCAGTATAGTTCTTCCTTTCTCACGCCACCCAGCGTGAGCTAAAACGCGTGCATTTCGGCCTCCTCTAGTAACACGGTGTTGGCTCTTCTGCCAACAAAACAAACATACCACTAGCACATAACGCACTTACTATTTGCTTTTGAAATTGGTGAATTTACACTGTAGGACGAAAAAATACGCACCACGAAGGAATTATCCGAATGGGACGGAAACTGGTAAATGTCATGTAAATGTATAGACAAGGAAAGGATTACAGTTCAAGAAAAATTGGATGATTTATTCAAGGGAACGAGCTTTACAAATTGAGTAGGTCAAAGCGCGTTGTTATGCAAGTAGTTATTCGATTGGGAAATGATTGATATTGTTGTTGGATATCCGCCTGAGAAATACCGTTCAAAGTTACATCCAACTGGCACGTTACATCGTAAAACTACCAAGACAGTTGGAGGGCACTGCCCGTTATGTTACAAGCCTTCTCAGTTGGGAAGAGTTCCGGCCGCCTCGCTGGTCGAAGTATGGTTTGACACGCACGAAGACGAGCAGTGGAAACTCTCGCCATGTGCGGGCGCCAATTATGTCGCTGAAATGTGAGCCCAGGATGGATGCCATGGAGGGAAACAAAAAGAGGCGTAGAATGTCGTCGATGTACCACTGTGTTGTAGGGTTCCTCATAGACCGGCCAGTGTGGCCGAGCGGTTCTAGGCGCTACAGTCTGGTACTGCGCGACAGCTCCAGTCACAGGTTCGAATCCTGCCTCGGGCATGGATGTGTGTGATGTCCTTAGGTTAGTTAGGTTTAAGTAGTTCTAAGTTCTAGGGTACTGATGAGCTCAGAAGTTAAGTCCCATAGTGCTCAGAGCCATTTGAACCATTTGGTCCTTGTAGTTGAGCCTGTGGCGATGATAAACAGGTTGCTAGCCCACCGTTGTCCTGGGCGTCTCCAGACACTTCTTCGCTGGTCCTTGGGACTCAGTTCCAGTCGCTGAAGTTCGCAGCTCGTGGTCTCGCGGTCGCGTTCTCGCTTCCTGAGCACGGGGTCCCTGGTTCGATACCCAACGGGGTCAGGGATTTTCACATGCCTCGAGATGACTGGGTGTTTGTGTTGTCCTCATCCTTTCATCATCGTTCATGAAAGTGGCGACATTTGGCCGAGCAAAGGTTGGGAATTTGTACGGGCGCTGATAACAATCAAAACATCATCATCTCATCCAGTCGCTGAAGACAATTCTACTCCAGTCAATGAGGTTCCAGGCCGAATGTGCTTGGCATCACTGAAAACGGGTGTGCAGAGGTTAATGGTAGTCGGATCAAGGGGCGCCGTGAGCTCAACCTTCTTTCTGTGAGGTTCCTATTAATGGTCCTGATGGTCACTGAAGCACGTTAGATCAATGATAATGACGAATCTGGGGCTCTCTGCCTGTCTGACGCTTGCTCGGTCCTCAAGTTCTGTTGTCTGTCTAGGTGGACCGGTTCCTCCTCGATGCTGTGTTCAGCCACCGATCACCCATTCCTGCCAGCATCGCGCCTACTCAAATATGAGCGATTCGGCGGTTACGCCAACCGGCTTACGAAGGTGTATTCTGAGGCAACTTACCGAGCGAGATGGTACAGTGGTTATCAAACTGGCCTCGCTTTCGGCAGGACGACGGTTCAAAGCCGCGTTCGGCCATCCGGATTTAGATTTTCCGTGATTTCCCTAAATCGCTACAGGCAAACGCCGGGATGGTTCCTTTGAAAGGCCACGACCGATTTCCTTCCCCATCCTGGACGCAGTCCGAGCTCGTGCTCCGTCTCTAATTACCTCGATGTCAACGGGACGTTAATCCCAATCTTCCTTCATTATTTTCTGGAGTCAGATTTAGTTTTTCATTTCGAATTCCAGCATCGGTGACAGGCCTTGTCTAGTAAGCCCATTCGCGGCGTATTCGTCATCGAATTTGGAGAACGAGAAACATTGATACGTAGGAGCATTAGCCATTGTACTGATGTTTATGAACGAAATTAAAGAATGTCAGCCTATTGGTGCTGTAATGTCAGTGTACTGTACTTGTTACTGTCGTCGAGCTGAAATGCTTATTTTTAATAATTTTATCAAATTGTAATCTTATATTCTTCAAACGCATGTGGTACTATGAGGGAGCAGTAGGGTGGTGCAATTGTGTTGTTAATGATACAGTCCGGCTTTGTGGTGTTCCAAGCGAACGAATTGATGCACAGCTAGTGCCGTAGCGCTCGCCACTGAGAGGGACTTGCCATGGCATATAAACTTCTCCGGCCGCCAAGTGCCGCTGCGCTGTCCAACAAGTAAGCGAGATGCATCGCTCCGCCGTGCATGTTTCCCACGTACCCGTACGCAGCCACTGACACATACATCTACATTGTGTCTCAAACCTTCTGGGACGAATTGGAACAGGTGCTGGTGGGTCCATGCCGACTATTTGATATGAGGCACCATTGCTGGAAAATTCATATTTATTGTGTTACAGACATGGAAAAGTGGACATTTATTAGCGGATAGTTTCAGAATGAGTAAAAATTCCACGTTGCAAGAACGAAAAGTCGTGTGTGACATCTGTGGAATAGTCGACTTACGGCTGTGACAGTGGTTCAAAAGTGGTTCAAATGGCTCTGAGCACTATGGGACTTAACTTCTAAGGTCATCAGTCCCCTAGAACTTAGAACTACTTAAACCTAACGAACCTAAGGACATCACACACATCCATGCCCGAGGCAGGATTCGAACCTGCGACCGTTGCGGTCGCGCGATCCCAGACAGTGACAGTGCAATTATGTATCTTTGGCTCAGTTGTAGAGCGGAGAGTAATCGAGTGTTGGACATGGAATAAGCTGGCAGGACTTTAAGCATAGTGTATATTGGGGGAGGATTTTGCTGGAGAAAATTGTTATGAATTATTAATCTGATGGAAAGACCTATAGACGCAGCATTTATGAAACGGAGAGAATGGATCTGCATTATGGATATGTTTTTAAGATAATAATTTCTTTTTTTTTCCTAGCGCGTACTGATAACGTTAGTGATCCTTACAACAGAAGAATCCACTTCCCCACCTCAGTTTCAGTCCTTTCAATTTGCATAATCGTAAAAGCATTGCCGTGTAAGACTTTTGTAGAGAAAATAAAGTTTTTGGTTTTCTGTGTTTTATGTTTTTGTTAAATAAGAGTTTAAAATACAGCATTGTCATTATAATGAACGGATTAGTGTTTTCATTTCAAGTAAAAAGTCTTTTTAATATGAGAAAATTATCCCAATCTTCCTCCCAGTAGTTTAGTTTCACTTTAGCGTATTTTAGCTGGCGCGATTTCTTCTTGCTGTGATGTTGTTGTTGATTATGCTATAATTTTTCAGGTGAAGTTCTCTTCATATTTTTATGGTTCTTTCGACTCTTATCTTACGTTTCCACTGCGCAAATTCTAAGCATGTGCTTTGTAATTCAGATTTTTGATGCGCCAGTGATAAGTGCGTGTTTCATAGCATTCTATGTAATTTCATTGTTTCAATTTTTTTTCAGGCCACAGTTTGATTTTGGTAGTTGTTTTTGAGTAACAGTTCTGATTAATTTCCTGCCAGTGAACGTCAGTTCGTATTGTCTTTATGTATACGTGTGTACTGAGACACGCTGTTTGCTACAGTAATTTCAGTTCAAACTTTTTATAATAGAGGACAATACATTCAGTTTTGAGTGAAAAGCAGGCAAACATTTTGATGCTCATGAAGTTGGTGTCCACGGAGATAAACTTCTTGGAAGCATTCTCTGTACATTTGTGCTGCTTTACAATACATGCACTGAGACTGGCGGCCCCCACCTTGAACAAATACTATAAGTCATGTTATTCTTATGCGATATACACTGTGTATGCCCATAACACAATAAATACGCATTTCCGACCATCGGTTCCCTATCCTAGTATAATCGGTTGTGGACCCACTATCACCTGTTTCAGTTTGACCCAAAACGTTTGACAGCTGCTGCATAAAACGGAAGACTTTACAGATAATGGATGATACTTCTAGTACCACTATGTTTTCATGCCCAGCCTGTTTCGTTTATGATTGGACGACTGTCTGAAACATCCACACGAGCTCTAATTTGTCTGATGTTCTCATGTTGGTCATTTCGTGAGTTGTATGAGGGAAAAATTAATACGTTTCCTGACTGTTACCAGAAAGTACACCCTCGAAATTTCAGTAGTAAACTTCTGCATGATACACAATGCGTGTCCTTCCAGCGTCTGCCTCTGGAATTAACTGAACATTTGGGTAACGCTCTCACGTTATTACTAAACGGACCTGAGACGAAACCTTCTTTGGCAGTTTTCTCTTCTATGAATCATACCTGATAAAGGTCACCCACTGGCAAGAGATTCCCAGGAATAGGTAAAATGAGTGTTTTATAAGACAGTATTTTCTTAAGATTTTTTCAGTGACTCTCAGACTGTCATCTGACCTCCCTACAGTTAACTTTACGCAATCACTCAAATTTACGTCGATTTGGATAGTAACTGCAAGATATTTTATGAAACTTCCTGGCAGATTAAAACCGTGTGTCCGACCGAGACCGAGAACTTCTGTAAAGTTTGGAAGGTAGCAGACGAGATACTGGCAGAAGTAAAGCTGTCAGGACCGGGCTGAGTCGTGCTTCGGTAGCTCAGATGGTAGAGCACTTGCCCGCGAAAGGCAAAGGTCCCGACCCCGCAGTATCCTTTCTTTCAGGAGTGCTAGTTCTGCAAGGTTCGCAGGAGAGCTTCTGTAAAGTGTGGAAGGTAGGAGACGAGATACTGGCAGAAGTAAAGCTGTGAGGACCGGGCGTGACTTGTCCTTAGGTAGCTCAGATGGTAGAGCACTTGCCCGCGAAAGGCAAAGGTCCCGAGTTCGAGTCTCGGTCGTTCACACAGTTTTAATCTGCCAGGAAGTTTCATATCAGCGCACACTCCGATGCAGAGTGAAAACCTCATTCTGGAAGATATTTTATCGTTATATAGGTTTCCAGTGATTTTTCACAATTATCTTAATTGGACAATAAACTACCTGATTAGAAATTATATTGTAGATTAAAATAAAGAAAAACGGAATGTAATTGTATTTTCATGCCGAACCTGTGTCTCATTTCGAAACTGACGTGTTCCACATAATAGAGAGTTGTTTCAGATGTGATCCTCGGAACACGCAACCAACTAACAGGCCTGAGTTTAACTGGACAATTTCAATTCGCTGGAAATGCTCAACGTCACTCCGAGTGGACTACTTTGAATCTTTCACCAAAAAACGCTTCACCAATTAATGGCTTAAACTTTCCTTGCAGGCAGTACTATTTCATACTTCTTGTCTACGAAGCCGTGTGAACGAGGGAGAGTGCTTCTGTCTCTGTTGTTTTCTTCACCAAGCCTGTGGTGAGAAACGATTTATTGGACGCAACTATTGACATTCGCGAAAACAGTGAAGCACATTAGTCCTGCGCAGGTGCTAAACAATGCCTTATATGTTTCCATTCCATAGAACCTTATCATCTTGACGGGCCGTCCAGCCAGTAACCTGACAGCTGAAGCTCTCAGCCAGAATTGCGGAATCCACTAGTTTGCAGGTTGCCGGTTTACGATGACGCCGCACGTGCCGCAGAAGTTGGTGTATTAGGTAGGAGTAGTCTTTGATGCTTAGGAGGCGGGTGTCGGGCAGAGGGTGGTTTCCCCTCAGGAAGCAGCGCGGCAAGGCCAGCCGAGGGCCACTTAGCGGCTGGAGCGCCTCTCCAGCTTGCAGCCTCAAGTTGCTGGAGACGAGTGCCACGCCCCTGGTGGTTAGGCAGCCAGCGCCTCTGCTTCCGGCTCTGTCTCCTGCACGTGTGAGGTGAACACCTTAACGACACTCCGCGTGGCTTTATTAAATTCAGAAATCCATTATGCCAGACTACAATCACACTGAGAATAATAAGGCAAGTAGGTATGTGAAGCGAGCCACAAGTAAAAAGTAATAAAGAAACAGAAAAAGTAAAGAAGAACTAACAAATGTACTTCTTATTTTCGTTAGCGTTTAACCCCCTCTAGGATGGGCTCCCCTGTATTCAATTTTTGACAAATTTACTTTATTTAACTTAGCCGATGGATTTTCTTCATATTGCTGTAGTTCTCAGGTGCCTAATAAATGGAAGTCACACGCGTTACCTGTCTGTGAATCAAGTAAACTTCGTTTTGCGGATTATCGTACTTTAATTGTTTGTGTGTCGTGTTTTCGGAGGCTAAATGTGGGGGCCAGCCCAGCATTTGCGTAAAGGAGAGTGGGAAATCGCATACAAACTGCTCTCAGGCTGGCCAGAGCACCAGTCTCAGTCGTTAAACCGTCACGTGGATTCGATTCGGGTCTTGCCCAACTTCCTGCCTAGCATGATAGGAAGCCTCGTATCACGCTGTACAAGCAAGTATACTAGAAGAACGAACTAATCGAAGCTAAAAAGCAACTGACAAAATCAAAACAAAGTATTATATTAACGGTCTGAAAAGTACAAAAATATGGGGGCTGTTTGGAAAGTAAGTCCGATAGGTCGAGAAATAGAAACAACAATGAAAATCCGATGTAGCTTCTCACAATTGTGTTCGACAGTGTTTCTAGTATGCCCGTTGATCACATCCCGTCGCTCTTTTCAGTTCTGAGCACACGCCGAGCACATAAAGATGTCTAGAACTGTAGTGTCTCCCGCTAAGCGTGGGCGCTTGCTGCGAGGTTTCGCCTGACTTCATGCAACCCCACATAACGTACCTGTCATGCGGTTCTTTCTTCATGACAATTCTCAGCTGCACATTGTAGGGGCAATGAGGACAGCCCTGCAGCGTTTTCGATGGGAAGTTTTCGACCACCTACCATACAGTGCAGACCTGGCTCTCTTTGATTTTCATCTCTGCTCACATGAACCGCTGGCTGTGAAGACAACGTTTTAGCACAGGCAACGAACTGTGCACCAGTGTAGAAAAGTGACAGAAAGTACGGGTGGCTGCCTTCTATGACGAGAGTACTGGAAAGTTGGTAAACGTTAAGACAGATGTCTAAGTCTGAGTGGCGATTATGTAGAGATTATACAGCTGCAAGGTGTAGTAAAATGTTTCAAAGAAAAAAAAAATTATTTTCACTGTGGTTTCTATTTCGCGGTCAATAGGTCCTTGTATTGTGTGTATTGTGTATTGAACTGGCTGGGGACCTAGAAACGACGGAGAGCCTTCGTCCTGCATAACCCTCAGTGGTTCACAACCCCACAACAGGTCACAGCAGTCTACCCATCCCACCACCAGCCCACACCGAACCCAGGGTTATTATTGTAATCAGCAAAGCTCTCAAGCCAGAACCTGCCATCATCGCTATAAATTAGTCACAAAGAAATTAATATAAATAATAGTAATAAACTATAATGCTCAACTGATGCTCAGTATTCTTCCTCCTGCTGAGCATATCAACACTTAAAAATTATTTACATTTCGGGAAATATGAAAGCAGGCATGAAAACTCAATGTCATAATACTGAAAGATGTATAATAAACAGAAAGAAAAGAAAATAATACTTAGGAACTTTCGAAAGTAAATTAGATTATGTCGTCCCACGCTAAGGGCAGCAAGAGTGGCGCATTGTCAGAAGAGAGGAGCGTACTACAGAGGCCGTTCTTATGCAGCAAGGATAACAGCTGCATCACAGTGTACAACTGAAACGGCACAGCGACTTGACACGGTTTATTTATTGTTATATTTTTCTTTATGCATCTCCCCAATCGGATCTTCAGTAACACCTAATTTCAAATATATAGTCAACACTTTTTTGTGTGTCACCTAAATTCTCCTCACCAGTACTAAAAGAAATTCTCAGTCCTGAAACTGGGGAAGCCGAGAAGGAATACAAGTAAATGCGACACATCTGAACCACTTTTATTTGCCTGACTACACTGTACCGGTGCTCAAGAGTAGATGAAACACACCTACAAATCTACTATAAGAAATTAAAATAATGTAGAACGAACGAATTAGAAAGAAAATTGTACTGCACTCAGAGAAATAATGGATAAGCTCTTGTACTTAGGGCAGGCGAAGGCCACAACTTGATCCGCAGAAACAGAAACAACCAGAAGCGCCACAATGGCATGAAATGCTTTTAGTGAACTGAATAGGATTTTCAAGTATTAGCTTCCGATGAGTATGTAAAATGAAGTTTACAATCAGTGTGTATTAGTCAATCCTGGACTCTGACAGTGAGGCGAGGATATTTAATTAGAACACCATTCAAAAACTTGGACTTTTTCAACTAACAGGGGGGGGGGGGGGGGGGGGGGGGGCCCATACTGAGAACTACTAGGAGCGCCAGGAAAACAAACAAATGGATCAGACAAGAGGCTGACGCAAGACCTATTGAAAATTAAATTGAGATAGGCGATTCTTATATGAAGTACGAGAATGAACGTCAAATGTTGGTATATCAAACTGTAACGCGATCACTAACATATTAAAGATAATCACTATTCCATTAGAAGAAAGAATACTGAAATTCAATATACATTTAATAAACAACTCTAAAATTGAACTGCTTGATGCGAGTTAAATTTAGTTAATAGAGATATGTCACATAAATACTTTTGATACCAATAACATACATTTTGAAGAAGTCGGATATAAGTAAACAAATAATTAATAGTGTGGTAAACAATTTTCAGTGTCAATAATGGATCGATCAAATCGTATTTAAGCTTTTGTGATTTTAGTCCATTGTTTCCTTATTCATACTGTTATTAAATTTTCAAAATGAAAGCGTTGTGCACAGGTACACAGGTACTGCGCAGTGCTCTTTACACAGCTTTAAATTTTTCCTGTAGCTGTCTCTTGTCAGTAGTACATATCCCACTGAGTGGAAGCAAAGTTTAATTAAGCCTATACCCAAGACTGACAACCCTAAGTCGCCAGGTGACTACAGGCCGATCAGCATACTACCTGCAATTTCTAAAGCCCTAGAGCACATCGTCCATGAACAACTGACGGATTACCTCAAAACTCATAACGTCCATGACGAATATCAGTCAGGCTTTCGAAAGCACCATAGTACAGCAACCGCATTAATCAAAGTAACTGATGACATTAAACATGCTATGGACAGACGTGAAGCTACTATCCTAACACTGCTTGACTTTAGCAAGGCTTTTGACACAGTTGACTTCGATATATTACTAATTAAAATGAAACAGCTGAATTTCTCAAACAGCGCAATACAATGGTTCGACAGCTACCTCAAAAACAGAAGTCAACAAGTCATTTGTGGGTCGGAAAAGTCATCATGGAAAAGCGTGCGCTCTGGAGTTCCCCAAGGCTCCGTCCTTGGTCCACTACTCTTCTCACTGTACATTAATGATATTTCTTCAGTGATTCACTCCTGCAACTACCATCTTTATGCCGACGACATCCAACTGTACATAAGTGCAAGCCCCAAAAACATTGCTGGCGCAGTAGCGAGTATGAACGCAGATCTTTGTTCTGTTTCTCGATGGGCACAGAACCTAGGTCTGAAACTAAACCCCAAGAAATCCCAGGTCATACTTATATCTCATCCAAAGTTAATCAGCCGGTACTTTCGCGAAACAGTCCCTAAAATACTCCTCAATGGTACCCAACTACCATACCAAAAAACAGTAAAAGACCTTGGAATAATCTTGGATGAACACCTAAACTGGGAAGAACAAACAGTCACAGCTTGCCGGAAATCGCTCTCCTCCCTACATGCAATTCAAAAGTTTAGAAAAATATTTCCAACCCATGTTAAACAAAGATTAGTCCAAACACTAGTCTTGCCTAATCTTTACTACTGCGATGTAGTTCAACACGGCACAAATAGTGAAAATTCTAGATGCCACGAGCTAGTGATGAATGCTTGCGTTAGATACGTGTGCAATATTCGGTTGTATGATCATATCAGTCCTTCATACTCCCAGCTAGGTT
Source organism: Schistocerca gregaria (assembly GCF_023897955.1). NCBI lineage: Eukaryota > Metazoa > Arthropoda > Insecta > Orthoptera > Acrididae > Schistocerca > Schistocerca gregaria. The sequence continues at coordinate 569,567,520 of NC_064923.1, forward strand.
GGATACGCCCACATACGGCACGCGATCTCCACACGATGTGCTTACTTCATCGATTTCTTAGCCACTGGTGCCCCCAATACTTATCTTCTCACATTAAACACCTATCGTCATTCCACAATCGCAACACTAGATCGGATACGTCTATCACCTTGGCTGTACCTTTACATAACACAAAATCTTTCTCCGTGTCATTCTCCATCTCAGCCATACGACTATGGAACGCGCTCCCCTGTGATCTGCGTCTTATCCAGAACTACTCAACATTCAAGAGGGAACTCAAAGCTTACATATTAGGGACGGTATAACCACCATTCTTGTGCCCCTCCCATCTCTTTCTTTCTCCTCTCCATCACAGCTTCGAATTTTACCGTTCTATTTCTCTTCCTCTAACCTATCTACCTCTTATATATCTCTTTCACCCCATTCTATCGTCTTATGTCTCTGCTCGATGAGAATAACTCACAAGCTGCAAGAACATAACGAGAAAATTCCCAACTAACAATGGGACTGACATTCAGAAAAGAAAAGTATGTTTACTTTCATATACATAGTCATTATTATTATTATTATTACTATTACTATTATTATTATTATTATTATTATTATTATTATTATTATTATTATTATTACTATTATTATTATTATTATTATTATTATTATTATTATTATTATTATTGATTGTTATAATTATTTTTTATTGTTATAATTATCATTATACTACTGTTATAATATCTATTTTTTTCTTTAACATCAATACTGCATAATAGGCTATATGTCCTTAATGTTAAGTAGAAACTGTAACTCGTTCAACCTGAGTATGCCTGGTTAGGTGTAAGAGAGGGCCTGAAGGCCCTAATCTTGCCAGGTAAAATAAATGCATAAATAAATAAATAAATAAAGAAGCACATGGACGGCAATGGAAGTGATAAATCTTCAGACTGTTCTTCTGCCGTGAATATATTGTAAATTATTGCGCTCACTGCCGGTTATATTCCATCGCTAAGGAAAACTGTTTCATTCATTGATTTCAATTGTAACATTGATATGTAGTTTTTTTTCGATCAATACAGTATGATTCACCCTGCACATTAGGCGCCGATTTCCAATCTGTTTTCAGTGTGTTTTCAGGGGTAATAACAACAATTAATTTTTCTCATTTAATTCAAGACCCATTGACCTGAATTCAAGAAACAGATCAGACTTTACGACGTTAGTTGGTATTTCATACCGTCTGTAAAATAACATATGACAGAGTATTCTCATATTTAGCGTCTCCCCTCTGTCGAATCATATTCCAGAAATAATTTGACAATCTACGATGAACTTTCATACCGCCATTCGATGGTAAAAATGCAATTTTGTAATCATTCACCATGTTCACTTCAGCTCTTTGTAAAGTAGCTTAGATGGGAGTGCATCACAGCCATGTTGCATCCCATATCTCGATACGTTTCATTGATGCTGTTCACCATCGCTTTGTAGCACGCTGCTGTATTCCTTCTGGCGAAGTTTTCTGTTACCTTCTTGAAACACACAAATCCTCTCTTTTCGTTAACATGTTTCTAAATGCTCGTCTTTCTAAAGCTCTTCCATTTTCTGGGCGACGTAGTACAACTTCGCTTACCTTTCCAGTTGAAGGACGAGGCTCCGCTGCTCGTGGTCGTGCGGTATAATTCTCGCTTCCCACGCCCGGGTTCCCGGGTTCGATTCCCGGCGAGGTCAGGGATTTTCTCTGCCTCGTGATGACTGGGTGTTGTGTGATGTTCTTAGGTTAGTTAGGTTTAAGTAGTTCTAAGTTCTAGGGGACTGATGACCATAGATGTTAAGTCCCATAGTGCTCAGAGCCATTTGAACCATTTTTGAAGGACTAGGGAATCTGTCAACTAACTTCATCAAATCTTTGCCAGTTCTGTAGTGCAGTGTCGTTGTACAATATAGTCCGAAGCAATGTTCCTGCGGATATGCATGCATTGCCGAAGGAACAGACACTCCGTTGGCGATCAACAGCTACATTTCAATAAAGAAATAATTCGCAAATCGCGATTATGGTTTCCCACCAGCTGTGGAATATTTTAGAACTAATGAACCCAAGTTTACCGCTTGTCGCGAGTGGTAGCCTTAACAGCTTCGGTTATTCCGAGGAGCGAACTTGCTTTGAAAAGCAGTGTGTGAACCTGTGCGGGAATCACGATTTATAGTGCGAGCACTAGAGACTGTGTACAGCAGTACAAATGGAAGCTTGGCTCACTCCTGGAAACATGCTCGGATAGCTGAAGACGACCGCTCACGACGAGTGCGAAATCCTGGTTCGGTTCCCGGTCCGGCAAAAATTTTCATTTTTTTTTTCGGAAATATTCTACAGCTGATGCGAAACCTTAATAGCAATTTGCGAATCATTTACAAATCTATGCCAGTTGGATCCACGATCGTCTCTAATTGTTTCACTAGGCCACATTTCTGTGTGTAGCATTAGAAACAGTTTATCCACAAGAGCGACTACTCTATATTCAGACAATTTTTTTTTCAGGTAGTGAGAATTTCGGTCACGGCCATTTCACTCGCAAGGCAGGCATACCATACTGCATGTGGCCTTGTTCCGTTTCCAAAAACACATCAATTTGAAACTTTCTTGGCAGAGTAAAAAAAAAAAACTGTATGACGGACCGAGATTCGAACTGGAAACACATCCATTCTGGAAACATATCCATTTGTTCTCACTGTACTGCAGTGATACAGACCTACTTTCTAAGATCATATAATTCTGTTTAGTCAAGCTGGAGTACGCACCTGGCACAGATTATGATTGTGATTTGTTTCCGACGTGTCTATTAAACGTTTCCACTCCTGTGAACTGTACTCAGAAATAACACTGAAGCCGGCCGCGGTGGTCTCGCGGTTCTAGGCGCGCAGTCCGGAACCGTGCGACTGCTGCGGTCGCAGGTTCGAATCCTGCCTCGGGCATGGATGTGTGTGATGTCCTTAGGTTAGTTAGGTTTAAGTAGTTCTAAGTTCTAGGGGACTAATGACCACAGCAGTTGAGTCTCATAGTGCTCAGAGCCATTTGAACCATTTGAATAACACTGAAAACTAATTAATGTATTTGCCATATTTGAATGGTCCGTAGAATATTTTATGGCAGAAGTATGAAAATGCAATTCAATGCAATTAACCTTTTCTGCCGTCTATATAACTTTTTGTCTTTGTTTTCTTTTCTTTTTCTTCGACCCTAGGACTTTTATGTTGCCTGTAAAAGTATTGGTAGTAACAGAAAGTAAAAGTAAGGGAAGAAGGTTATAGTTGCGTCCAGTCTACGACTACATCATTAGAGACGAAATACAAGCTCTTGTGAGGGAAAGGTGGGGTGTGGCGAGGGTGAACTCTGCTCTCGTCTGTATCAGCGGGACCTCAGAGTCAGTTCAGGTACTATCGGCTTTAGATTACAAAAATCTATCCTCAAATCTTCGTTTTGTTTCTTTTTACTTGACGTTTAGCTGTTCAGTTATTTAGCCAGGTAGACAGTCGTTTAATATTTTTACTGACTACGTAATTCTTTGAAATATTTAAGTGAGTTTCAATAAATGGTTCTCATCGTTCTTAATTACATATTTTCGCTCCAAGAAACGTAAATATATAAAATGTATCATTGTTTCTGTAAAAAATAACGGTTCTGTGCTTAGGATGTTCATAATTGACGAGCGAGTGCCACTATTCGTTTCATGGGAATCGCCATATATAACTAATATAGGGTTATGGATTAACGCTGCCAGTACAAATACCTAGTTACTAAGGAAACTACTGCAGACGGTGTCTGCTTTCGGCATCAACTGACCGATGTGCGTCTGTCTTAGCGTTACACAAACACTGCAGTTGTTGAAATTTCCTGGCAAATTAAAACTGTCTGTCGCGCCGGGAATCGCAGCCGGAATCTCTCTGTTGTCCCAATTCTTCACTTCCACCAGCGTGTTTCTGCGAGGAACGGTCGTGACTCGTGCCTGGATAGCTCAGTCAGTAAGAGCATTGCCAGTGAAAGGCAAGGTAATTGGTTCCAGTTCGGGTCCAGCACGCAGTCTTATAATACCAGGAAGTTTCAGATCAGCGCGCACTCCCTGCCGAATGAAAATTCCGTCTAGATTTCTAGTTCTCTGGTTCGCTGTCTTCACCTTACGACATTTACAAACGAATGTCCGGGCTGCAGTGAGGTGAGAAGCAAATTCCATGCAAACATAGACATACCGTTATGGACAAGTTGCGTCCATGGTTTTATGATGCCTGAGCCACACTACCATCAGCTCTTACCAATTGGAATCGGGACTCATCTGACCAGGCCAAAGTTTTCCAGTCGTCTAGGGCCCAACCAATACGGCCACGAGCCCAGAAGAGGCGCAGCAGGCGACGTCGTGTTGCTAGCAAAAGCGCTGGCCTCGGTCGTCTGCTGCCATGGCCCATTAACGCCAAATTTCGTCGCACTATCCTAACGAATACGTTCGTCGTACGTTGTAAGGTGTCAGGCAAATCCAACACCTTCCATGAAAACCCTGACATGATAAGCAAATCCAGTAGTATGCCACATAGCTCCGAATAAATCGTGACATTAAATTAACCAAAGTAATACGTGTAACGAGTGAGCAAATGGAATACAACAGACTAACACAAGAATGCCTAAATGCATTTCGTACCTTCCCACCGTGAGACAGACGCAGTTCCGAGGGGAGAAACGAGAACAGAAGCCGAGAGCAGAACCGTGTTAAGCTAGAAGGCCCTACGATAAGGGACAGGCTGGACACCCACGTCGCCAGCTAACCACTAGGGCTCACCACCCGCACGTTTTAGCGTGAGACTTTTTCGCGTCTCTGTTACGTCAAGGACCACCCCCCAGCCCATGTTAAAAGATAGAGCCCTCCAGAAGAACAGTATAGATCTTACGATAACGCTAAAAGGACCATACCAGCTGCAGGTTTTAGCGTGAGACTTTTTAGCGTCTCTTTTACGTTGCAAACTTTAAAAACATTGCCCCACCACGAAAAGTATAACGTTTCTCATTGGATAGACAGAATTTTTGTAGGCGGAGCTTAAGGTTAACATTGAGACCCTGATTGGTCAGATGAAAACACAGCCAGATAGGTATTTTTTTAAAACAACTTCGGCAAATTGTAGTAAGGAGAAATTAGGAGAGAGTTGCTTCCGAGATGGCGAGGTGAGCGGAGCTGTGCTGCCCGCCGCTGCCCTGACGCTGCCTAAACACCGACAAGGTAATGAACGCACGCAATGCCGCATTTTTGAGCGCATAAAGCTTCACTCAGAACTGCAGAAGTCTCATCTGTTACACCTCCTTTTTTGCGTAATACTAGTGTCGATCGTAAATTAAAACTCATGGTGTTCACATTTGCCACTTGAAGTAAAAATCTGAAACGCGATGATTTCACTGTTATATAATTATTGAGAAGCCATATCAGCCACTGTAATTTACGACAAGTTAGATAAGTAATTAAAGATAATTGAGGTTCACTGTAGACCATTTTGATAGTTTTCTCTCTTGTGAAACTTAATTTAAACCTAGAATATAGATGTGACATGGCATAGGTTATCCTTCGATCCATTGTAGAACTTGGAAACCCACTCAGGGAATATTCGTTCACATTATTGTTGAACGCAGTTGGTTTTTACCATCCTGTATTAAAACATTTCCTTTTATCAATAGTGCAATTTATAAACGATGTTTTGTGAGTAGAATAAAATTTCCAGTGGTAAACTTAACTGCCTTTTCGACGTTATTTTACCAGCTAACTAAAAATAGGAAAACCTTGAACGCCTTCCACTAAATTTAGTTAGTATTAAGATTCTTTGACAGGGAGTGCGGTGGAGCTGACGCTGAGATCATTAAGTATTTGGTTATATCATCGCTAGTCTCACTGAACTCTTCTGAATTCTACATGTCATGTGTGGTCTGGCGTGTCCTTACCAGCAACAGGTCCCAGGTTCAAACTAGTTAATTCCCTAAAAAACGCGCTCAGAGCGTCGTTGCGCAAAAGTGGTAGGGAGACACGATATAGAACAAACAGACACCACCATGAATGTTTAGAACGTCCCATACTGGTTTCCGTGTTTATTTCACGCAGAGTTGCTTGTCTGTTAGCACTAACAACTCTACACAAACGCCGCTGCTTTCGGTCGTTAAGTGAAGGCCGTCAGCAACTGCGTTGAGCGTGGTAACGGTTTCCGAAATGGAATATCCCACGCGTCCAGATACAACTACCATTTCGCGTTAAGAGCTTGTTAAGTCTCGTCTTGTGGCCATAATCACGTCGGAAGTCTTTGCACATGAATCAGCTGAGTACAAATGACAGCTCCGCCAAAACACTGCCTCTTTTGTACCTTGTGTACGCGATGCTTCAACAACCTGTATATGTGAATGTCACTATCCCATGATTTGTCTCACCTCAGTGTATATAATAAATTCGGATGAAATCGGTGTTGACGAGTAGCCATGTTCCCCATATACTTGTGAGGTAGCGGGCGAGTTGTGGCGCCATGGAAATATTGTATGTTCGGAGTTGGGGCGCCCGCACAGGACGTTCGTCAAAGTCGCGGCCGGGCAGCAAACATCGTGCTGCCGAACGTTAACCGGACGAGAGGGGTAGCCCCAGCGCATGCTCCAGCCGCGTGGCTGGGAATTCTGCTGAGACGAGGACGGTCCTTTGTGCCGATGAAAGAGACTTGTATGCCGATAGTACCAAAGATGGCGGACTCTGTGAAACCTTTATGGCAGACATTTCACAGTTCGTATAGAAATTAATAGTAGCCAGATGACTCATGATACCGCAAAAAGAAATATTCACATTACTATTATTTGTACAACGATTCTGATGGTGTAATCAGATTTTCAATATCTTTATTAGTTTAAAGTTTAGTATCTGACGGTAAATTATACAAGTAACACCCAGCAACGAATTTCCAAAATTTTTAACGCTTCATCCGATTTCGTCGATCGACATGTCTTCAGAAACCTATTAGTGTAAACCTAAATTGGTATAAATTACAGGCATGTAAGTTGAATAGTACATGAGTTATTGGAGTTCAAAGTGGCCGATTACTATCGATGGCGTCAGGCCTTAAGTACTCCACAGTTACACGAGAAAACGGTATGAGCATGCTTATAAATATATTTATTCATCTATGTCTTTGTTTATATCCGATATATACTATTCATGAAGAAATTGGTTAAATATTTACTGTATTGTAGAAATCACAGAGACATTAGGCTACTGTCCTACCTTTTATTCTATATGTTTATTTAATTTTTTTATGTATCTAATGACGTGTGTTAGAACGTGTTTATGGTTCAAAAAATGGTTCAAATGGCTCTGAGCACTATGGGACTTAACATCTATGGTCATCAGTCCCCTAGAACTTAGAACTACTTAAACCTAACTAACCTAAGGACATCACACAACACCCAGCTATCACGAGGCAGAGAAAATCCCTGACCCCGCCGGGAATCGAACCCGGGAACCCGGGCGCGGGAAGCGAGATATGGTCCAACCGAAGGAATATTTATATAATTTCAAGTTATTTAAATGTAAATCCAGTACTTCGAATGTGTTTCATTATTTTTGTGTGGGTGCGTTGGCATGAAGAGATAGCGCGAGCACTCTAGCCAATCATAGCGCTCGTGAATGGGGATACTGGATGGAAGCGAGTTCGGGTGAAGAGTGCTGGAGAGTCGCACAGGACACGGAAAGAGTGCTGGACATGAAGGCGCGACAATTCGAGTCATTTGTGTATTCTTGTCGTAAAATGCAGACTCAGTAGTATTTGGCCTGTAATGCAGCAACTACGTATCCCAGCCCCTAGACAATAAAACCAGCTAAAACTTTTAATAGTACTACGTTGAGTCGGAGGGTGCGTAGTTATTAGAAAGCCCGCATACTACGGCGCTCTGTGCCTCTTACGGCCGCTCCTGGAAGATTAAATTTAGTGTCCATCCCGACGCTGAATCAAATCGACAGGCGAAGTTCGAAATAGCACAATTTTCCCAAGGTCGCCAGACGAGAGCATTTTGTGCCTCAGAGTAGTCCACACAACCACTCATTACCACTGTGCCTGCCTCTCTCATTTCCTCGTTAGAGACATATCAAAGCAATCGTCGAGGCGTACATTCGGGCGCTTAATTATAGAAGAGTGGACAACCGGCTCATTATCTCTTTTATGGAAAGGCTTTTTTTTCATTAGCCGCCCTGCCCCTTCTATGTACGCCTTTCTGATTTTGGTTGCCTGCGCTATTTAGCAGTGCCTGTGCTGCCTTTTTCGCAAATAGTACCGAGGTTGTCAGGCGGCTGGGATAAAAAGAGACGAGGACAATATCCGGTGGCGCCAGCACGCGAAATGCCAGGAGCCGCCCCGTCCCGTTCGTTAAGCGGCGAGCGCGTGCTCAAGGGGTCCGGAGGCCGGGCTCTGCAGTCTGGAGTCTGGACGGGGTAACAAGTGGCTGGCGCCCACCTGACCCCTAGCGGCTACGCGGCTGACTAGGCTCGCTCTGCGGTGGTCACAGCGACCTCTGCATACCCACGCTACGGAGCTTCTCATTTCTTGAGCTGTGGACTGACTTGTTAACTGTCTTCTATTTTCTGTTTTTATCTATACTTGTTTCCGAGGTTTTACACCATTATCAAAGTTGTTCACTGTACTCCTAAAGTAGTCACAATCCTATAAATCGCCACGGCCAAGCAGTGTGGCTTCCATCATAACTTCCCATCTGACAACTATTTTCTGTACCTCACTCATTTGCCAACCCACCAACTCAATCTCAATAAACGTAAATAAGCTATGCTTCTATCCCTTGACATGGAACACGAATACGGCCATATATGGCAGTCCAGTTTCCCTTTCAAACCCCTGGCAAATGCTCTCCCAATAAATTATATACACATTATGGCATATTTTCCGTGAAACCACCATTCCAGTGTAAGAGTCAACAGCACAAATTTCCGCATTTTCCACCGCTCTGAGGATGTGCAAGCCTCTTTCCTTTCTGCACACCCTTATATGCTCTACGCTGCCAATATGCATAAACCCCTCGCACTGTCCACCCCCTATAATACACCGAGGACATCTCCTTCCTTCCGGCCTCTGTGGTCTCGCGGTTCTAGGCGCGCACTCCGGAACCGTGCGACTGCTACGGTCGCAGGTTCGAATCCTGCCTCGGGCCTGGATGTGTGTGATGTCCTTAGGTTAGTTAGGTTTAAGTAGTTCTAAGTTCTAGGGGACTGATGACCACAGCAGTTGAGTCCCATAGTGCTCAGAACCGTTTGAACATCTCCATCCTCCTCCTGAATCTCACCGTCTATACGTCCAATGGTCCCTTCAGGTCCATCTTACCCAATTTACCTTCTGGTGGAACCACTCACTTCTCAAAACCAACCCTTCAGTGACGTAGATAATAATTATGGGACAAACCATCAGTATTTCCATCCCCATGATTACTATTTCACATTTTTATAACAGTACTATCCGATTAACTAACACTCTAAAATACCTCTGATCAGCTCTCGATGGTAACTGCGTCTATTAACCATCCAACAAAAAGCCCACAACGGACTAAGAGGACTAAACTACAAATTGGCCGGCTGTACGCTCCAACATACTCAACATGTACAAACCTTAGTCTGAGGAATCCTCTCCTGTGCCAAAGTCATCGGGATTCAAAACGATACAGCAGTGCCTGTGTTGTTAAGAAGAATGATATAACGTTCCTTTGGACGTGTATGCTTGTCTGAAGGTGCACTGAAACGTTCTTCTAAACAACACAGGCCGTGAAACATCATATTTATGCGCCGAAGCGACTTTCAATTGAAATTTCCTCCCCTATATGGGAATTACGTAATGTATGTACGAGTACAGATTGTGACGCAGCAGCGACGACACACTGAAGTTTGGGCCTGACAGTGAGTCGTGCACGGATAGCCAAAGTGGTTATGGGGACTGTTCCCGTAAAGCGGGAAATCCGGGTTCGATCCTGGTCCGGCACAAATTTTCAATGCCGTCATTATTTTGTACAGTTCATGAGTGTTCGTAATCAAAACTGCGAATGCATTTCATGTCATCTGAATTTCTGACGCATTAATTTTTTTTTCTAATTCTTCCAGTTCCTCTAAGACTATGCACACTGCCTCGCCTTCCGTGTCCACCCATCATGTCCCACTAGGATCCTGTATCAACTAATCAACTTCTCCTCTTTCCTCTCACACACTGAACACCTTCAGATTTTTTGCACCTCCGCAAACCTAATACCAACCACCCTAACACTTCGGCTCTGATAATTAATCTTATACTCTGTTAAGTTTGAACCAGCACACTCCCCAACCTTACATTACACCTTTTTCGCATCCTATCCAAAGGAATCTTTTATCGCCTCCACCAGCACAACTTGGTACGTGCCCATAGATCTACCTGTTCTTCCACCTTTAAAGGAACGTTCCTCTTCAAGTGAGGGTTACTCTACCTTCGCGACTCCCCTACTTTTCTTTCACCCTTTTCTCAAATACTTGGCTCGGGGTCGTCCTCTCCAACTCTTCCATCCGACACACTCTCCAAAACTCACTCCCTCCAACAAACCTTCCTCACCTACCGCTCATTTCCGATATACAACTGCTTGCTGCAATAATTTTATATACCTGTACATAATTTCATTTTTCATTTTTTTAGAAACAGTACGTGTTTACTTTTACAAATGATCTCTGCTGAAGCGCGACAATGTTCCGGTAACTGAAATAACAACAAGTAGTTCAAATGGCTCTAAGCACTATGGGACTTAACATCTGAGGGCATCAGTCCCCTAGACTTAAAACTGATTAAACCTAACTAACCTAAGGACAATGCACATGCCCGAGGCAGGACTCGAACCTGCGACCGTAGCAGCAGCGCGGTTCCGGGCTGAAGCGCTTAGAACCGCTCGTCCACAGCGGCCGGCCTGAAATAACAACAAAACAAAAAGAACTGTCGACCATCACCGGTGTTTGATGTGCAGTTCTGTAAATCTCTCCCGCTAAATAAAATTGTGACGATACGCCTTATTGTTGCGAGGATCTTCTCTCGTTCTTCTGTTCATTCTACCTAAAGCTGACTCGGTAGTGACAGTTGCAGTGGGCTGGGCGCGGCAGGTTCGCATACCTACCTCAACGAATACCGTAACGCGATTTTGTAAATGTCCCTGTGGCAGAGCCTCAGCGTTATCACAGCTCTATAGGATGCTACTGTTAGCCAACCGGCGTGGCCGAGCGGTTCTAGGCGCTACAGTCTGAAACCGCGCGACCGCTCCGGTTGCAGGTTCGAATCCTGCCTCGGGCGTGGATGTGTGTGATGTCCTTCGGTTAGTTAGGTATAAGTAGTTCTAAGTTCTAGGGCACTGATGACCTCAGATGTTAAGTCCCATAGCGCTCAGAGCCATTTGAACGATTTTTTGCTACTGTTTCCGCCTGCAGCAGTTAGCGCTTCACAGCCGAAAGCTGACACGCGCTGTGAGCTATCACGGAACTTCTCACGCCCTCTCGACTATGGTACTTGTCTCAGGCTGACGAGAGGTACTCAACTATCGTTCTGACGAGGTTTTTTGAAGCTATTTATTTTATTGATATTCTTCCAGTAAATATCATTCCGGCATCCGTTTATCCTGTAACTAGATTATATGGTATTTTCACTCTAGTTCACACCAGACGATGACTCTTAGATGATTTATGTCTATCAGTATTTCCAGCGAAACATCGTCAATGATTTAATCAATCAACGATAGGTCTGTTAAACCTAACACACAACATTTGTTGATGTTGAGGGCCATCTTCTGCACGTCAGTTTTTCATCAAAGGTTTAATGAATTCCTTAGCGGTACGTCTTTCACGAAAAATGCAACTTCTCAGCAACACAATTAGAACGTTGTATGATTTGTTGTCCAGAGAGGAGCTTCAGAATGAATACACGTATTGTCATTCTTGCACTGCAAGCAAACTTTGTAAGTAGGCTGTTTAGGTTTTTTTATTGGTAACGCCGCCGCAACGTAGCGCTCTGTATGAAAATCACTGGCTGTGCCGTGTGCAGTCTGTGGCTGGTTTGCATTGTTGTCTGCCATTGTAGTGTTGGGCAGCGGCAGCTGGATGCTAACAGCGCGTAGCGTTGCGCAGTTGGAGGTGAGCCGCCAGCAGTGGTGGACGTGGGGAGAGAGATGGCGGAGTTTTGAAATTTGTTTTAAGAACGGATGTCATATATATATATATATATATATATATATATATATATATATATATATATATATATATATAATGACTATTAAGGTAAATACATTGTTTGTTCTCTATTAAAATCTTTCATTTGCTAACTGTGCCTATCAGTAGTTAGTGACTTCCGTAGTTTGAATCTTTTATTTAGCTGGCAGTAGTGGCGCTCGCTGTATTGCAGTAGTTCGAGTAACGAAGATTTTTGGTGAGATAAGTGATTTGTGAAAGGTATAGGTTAATGTTAGTCAGGTCCATTCTTTTGTAGGGATTAATGAAAGTCAGATTGCGTTGCGCTAAAAATATTGTGTGTCAGTTTAAGCACAGTCTTGTACAATTTTTCTAAAGGGGACGATTCATAAATTGTCGAAAAAATGAAAACTGTTAGGCAAACCCTTTAAGACTACGCTGGTCGCTATGAAGAGCTGTAGTTGGTGTAGAGCTAGTTCAAGCGCCGTTATGACCACCCGCCGCTTTAGTAAGTCAAGCCACTGAAATCGTCTTTCTGTGCCAGTCAGCTGTAAAGAGTCAACGCAGTAAAATGGATTGGCGTAGAGATGTAACAGGATGGTAGAAAGAAGCTACTGTACTTAACATGCACATGAGCATACAGTGAATAAAGTTACCCAATTTGTCGTACCAATGCGGGCTGTCCAACATGTATACAAGGAATTGTGTGCCACTCGCAGCCTGGTACCAAGGCGGAAGGGCAGTTATCGTACAAATATCCTGATACGTGCACTGGAGACGAATATCACGCCTTGTCAATGACAATAGATTTCAAACATTGCGAAGCGAATTGGCTGCGTTTGGAGTCGCGGACTTAACAAAATGCCATGTCTCTCAGCAGCACACAAAGCTGCAGCTCTTCAATCTGCCAAACAACACAGCAACTGGGCATTAGCTGTCTGGAAGCGTGTAGTGTCGTCTGACGAGTCCTCTTTTCAGATGATTTAAGGCGTCGAATGCATCGATGATACAATAAGGCGTTTAACCCACAACGTCTGTAGGGCTACAGATCAGTATTTCTAACATCGATTTGCTACAGAATCCGTCAACATATTCTCCGTTTCAATATAACATATTTTCTCCAGACCGAGACGCTTATGTCCACAATCAAGCATGGTTCCAGAAAATATCGATGGTGCGAAACTCAGCTTTCCCTTTTCTTACATAATACATCGCGAACAGTGAATGAAGGGCAAGAGGCAGATTCCTTATTTTTAGATTTCCGGAAAGCATTTGACGCGGTACCCCATTGCAGACTGTTAACGAAGGTACGGGTATAAGGAATAGGCTCCCAGATATATGAGTGGCTCAAAGACAATTTAAGGAACAGAACTCAGTACGCTGTCTTCGACGGCGGGTGTTCATCGAAGACAAGGGTATCGTCAGGAACGCCCCAGGGAAATGTGACAGGACCTTCATTATTTTTTACAGGCTGGCGCATTTAAAAGTAGCCCGCCTCCCCCTTTAGATACGAATTCAATATTTCGACTTCTGAAACAGGGTAAACAGCTACAACATTGGAGAGTTTTATGCAATAATCGATTGTTAGCATTCTACTGTCAGCATTTCAGTTCTGAAGCTAGACGTTTCTCTTTTGCGGTCTGCAAAATGACTTCTTCGATAGAAGAAAGAATTGAAATTGTGGAAGCATATGTGAAAACGAGTTAGATCAAGGTAACTTGCAAAATTTTCAGGGTATCCGGATAGGGGACTACCAGCGAAGAGAGCAATACAGAGTATGTATGGAAATTGACGCATCTAGTGATACGTGCAAAATGTAAAACGACAAAGAATTCTTTCGAAATTAGCATTCTATATTAATACCTTTAGCAGATGACGGGAGTTTATATATATCAACGGAGTCAGGTGAAAATGTGTGCGCCGACCGGGACTCCGGGATCTCCTGCTTACATGGCATATCCTCTTCCATCTGAGCCACCGAGGGCACAGAGGATAGTGCGACTGCAGGGACCATCTCGCGCACGCCTCCCGCGAGACTCACATTCTCACCGTATATGTCCATACACTACATTCGTGAAGTCCCTACCCAACACACTCATTGCTCGTGGAAGACATTCTTACTAAGTCCCGTAAGAGTTCGGGTAATATGTGTGCATCCACACAGAAGAATAACGTCATGGCCGGTATTGGCAGAACAATATACTTTTAAGGATATGGTGTCCGTTCTTTCGGACGTGTCCGAAAGGACAGACACCATATCCATATAAGAATTCTTTCAGTTCGCACACTAGAAGTTATTACAGACATTTTTCTCCGAAGAATTACCCAGTGCCCAAAAAGGTCTACACGTAAATTGGTCCAACAAGCGCATGAAAGTAGAAGGAGTTGCCAGCGGATATTGAAAATGTCTTCATTTGAAGCCACATTGTGTGACGGTTGTGCGGCAGTTACAGGAGGACGACAGTGAGAAACGTATAGATTATTGCACGTGGCTTTTGAATAACATCAACAATGGATTGTCATGAGTGACGAAGCATGGTTTCATCTTTCCGGTCATGGGAAGTCACAGAACACGAGGTATTGGGCAACGGAGAACCTTAACATTGTGTGTCAGCAACCACTCCATGATGAAATAATCGGCATTTTGTGCGGTGTAAAGGTTACACACATAATTAGACCGATGTTTTTTGACACTTCCATTAACACGATTGCTTATACACTCCTGGAAATGGAAAAAAGAACACATTGACACCGGTGTGTCAGACCCTCCATACTTGCTCCGGACACTGCGAGAGGGCTGTACAAGCAATGATCACACGCACGGCACAGCGGACACACCAGGAACCGCGGTGTTGGCCGTCGAATGGCGCTAGCTGCGCAGCATTTGTGCACCGCCGCCGTCAGTGTCAGCCAGTTTGCCGTGGCATACGGAGCTCCATCGCAGTCTTTAACACTGGTAGCATGCCGCGACAGCGTGGACGTGAACCGTATGTGCAGGTGACGGACTTTGAGCGAGGGCGTATAGTGGGCATGCGGGAGGCCGGAGGGACGTACCGCCGAATTGCTCAACACGTGGGGCGTGAGGTCTCCATAGTACATCGATGTTGTCGCCAGTGGTCGGCGGAAGGTGCACGTGCCCGTCGACCTGGGACCGGACCGCAGCGACGCACAGATGCACGCCAAGACCGTAGGATCCTACGCAGTGCCGTAGGGGACCGAACCGCCACTTCCCAGCAAATTAGGGACACTGTTGCTCCTGGGGTATCGGCGAGGACCATTCGCAACCGTCTCCATGAAGCTGGGCTACGGTCCCGCACACCGTTAGGCCGTCTTCCGCTCACGCCCCAACATCGTGCAGCCCGCCTCCAGTGGTGTCGCGACAGGCGTGAATGGAGGGACGAATGGAGACGTGTCGTCTTCAGCGATGAGAGTCGCTTCTGCCTTGGTGCCAATGATGGTCGTATGCGTGTTTGGCGCCGTGCAGGTGAGCGCCACAATCAGGACTGCATACGACCAAGGCACACAGGGCCAACACCCGGCATCATGGTGTGGGGAGCGATCTCCTACACTAGCCGTACACCTCTGGTGATCGTCGAGGGGACGCTGAATAGTGCACGGTACATCCAAACCGTCATCGAACCCATCGTTCTACCATTCCTAGACCGGCAAGGGAACTTTCTGTTCCAACAGGACAATGCACGTCCGCATGTATCCCGTGCCACCCAACGTGCTCTAGAAGGTGTAAGTCAACTACCCTGGCCAGCAAGATCTCCGGATCTGTCCCCCATTGAGCATGTTTGGGACTGGATGAAGCGTCGTCTCATGCGGTCTGCACGTCCAGCACGAACGCTGGTCCAACTGAGGCGCCAGGTGGAAATGGAATGGCAAGCCGTTCCACAGGACTACATCCAGCATCTCTACGATCGTCTCCATGGGAGAATAGCGGCCTGCAATGCTGCGAAAGGTGGATATACACTGTACTAGTGCCGACATTGTGCATGCTCTGTTGCCAGTGTCTATGTGCCTGTGGTTCTGTCAGTGTGATCATGTGATGTATCTGACCCCAGGAATGTGTCAATAAAGTTTCCCCTTCCTGGGACAATGAATTCACGGTGTTCTTATTTCAATTTCCAGGAGTGTATGTAAATTTGTGATAAACTTTGTGTTAAACGTACTGAATATGAAAGACAATATTGCTTTTTCCAGCAAGACGGGGCAACATGCAGCACATCTAAGGTGTCCCTGGAACGATTCCATGATGTCTTCATTGAGAAGCGAACTGTCAGCAAACATTTATAGGAACCTCGTCCACCCGATCTAACATAATGTGATTTTTTCCTGTGGGACACGTAACAAATCCACACACAACACTTGAACTGAAAGACAACATCGGACTATAAGTTACCGCCATTGATATCCGAATTTTACGCCGAGTATATCTCAATATTCCTAGACATGCGCTGCTGTGTATTGATGTCGCTGGGGGTCATTTTCAACATCTCCTGTAAATGTATTTTTCACTGCATTTGATCACTGTAAATTAAGCTCTTCTTTTCTGTATTTTCACTGAATTACCTTTATACTTACACGGACTAGTTTTATCTGCGCCGCCATTTATAAAAATAAATGATATGGGTAGCAGAAAATGGGCAGCAATCTGTGGGTATCTGCTGAGGATTTTGTCGTGTACGGGAAGCTGTCGAGAAGATGAATGACTGTAGGAGGGTACAAAATTTCTAGCTGGAGTGGAGAATGACAGCTAGTTCTGAATGTATAAAAATGTAAGTTAGTGCAGATGAGTAGAAAAAGCAAACCAAGAATGCTCGGATACAGTATTAGTAGTGTCCTTCCTGACACATTCACGTGATACAAATATGAGGAGGTAACATTGTAAAGCGATACGAAATGGAACAAGCGTGTGTGGATTGTGGTAGGGAAGATGAGTGGTCGACTTCGATTTATTGGGAGAATTTTAGGAAAGTGTGGTTCATCTGTAAAGCAGATTGACGCTTTGTTGTCTCCCGTATTTGAATACAATGACAGAATTTCTGAAAATCAGATTATCAAGCGAGTATGGTTTCTTTCTCATTTAGCAATGGAGCAACGGTCTTTGTTGGTGGCAGTGCGCATTCTTCCTGTTTCATCCGAACCGCATCTAAAAAGAATGCGTTGCTTTCCAAATAAAACTTTACCCTTTACGAGCCGTAGGAATTTAACGGAACCATCACTTTTGTAAGGCCTGTATCTGACAGAAGACAGCGCAGCTGATTCACATGAGTAATTTATTATCACTGTTAAATGATCCGCACGTAATCCCAGGAAAGCGCGTTGCTTATGACAGAATCAAATCAAAAGCTGTAAGTGAATTTCGTATGTTTACAATAATCTGCTGAGGTCGCAGTTCCAAGTAAATTTCTGTAACAAATATTACAACAACAAAAATCACAAATCATGCACCACTTAATAGTTACGGCGAGTACATTTCCTCTTAAATGAAATATAAATGTAACCCGCTTTTAACATATTTAGTTATATATCAAAACTAATTCTACTACAGAGGGACTCAAATAAAATACGTCTGCTCAGTTCGGTAGAGGCAACAGGAAAAAAACGTAGTTTACTGGGAGATGCTTCGCGCTGTAAACCATTTCAAAATACAATTCCTACGATTCGTTGTATCCACGGGCCCATTTCTCTGATATCGTTGATCTGAATTCAAAGTTCATACTTGTTTTATTACATTTTTCACAGACAACGGGAGACATTTCGTTAAGAAAAGAGTACTCATTCGCGTAAGAAAGTCACTTTGAAATATTTTTTATATTTAAAAAGAGATGACTTCCTTCAGTTAATGCTTCAAGATCGCATATAGGACGCTTGCGCTATCTGCTCTTGAGTTCTCCTCGATTGTTTGGCATCAGTACCAGGTCGGATTAAAGGAATTTGCTAGCGGTCTGTGTTACAGAGGTGCTTCCGGAAGTGAAATGGAAATCCCTGGAGGGAAGGCGAAGTTCTTTTCGAAGAACACTATTGAGAAAATTTAGAAAACCTGCATTTGAAGGTGACTGTAGAACAATTCTACTGCCACCACCACAAATGTCGTGTAAGAACCACGAAGATAAGATACCAGGAATTAGGGGTCGTACGGAGGTATATAGGGAGTCGTTTTTCGCTCGCTCCATTTGCGAGTGGAACAGGGGAGAAAATGACTATATAGTGGTACAGGCTACCCTCCGCCACCATCCGGTGGCTTGTAGAGTGTGTAGATGCAGTACAGGCTGTAGTTCTGACGAGGTGTGTTTCTGTGCAGTTTTGGGGATGTTTTTCGTACCGTGACTTCAGCCTGTCATTCAGGGTACGCTGAATGTGAACCACGATAGTAACAACAACATTATCGGCGATAAAGTGTTTGCTTTTTCATCCACATCTTAATGTTGAGGATTCTCTGGGCACTGCCATCTTCCAAGACGACAACAGCAGTATTAACATGGCTGCACGCATATGTTTCTAGTTTCACAAACACTCATTTATCTTACCCCATCCCAATTCACCGTAACGCATCTGATTCAATCCCACAGAAAACAGTGGGGACGTTTTGGAACAGCGGGTGAAACGTAGCTGTAAACATCCTCGCAGTTTGTTGAGTCTTCGGAGTCTAATCATCAATGAGTGGCTGTAGCTGGATATGGCATTCCCGAAGAAACACGCAGACTCACCTCTTCGCCGACTTGAGACCACTGTCAAGTCCAGAGGCTGCGTTACACGGTATTAGCGTGATGAGTCCCCCTCCTCCTCAAGTGCCTTCGTCCCGCATAGGCACAGGGTCGACAGGGCTATGAACGGCTTCGGCGTGGTTAGCTCAAGGGGCGCCCAGATGCCCATCCTATCGCAAACCCATCAGTCCCCTGGGACAGAGTATGTGTACCCCAAATGTCTGCTTGAAGCGTTATTAGTGTGAACGTGGGCGAAAGTTTACTAAATGTTTGTCAGTCGTGTAACTGAGGCGGGACTTGCGGATCAGCCCGGTATTCGTCTAGTGGGATGTGGGAAACAGTCTAAAAACCTCACCCATGCCACACCTATCCTCGTTGTTAATCTCCAGGAGCCGGTGCACTTCTCCCTCCCAGACGCGCAACTTTTTTTTTTTATCACAATAATGACGAGGTGAAACATGTATTGTACAACTGTAATAAGATAAATGTCACTATTTTTTCCTCTTGCGACATTAACATCTTTTATTTCATTGATTAACGTATTATTTTCATCCTTTTTTTCTGTTTTGCATTTTTATAAGTTATTGGACTCACAGGGATCTAACAATACTGTACATAATATAATTAGGATACAAAATGAAAACTGTGGGACAGCTTGTATTTTGTGGCTGTAGGCTTTCCCGGCGTAAACTACTGATGATGGTTTCTCGGGCCTCCAGCCAGGTGGTAGCGTTGATATGGCGCGGCGTTTCGGGAAGTGTCACACTACCCATCTTCTGGCATAGTGTTGACATACAAATAGCCCGCTCTTCGCGAATCTCGACACTTCGCCAGAAGATGGGTAGTATGACACTTCCCGAAACGTCACGAGATATCAACGCTACCACTCGGCTGTAGACCCGAGAAACCTTCATCAACAGCTTGTATTTTATTAGTAAACAGTATAAAACTAAATACAGTCCAACTGAGCGTACTCTTCCGGTACTACAACAATACTTCCGGCAGTACAACAATATAAGAACGACGATCACTCGAAAACATCTGAAAATAAACGCTGTCTGGTCCCACCTTTCCACAGCACGCATTCGAGTACGTCTTCTCGGAATCCTGTTTAATTGTCCATATCAAGATTCAGGGAGCGAAAGGCTATTTACAATTTGTACAGAAGCCAGATGGCAGTTATAAGAGTCGAGGGACATGAAAGGGAAGCAGTGGTTGGGAAGGAAGTGAGACAGGGTTGTAGCCTCTCCCCGATGTTATTCCATCTGTATATTGAGCAAGCAGTAAAGTGAACAAAAGAAAAATTGGCAGTAGGTATTAAAATCCAGGGAGAAGAGATAAAAACTTTGAGGTTTGCCGATGACATTGTAATTCTGTCAGAGACAGCAAAGGACTTGGAAGAGTTGTTGAACGGAATGGACAGTGTCTTGAAAGGAGGATATAAGATGAACATCAACAAAAGCAAAACGAGGATAATGGACTGTAGTCGAATTAAGTCGGGTGATGCTGAAGGAATTAGATTAGGAAATGAGACACTTAAAGTAGTAAAGGAGTTTTGCTATTTGGGGAACAAAATAACTGATGATGGTCGAAGTAGAGAGGATATAAAATGTAGACTGGCAATGGGAAGGAAAGCGTTTCTGAAGAAGAGAAATTTGTTAACATGGAGTATAGATATAAGTGTCAGGAAGTCGTTTCTGAAAAGTATTTGTATGGAGTGTAGCCATGTATGGAAGTGAAACACGGACAATAAATAGTTTGGACAAGAAGAGAATAGAAGCTTTCGAAATGTGGAGCTACAGAAAAAATGTTGAAGATTTGATGGGTAGATCATGTAACTAATGAGGACGTATTGAATAGGATTTGGGAGAAGAGACGTTTGTGGCCCAACTTGACTAGAAGAAGGGATCGATTGGTAGGACATGTCCTGAGGCATCAGGGGATCACAAATTTAGCATTGGAGGGCAGCGTGGAGGGTAAAAATCGTAGAGGGAGACCAAGAGATGAATATACTAAGCAGATTCAGAAGGATGTAGGTACTGGGAGATGAAGGAGTTTGTACAGGATAGATTAGCATGGAGAGGTGCATCAAACGAGTCTCAGATCGACATACACAAGAATCGACTTATCTTACCCGGTACTACCCAGCTGCTGGGCGGGGATCCTTGAATACACTGTTTAAGTAATTGGGGAAAGTCTGACGATACCTGGATGTTACTGCAGTTGATCGTGTCGTTCTTGTGAGTTAAGTCCAAAAGTCAAGCACCTCTTCGAGACCGTCGTGGAAAAGACAATGCACAGAAAGTCCTTTGATCCATTTAGTCGCAAGTGTTTTTGATAGGGGAAGGT
Source organism: Schistocerca gregaria (assembly GCF_023897955.1). Lineage (NCBI taxonomy): Eukaryota > Metazoa > Arthropoda > Insecta > Orthoptera > Acrididae > Schistocerca > Schistocerca gregaria. Next base: position 569,588,812 of record NC_064923.1, read on the forward strand.
AGGTCGTGTCAGGGTGAAGGAACAGTCCGGGCTGGATGGTGTGTGTCGGCACTAGGAGAAAGACGCGAAGCATCTTTTGAATTAGAAGCCACATATCCGGGGAAGGTCCACATTCCAGGCGATGTTCATCCGTGCCAATCTCGCGACACCGCATGCGCAATGGGGAGTCAGCTTGAGTAGTGTTGTGCAGCCTACGTCCTGTCACAAACTTTTCGCTGACGAAGAGGTACCAATTTGCGTGGATCTTCGTCGCAAAGTATTTTTGGTGAATCGTTCCGCACACCGCAGGCCACGCTGCTGTTGGGTGCCATCTTTCTACCTCATTCCGAGGCTGATTCGTCATCAGCAGACCGTAGCGTGCTATCTCCTGAGAATGAGTCTTTTTTTTTTGTTCAGTGTGCTTACCTTTTGTATCTAAACTCTTCGTTATGTCACATCTTTAGATGCAGTGGCTAATGCAGTTAATTCTTATCAATGCCAGACATGACGTTCTCTTACGGACACCTCGCATGTTGCCGAAAGAAATTGCTAATGCTTGCTACCAAAAAGTTTTATGGGCTATGCTACCACCTAATGATGATGATAATTGATCCGTGAATGAACGAAAATCAATCTCGTGTCTGAAGCAAGATTGTAACTCTTTTCATTTTAATTAGCCGTTGCAGTCTTTATAACTCCCTCCTTTATGAGTGAAAAAACTTAATAGATATTAGGTACGTACGAGTCCCCTTTGATGCCTTTGAAACTGCCGCTACAGTGTATGGTAAAGAGGAACAGAAGAGGACACGGCGCCTTATATTGCCCAACATAGGAAAACTGCCGTTTGACGATCCACGTGTGATCTTGTCGCTCAAGCATTTTTTGCAGTACGGTGCCGGGACCTATCGCACCATCACGCAGAGATGGAGAGGGGGCAGGAGAGGGGGAGGGAAGGAGAGAGAGAGAGAGAGAGAGAGAGAGAACCTACATATGAGCAGAAGCTTCGGGACACGGCAGCGGCGGCTGTCGCGCGGCGTGTGCAGAACACTTGCCTACGCTACGGGTTTGGCGTCGAAGCGCCGAGAAAACCTTGTTAGGGGCGCCTGAAATATGGCGCCTAACCTCCAGGCCAGAGGCGGAGGAGCTCCGGTTTTGCCAGAGTATTGGCAAGGTGACCCTGGGGTTGAGGTGGAGGTCTAACACACACACACACACACACACACACACACACACACACACACACACGCACGCACACACAAACACATACGCAGACACTATAAATTCTGTGATGCGTTCCAAGAAGAGACTTCAAAAATGTCACCGAGTGGGATGGCGCACTGGTTAGCTAGCTGGGCTCGCATTCGGGGGGACGACCCTGTAAATCCCCGTCCTGCCAACCAGATTTGGCTTTTTCCCGTGATTTCTTTAAATCGTTCCAAGCAAATTTCGGGTTAGTTCCTTTGAAAAGGCCACGGCCGATTTCCTTTCCGATCCTTTCATGCTCGCAACTTGTGCTCCATCTCTAGTGATTACGCTGTCAATGGGATATCAAATTCTAATCTTCCTTTCTTCCAAAAACTTAACTGTCCTTTGCTTTATTTCCGTTTGTTAACAGAAAAGCAAGCTAGAGTTTTCATTGATGCACTAAGTAAAAGTAAACAAAAAGAAGAGACGGTGTCGTGTAACTCGTATAGTTACAGAGCGGTAATAAAATCTTTTGGATGGTGTAGCTCCTCTTACTTTTCATCCTCCTAAAGAAAAAAGTGAGAATCATTGCACTCCCACACCCTAGGTGCCCGGTGCAGATCTCGTACTCCCAGGCAAGGTGAATGAATTTAATGAGCCCAGTTCCAGGCGAGACAAATACACTGGCGGAAAAAATCGCAAGAAAGAGTTGTGCAGCATAAGCGGAAATTGGTAAGCGTCTTTATACGTCTGAGACATGATGTGTATTCAGTCGAATAACGGAGCTCTAGTACCGTGCCGGCCGGGTTGCCTTGGCCAGCTCGATCATCAGATATGATTCTAATCGAGCACACATGGGCCATCATCGGACGACAATTCGAGCGTCATCCAAAAATACCAATAACCGTCTCTCATTGACTGGCAAAGTGCAACATGCATGGAACTCAGCCCCACAAACTGACATGCGCCACCTGTACAACACAATGCGTGAACGTTTGCTCGCCTGCATTCAACTTTATGGTAGTTACACCGTTTACTAGTGTATCAGCATTTCACATTATAAATATCTTACCACGTGCTTATATTAACCTGTGATCTCGCAGTGCTAATCTCTTAAATATGTTACCCAGACAAAAGTATTCCTGAAATTTCATTACTCTACATTAATTGTTTTTTTTGTATTGTGATTTTTTCTGTCAGTGTATAAACAGGCCTCCGGGACCTTAAGCTGATTTCCTGCGGTGCAGCATCCGACCGTGTGAGGCATCGGCAACGTTCCTGCTAGCAGGGGGGCGATTCGTTTGGATACTGGGGGAAACTGGAAGGAATTCACAACACTAATACGAAAAAAGACCATGAAATAATAAGAACGGAGATATATTCTGAAATCAAATTGGAATGGAATACTGTTAAGTCGAGGGCAGCCTTCACTGACGATACACAATTACAAAACGAAACAGAGAACAAGCTTATAACTGCAGCTACATACACAGAACTAAGAGCAAACCGCAGAGAGAATGCTGAACCATAAACCTCGAGAAGTGTATCATGGTGATTTCAGTGAATCTTACCGTCGTTGGTTTGCAGTAATATCGCGAGGTACTCACGATTATTAAACGAACAAACAGCGAGTGAAACAGGGCAACAGTTCTATGTTCTGCTCAAAGTAAATATCAGTTAAGCTGTTACTACCGCATGGCGTAAATGCCTACAGCAAGAGTAAGTGCCTACACTAAGACGCGGTCGCGAACGATGACGGGGCTGCACACTGTGGTCGGTCTTGCAGATAGAATGGGCCTTTTATCAGCTGACTAGCGCCACACCGGTAATCCTCCGACTTCACTAGACAGCGCCGTTACCAAGTACTCTGTACGCCGAAGCTGCCGAATTACCGCTAAAGTACCGGCGTGCCTTTGTCGCTGGAGATGATTCCTTTCAATACCGGCTCCTTGACCAGTGTTCAAGCTTTACAGCTGAGCTTTTTGCTTTCTATCAGGCTGCTCACTACATCCGCCGCCATCGTCATTCTCCCCGTGCCATCTGCTCTGATTCTTTGAGCGCCATTCAGTGTCTCCGTGACCCATATTCGGACCACCCTCTCGTGCAACGAATTCAGCGGTCCCTTCAGTCGCTAGCTGATACCGGCGCTTGTGTCCTTTTTTCGTGGATTCCTGGCCACATTGGTGCACCTGAGAACAAAGCTGCTGATGCTGCGGCCAAGGCTCCTGTCCTCCTGCCTCGGACAGCTTCTTTTTTTGTCCCATCAACTGAAATTAGTGGGGTTCTTTGTCGGCGCGTTTCATCACTGTGGCATGAGGCTTGGTCCTCTCTCCATGAAAATAAGCTTAGGGCCATCAAACTAATCCCGACAGCTTGGACGACGTCCTCACGCCCTTACCGGCGAGAGGAAGTCATTTTGGCGAGGTTGCGGATTGGGCATTGCCGAATTAGCCACTGCTACCTGTTGTCCTGTGACCCCGCCTCGCAGTGCCCCTGTGGTCATCCATTGACGGTACGCCATGTCTTATTGTCCTGTCCTCGTTTTATTCACTCTCGTGTTGTCCTGTATCTGCCGTCTACCTTACAGGAACTTTTAGCTGACGACGCTCGAGCAGGTGCTCGTGTCCTTAGTTTTATTACACTGACGGACTCTTCCAAAAAGATCTAACTCTTTTATTTTGTTTATCTGCGTCTTTTTAAGTACTTTCTGATGTTGCCCCCTTGCGTTTTTCTACTCTGTTAGTGCACTAACGTTTGTGACTGAGCCCTAATGATCTTAGTAGCTGAGCGCCCTAACAAAAAGAAAAAAAAACAACAAGAAATGTTACCAAGTACGTGGGTGGGGGAGAGGCCGGAGCTTGCCTTCTGGGACACAGACACTCGCCCGGTCCACTGCATTTTCGTCCCAGAGCTTCGTTATCCGGGCCCAATCTCAACCGTCGGAAAGGCGGGTTTTTCTGTATCCACTAGCGCTTGCTGACAAGTAATGCCTCCGATTGTTTTTGTTATGTTCTCAATATCAGTTGAAGTATTACATGTCACGCACATCACTCTGTTGACTTTCGCGCTTCGCTGACGCAAGATGAAGTTCTGGCGCTAGAGGGTTCTGAGTTGTAGTGTGAATCACGGCGACCTGTAACGTAACTATAGCGGTGTTTGGGAAACAGCGTGCTATAATCGAGTTTGCACCCGCCGGAAACGTGCCTCCATTTACAATCCATAGACGAATGGAAGCTGTGTACGGTGATGATTGTATCGATATCAGTAATTTTGCAAACGTTGGGTGGCTCGTTATGAAGGAAACGGTGGTGTTAACCTTAACGTGCGTGACAGAGCTTCATTTGTTTTCAAAACCTAAGGAACTCCGTCGAGGACATCACTCTCACACACTGATGAAGCGGTGCAAGCAGGTGTGAGGTTTTGGCTCCGTCAACAAAGTCAAACATTTTACAAACTGGTCTCACGTTGAGAGAAATGTGTTCGTCACCGGGACGGCTATGTTGAGAAATAAATATGGAGACGTGAAGCATAAAGACGTAAAATGTTAATAAAGCTAGTTTTATGCGATATGGCACAGTGTTTTATGAGTTTTCACATAAAAAATTCGGAGCCATTACTTTTCAGCACGCCTTCGTATTCGCGTCCCTTGAGTAAGAAGACGCTAGTTTAAAACTTGAACCGTTTTTAACGGTCGCCACCATGTTGAGTAAATTATAAACTCCTATCAAAATGAGATAGCCAAGATCTGTTTCTAGATTTTGGTTCCTCAGTTTGTCAGGAATAATTATCACACAGTTTGTGTTCTCTTTGAAATTTATTTAACGGTTTAATTGTACTTTTAAGTGCCACGAATTAAAATTGTTACGTAAATTATGAATCATCTGATTTATTGCTTGTTAATTTCTACTCTACTCTTTCTTTGGTTTCTGCCTTATGCAGCCGCCCACGCGCACGACAAAGTTAGTGGGGGTCTTGAAGAGCATTCGGAAGACTGGTGTTACAAGATTCCGCCTTTGTAAGACGCCGTCTGTTTGTTTTTGCTTCACCCAAACATGTTTCAGCACTTCCAGTATAGTTTTGCGCAATTTTTTATTTATTCTCCGGCTGGTACATCGCGTGACTTTTCGTAAATCCGAGTGTGTTACCGCTGTTCTAATTTTTGAACTAATTTCTACACACTACTTAGATAATACCGTCCAATACAACCGATCACGTACTGCTAACATTTATACATAAACTGAAATCTATCACTGGGAAGAAGTCAAACAAGGAAGGCGTGGAACTGAATTTTCGAAACTCTGCAGTTGTATCCACTGGTGACCATCCAACTGATTCCCTTACAGCTGGACAGTTACACAACTCTTCAGAAAGAACTCGCTCCCTAACGTCCGTCATAAGTGAGCAAAGTAGTTGTATGTGAGTGCAGTTTCCGAATTTTAAGCAAATGTTGCATGTAGGGACCATGACCACTAATGAGTTGTACCATACCACGACGTGGGTTAAAGTGCTTCAACTGCAGTCTTATCTCTGGGAGTATTGTATTAGCTCTTCTAACTTATATAATTTCGTTGCATTCACGGCGCCAGTCCTTTGTTTTCCAGAGTTTTAGGCTGCCTTTGTCCGTTATTCTGGATCTGCAATTTCATAGGTCCTGTTTGTGTATTCTCGATGTAAAACATACGGCGCAGCCGTATACCTCACAGTGATATCGACTATGCATACTACAAGAGCCACAAACAAGGATGCATCCGGTTATTTCTGAGAGCTCAGGAGAATCCCAGGAGTACACTTGATTGTGCCCGCTTTGCAGTATGCTCCCGCAGCATTTCAGTCACACGTAATTTAGCCCTACTCTCGCTCAAGTACTGGCTATTGCGATGAAGATGACCATATGGTACACACGCAGAGTAGACTTTAGCAGATGCTTCCAGTTAATGCGTCGAGTAACGAACGCTATAGTGTCTTGTCCCTGCGTATGCGCTGACTTTGGCGACCTCAGGATGTGAGAACTGTACACTCGGCACAGCCAGTTGATCATGGACCTCACTGACCCACTCGCGAAGTGTTTGTCAGCTGATTCACATGCAGGGGCGTGGCCGCACTCGCCACTCCAGGTCGGTCCTGACCAGAAAACCAGTCTGTTACGAAATGGGGGGGGGGGGGGGGGGCTTCTTGGCCGAATGGGGCCTGGCCTATTCTCGACGCGCTATGGCGCTGCGGACAGACGCACATACACACACTTGCAGTTCCCGCGATCCCTCCGCCGCCACCCTCGTATTTACGACCACCGGCCCCACCCTCTAGCCGCCAGATCCGAGCCTCCAGCTTCCAGCTGTCGATTCGGCCGCGACGTGCCCGGCATCGCACATCTTCTCGTCCCAGTCCGCAGAGTGGCCGCCTCTCAGCCTCCCCCTCGCCACTGGAATCTCAAACTGTGGACGGCCATTCTGCCATTCCTTGTAACGCGTCCCTCCAGAGCCAGGGTTTAGACGTTTAGCCGCCATATCCTCGCAGTCTGTCCTATCACACCCCCTTAATAAGGTCGTACCCACACACGGCGCGAAAGCTAACGTAGAGACGCGTCTTTTCCAGTGAGGGCATCTACTGAACAATACCACTCCGTGGCACAATAGGTCACGGCCATCATGATAGGTCGGGAGGACTGTCAGATCGCTGCGGCAGACACGAGAAATGCAACTGCTGTTTACTGATAAGACCACTGAATAAAATATGGTTCAAATGGCTCTGAGCACTATGCGATTTAACTTCTGAGGTCATCAGTCGCCTAGAACTTAGAACTACTTAAACATAACTAACCTAAGGACATCACACACATCCATGCCCGAGGCAGGATTCGAACCTGCGACCGTAGCGGTCGCTCGGTTCCAGACTGTAGCGCCTAGAACCGCATGGCCCCTCCGGCCGGCAATAAAATATGACTCACCCCCCTTAAAAGAGCACATTCCATGCATTGGAGCGCTGTAAGTGGTGTGGAGCATCCCAGCTCCAAACTGCTGTTGAGAAATGATTTATTATTAATGAATTGCGTATATGAATTATCAGCACTACGTATTGTGTGTATACCGCACCTACTGCAATGACGTGAGTGTTATAGTAGTAGCAGTGGTAGAAAACCAAAAAATATGATTTCACCGTGTCTTGCTGTGGCTTCAGTGTCTAGGGGCATCCAAATTCCACTCGGGTACTTCAAAAATGAGGTCCTGGCTTGCTACAAAAGGACTGGAATACTTTTCTTAGAACTCCTCATTTCTTTACTACAAACATTGCTGCCATATCCATAAACCATACAACTATGTTCATATAAATATGAATTTGGAATATTTACATTAACTGGAAACAATGTTCGTAAGAAGTCCATTACAGTGCCAACACAGTCAGTAACTTTCTCTACCACACTTGGCGTAAACATACTACCAAACACCATGTTGTACCAAAGATGACTTTCAAACACGTCACATTGATAAATGAAGACGGTGACGATAATTTTTGCTACACTAAAAAGTAGAAATTATTCCGTTATTGCATAATGTGATTTTTGTTAACATTAATAATTATTATTTTAACCAATTCTGTTTTGACTGAACGTAAAAATCCCTGTATTACTGATATTGTCGGAGTCAGCGTAATTATGTCTTCTCAGTACATACAGAACGCGCAAGTAAACTCCACTTGTGACAAAGGAATGCTATAAAATGAAAATAATATGGGTACAACGAGCTACTGTATCAAAAATAAGATAAGAACCGGTACCGGTAATTTCAGTTGAGAAAACGGGTGTTGATAGCTACACTAAAGATTCAGTCTTTACGAGCTCCTACCAAATGGTCAACTGACACTGCATCGCTGACGTAAATCATGGCGCTAAAGTGGCGTATATGTTCCAGTTGTTGTTGTTGTTGTCTTCAGTCCTGAGACTGGTTTGATGCAGCTCTCCATGCTACTCTATCCTGTGCAAGCTGCTTCATCTCCCAGTACCTAGTGCAACCTACATCCTTCTGAATCTGCTTAGTGTACTCATCTCTCGGTCTCCCTCTACGATTTTTACCCTCCACGCTGCCCTCCAACGCTAAATTTGTGATCCCTTGATGCCTCAAAACATGTCCTACCAACCTATCCCTTCTTCTAGTCAAGTTATTCCAAGTAGACAGTATGAAATCGGCGACTCAAAGATCTCATATAACAAGAAAGGAGTTATTGTGATTGGGAGAGCCCATGAGGGCACTGCGAATGAAGTTGCCTGTATTGTTGGTGTATCGAAGCAAACTGTTCAACATGTCTGCAACGAATGGAGTGCCACTCGTAGCCATGTAAGACGTCTTAAGGACGGTGGTCATAAAAGGATCCTAAGTAACAGGTCCCCAAGGCGAATGTCACGCCTTGTCAACGACAGTCAGTTAGAAGCGCGGCAATAATTCTACGATAATGATGTAGGCTGAAGCGATGAATTAAAAATTGTACGAATTTTAATCCATTGCTACAGCCTACATCACCCATTATAATGAATAAAAGTGAGACTCACTATCTCTCAGGAACATCAGTTGGATGTAGTTAATATATCACCGACAAGAATTGCTGTTGTCAGCGAATGCATGTAGGTCTGAACCAGTTTCCGAGCGAACATTTTTATAGGAGCTGCATACATAGAACATATGACATCGGATACCTCGTAAAAGACCACTGCTTAATGGGCACATAAAGCTCCACGCCTTCAACAGTCCAAGCAACATAGAAACTGGAAAATAGCTGTCTGGTGGTGTAGAATGTTGACCGACGAGTTGGTGTTTTGCTTCCTTTCAAACTATGCAAGGCGTCAAGTGTAGCGATGGGCCATCAAGGCTGAAGATCACGTCCGGGGTGCTTCTGTGATATTTTTGGTGTCTTCTTCGTCCCATGAAGGTGCCCGCCTATAGAAATTGGTTCAAATGGCTCTGAGCACTATGAGACTTAACTGCTGAGGTCATCGGTCCCCTAGAACTATTTAAACATAACTAACCTAAGGACATCACACACATCCATATCCGAGGCAGGATTCCAGACTGTAGCGCCTAGAACCGCTCGGCCACCCGGGCCGGCCCTATAGAGGTCACCGGGAACATGAATCACTACGTTTATTTATGCATTCTCGGTGACGAAGTGTTGACCTTTCTTCTACAACTTCATGGGTGAGTAAAGTGTGGACACTCTCCTCATACAAGATAATTACGACCATGTTGACGCGGTAAGATTTAGTTGGAAGATCCCTGTCACTTTTTTTTTTTTTTGTATTTCCCAATATTCCTCTTCAAGATCAATTACGTGGCTATTCTTCTCTGTTTGGATACGTAATTTTCGTATCATCGCTGAATCTCTTCCCCTAACCACACTTCTCAAAAATCTTTCCGCTCTTCGAAAGAGGTTAATCTATTACTTTATCTACGAGTAAGAACCGATCGGTCTCTAAATGGAAACAACAGTGAAAATCAAAAATGTTTTGTTTGCAACAGTTAACTACTTCTTCCAGCTACTTCTTTACATACTCGCCTCTCCGACAGAGAGACTTGTCGTAGCATTGTACCAACTTTCCGATACGCTCGTCGTAGAAGGCAGACGCCTTTGCTTTCTACCAATTCTCAACGCTCGTCTGTAGCTTGTTGGCAGTGGTGAAATGTTGTCGTCATAAAGTTCATGAGAGTGGAGATGAAAATCAGAGGGAGCCAAGTCCGAGCTGTATGGTGGGTGATGAACATCTTCCCATCTAGAACCCTACAGCAGCGTCCTCATTGCCTCTGAAGAGTGCAGCCGAATATTGTCATGAGGAAGGAAATGCGTGACGTTACGTTGTGTGGGCTGCATAAAATCAGGCGCAACCTCCCACAGACACGTATCGGGGGCACTGTTTTCTAGGCATCTTCACGTGCTCGCTGTGCGCTCAGAACTGAAAAGAGCAACGTGACGCGATCGACGGGCGTACTGGAGACACTGTCCAGCACATAAATGCAAGGATCATTGGATTTTCGCTGTGGTTTCCATTTCGCGATCAATCAGACTTTACTTTCCGAGTAACCCTCGTAAGTAACTGAATGAAGAGACAATATATCGACACAATATAAACAAAGTATTAACGCGAGAAATTAATTTTATGTGATTATCTCGCCAGATATGTATGAGCATTGAGGCAATAAATCATTTTTATGTAACCAAGTTTGGGTCCTGCCTGCTAACTACGAGTACATTTGATGAAAATTATATATGATATAAAATTATATAATTAATATATAATATAGTGCAATCTATATAATTACAAAATTATATGCGAGGGTATTTCGGAAAGTAAAGATACACCGTACGCCAGAGGAACAGAAGAGTTTTGACGAGCAAGATGGCAACACTGGTGTTAACGTTGAACCGTTAGCTTTCTCCTCGCGGTCGTTCGGCAGTTGAACGTTGCTTCTGGTTGGAGTAGGTCGCGTTTAAAGCGGCTGCGCCGATTCAGAATCCCGCCAAATGCGAAGTGCGCTGTGTCATACGTTTTCTTCACGCAAAAGGTCAGCGACCAGCGGATATTCACAAAGAAATTGTTTCTGTTTATGGGAACATTATGAATCGACAAAATGTAACGAAATGGTGTCGTCATTTCTCTGAAGGTAGGACAGATGTTCATAATAACAAAGAACAGGTCGGCCATCTGTGATCTTTCATGCCCTTCTTCGGAGAATGGTGGAAGCAACTCGTGCGAATAGACGTCTCACATTGAAAGAACTGCATCAGATCATACCAGATGTGTCAATGACAACTCTTTATGACGTTGTGACTGTCAAGTTAGGGTACAGGAAATTGTGTGCGCGCTGGGTTCCAAAACTGTTAGCGGAAGAACACAAAAAAGGATGGGCTTTGCACTCGACTTCCTCACACGCTGTGCTGAAGCAGGTGATGAGTTCCTTGATCACATTGTGACAGGTTACGAGACGTGGGTTTATTACCATACAACTGAATCCAATCAACAATCAATGCAACGGCGCCATTGGAATTCACCAAAAGCCAAGAAATGCAAAACGTCGATTTCAGCGAAGAAAGTCATGGCTTCTGTTTTTTGGGACAGACAAGGCATTCTTCTGTTGGAATTTATGCCTCCTGGAACGACAATTAATGCTGCTGCATATTGCTAGACTCTGAAACGTCTTCGAAGGGCAGTTCAATACCAATGCAGGGGAATGCTGACAAATGGAGTCCGCCTGCTCCATGAGAACGCTCGGCCTCACATAGCGCTGGTAAACAAAGCACTACTCAAACAATTCAAACGGGGCGTATTGCACCATCCGCCATACAGCCCGGACCTTGCGCCCACCGACTTCCATGTCTTCCGTTACCTGAAGCCTCATCTTGGTGTAAAATCATTCCACGACGATGAAGAGATCAAAGGTGAAGTTGAAATGTGGTTCCGAGAGCAGGCGGCAACCTCCTATGACTGTGGGATACAAAAGCTTGTGCACCGACTAAACAAATGTTTGGATAACGGGGGTGATTATGTCGAAAAATAACAAATAATCAATTTAATAAGAAGTAACTGACGTTTTCGAAATAAATGTTCTATTTAAGGACTGCGAGCCATTGTATCTTTACTTTTCGAAATGCCCTCGTACATAAAAATAAAAAATATTACATTTGATCGATTTCCTTTACACCGAAGGAGGAAATAAAATAGGTCTGTTAACATCCTTGTGCAAAAAAGGTGTTTAACCATGGTTTACTTTATTTTCCACTATGGATACTTAACACAGCTAGCTTTAAATTGCTAACAATGACTCAAAAGGAAAAATTGCAATATCAGTTTGCAGTTTCAAACGTGTAGTTGATGACTATCACTTATCACAGTATAAGTGGTGGTGTAGAAGTAGTGCGGCTGCGAGAACGAAAGGAAGCTGCTGGGGTAGACAAAACAGTGACTATGTTAAAGTACATTGCTCCTTTTTACTCACTGAACGGAAACCATGTGCATACTGCCATCTGTTAAATAGCAATGAGGAACAATCAAACTGTGTTAAACCGATACTTGGTAATAATATTGTATTGTATTGTACGTTAACCGGGGGCCTAGAAACGACGGAGAGGCTCTGTCCCCGCCGCAGCCTCAGTGGTCCACAACCCCATGACGACTATCGCAGTCCACTTCACCCCTCCGCCTCCCCACAATGAGCCACTCTTTCCCCCGAGGGAACGTATCACACCAGACGAGTGTAACCCCTATGTTTGCATGGTAGAGTAATGGTGGTGTACACGTATGTGGAGAACTTGTTTGCGCAGCAATCGCCGACATAGTGTAGCTGAGGCGGAATAAAGGGAACCGGCCCGCATTCGCCAAGGCAGATGGAAAACCGCCTAAAAACCATCGACAGACTGGCCGGTTCACCGGACCTCGACACAAGTCCGCCGGGCGGATTCGTGCCTCGGACCAGGCGCTCCTTCCCAATCCAGAAATGGTAAGGGTACTACACACACGTTACAGCTCTCAAGCTTCCTCGTCCACCTTTATGTGACTTCCTTATCCCCAACTAAATACGAGGGCGTTCCATAAGTAATATAACACTTTTTTTTTCTCTACCAATTTCGGTTGAAAAATTGTGGAATTTGTTCGTGAATAATTCCCACTTCAGCCTCTATAGTTAAAGAAGTTTCGATAGGTAGCGGCGCTGTGCGTAGCCTCAAAATGGTGTCTGTATAGGAGGTGCGTTCCAAGCTGAGAGCTGTCATTGAGTCGGCCGCACGCAGATGTGACTCCTGCAACTGGAACGTGCAGACACTCCCCTTCGAGATGATCAACGGGTCACAGCCGAACACCTCGCTACTCGACTGGTCACCTCTGTTGAAAGTGCTGACACACTCGTGCACCGGTTGGGAGTGCCCGCTGGATTCCTCGCCACTGAACAGAAGACCGTAAAGAGCAACAAAGGATCAACTATGCGGAATTGCTGACACGTTACGACGCTGATTATTTATGTTGTATACAGTAGGTGGAAGAGTTTAATTTTAACGGATTAAGAGAAGACGATGCATTTTAATTACATACGCTAACAATAGTGGAAGTCATTTTAACGACAGTTACATTATAATATTTCTTAAGTGGTGGAAATAAATCTGGCAGCTGATTGAGTCTGAAAAGAACCATGTGGTGCCCTTATGAGATAGATGTCTTTTGGCTTGCTTCTTGTGAGTTTCACAGCATCCCTACACACAGACCACTGGTAATCTTCACTCCAACGCCCCTGACATAGTGCATTGCAGAAATTTCCTGATGGAATATTTCTCCCTGTTAATAACTTGATAACTCCACAATTAAGAGAGAAATTATCTAGTTGCGAGTGGAGAAAATCGACTTGAAGGGTTTTGTTGCTTCTGAGTTGATGGTATTTTTGCACAAGTACTGTCGCCAACTGACTGTAGTTTTAATCGGTTTTGTTGACAAAAAACCCTTAAATGTCTCCCATTGTTTCCAAAGCTTCCTTTTCTTTTCTCTCCAAATTTCGGTGAAACGCTGGATCTTTAAAAGTTGTCGAATTTGTAGCCGAAACAAAATACCTTCCTTTACTTTTGCATCAATAATATGGGAAATTAGTCTCTTACGCAAGTAAAAGGTCTGTCGTCCGGCTCACACTTTTAAGAAAATTTGTTATCAAACTCGGCTTTATATGCAGCAATGGAAGATGGACAACGAAATTTTGCTCACAGGTGATTTCCTGTCCCATATACATACTAGAACTTCCAGACTAAGCTCGGAGGAGGCTATGGATAGCCTTCAATCAGTTGAACTTCAAATTCAAATATTTCATCAAGACATAACGCTGCAACAAAAAAACAAGATTGTTTTTCCTCTCAAAATAAGTGAATCGGATCCCTACGAAGATTACTGTGGTACCGTGGAATCACAGTGGAGAAGATTCAATTGCTGTAGCCACGAACCTTGGCGTTCTGCCTCTTGACTTAGTCTGTGCGGTTTACCATCTTTTTCGTCATGTCGGTCTCATGGATTGTTGGCTTCATTTTATTCCACACTATCTTCATTTTCTAAGTTAAATTTGCAGTGGAGTTGGAAGTGAATGTGGAATAGTTCGAATCGAAGGTACGAGATTAGGGTATTAAATTGTTCTACATTTCACATTGACACTTCACTTTTATAGAGTCAAGTGTAAATAGCAATTATGTGCATGGTTTGTAGGCTCGCGTCAAACTCCACTTCAACAAAATCAGTAGATGTTCTCTTTTAATTTTTCAGCCATTCTCCTAGTACAACTAAAAAGAGTTGCAACATGTATTCGGATACCAAGACTTACCCTTGTCCTCTACCTCCATATCAAAATAATTCTGATAGGAACTCTTCACAAGAGTCGTCAGGTTGCGTTTTTGTGACAAAAATGTTATTTCCACGCAAATGTAACATAAATTATTCACTGAATTTACATATTTTCTTTGTATTTTATTGAACAAATTTTGCACTTTAAAAGCACGCGACATCTAGAAATTCTACACTAAGTAGAACACAATCAATGTGCAACACACAGTCAAAACAACAGCCTTCCAAAAAGTGGCTAACGTAGTGTTTTGTCATTTGTCAGGTGGGAGAACTCTAAAATCGACATTACCCCAAAATTGAAGATGTAGATAGGTTAAAAATGACGTGTCATTGAATCTCTGAAGCAAGACAACCAGGTACTTTTATGGCAGTAAGTTTCTGTGGGGCCAAACTGCTGAGGTCATCGGTCGGACTTTTATGGTAGTTTTTGAGTTCAGTAGATGAAAATACACAAGAAGTGCCACTGGCGATTACAAATCCTCGTAAAAATGGTTTTGCTGACTGCGTACATATGCATACATAAATCATACAATTACACTATTACGTGGCTGTTACGGAACATTGTCTTTGACGTACGTTAAAAAGCAGTACATGTAAGGTACCCCGATAGTAGGCGAACGGCCGAAACTGTTCCAAAAAATAAGCTACCATCAAAAATTAAGTTACGTTAAATACATAGTTATAAATACGACGTATTTGCAAAATTTTCCAGTGCTCTTATAACAAATCTTAGCCTTCCATTTGCTTTCCTTACTTCATATTTTACTTCGTCAGATTTAATTTTGCTGCTTAGTATTACTCTATAATACCTATATGATGTAACCTACTCCAAATGTTCACCACTATTCTTGTAAATTGACGTTAATGGGTTCCCTCTCTTTGTTATGTCGTTCTAGGATCTAGTAGGAGCGGTAAACTAGGGAAGAATTGAGGGCCAGCAATGGTAATGCTGGGGCAAATCAGGGTGTTACATGGGATTATTTGTGTATTGCCGTTTACCTAATCGTAGACCTTAAGATCATTTCGGTCACGTTCAGGGTTTTTTTTTTCTGCGTTGGAGAGAGAATAAAATGGCAAGACTGTGGATCAACCGAGAAAAATTTCTGCCGGGACACTCTCGTTTGCCTTTGTCAGTCTCGGCAACAAATTGGAAGCGTCGAGCAGGAGCGGAAGTCTCCGAAGTCGTACAATATTTTCTCCCCCTGCCATCGGGGTAGGGCAATCGCATTCTGACATAATAGCAATAAAGCTGCAGCTCCAGATATTACTTCCCGACAGTAGTTGAAGGGCGGAAGGGTGCCTTCTGTCGGGCGCGCTGCAAAGGCAGAGGCCGCGCGTACCAGTGTGGGCGCCCCGTAGCTACACCATAACCTACGCCATAATGCCATAGCTACCGCTCTGCAGCGCCTCGCGCCAAGTACCGATGCTAGGAGCGCTGATGATGGGTCGATGGCGTCTTCCTGGCGATGAGTTGTGCAGGGAAAGCGGAAGTGCTGGCGCTTACGTGTCTTTTGTCACGGCGTTTCCATACTTTCCATACTATTGTCACGCAACATAGTGGTAGCAAACCAAACACTGAGTCGCCGGGCATGATCCTAGAAATATATAGAAATTGTTACACGGACGATTTTGAAAGTTATGTCTTTTGTGCCTTAATTACACGCTCCTCAGATTCTCCCAATAAATATGGGACCGATCTACCAGTGCGTTGTCGGTCGAGTTTAATTCACTCCGATGCAAACTCTTATATACTTGAAGGTTGTGACTGTTTCCAGTGACTGATCGCTAGTCAAAGTATATCCCATCTTTTCGTCCATTTATTACGGGTTCCGTAGCTCAGTCGGTATAAACGGAACCCTTATAAGGTAACGTTGTTTTCTGTCTGTCTTTCCGATTGATAGAAACCCTTTTAGTCAGAAGCGGGTAGACGTATCAAGTTCAAATTTATGTTACAAATTTAAAGCCCACGGTCTTTTGGCAGTGTAAAAAGTTTAAGCCACTAAGTCACTTCAATCAAAACATTCGGTCGTTTATGTCACATATTTTGATACTCGCAAACTCACTCATCCGTTGTAGCAGCAATAACCAATGTAAGACCTGCACCAGGCACTTATTGTCTTGTATAGACGTTTCCTACCGCAGCGCCGTATGCTGCCTATTTACATAACTCTGTATTTGAAAACGCATGCCTACACCAGTGTCGTTGGCGCTTCAGTGTATGAAGTTAACTAAGTATTTTTATTCACTCATGTAATAATGTGAAATCATATTTCATATGTTGTAGTTCCAATGATCTATCTCCCAGAGCAATCAAAGAACCCACAGTTACGGCCGGGCGATTGTACACTCCTGGAAATGGAAAAAAGAACACATTGACACCGGTGTGTCAGACCCACCATACTTGCTCCGGACACTGCGAGAGAGCTGTACAAGCAATGATCACACGCACGGCACAGCCGACGCACCAGGAACCGCGGTGTGGGCCGTCGAATGGCGCTAGCTGCGCAGCATTTGTGCACCGCCGCAGTCAGTGTCAGCCAGTTTGCCGTGGCATACGGAGCTCCATCGCAGTCTTTAACACTGGTAGCATGCCGCGACAGCGTGCACGTGAACCGTATGTGCAGTTGACGGACTTTGAGCGAGGGCGTATAGTGGGCATGCGGGAGGCCGGGTGGACGTACCGCCGACTTGCTCAACACGTGGGGCGTGAGGTCTCCACAGTACATCGATGTTGTCGCCAGTGGTCGGCGGAAGGTGCACGTGCCCGTCGACCTGGGACCGGACCGCAGCGACGCACGGATGCACGCCAAGACCGTAGGATCCTACGCAGTGCCATAGGGGACCGCACCGCCACTTCACAGCAAATTAGGGACACTGTTGCTCCTGGGGTATCGGCGAGGACCATTCGCAACCGTCTCCATGAAGCTGGGCTACGGTCCCGCACACCGTTAGGCCGTCTTCCGCTCACGCCCCAACATCGTGCAGCCCGCCTCCAGTGGTGTCGCGACAGGCGTGAATGGAGGGACGAATGGAGACGTGTCGTCTTCAGCGATGAGAGTCGCTTCTGCCTTGGTGCCAATGATGGCCGTATGCGTGTTTGGCGCCGTGCAGGTGAGCCCCACAATAAGGACTGCATACGACCGAGGCACACAGGGCCAACACCCGGCATCATGGTGTGGGGAGCGATCTCCTACACTGGCCGTACACCTCTGGTGATCGTCGAGGGGACACTGAATTGTGCATGGTACATCCAAACCGTCATCGAACCCATCGTTCTACCATTCCTAGACAGGCAAGGGAACTTGCTGTTCCAACAGGACAATGCACGTCCGCATGTATCCCGTGCCACCCAACGTGCTCTAGAATGTGTTAGTCAACTACCCTGGCCAGCAAGATCTCCGGATCTGTCCCCCTTGAGCATGTTTGGGACTGGATGAAGCGTCGTCTCACGCGGTCTGCACGTCCAGCACGAACGCTGGTCCAACTGAGGCGCCAGGTGGAAATGGCATGGCAAGCCGTTCCACAGGACTACATCCAGCATCTCTACGATCGTCTCTATGGGAGAATGGCAGCCTGCATTGCTGCGAAAGGTGGATATACACTGTACTAGTGCCGACATTGTGCATGCTCTGTTGCCTGTGTCTATGTGCCTGTGGTTCTGTCAGTGTGATCATGTGATGTATCTGACCCCAGGAATGTGTCAATAAAGTTTCCCCTTCCTGGGACAATGAATTCACGGTGTTCTTATTTCAATTTCCAGGAGTGTATTTTCGTCTGGTCGTAACACAGAGCATTTTGACGACTGCTCTCCTCGAGACTTAACGCCATCTGGTGACGCGGTGAGAAAAGCATACAAGACGAGCAGAGACGAATAGGGAATCATTCCAGTGACGATACGGGCAGAAAATGGGCAAATCCACTGACATAAACGACATTGAGAAAGGGCAAATTGTTATGGCTTGTCCATCGGGAAAGGAATGTGGTTGGCTGTTCTCGTACTGCTGCCATTAGGATCTGTGAAAATTGGTTGTTGTGTGGTGTGGTCACAAGTAGGCGACAAGGTGTTGGACGTCCACACCTTATCACAGACCTTGAACGACGGAGGCTTGTCTGCTCTGTAAACCAGGGTAGGCGACATTCTGTGGCAGATCTGACGTCAGAGTGAAACGTTGGAGCAGGCAAAGACGTTCCAGAACTCACAATTCGGCACACACTGTCGAAATCAGCGCTCCGCAGCAGATGATCACTACGTGTTCCTATCGTTCTATCACCAATTACGATTATAGCCATCACGACGTCATTGAACTGGACCGTGACTCAATGTAAATGTGTCGCCTGTTCGGATGAATCACGTTCCTTGCTACTGCAGGTCGATGTTCGCATCCAGAGACACTGTGATCCTAGAGAATGTTTACTTAGAAACTAGCGCCACGTTACGGATGCAGGCCGGTGAGCGCGGTATTATGCTGTGGGGACATTCACCTGGGCTCCCATGGGACTATTGGCAGTACTCGAATTCACAGTGACGGCGGTGGACTACCTGAATGTTACTGGGGTCCAACAGCATCCTTTCAATCTTGATGTCCTTTTCCACGGCAACGGTTACTTACAGAAGAATAAATGTCCGAGTCAGAAGGCAGAATCGAGACACAGTCCTTTGAGGAGCATTATAGTGAACTCATATTGATGTCTTGGTCAGCAATTTCACCGAATCGGAACCCAATGGGACACACGGGGGACATTATCGGGTGACATCTCCATGCCCGCAAACCACCAGCCCGTAATTCCCTGGAATTGCTTGGCCTACCCGTATCGATCTGGTACCACATACGAAGCGTTTTTTTTAAAAGTAAGTAGGCATTTGAAACAAAAATATAACAAGTGTACTTTTCATAGCATTTTTATTTTTACATTTAAGCCTGTACTTTACTATATTTTTCTAGCGAGCTCCACCCGATATTAAGGTAATTATCCTATCGTACAGCCAGCTTTGAATGCCATTCTCCAAGAAATCTGCAGCCTGAGCATAACTTTCGATAATTTAAAAGTTCTGTAATAACTTCACGAAGCACACGTCTCGGAACTTAAGGAAACTCGTCACAAAACATCGAAATCGTAAAGCGTCTGCTCTCTCTCACTTTTCGCCATATTTCTGCACCGAACAGTCAGTAATGTCTGAAGGTCTGCCATCTTTAAGAGCTCTCATCCATTTCTGAACCACCCATCACCCATAAGTGTCTGTTGTTACAAAACGCTTAAATTGTCGAAACTTATACTTAGGCGACAGTTTTGGTCCGAGGATGGCATTCAAAAGTTGCTTGTACGATAGTTACCTTTATATTGATGGTAATTATGTAGAAAAATAGGTTAAAGTGCAGGCTTTCATGTAAAAATAATTGCTAAGGAAAGTCTGATTATTTTATTAAGGCTTCGTGCTTCTGTCTTTAAATAAGGAATCCTTATTGGATGCCTTTCTTGTCCGTCTGTTTGTTTGTCTGTCTGTCTGCCCGACTGTTAAGAACCCTTTTTCTCAGGAACAGGTTGACGTATCCAGTTCAAAAATGGTTCAAATGGCTCAGAGCACTATGGGACTAAACATCTGAGGTCATCAGTTCCCTAGAACTTAGAACTACTTAAACCTAACCAACCTAAGGACATCACACACATCCATACCCGAGGTAGGATTCGAACCTGCGACCGTAGCAGACGCGCGATTCCGGATTGAAGCCCCTAGAACCGCTCGGTCACCACGGCCGGCTAACAAGTTCAAATTTATGTCACACATTAAGTTATATTGTCCCTTGGAGGCGTAAAACTTTTAAGCTTCTAAACCACTTGAGTCAAAAGATATTTTTATACTCGCAATCTCAGTCATAAGAACCTGTAGGGTACTTCATAAAAATGGACAAGAAGCAAAGTAAGCAAAGTTTCAAATTCCAAGCAAAGTAAAAACTCTGAAACTTCAGCCGGCCGCTGTGACCGAGCCGTTCTAGGCGCTTTAGTTCGGAACCGCGCTGCTGCTACGATCGCAGGCTCGAATCCCGCCTCGGGCATGGATGTGTGTGATGTCCTTAGGTTAGTTAGGTTTAAGTAGTTCTAAGTCTAGGTGACTGATGACCTCAGATGTTAAGTCCCATAGTGCTAAGAGCCATTTGAACCATCTGAAACTTCTTAAATTGTAATTGTATCACAAAAAATACATTTTTTGCCGTTTGAACATGCATCACATTCATCGTCCGTCAGAGCATAGTAGACGAACATTACTGCATGAAAACATAAAATATAAGTTGTGGTCATGTTTTTGTAAGTAAATAAAATGTTTTATTACATCTTCACTCTCTACATATAAACTGAAGTCCCCTGCTCGCTTCTTTTTGTGTGTCCGGAATAGACTGAGGAACTACTGTAGAGATTATTATATGGTGTTCGAATTCCCCGGATCAGTATCGTTCCGGTGTCGATATCGAAAACAGGCCAAAATCGTTGAGATTCTCGATTCCCAAGTGAAAATCTGTACAAGACAGGGTATCTAACCGGTGTCCCCTTCTTTTAGCAAGCAGTATCCTTAACTATCATCCTAGGTGAACACGCCTCTGTTTCAAGTGCTGTTTTGCACAAATACTCGGTTCGTAATCTAAGTTAAAAAGTTCGCAACACGACTTCACTGCTCTTCTTCTTCTTGTTCGTTAATTGATCACATTCGACCACGAGAAATAAGCGCTTGTTTGGCGACCCTTAATACCCACAGAGCAAATTTCGGTTTAGTTAAACACTGAACTTGCATGCCGGAGGGCAGCGGTTCAAATCTCCGTGCGGTCATCCACATTTACACTTCCTGTTGTGTCCCTAAATCGCTTATGGTAAACTGTAGGATGTTTGTTTTCAGAAAGACAACAGTGGATTTCCTTTCATGTCTTCCCTCAGTCCGAGATGGTGCTCCGTCGCTAATTACCCCGCCGTCGACGGGACGTTAAACCCTAACCCTCATTCCTTCTTTTAAGACCAGTTCTGTATAAACAGCCAAGAGGATAAAATTTGCTGGTCACGACGTTATGACCCGTTTCGTTTCTTCATCTTGTGTATTAAAATCCCGTTTTAGTTTTTGTCTTCCGTATCTCACTTCTGTCGGCTTGAGCATCCTTGTTATATAGCACATTAATCCATCTGCATGTACCCGTTGCTTCCTGTAGTACCGTTGTCAAATATGTCCACCCTTGGTGCAAATGCCAGTGAATTAAACCCGTTTCATACGCTTGATGAGCATGATTCTCTGAACTCGTTTGTTGTTTGGTATGTCCTAACATTATTTCTTGTGTAATATACAAGCATTTCGACCAAACCTGGCACGTATAAGATGTAGTAGCAGGAGACAACCCAAGACCACTATTTAAGGAAATGCCGCTGGGGAAACTGGAGTTACGCGAACATCATCCTGGAACACCTGGAAGAATATGACTTATTACTCGTAAAAAATATACAACTCGGAAAAAAATATATTTGACCTAGGCATTCTTAACGGTGGAATGTGTGCGGAAGAGCAACATGCGAATGTAATTGGAAACGAATGATATTGATACTGAGACCGTGGTTATCGCCATTTCTGGGCCGATTGGTGAGATCTCCGATCACATGTCATTCTTGGGAGTGTGACTGGTGTAAAGGGAGTGAGGTGTAAAACTAATCGAAACAGCCAATCATCAGTGTCGAATACGTAGTACTCAGGTATTTGCCAAAATGACTCGTGACGTCCTGATGATAACTGACCGCTAATTCTGGGTTGGTTGAGGTAGGAATTGGAAGGATAAACTAAAGATATCGCACATAATCAAGTTTCATATTGGTTAACGTTGTACTGAATTAGTATGCGATTGAATTCTAAAATTTTAAAACTGAATTTATACTTTTAAAAAGACGTGAATGAGCTAAATTTTTTGCTAGATTATTGCCTATCTTATATAAGATTTAAAGAAACAGTGAGTTAAACTGAGCATCGCCGGGTAATCAGCTAGTTATTACACACATACCAAATAAACGTCTTCATTTAAACACGCACACACATTATCGTTGTCTAAGTAAGTTTTTTCCACACTCAGAGTACCACCGTGTTTCACTATGTAATTTAGTTTATTAAAAAATAACTGTGACTGATTACATGGCACGGATGCTGATCGGTGCAGCAGAATTTGACACAAACGAAAAGCAGTAAGGGTTTGACAGAGTAACTCACTAGACGCTTCTTTTCCTCGAAAAAGCTTTTGACAATGTTAGCAGAGAGAAAGGCTTAGTTATTCATCCAATGAATGGACTAATGATTTGATATAAGAAGATATAAGAACAGCGCAACTTATAGAAACAGATGGCTAATGGGCACAATCTACCACAAAGACTAAGGGTTCAGAAAAGGGTATAACGTTTCATCAAAAGTTTGAACATTTATCTGTACGATACAATTCGTAAATGAAAAAAACTTTATTAAAAGATATATGTGCAGACCCACAGGCTGTTTAAAATAGTTTTTTTGTATGCAGATGATCTCACACTACTGACAGAAAAAAAGAGTATGAGCTACAAATGGGAATCTAGATAACAGAGAACAAAACAAGAAATATGTTTTTTGGAAAAGGCTCGGCATGAACAGAAATTGTTAAGGCTCATAAGGTAATAGAACAAGTCAATCACTTTAACTGCTTACATTCTGAAAGTTTCTAAGACTACTATAAATATTTAGATTAAAAAGCTACCAAATCCTGAAACATACGTGTAACAATAAACAGACACTAACAAAGAAAAGAAATTAAGAAAAAAGAGATCCCTACTGTTACGGAAGTGAATTAGCGATCACAGGTAGAAATAAAATATTCCATAGATCAGAAATGATTATTCTCACAACGGAGAAACGAGTTTAAAAATCTGACAATCTTAGTGACTTTAGAAAAGATGACGAAGTCTATAATGGCACAAGGAAAATTCGAGATAAGAGAAGAAACTGGAATGAATGCAAGCTAAAAAAACTGGCACTCAAAATTAGGAACTACAAACCAAGTGGATGAAAAATTATGGGCAGACCGGAAACACCAATGAGAGTTATAGCATGTTATACAAGTACTACATTAAGTACTGAAGAAAAAAAGAAGAAACCGAAGTCTATGTAAACAAAAATTTATGTGTTAGTTTGTACAAAATCGTAAATTGCCGAGAGTTCTTCACCAACTTCTTTGAAATTCCGAAACTTCTTCATCGATTATTTTGAAATTCCGATACAACGTTGCATTCGAATATAACACATGCGCGTAGGCCTGAGTGGCCAAGCGGTTCTAGGCGCTACAGTCTGGAACCGCGCGATAGCTACGGTCGCATGTTCAAATCCTGCCTCGGGCATGGATGTGTGTGATGCCCTTAGGTTAGTTAGGTTTCAGTAGTTCTAAGTTCTAGGGGACTGATGACCTCAGAAGTTAAGTCCCACAGTGCTCAGAGCCATAACACATGCGCGTTTTCGAATGCAACGTTCTATCTGAATTTTGAAGGAGTCAATGAAGAAGTTTCGGAGGGTAAAGATTCCGAACAAAGAAATATATATTCCACACAGAGCTTCAGTGGGTATATAAAAACACATACGTATTCGAATGCAACATTGCGCCGAAATTTCAAAGTGATCCGAGATTTACGATTTTGTACAATCGTACATTTACATTTACACAAATAAAAATGTAAATATTCGTGTGTTTAAGATCTTAAATCTCCGAAAGATCTTAACCGATTGCTTTGAAATTCTGATACAACGTTGCTAACGAAAACGCACGTGTTTCTACATACCTGTTTTAAATACATATTACATATAATTAAATATGTAAAAATAAAGGGGAAACATGATTACCAAAAATCTCGAAAAGTTCTTAACCGATGTACTGTAATTTTTTACACAATGCATACATATACTGGTGAACAAGGATTGAGGGGCAGGAGGAGATTGAGTGTGGGAGGAGAAGATGGATATAGGCACGGGGAGGACGTGATGGACAGAGAGAGGGGGAGAGGATGGAGGAGAAGATGGACAGAGGTAGAGAAGAAGAGGTGATGGACAGAAGGAGGGGGGATGAGGAGTAGATGGACAAAGATTGGGGGAAGAAGAGATGGACAGATACTGGGGGGAGGGGGGGGGGGGAGGTTAGGTCGTATATACAATACCCATACATACTAGAAACATGTGTTTCTTGATTTATTTCGTTTCCATTTAACTGCCATCCAGAGCAGCTCGTGGTCAGGAACAGCTAGTATGAAATAAAATAATAGAACTTGTTTAAAAGTACATGACAGCACACAGTTGGGCTTCAGCATACTAAATTGCCCAAGCAAAAATGCGCTGCGCTGTCTCCAACTACAATTGCAACACTGTGAGTAGATTACATTGCGCCTGATAGTCACAGACAGTATGCAACTACAAATCTGCAAGCTTCTCAAGTTTCATCTACGCAGCTTCTGATATTCTCACAGTTTACATCAAGCAGGAAAAAAATTACGTTTGTCTAAAGGGGATTTTTGTGGCTGTGTTACCGGAAAATATTACATCTCCATTAGAATTTTATCCACTACAGAGGTTATGAAAGGGCAGAGAAAAAATAATTTCGTTATTACGAGCGACGGTAACGAGAAATAGTGACAGTGGAAAGCTTCTTCTACAGCACACGCAGGTCGGGTCCAGTGGTGGACTCCATCTCGAATATTAAATCTCGTAATTTCAGTGATTGGTCTTCCACCAGTTTTGTACCCTCACTGCATTTTATATGAAAGAAGAAAAAGTACATCCATACAGCGGTGGCGTTCAACATTTTTTTAACCCTCTCACCCCCCTCCTCCCTTCTCAGCGTTATCCAGTCAACTTTTGTTTCCAGAATATCTGTAGAGCTGTCTCTCTCTCTCTCTCTCTCTCTCTCACTCTCCCCCCCCCCCTCCCTCTCTCTCTCTCTCTCTCAAGTAAAATATCAAATAAAGCAGCGTGGAAATACAAGCTTTGAGATGTTCTATAACGAAGCTGTTCACATGGAGTCTGTTAGTTTATTAACATGAAATGAAAATATGTGGGAGAACTAACGTCCAATTTTTTGTAGAATATGTTTTAGTTTTGCTTCACTTTGCAGGATATGTTCCTGACTGCAGGAAATGAGGTAGCGGAAAAGAGAGAGAGAGAGGCCTTGCTGTAAACGAGCGGCTCGCACAAAAGCGAATATCGTGTGCATTTCAAGAGTCTATAGGATCGCACGGACGCAGTTAGGCTAACGAAAACTCGCTAAGGAATGTATAATCAGTCATTGTTCCCACGCTCCATCAACAAATCGTACGGAAATACAGTGTAAGAAAAAAAAAGACATACCACGATGGGGTTATCCGAATGAGACAAATCGGTAGATGTGATATACATAAGAAAAGTTGGATGATTTACTCAGGAGATAAAGCTTCACGAATTAAACAAGTCACTAACGCGTTCATCCACGTCTGGCCGTTTTGGGAACAGCAAACAGTTATTTCGCTTGGCATTGAATGACAGAGTTGTTGGATCTCCTGCTGAGGGATACCGCGCCAAATTCTGTCCAATGGCACGTAAGGTCGTCAGAATCCCGAAATGGTTGTAGGACCCTGCCCATAATGCTCCAAACGTTTTCAGTTGGGGAGAGATGCGGCGACCTTGCCTGCCAAAGTAGAGTTTGCAGGCGGGCACTATTTTGCTGAAATGTAAGCCAAGGATGGCCTGCCATGAAGGACAACAAAATGGGGCGTAGAATATCATCGACTGTAAGGGTGCTCAGGATGACATCCAACTGGGTCCTCCTACGAAAAGAAATACCCCCTCTCTGGATCATCACCCATGGTTGTCGGGCCGTGCCGGCCAGAGTGGCCGAGCGTTTATAGGCGCTACAATCTGGAACCGCGCGACCGCTACGGTCGCAGGTTCGAATCCTCCCTCGGGCACGGATGTGTGTGATGTCCTTAGGTTGGTTA
This sequence comes from Schistocerca gregaria, assembly GCF_023897955.1. Taxonomy (NCBI): domain Eukaryota; kingdom Metazoa; phylum Arthropoda; class Insecta; order Orthoptera; family Acrididae; genus Schistocerca; species Schistocerca gregaria. Next base: position 569,615,315 of record NC_064923.1, read on the forward strand.
GGTTTAAGTAGTTCTAAGTTCTAGGGGACCGATGACCTCAGATGTTAAGTCCCATAGTATTCAGAGCCATTTGAACCATCTGTCGGGCCGTATGGCGGAAGACAGTCGGGTTGGTATGCCACTGTCTGGGGCGTCTCTAGACACGTCTCAGACCTGGAATCTCATTGACTGGAGTAGAATTGTCTTCACTGATGAGTCCCGTTTCGAAGTGAGCACAGATGACCAGCAAAGGCGTGTCTGGAGATGCATCGAACAGCGATGGGATGCCAAGCTGACTGTCACTCCCCATGTGTTCCGACGACCAGAAATGATAGAGCGATGGTCGGGGAGCCATTTCTTTTCATAGCAGGGCTCCTTTGATTGTCATCCGCGGCACCATTATAGCCCAGCGGTACGTCGACGATGTTCTACGCCCCGTTTTGTTGCCCTTCATAGCAATCCATCCTGGGCTTCCATTTCAGCAAAGTAATACCCGCCCACACACGGCAAGAGTTTCTACTGCTTGTCTTCGTGTTTGCCAAACCCTGCCTTGGCCAGTAAGCTCGCCGGATCTCTTCCCAATTGAGAACGTTTGTCACATATTTAGAATGTACAGGAATCTTCCAGTTCCTGTTGAGCTGCCCTGTGCTTCACACATCAGCTAGTTGTTGAAATCGGAGATCGCACTTTCCAAGGAGCGCCGACCTACGTACTGCTCGCTCCTGTTATATATATGTAGCTCACAAAATGGAACATCACGGTGAACTCGGAGAAATTCGATCTCAGTCTGAGGCTTACTAACAGTGCTGAATCCCACGCACCATTCGCGAGTGGAACAAAAAAACGGGAAATTTTCTTGATTCACTGTGTACCTTATATGTACTATCGTTCAAAAGTTTTCGAACGCCCTGAAAGTAAGATAAAAAAAAACTAATTATCAGATTCAAATACGAATTAGCTGTATTGTTTCTCAAGTGTGATGCTCAATCTAACGTTTAAGAGTGTATTGCACGTATTATTTTCTATTGTGGTAGCATAATATAATCTTTTCTCACTAAACGGCGTCCATAGGACGTCAACAAATGTGTAAATATGGTTACAGTGAAGAATGGGGCATGCAGTTATGCACGAGATATCAGGGTGAACTTTAGTGGGTGCTCAATGCAAACATCGATAATGGGACGAAGAGAGGAGCTTTCTACAGGAAAACGTTCTGAAATTGTGTCCTTACGTGCAGCCGGTCTTACTATTGACAAATAGCACGTCAAGAATATTGGGATGTGTCCATTATACCTTGCAGAGGCATGTGGAAACTGGCCAGAATATACACCGACCTCGAAAGGGTAGGCCAAAATTCACATCACAAAGTGATGACAAATATACAGTATTCACAAGTAAACGTGATCGCTTCAAAACAGCGCCAACTTTAGCAACATAACTCAATCATAATAGGGAAAAGGCAACGAGATTAAGTGCTGTGAAAACACGTCTTCAGACAGTGAACCTTAAGGGGTGTGTGGCGGCCAAAAAAACATTACTGACGGCTATTAATAGGCTGAAGGAGGTACACTGGACAAGACAACATGATAGTTGGGCAGTAAATCTGTGTATAAAAGTACTTTACACTGACTAATCCAAATCTGAGGTCTTTGGCGCAAAGCGACACCAGTTTGTTCACCGGTTGCCAGGTGAACGAATGATACGCCAATATGTATCTCCAACATCAAAGCATGGAAGGGCTTCTCTCATGGTCTGGAGGTGTTTTGGAAACAGTAATACTGGTGATCTTGTAAAAATAAAATGAACAATGAAGAAAGAGGATTACTATCGCATTCTACAGTGTCATGCAAAGCCATGTGGAAGACGTTTAACTGGCAAGGGATTCGTCCTAGAGCAAGATTACGATCCTAAACACACTTCAAAACTGTCGAAAGGGTATTTAGAAAAATTAGAAACAAAGAAGGAACTGATAAATATGATCTGTGCCCTCCAATCCGTCGGCTGTAATCCTACTGAACTGCTTTATGACATGCATAGAGCAGGTACATCAAGGCCTATTATCAAAGTTCATCGCCTATGGGCACGGCCACAAGAGGAATGGCGGCATATCATCGAGGAAACCTTGATCAGGCTGGCGGCAAGAATGCCTCGCGTATGCTGAGCAGTGACTAAAGCCATAGGAGGCCACCTGGAGGAGAGTAAAATTTGACTGCATATATTTAGTTTCAATAAAAGTTTATCCCAAATCTGACTTGTGACTATTTCTAACATTTCTAGTTCCAGTTTGTATTTATTCCTGAAAATAACTAATGTCAAAAACTTTTGAGCGACAGTGTATTTATATCCCGGAAACCAAATCTATGATGTGTGACAGAAGGTACATGGTGCATCAAGAAAATTTCCTATTTTTCTGTTCCACTCGCGAATGGTGCGTGGGAGTCACCGCTGCTAGCAAGCCTCCGCTTGAGGCCGTATTTCTCCGAGTCCACCATGATGTTCCTTTTGTGAGATATATAACAGGAGAGAGCATTACGTAGGTCTGCGCTCCTTGGAAAGTGCGATCTCCTATTTCAATTAGCCGGTGTGTGGAGCACAGGGCAGCTCACGCAGCGCCGGCCACGATCGCTCCTGCTGAACTGATCTGCGACATGGATTTTGTCCACTTTTTTCCACATTTCGCTTGCCACGTAATAATGCCACACTTGCAAACTACCTGCAACAGCCGTTCGAACGAGAAATTTGGACGGAACACCATTCCCTGACGAATTACATTTTGTTAGGCTTCTTCCAGTGAATCTGTCTGGCATCCACCGCCATACAACTAACATCTGAGATCATCAGTCCCCTAGAACTTAGAACTACTTAAACCTAACTAACCAAGGACATCACACACATCCATGCCCGGGGCAGGATTCGAACTTGCGATCGTAGCGGTCGCGCGGTTCCAGACTGAAGCGCCTAGAACCGCTCGGCCACTCAGGCCGGCACAGAGAAATCCTTATGCGTCTCGGAAACTCAGTCCTTTCTATTTCGCATGAAGTTTTAGCTGTAAAAAAGATCTTTTCCCGCTGGATTGGGCATAATTTGACCGAAGCTCAAAAACCGGACGATTTAAATTGGTGTTAGGTAATGCTCAAAAAATTCGACTGAGTAAATGAAAAAAAACTTCACGCAGCGTAGCAAAAAGGGTACGAAACATGAATACACTATCTGATCAAAAGTGTTCGCACACCTGTTAGAGGACATTAATATGGAGTGTGTCCACTCTTCGCCTTTATAATGGCTTGATTTCTCGTAAGGACGATTTCAATGACGTGTCTGAATATCTATGGAGGAGAGGCAGCCCATTCTTACTGAAGAGCATGGGAGGTAGCGATGATGAACGCTGGGTTGTGGAGCGAAGACGACATTCTAACTTGTCTCAAAGGTGTTCAATCAGAACCAGGTCAGGATTTTGGGCAGGCTACTCCAGTTCGGGATGTTAGGATGTTACTGTCCACCATTGCCTCGCGCTGTTTTATGGCAAGGGTGTGTTGTCATTCTCATACGTTTGGCGTCTTTCAACAGTTACTCTGTAGTACGCAGTGCTGTAGACTGTGTTCATCTCTGTCCGAATTTGGCGTTTTCTTAAGCGCAATAAGAAGATCACGAAAAAACAACACCTCATAGTAACACCACATACTCTGTACTTTGCAGATGGTGCTACAGTGATGGGAGGTCATGTTCTCCAGCCATTCGTCTAACCCATACCGTTCCATCGGACTGCCACAGGGCATAGCGTGATTCATCACTCCAAAGCACTCGTTTCCAGTGACGACGCACTTACACCACCACAGAAATGTCTGTCTTATGAGGAGCTGCTTGACCACTGCATTCCACTCTTTATAGCTCCCTATCCACAGTCATTGTGCTACCTGGACTGCTGGTTGCACTTTGGGACTCATGAGTGATTGCTTCCACTGATTTTATGCAATTTTTTACACCAGCCTCCCCAATGCTCTACGGTCTACGTCCACAATACATGAGGTCTGCTTGGTCTTTGTATAGCTGTATTTCTTCCTTCGCGTTTCCATTTCACAGTTTCCATTCCACGTCACCAGCAGTCGACTTGGACAGTTTTAGAAGGGCTGAAATGTAGTTGATGGATTTGTTACTCAGATGACATCCCATGACTACTCCACATTCTAAATCACTGAGCTCTTCTGAACGAACCATTCTGGTGTTACTGCTTCTGTACTGACGTCACAATACCCTCGACTCGCTTTAAGCTGTCGGGGCAGCGTTTCGTGACATCTAGCGCTCAACTCTGCATTACCTCTGGGGTGTTCGGGTACTTATGATCAGAAGGTGTATGCTGTTTTTACAAGTTGAACAGCGGTGATGAGAAGCTACCACGATATCTTACATCCTTCTTAGCAGTAACTTATCTATCACAATCTTCGGCTTTTGTTACTAGGTTTGCAACTTTGCTTCCGTCATTTTGCAATAGACGGCAGTAGCGGCAAGTTGGGTTCGGGTGGATGGCCATAGGTGTAATACAATAAGCTTAGGCATCTGTAAACATAATTCCATAAAAATGCTGGGTAAGACCAATGGTGAGGGAACTATTAGCGGAAGAACGTGCAGGTAGTGTTTCCAAAGCCTTAAGAACGGTGATTTTGATGTTGAAGGCCGACATGGCGGTGGAAGACAGAATGTTTTCGTAGTTGCTGAAACAGAGGAAGGCAGTCACAGGACATAATTATCGAAAGCAATTGATGCGTTCGAGCCCAGCACTGAAACACAAACGGCCACAGTACAGCGGTAGACACGTAAAGGTAATTTTGCAGCAGGTCAGTGCTCGACCCCATGTCGCAAAACCCTTCAAAGTATACATGGAAACGGTGAAATGAGAAGTCCCATCCCTCACGCCGTATTCTCCACACGTTGCTGTCTCTGACTACCACCTTTTTCGATCAGTGGCATAGAGTCTGGCTGACCAGCACTTCAGATCATATGAACAAGTGCAAAATTGAATCGATGTATGGATCCCGACAAAAGACGCCCAGTTCTGCCGCCACGGGATTCGTATGCTACCCGAAAGATGGGAGAATGCCATGAGCAGTACTATGAATCATAACTTTTGTACGTTTTTCACAATAAAGCCCCGAACTTCGAGAAAAAATGGTGGAAGCAAAGTTGTAGACCTAGTGATGGAGTGGTGGTTAGTGTTTAACGTCCCGTCGACAACGAGGTCATTAGAGACGGAGCGGAAACTCGGGGTTAGGGAAGGAAATCGGCCGTGCCCTTTCAAACGAACCATCCCGGAATTTGCCTGAAACGATTTAGGGAAATCACGGAAAACCTGAATCAGGATGGCTGGAGACGGGATTGAACCGTCGTCCTCCCGAATGCGAGTCCAGTGTGCTAACCACTGCGCCACCTCGCTCGGTGTAGACCTAGTACTTCCACTTGGGTTTTGTAAATATTTGTAGATTATTTTCCTGTGCATGAACCTTCACTAGCTTAAGTATCTTAAATACGGTCGTGACCCAGTGGAGGTTACTTCCCAGTCGTTGAAGCCTTACGTATAGCGCCGCTCGGCTAATGGGATGGAGGTGGTATCTTGTCAGCGAAGTAGCCGCTGCTTCCCAACACTGGCGTCGATGCCCTCAACAACGCAACCGCTTCTGAACCTACACGTTCCGGGCCCCATCACAATAACGTCAGGGCCACGAAGTCAGCAAACAGCTGTGCCCTGCTGTGCCGGCATTTACCTAATTGGCCTTGAAACCGCCAAAATTCCTCTGTTACGTGAGCTGCTACGTAAACACTCGTGAATCTCAACAGCTGCTTCAATTTATATAATTAATTAACTTTGCTCCACGCTGTAACACTGTAACACTGCCGTCCCGTAGTGCCCAGCGAGGAGAGCGGAGCAGAATGTATAACATAACAGGATGCAGAATCTCAGTTGCTTATGCCAACTTGTCTGTGGAATGCTTACAACGCAGGTACGCTCGCGGCAGTTAAATGGGCGGGGATTGGTTTACGGGTAGTTTCATTTTAAAACATACGAGGTGAAACTTATCTACGCTAACAAAACACGTAACCCACTGTGACTGTTCTTGGTTCAAATGGCTCTAAGCACTATGGGACTTAACATCTGAGCCGGCCGCTGTGACCGAGCGGTTCTAAGAGCTACCAGCTGGTACCGCGCGACCGCTACAGTCGCAGGCTCGAATCCTGCCTCGGGTATGGATGTGTGTGATGTCCTGAGGTTAGTTAGGTTTAAGTAGTTCTAAGTTCTAGGGGACTGATGACCTCAGAAGTTAAGTCCCACAGTGCTCATAGTACTAAACATCTGAGGTCATGAATCCCCTAGACTTAGAACTACTGAAACCTAACTAAACTAAGGACATCACATACATGCATGTCCGAGGCAGGATTAAAACCTGCGGCCGTAGCAGCAGTGCGATTCTGGACTGAAGCGCCTAGAACCGCTCGGCCAAGGCGGCGGGCGAGACTGTTCTCTTTCGATTCGGTTCCGTCACCTACTACTGGACCATCTTCTCTGATCTCGCTCCGCGTTATGTCGCGTCGTGGCGAGGTATTACGCTCGCACGCAAGAAGAGTATGGCACCAGTGACTGGAGCGAAAAGTTTACCGTCAGCCCCAGAACTATTCTGGGTACTACAACACAAGAACAAAATTCTTAACAATGGTCACAAGAAAGATTAAAATAATTGCCGCTCCTGTACTAATGAAATAAGCCTTGTATCAATCTGATTATTCCCAAAATTGTTCCAAGATCGCACCACTTCACTGGAAAACGTACTGCGCTTACAGCAAATAACGGCCTCCGACCAAATAGACTCCTAGAAATTGAAATAAGAACACCGTGAATTCATTGTCCCAGGAAGGGGAAACTTTATTGACACATTCCTGGGGCCAGATACATCACATGATCACACTGACAGAACCACAGGCACATAGACACAGGCAACAGAGCATGCACAATGTCGGCACTAGTACAGTGTATATCCATCTTTCGCAGGATTGCACGCTGCTATTCTCCCATGGAGACCATCGTAGAGATGCTGGATGTAGTCCTGTGGAACGGCTTGCCATGCCATTTCCATCTGGTGCCTCAGTTGGACCAGCGTTCGTGCTGGACGTGCAGACCGCGTGAGACGACGCTTCATCCAGTCCCAAACATGCTCAATGGGGGACAGATCCGGAGATCTTGCTGGCCAGGGTAGTTGACTTACACCTTCTAGAGCACGTTACGTTGGGTGGCACGGGATACATGCGGACGTGCATTGTCCTGTTGGAACAGCAAGTTCCCTTGCCGGTCTAGGAATGGTAGAACGATGGGTTCGATGACGGTTTGGATGTACCGTGCCCTATTCAGTGTCCCCTCGACGATCACCAGAGGTGTACGGCCAGTGTAGGAGATCGCTCCCCACACCATGATGCCGGGTGTTGGCCCTGTGTGCCTCGGTCGTATGCAGTCCTGATTGTGGCGCTCACCTGCACGGCGCCAAACACGCATACGATCATCATTGGCACCAAGGCAGAAGCGACTCTCATCGCTGAAGACGACACGTCTCCATTCGTCCCTCCATTCACGCCTGTCGCGACACCACTGGAGGCGGGCTGCACGATGTTGGGGCGTGAGCGGAAGACGGCCTAACGGTGTGCGGGACCGTAGCCCAGCTTCATGGAGACGGTTGCGAATGGTCCTCGCCGATACCCCAGGAGCAACAGTGTCCCTAATTTGCTGGGAAGTGGCGGTGCGGTCCCCTACGGCACTGCGTAGGATCCTACGGTCTTGGCGTGCATCCATGCGTCGCTGCGGTCCGGTCCCAGGTCGACGGGCACGTGCACCTTCCGCCGACCACTGGCGACAACATCGATGTACTGTGGAGACCTCATGCCCCAAGTGTTGAGCAATTCGGCGGTACGTCAACCCGGCCTCCCGCATGCCCACTATACGCCCTCGCTCAAAGTCCGTCAACTGCACATACGGTTCACGTCCACGCTGTCGCGGCATGCTACCAGTGTTAAAGACTGCGATGGAGCTCCGTATGCCACGGCAAACTGGCTGACACTGACTGCGGCGGTGCACAAATGCTGCGCAGCTAGCGCCATTCGACGGCCAACACGGCGGTTCCTGGTGTGTCCGCTGTGCCGTGCGTGTGATCATTGCTTGTACAGCCCTTTCGCAGTGTCCGGAGCAAGTATGGTGGGTCTGACACACCGGTGTCAATGTGTTCTTTTTTCCATTTCCAGGAGTGTATTTACACGTTTCGAACCAAACCTCCACATATAGAGTACAGGATAACAAAGTTAGGTAGGCCTAGCGTCCCACCAAAATCGAAGCACTTCGAGTTTTAATGCCAGCAAGTACGCGGCTGCGCAAAACGTTAGGACGACAGTATGTTTCGTATGACGTTTCGCTGCCAAGTAGCATAGCTGGGTGAAACTTGAACCATTCGTTTAAAGAACAGTTACAGTATAGCATAGAAGGTAATTGAAAGGAAGATGCAACGAGACGAACAGAAACGGCACTTTTATTCAAAGACAATTATTACAGCCAAGTCACCGCGGTTCATCGTGACCCCGGGAATTACAAATGCGGGATATGGTTCTTGATACGGCGTGTTGACACCACGGGCGGCACCGCACGCTCTGCAATTGACAACCGCTAGATGATCGTTGGCATCCAGTCACGTCTCTGAGCTGAGGATGACACGACGGCCGGTCGGTACAGATGGGCTCTCATGGCCTGTTCGGGAAGAGTTTAGTTTAGTTTTTAGGACGGTAGTTGGTGCAGGTGGACGTGCTGCGGTACGTGTCCACATGTGCTCGTTGAGACTGATGTTGCGGAAACGGGACGATCAGTCCGTCATTCGCCGAACATTCTGATTGACATCCATGCTGAAACATACCCTACTAAAATCATGTATCGCTTTCTGTAATCGAGGACCTCCTCTTTCTTTTTTTCTTTCAAAACTCGCTTTCCAAAACTTGCCTCCTGCCACGAAACTCGCTTTCTACAGGTAATTTTTGAAGAGTGAATAGTCTTTGGATTTTAATAAGTCATTTTTCAATGTTCGTGTTGGCAACATTTGCAGAAATAACAATACGCCCCCTGGCATTTGCTTTGTGCCCATTTGCGTTATTGTCAGGTCGTTGTCAGTCGCAAAATTGCCTGTCTGAGATAACAAAGGTATTGTATGTTTTCTTAGCCCGTATTTATAAGTTTCTCTTCAAATAAAATGACAGAAACATACTCGGAACCTATAACAGAAGTTGAAAGGGAAAGAAGAGAAGATGAGCGTAATACGAAAGAACCAGTGGAGGACACCGTGAAGAAAGTGCGGGGACGGTGGAAGCCAGATGCAGACATGTTTCAAGCGAATACAAGTCCGTAAGAAGACCCAGGGGAAGTTATGCTGCTGTCTTAGCCTACGATGACTTAACAACACTTAATGATTAATATTTCATTCAGCAGTTGTAACGGACTAAAATGGTTCAAATGGCTCTGGGCACTATGGGACTTAACGTCTATGGTCATCAGTCGCCTAGGACTTAAAACTACTTAAACCTAACTAACTAAGGACATCACACAACACCCAGTCATCACGAGGCAGAGAAAATCCCTTACCCCGCCGGGAATCGAACCCGGGAACCCGTGCGCGGGAAGCGAGAACGTTACCGCACGACCACGAGCTGCGGACTGTAAGGGACTAGCAGTCCATACACGGTATTTGAAATTAATTGAAATTGCAGTTGTTTCAAAGAAAATGCCTTTTTTGCATGCTGCACCTCGGAATTTTTATTTTTTACTTATGCACCCAGACGCGTTTCGCCGTTTTTACAAGGCATCTTCAGTGGGCGTCCTGAAATATTACATGGTTTGTCCATTTTTATACATCTACATGATTACTCTGCAATTCACATTTAACTGCTTGGCAGAGGGTTCATCGAACCACAATCACACTGTCTCCCTACCATTCCACTCCCGAACAGCGCGCGGGAAAAACGAACACCCAAACCTTTCTGTTCGAGCTCTGATTTCTCTTATTTTATTTGATGATCATTCCTACCTATGTAGGTTGGGCTCAACAAAATATTTTCGCATTCGGAAGAGAAAGTTCGTGGCTGAAATTTCGTAAATAGGTCTCGCCGCGACGAAAAACGTCTTTGCTTTAATGACTTCCATTCCAACTCGGGTATCATATTTGCCACAATCTCTCCCCTATTACGTGATAATACAAAACGAGCTGCCATTTTTTGCACCCTTTCCATGTCCTCCGTTAATCCCACCTGGTAAGGATCCCACACCGCGCAGCAATATTCTAACAGAGGACGAACGAGTGTAGTGTAAGCTGTCTCTTTAGTAAACTTGTTGCATCTTCTAAGTGTTCTGCCAATGAAACGCATCCTTTGGCTCGCCTTCCCCACAATATTATCTATGTGGTCTTTCCAACTGAAGTTGTTCGTAATTTTAACACCCAGGTACTTGCTGAATTGACAGTCTTCAGAATTGTACTATTTATCGAGTAATCGAATTCCAACGGATTTCTTTTGGAACTCATGTGGATCACGTCACACTTTCGATTATTTAGCGTCAACTGCCACCTGCCACACCATACAGCAATCTTTTCTAAATATACCTACATACATAGGTTATGGTTTTACATCTAGGTTATAGATTTAAAAAACAGTGCCTAAACGTTTTTTTATGAAATGAAAAGGTACTTAGAGGTAACTTCTAATTCATTGCATCTAAGCAAACTGCTTTTTCTCATCTGGCAACCAGGTAGACATCTTACAGTTCACTTTCAGTTCACTGTTTACGTTACACATCACTGTAAAGGTCATCTTTTTAATACAGAGTTTCATTTGTTTTTCTAAGTGTTTCCAACACTTTCAGTTTTCTTCATTCAACTTTTTTGTGAAAACGTGTGTGTGTGTGTGTGTGTGTGTGTGTGTGTGTGTGTGTGTGTGTGTTAGAGAAGGAGAGAGATTTTTAAATAAAAATTATTTATTTTATTTTTATTACTATTTTTATTAATTTATTTATTCTTAAAAAAAGTAATTATTATTTTTATTATTATATTTTCCTGTATATACTTATGAGAGAAATTAGATATGTAATCATTTGCTGGGATTTCTGTTTATTATATGATCAATCAGTGTAAACAGTGAGTTGTTAGTCATATGTACTTGGTCATTTAGTAGTTGATTCTTTTCAGCCATTGTTTTATATGTATACAATTTTTCCTGTAGTGTTAGGAGATGTCTTTCATTATTTATTCTAATTATTTTCATATCATTTTCTCTTGTAGTTGGTTTGTGGTTATTTTCTCTCAAATGTTCTGCAAAAGTTAAATGGCTCGTTCCATATTTCCAGGCTCTGATATGTTCTTTGTAGCGGGTGTCAAATGTTCTGCTGGTTTGTCCTGTATACCTTCCAGCACATGTGTTGCACTGTAGTTGGTATATTCGTGCTTTTTGGTAGATATCTGTATTTTTTGTTATTTTTGGAATGTGCCTTTGGACTGAATTGTCTGTTTTGAATGCTATGTTATTCCTTATCTTTTGAAAATGTCTGTTATGTTATGTGTGAGTTTGTGCTTGTATGTCATTGTGTACCATTTTGAATCTTCTTTCTAGTTTTCCTGTATTCTTTGTGTCGTTATTGTTCTGTCACTGTTTGTGCCTGTTTGTGTAACAACACTGTTGGTGCCACTCGAGTACCTTCGTTGGACACTTGACAGATGTTACTGTACTAAGATACTCCTTCATCGGTCCCTATTCGCAGGCTTGACAAGCACCGATCTCCACACTTGCGCCTGTTAGACGCATATGAAACCCTAGTGGTGTCGAAGGGGTTCCCAATCTGTCCGGCGTGTAGAGATCGGCAGATGAACGTCTCAGAACAGGGACATTTATAGAGTCCAGCAAACGTGCGTGGATAACCGATAGTCCTACCGAACTGGGGATCTTAGAGGGATCCTTTGCCGATTTATTCACGTGTGTTTCAATATCGCATCCCCTCGTACGCAGGCCGTAGGAAGGCACGAAAAAGAAGGGATGAAAAAGCAAGAGCACCCTTTTCATTTCGATTCGCGTTCAACTTCTTTCGAATGATTTTGAAAGGTGCTTAGTGCTTCCAACTGTATGCCAAAGCAAAATTTTCAGTCTCGATACACTCCAAAGGGACAGATCACGTTCAGTGGAGTTGTAGGCTAACGATGGTCTATTTAATCGTACAGGTGGTGTCAGCAGTGGCAAAATTTGTCAAGGACGTCGTCCTGTTGTAAATCGTGCTGCAAGCTGTCGCTTTCGAGACCGAAATGTGTGAAAATGAACGCCTCTGGGAAGGGGCGGTTTCATTCACGTCCTTTATGCCTCTTTTTGACGAATTTTCGTGTTGATTATGAGCAGCGATGTGTTTTAAATGTTTTCCACGGCCAACGATAAGAAACCCGCGTAAATTCAACACTGGGCATCGCGGTTTCGACCTCTATCGCACAGACTCAAACGAAAAGGTGAAGCCGGCCGCGGTGGTCTCGCGGTTCTAGGCGCGCAGTCCGGAACTGCGCGACTGCTACGGTCGCAGGTTCGAATCCTGCCTCGGGCATGGATGTGTGTGATGTCTTTAGGTTAGTTAGGTTTAAGTAGTTCTAAGTTCTAGGGGACTAGTGACCACAGCTGTTAAGTCCCATAGCGCTCAGAGCCATTTGAACCATTTGAAAAGGTGAAATGAGGGTAAGAGGCGGTGTAACGACCTTCCCATCAAGTGTCACTGTCCACGGTAGCGTTCGAGTGATGGGACGCACTGCTCGTCTTTGAATCTCTTCTGTATCTTCTATTAAATCCTGCCTAGTAAAGACTCGACAGTGAGGAGCAGTACACAAACATCCGTCGAGCGAGGCGTTTGAAAGCGCCCTCCTCTCCTTCGTGGTTGCACTTCTCTTCTGGAGGATATTTGCAATGAATCTCAAACTGGCATCTGCCCTCCCTCCACTGTAATACGCTCCGAACACATACTCTGAGATTTTTAATACATGTGACTGTGTCCAGTGATTCTTCGGCAGTCGTGTTAGCCAACAACGAATCTTTCCGCAAATTCAAGCGCAATACTTTACATTTGTGTGTGTTGAAGTTGAACTGGCAGGGGGTGTTGAAGTTGAACTGGCAGTCCCTGCAGTAAACGTAGATCCTCTGCAAACATTTCTGCGTTTAGCTAAAATTTTTGTAGCCTTGCGATTTCACCATACAGCCGTGGCACTAGAATGACGGGTTTTTACCGAACTAGCAGATTCTACCAACCAGGTGTGCAGCCTGCTACCTATTCGAGTAAACTGACAGAGTGATTTTCAACAATAATGAATAATGAATGTCCCTAAGTGGAAAAATATATTTTAGAAGCGAATCAGGAACTTAAATTTTGCTCAGCCTACTGCCATCTATAAGGGCATAACCAGGGCCATAACAAGTCTGAGCGAACTTATTTTTCCTTATCCTAAGCGAAAGTTGTTCCCCGTGATGTGATCTATCGGTCCTAGACGTTAATTGCAAAGGCTTTGAAACACCCTGTATGCAACAGCTTCATGGAGCTTTTGACGCTTTCCTCTGGGTCCTCTAAACATAACATGTCCGACGGAACAAAAACCAGACGTGTGTAATATATCAGTAAGCTTGACTGCTATGATATCGTCAGTGGGGACGCGTAGTAGGGTCCGTACGTCTTGTGGGTATACCGGAAACGCTGTGAGAAAATGAGGTAAATGGACAGAGACGCTGTTTCTTAGAGCGCAATAAGCCGAGAATCTGGGTCGGACGGAAAGCATGCTCGAATAGCCGAACTGGTTAAAGAGACTGCTCGCGTAAAGCGGAACATCCTGGTTCGAGTACTGGTCCGTCACAAATTGTTAACTTCCGTCACTGAATCATTTTAATACCCAATAGAGGATGATGCCTCTGCGATGCTCTTACGTGTGATTTGCAGAGTATCCATGTAGATGTATATGTAGATGACAGTATCTCCCCTGAATTAATGTTAGCAGTAACGATGGTATAACACTCTCTTGGGATATTTGTTGTATATTAAGCATCATTGTAAAACGTATAACATTAGACCGAAAAGCAGTGTCATCCGCTGCCACACCGCCCCGTCGTGGACAAATATACACTACTGGCCATTAAAATTGCTACAGCACGAAGATGATGTGCTACAGACGCGAAATTTAACCGACAGGAAGAAGATGCTGTGATATGCAAATGATCAGCTTTCCAGAGCACTCACACAAGGTTGGCGCCGGTGGCGACACCTACAACGTGCTGACATGAGGAAAGTTTCGAACCGATTTCTCATACATAAACAGCAATTGACCGGCGTTGCCTCGTGAAACGTTGTTGTGAGACTTCGAGTAAGGAGGAGAAATGCGTACCATCACGTTTCCGACTTTGATAAAGGTCGGATTGTAGCCTATCGCGATTGAGGTTTATCGTATCGCGACACTGCTGCTCGCGTTGGTCGAGATCCAATGACTGCTGGCAGAATATGGAATCGGTGGGTTAAGGAGGGTAATACGGAACGATGTACTGGATCCCAACGGCCTCGTATGACCAGCAGTCGAGATGACAGGCATCTTATCCGCATGACTGTAACGGATCGTGCAGCCACGTCTCGATCCCTGTCTCAACGGATGGGTACGATTGCAAGACAACAACCATCTGCACGAACAGTTCGACGACGTTTGCAACAGCATGGACTATCAGCTCGGAGACCATGGCTGCGGTTACGCTTGACGCTGCATTACAGACAGGAGCGCCTGCGATGGTGTACACAACGACGAACCTGGGTGCACGAATGGCAAAACGTCATTTTTTCGGATGAATCCAGATTCTGTTTACAGCATCATGATGGTCGCATCCGTGTTTGGCGACATCGCGGTCAACACATATTGTTCTCATTGACGTCACTTTGAACAATGGACGTTACGTTTCAGATGTGTTACGATCCGTGGCTCTACCCCTCATTCGATCCCTACGAAACCCTACATTTCAGCAGGATAATGCACGACCGCATGTTGCAGGTCCTGTACGGGCCTTTCTGAATACAGAAAAAGGTTCGACTGCTGCCCTGGCCAGCACATTCTCCACATCTCTCACCAATTGAAAACGTCTGGTCAATGGTGGCCGAGCAACTGGCTCGTCACAATACGCCAGTCACTACTCTTGATGAACTGTGGTATCGTGTTGAAGCTGCAAGGGCAGCTGTACCTGTACACGCCATCCAAGCTCTGTTTGATTCAATGCCCAGGCGTATTATGGCTGTTATTGCGGCCAGAGATGGTTGTGCTGGGTACTGATTTCTCAGGATCTATGCACCCAAATTGCGTGAAAATGTAATCACATGTCATTTCTAGTATAATATATTTGTCCAATGAATACCCGATTATCATCTGCATTTCTTCTTGGTGTAGCAATTTTGATGGCCAGTAGTGTAGTAATTGTAAATAGAAAAAAAAAAGATACTCGCTTGGAGGTATTTCCGCGATGATGCCAACCCATTCGAAGCCTGCAGGGAGGGTCAGTCGAAAACAGCGCGTGGCCACGGGAACACGTGGGACGGCGGCGGAGGGAGGGCGGCACTGGGTGCGGTGGTGGGGGTGACGCCACTTGATCTTGTAGTGGGGGTTGTGTCGGTAGGGGAGGGGAGGGGAGGGGAGAGCCGGACAACCGCGGCCGCGGCGTCGGTTGGAGACGCCGCACCGTCAGTCGGCGGGATGTTGGGCAACGTGAAGGACTACTTGGACTCGCTCAGGGGCAGCATCGGCACCCTGCGCGAGGACCTGTGAGTAGCGTCTGCTATCTAGTCAGGCCACACCACGCACGACTCTGTAGAATGCACTGCCTACCGTATAGAGCGTGGAACCGTTTGAGGCTTCGTGGTTTGAGGCATCGTAGCAAGTATTATTTTGCGTATATCGAGCAGGCTATGTGTATGGGATGTAGCCAGCACTTTTGCCTGCTGCAGAAGATAATAAACATCTGCAGTGTCTGATACAGAATTTCTATGAAAATTTAGTGGGAGCGGCTTGATGAAAAAGGTTTCTTTCGCCTAAAGTACTTTCAGTGATAACTTGCCATCGCCATTTTCTTTTTACTCTACACCATAGATTATGCAGGTTGCTACATAGTGGAAATAGCTGGTTTTTAATATGGTTTTGGTTAGTTTTAGTGTTTAATCCATCACACAAACTTTTCCTTTTTATATGTGCCACATGTCACTACTTTGATAGCCTGTTGTGGATTCTTAATGTCATCCACAGCATGAGTGCCTGTTCTTAATGATACTTACGTTTGGCCTTGAATAATGATTATGTTCTGCAAATGTGAAATTATAGCTTTGGCATAACGATTTGGTGAGCCTTAAGAAAGCATAAGATGTGCTATTCTCCAGATGATTCAGTTGACTAGGTGACTGCATGAAAACTTCGCCTCCTTGTGCAAAAGCATCGCTGATTAGTCCACTGCAGCTGTGTGGTATTGTAACTTTGGCCTAGCAATGACCTGTTTTTAAGTTATTCGTCTCGTCACAGCTGTACAGTCACAGTTTCAGAATGCAGACGTTACGTAGGATTAAACTCTGTTTTCAGTAACAACAAGTGTTTATGTTGTAGCTAACTTCCGGCGTGAGGAAAGCACGACAGGTTTTTATGTAGTGAGATGTACGGAAACGAAAAAGTGTAAGGTAAAACGTGTTAGAACCAGCATGAAACTAACCAAAATAACACTTAAAACTAGCGTTCTCCACTACGTAAAAATGAATAATTCATGCCTTTCAGAATTTAAAAAGCACTCGTAAAATGGAGAGCTGTCATTGAAACTAGTTTGGGTACAAAAAAAAAAAGCGTTTGAACCACATTGGTTACTGCAGATACATGACAATCAGGAAAATTTTTAACGAAGCAAGTTTCAGGTAACTGTCTGTTGAAAACTGAAATTCACTTCCAGAAGACGAGTTATAGCTGTCCTCACCTTCTAGACAAATTGATTGGATCTATCAAATCAGGAAGAATGATATTCTGCAGCCTTTATTGACACTATGTTTCAGAGAAGATAACTTGAAGAAGAATGGCTACGAGTATTGACAATTCATACTAGTTACGACGAGAAACCCCTAAAAATCCCCTCAATATTATCTGTGTAACTAAGACCTTTAAGTACAAAGTTCTTAGACTGGGTTAACAAACAGGTGAATAAAATTAGCCTGAGTAGGGTGTCGTAGAGTTGCGCATTGGGTCCTCTGTTTTTGTTGGTGTATAAAGTGTGGCCTACAAAACGTGAAAACCTTAAAATTTTCGCGACGCGAAATGCGGTTTCTTATAAGTGACGCTGTGTAAGAGGGCGAGTATTTTGCTGTATGGCTATCAAATAAATTATTCTTATTTACCGAGGTATAAAAGCACTTATGCAGAGTGTCTCAGAAGGAATGATCACACTCAGAAGTACAACAGCGACGATCATTCGAAGCAGAGCAGTTGTAAACATGTCCTCTAAAACGCCTACCTTAAGAGCTATCAGCTTGGTCAGTGAGGAGACGTATTTCACAGTAATGAAGATGAACAATTGCTCCTAGCTCGTAAGGTACGCATTTCTCGGCCCATGTTTACTGGCTTTTTTGTTCTTGTTTTCATCTATACCAACACGTCTCAAAATACAGAAGCAAAGAGCTTCCAATAGAAAAAATGTTTCACAGTAGCCAAGTTGAAAAAATGCTCGTAGCTCGTAAGGTATGCATTTTACAGCCCACGTTTACTGGCCATTTTTTCCTTGTTTTGGTCCATACTACCACCTCTCAGAATATGGAACACTTTTTTAAACACCTTGTATAGGGCGTGTCGCGCAAGATGTAATATTCCCTGAACGGTTCAAGATATCAGTACATCAGAAAATTATTGGACACACTCAAGAACTTAATTTTATTAATGGTTAATACTCTCTTATCTCTTGTATCCACAGCGAAATTGAAGTACGTGCGATTTTTTAATTGAACAGGAAGCTTTTTTAACAGCATTTGGAAGCTCTTGCAAAAGCAAGTACGTTAACGTAACGCTTGTTATTGTCGATGCTGACACGTCTGGCAAAAGCAGATGAGAAGCGTATTAAAACTGGGAAGGCAAGGAGGCTGGGCTTCACTATCAAGACGCAAACACCGACAGGGGTGGGTCTTACGCCAGGCTACGGTGTTACATACAGCGATGTATAAGCAGAAAAAATGGATCCCGGCCTTTCCTCTCATTTCCAGAAAATTTCTAAGATATATTTCTGAAAAACTTCAACGCCAACACAAACAAACGTTGTATCACTATTGCGGTATATTGATAATTATTACTTTTGAGCCGTCTGATTACAACTGAATGAAACACAATTTTGGTGCCATAAGCGTTTCGCCTTTATTTATTTGCAAGACATCTTCAGTGGTAGGTTTCGTGAATGTTATTTTACACTTTGTGCTTTTGTTACTGCTGCTTTTCTTACTACAATTGCTATTTGAAAATTTATGTTTGCAGGCTTCACAGAACTATGAACTGAACACTTGTTCTGTTCATAGCGTGTTCAGTTCTTAGTGCTCTAAAGTCTGGAAACAAAAAAATTTCAAATAGCATCTGTGAGAAGAAAAGCACCGCTAACAAAGGAACAAAAACACGACATGTAGAACAACACCCACGAATCCTGCCATTGAAGATGCCTTGCAAAACATAGTAGCGAAACGCGTATGACACAAAACTGTGTTTCATTCAGCTGTAATTAGATGGTGCAAAAGTACAATTATCGATATACCTTAATATTATATTCAACCTGAGGACGACAGGACCACAAAAGATGAAGATCACTACATTTGTCTGTTCAAGATCTACCGACTATCGTCTAAAAATATCCATTTAAAAAGCTATACTGTATTTGCTTCATTATCTCTGCTGATACATGGGACGGCGTAATAACCATGTAAAAAGATCACTTGCACCTCTGCGAATTATCGTTTTCGATTAACGAGTTTCTATATCGTGAAATGGATTGATGACTATGAAGTTTGGTCCCTTAAAATAACAATCATCACCACATCATCATCATCGAAGTCTTGAACTATTCACGAAGCAACACAGGTGATATGTCCTTACACGACTTTACCTTACGTACATATAACCGTAACAAGCGGTCTGAATGAGATGAGCAGGCTAGGTTAGGTTAGTGGTGTTTAACGTCCCGTCGACAACGAGGTCATTAGAGACGGAGCGCAAGCTCGGGTTAGGTAAGGATGGGGAAGGAAATCGGCCGTGCCCTATCAAAGGAACTATCCCGGCATTTGCTGGAAACGATTTAGGGAAATCACGGAAAACCTAAATCAGGATGGCCGGAGACGGGATTGAACCGTCGTCCTCCCGAATGCGAGTCCAATTGAGATGAACAATAGTAGCCCGAAACGTATCGTCAATAAATTAACTTTACAAGATCAATAATACTTAAAAATTTTCACTGCTTGCCGCATATGCATGCAAAGTTCGCTTCGTAAATGTAAAATTTACAAACGTCAGTATACGATACGATAAACATCAGTGTCGATTTCTTGCTAAAAGGTGCTAGTGCATAGCTGATTTCAAATGATTCAAATGGCCCTGAGCACTATGGGACTTAACTTCTGAGGTCATCAGTCCCCTAGAACTTAGAACTACGTAAACCTAACTAACCTAAGGAGCTCACACACATCCATGCCCGAGGCAGGATTCGAACCTGCGACCGTAGCGGTTGCGTGTTTCCAGACTGTAGCGCCTAAAACCGCTCGGCCACTCCGGCCGGCCTAGCTGATTTCGATTCTGTTCTCGCACATTAGGGTTTTAACGTTCCGTGGTGGAAGAACCCGCATTTTACCTTGTTTTTCTCACTATTCATTTTAGAACAGAGCATATCCAGTGCCTCGTACTGTAACTTAGTTCACATCTCTGTCGTGTTCGGATGTTCACTGCCTCTTGGGGAGGCTATCACTGCGATCATTCTGTACAGATGCGCAGCGAAACAAGCACGCCCCAAGCTTATTTTGATAGCCCGCTGCATTGAAGCGTACGCAAACCCCTTTTGCTGGTCAGATGTTTGCCACTGGTGTTCCTGTTCCACTGTGGAGAAAATTGCAACACAAAAGCTGAATAAGGGCATCCTTAGCCCAGAAAAAGGCAGTCGGAACGATCAGTGGTGTCAATTCGCAAACCTCAAGTATGTCGCTACTTAAGCATGTAGGAACTCTTAATTATCTGCTTACTCCATGGCTACGAATATGGAGTTAAAACGAAAACAATGCCTGTACAGACTTTTCCTGATCAAATGTAGTACGGATATGTACAACTATCTCAACGGGTAGCTACATCTCAGAGGGTACCATGGATCCCAAAAAAAGTGTCAAACTAACAACAACCCCGATCGTTGATTGAACACACTGAGCTTTAGCAGGCATGGTCCTGCTGGAGATGGGATGCTCTTGCCTTCCTCTGACCTCTGAACGGACTTACCCAACCAGCGCTATTGATACATGCAGTTAAACGAAGACTCCGAACCACAGTGGTTAGTTTATATCTCCATACTAACAAATAAATGCCAGAGGCGAAATAGGCGCTACGTGACAGATTAAATCCTAGGAGCGATTGAGGATCGAACCCCCAAAATTTGTAACTCCAATCCGACGCTTTCCCACGAAGCCAACGAGCGGTACGAACGATTAAATACAAATTAAAGCTGTAGTCCTCTCGATCAAACGGGGAGTAGTGGCTTGACCTTCAAGCCGTGAACCTTAACGTGTAATTAATTCTCGTACACGGAACTCCAGCAACCGGCGTCAGTATGAACTGAACTACCTCGACTCAAAGGGAAAGGGACTGCCCCCATTACTGAAGTAACTATCTTTCGTGACAGAATAGAGCGTCGTTGTATTTCCACAATACACTATGTCACAACAAGTGACAGTTTCGAACCTGCTAGGTGAAATGCTGGCAAGAAGGATCTATACATTAAAGAGATCGTGTGCTTTCACTGAATTTACCAATTCCGATTAACGTGGCTAAGCGTGAAGTAGTAGTCAAGTCTCCAGAAAGTCTTGCACTATAAATAATTATTTGTAATGGGAACTCCTATGAATTTTTTTCTTGGTTCAGGACAAGTTAATCCTGTATGATCTACAGCGAAGTATTGAAGCACCTTTATGTATTTTAACCGACGAAGTATCGGGACTCACGCGAAAATTCGGCGGTTCTAAGGGAGAGACAGACTTGTTATTAACGCCTTAAAACATACACTGCAGCGCCAAAGAAATTGGTATAGGCATGCGTATTCAAATACAGAAATTCGTAAACAGGCAGAATACGGCGCTGTGATCGGCAACGCCTATCTAAGACAACACGTGTCTCGAGCAGTTGTTAGATCGGTTACTGCTGCTACAATGGCTGGTTATCAAGATTTGAGTATCAGTATGGTGTCATAGTCGGCGCACGAGCGATAGCACACAGCATCTCCGAGGTAGGGTGAAGTGTGGATTTTCCCGTACGACCATTTCACGAGTGTACCACGAATATCAGGAACCCCGTAAAACATCAAATATCCGGCATCGCTGCGGCCGGAAAAAGATCCTGAAAGAACGGGGCCAACGACGACTGAAGAAAATCGCTCAACGTGACATAAGTGCAATCATTCCGTAAATTGCTGCAGATTTCAATGCTGGGCCATCAACAAGTGTCAGCGCGCGAACCATTCAACGAAACATCATCGATATGGACATTCGGAGCCGTACGTCCACTCGTGTACCTTTGATGACTGCATGATACAAAACTTTACACCTCGCCTGGGCCCGACATTGGACTGTTGATAACTGAAAAAAATGTTGCCTAGTTGGAAAAGTCTCGTTTCGAATTGTTTCGAGCGGATGTAGAAAATCTCATGAATCTACGGACCCTCAAAGTCAATAGGGGACTGTTCAAACTGGTGGAGGGTTCGTAATAGTGTGCGGCGTGTGCAGTTGGAGTGATACGGGACCCCCCATACGTGTAGATGCTACTACGATAGGTTACACGTGCGTAAACATTCTGTCTGGTCACCTGCATCCAATTATGTACATTGTGCATTCCGACGGACTTGGGAAATTCCAGCAGGACACGACCAAAATTGCTACAGAGTAGCTTCAGGAACACTCCTCTCAGTTTAAGCTCTTCCTCTGGCCACCAAACTCCCCAGACATGAACATTATTGAGCATATCTGCGGTGACTTGCAATGTGCTGTTCAGAAGAGCTCTCCAGTCCCCCGTACTCCTACGGATTTAGGGACAGCCCTGTAGGATTGATGGGGTCAGTTCCCTCCAGAACTACTTCAGACGTAGTCGAGTCCATACCATGTCGAGTTGCGGCACTGCTGCGTCCTCCCCGGGGCTCTACACGGCAGGTGTACCAGTTTCTTTGGCTCTTCAGTGTATTAAGAGCTGGAAAATACCAGCGCACACTGACAAAACACTTTTTCTCAAGTGAGACGTGAATATAACTACGGAATGAACAATGTATTTAAAAACATAGTTTAGTGCCACGCCACATTCTACATGTACATCCGTACTCCGCAAGCCACCTGACGGTGTGTGGCGGAGGGTACCCTGAGTACCTCTATCGGTTCTCCCTTCTATTCCAGTCTCGTATTGTACGTGGAAAGAAGGATTGTCGGTATGCTTCTGTGTGGGCTCTAATCTCTCTGATTTTATCCTCATGGTCTCTTCGCGAGATATACGTAGGAGGGAGCAATATACTGCTTGACTCTTCGGTGAAGGTATGTTCTCGAAACTTCAACAAAAGCCCGTACCGAGCTACTGAGCGTCTCTCCTGCAGAGTCTTCCACTGGAGTTTATCTACCATCTCCGTAACGCTTTCGCAATTACTAAATGATCCTGTAACGAAGCGCGCTGCTCTCCGTTGGATCTTCTCTATCTCTTCTATCAACCCTACCTGGTGCGGATCCCACACTGCTGAGCAGTATTCAAGCATTGGGCGAACAAGCGTACTGTAACCTACTTCCTTTGTTGTCGGATTGCATTTCCTTAGGATTCTTCCAATGAATCTCAGTCTGGCATCTGCTTTACCGACGATCAACTTTATATGATCATTCCATTTTAAATCACTCCTAATGCGTACTCCCAGATAATTTATGGAATTAACTGCTTCCAGTTGCTGACCTGCTATTTTGTAGCTAAATGATAAGGGACCTATCTTTCTATGTATTCGCATCACATTACACTTCGCTACATTGAGATTCAATTGCCATTCCGTGGACCATGCGTCAATTCGCTGCAGATCCTCCTGCATTTCAGTACAATTTTCCATTGTTGCAACCTCTCGATACACCACAGCATCATCTGCAAAAAGCCTCAGTGAACTTCCGATGTCATCCACCAGGTCATTTATGTATATTGTGAATAGCAACGGTCCTATGACACTCCCCTGCGGCACACCTGAAATCACTCTTACTTCGGAAGACTTCTCTCCATTGAGAATGACGTGCTGCGTTCTGTTATCTAGGAACTCCTCAATCCAATCACACAATTGATCTGATAGTCCGTATGCTCTTACTTTGTTCATTAAACGACTATGGGGAACTGTGTCAAACGCCTTGCGGAAGTCAAGAAACACGGCATCTACCTGTGAACCCGTGTCTAAGGCCCTCTGAGTCTCGTGGACGAATAGCGCGAGCTGGGTTTCACACGATCGTCTTTTTCGAAACCCATGCTGATTCCTACAGAGTAGATTTCTAGTCTCCAGAAAAGACATTATACTCGAACATAATACGTGTTCCAAAATTCGTTGGCTTCGTCATTTCAAAACAAAAGGACGCTTTTCCAGCAGAACTTAGATGTCGGGTTACGTTACAGATCAGTCTGACACAGCAATTTTCATTTCAAAACAAGTAGCGTCGGGGATATTATCTACATCTACATAGATACTCCCCAAGCCACCGTACGGTACGTGGAGGAAGGTACCATGTACCGCTAATAGCCATTTCCTCCCCTGTTCCACTCGCAAACAGAGCGAGAGAAAAACGCTTGTCCGTATGCCTCTGAATGAGTCCTAATTTTTCGTATCTTATCGTCTCAGTTCGTATGCGCAATGTATGTTGGCTACAGTAGAATCGTTCGACAGTCACCTTCCAATGACAGTTCCTCGGAAAGAACGTCGCCTTTAGTCCAGGGATTCCCATTTGAGTTTCCGGAGTTTCTTCGTAGCACTTACATGTTGTTCTAACCTACCAGTAAATAATCTAACAGCCGGCCTCTGAATGGCTTCCATGTCTTCCTACAATCCGGGCTGGTACGGATCTCAAACACTCGAGCAGTGCTCAAGAACAGGTCACACCAGTGTCCTATATGCGATCTCTTTTACACGTGAACCACTCTGTCGTAAAAATTCTCCCAATAAACCGAAGTCGACCATTCCCCTTCCCTACCACAGTTCTCACATGCTCGTTGCATTTTTATCGCTTTGCAACGTTATGCCCAGATATTTCTCCACGGCTTGACTGTGTCAAGCTGGACACTACCAATACTGTATCCGAACAGTACAGGTTTATTCTTCCTATCCATTCGCATTAACTTACAGTTTTCCTCATTTAGAGCTACCTGCCATTCATCACACCAATTAGAAATTTTGTCTAAGTGGTCTTGTATATTCCTACAGTCACCCATCTTCGGCATCTTACCGTACAACAAACCATTGTCAGCAAAAAAAAAAAAAAAAAAAAAAAAAAAAAACGCAGATTGCTGCCCACCAAATCATTTATGTATGTAGAGAATAAAAGCACTCCTATCATGCTTCCCTGAAGCACTCCTGACCATACCCTTGTCTCTGATGAACACTAGCCGTCGAGGACAACATACTGGGTTTTATTATTTATGAAGTCTTCGATCCACTCACATATCTGTGAACTTACACCATATGCTCGTATCTTCGCTAACAGCCCGCAGGGAGCACCGTGTCAAGTGCTTTCCGGAAATCTAGAAACATGGAATCAGCCTGTTGCCCTTCATCCATAGTTCGCAGTAAATCATGTGAGAAAAGCGCAAGCTGAGTTTCGCACGAGCGATGCTTTCTAAAACCACGCTGATTCATGGACATAATGTTCTCAATCTTAAGAAAGTTTATTATTTTCGAACTGAGAATATGTTCAAGGATTCTGCAGGAAGTTCGGGGCATTTGTCTGTAAGTTTGCGGGTCTGTTCTTTTACCTTTCTTATATACAGGAGCCACCTGCGCCTGTTTCCAGTCGCTTAGACCTTTACGCAGGGCGAGAGATTCGCGATAAATACAAGATAGTTAAGGGGCTAATGCCATAGAGTGCTCTTTGTAAAGCCGAATTCTGATTCCATCCGGATATTCGTGATTTGCTTTCGGATCTTTCAGTTATCTCTCCGCCAGGGATGCTTATTACTGCGTCGTCCGTACGGGAGTCAATCCGATGGTCAACTGACGGTTTGTACGATTCTCCTGCGTCAACAATTTCTTGAACGTGAAATTTTGAAATTTCCGTTTTCGCTTTGCTATCTTCAACTGCCATACCAGACTAGTTAACAAGGGACTGAATGGGTCCTTAGACCCTCTGAACGATTTTGCATATGATCCGAATTTTCTCGGGTTCTTTGTCAGATTCTTTGGCTAAGGTATGACTGTAGTAGTTGCTGTATGTTTTGCGCATATATCTATTCACAGACGGACGAACCTCTACTAACCTTTGCTTGTCGTTCTTTGTGCGTTCTATTTTGAACCGTGACTGCAACAGCTTCTCCTTCCTCAGCATCTTCCGAATTTTATTATTATTATGTGCTTACTAGTCACATAACTCTCCGGACCACGATTTAGAATCTGCTTAAACTTTGCCCACAATTCTTCTTCATCCTCCTTACTGCATCTAAGTGATATCAATTCTCTGTCTACGTGAAGTCAGTACTCCAGTGTTGCCAACTTCGCTGTATCCGCTGTTGAATAATTCTTGCTTCCTAAGAGTTTTGACTGAATTTCGAGTGACCATGAAACTAAATTCCGAGTACCAACTGCATCAGTAACTGATTTTCCCTATTACGTCAGGGTTATGAAAGTGCACCCATCTAAGTTGGGTTATGCAACAAGGCATTACGGTCGTCAAAACAGCGATAAAATTCTGGTCGATTGCAGCAAGGTAACCCTTTTTTATCTGCGGTACCTTCGGCTACTTGCATGGCCCTGTTTCATCGCTTAATGCATTTCTGTCAAAACACGTCTTACGTAAGTTAATTCTGTGAGACGATATGGAGTGCATAACGAACTTTTTTTTAACTATTTATTTGTTGACACTCGAGAGACGGCTGGTGTCCACGTGAATCCAAGGATATTTTGTAACACGCTAACTTTCGGGAAATGACGAAAAAGGCAATTCGTGTAGTTCTGTTGGAATGATTAGCTTATTGCAAATGCTTTGTCTTTACGCTCACTAAAGAGAAACACGACTACTAAATGCATTAATTCCTACTCAATTACGGTTCTCGAGCTGATAAATTGACAAAAACTGTAGTTTAAGGGCATCCCTCATTATTTCCCCTATTTATTGACACTTGCGATTTTTTTAACTTGCGCGGCGTCTAGGGAACATCTAATACTACAACTTGTGTTGGTCATCAACGTAAAAAGCGGTAGCATCTGCAATCATGGTTTATGTACGAATGGTCAGACAAAACGTATTATTCATTTAAGCATCGGGACAAGCCAAGAGTTCTCAACAGTCGGAGCAGAATGTTTCACGACAATTCATAAGCCGTTTTGAGAAAATTCTAAAAATTGAAGCAGCATATACAAAGCTAAAAAACCTAAATACACAAAAAACGTAAAATCTGACTCTAGGTGCAAGTACTCCTTCAGACCCAGAGATTAACTGTGTATTAACTACAAATTTCCTATCCGTGCTGGGAGCTGGTGGGACCACAAGCCAGAAAAGTTGTCGAAAACGAAAATGCCAAAGTACTGAGGGACTTCCCACTCCGGACAGGGAACGTTGAAACCCATCAGACATTACAACTGTGCAGAAAAGGAAAGTTTGGATCATTGACATTGCCGTCCTTCATGATGGTAGAATCAAAGAGAAAGAAGTTGAAAAACTTAAGAGATAGAAAGACTTGAAAATCGAGCCACTACGTCTCTGATGTAATCCAGCGAATGTTATTCCAATGGCACAGTGGAAGCAGTGCCAAAAACCTTTAGCAGGCACATGAAAACCATTAGAATTGACGTAATATCCAACTACCAACTACAAAAACCCGCTTTACTGGAATGAGCACGAATATATGCCGATATATCATGTAGACCTAGACTGCTGGGAAGTGTCTAACTATTCGTGAAATACCAAATTCACCAAAGTAATTTTACTTTCTCTGTTTGTTGTAATATTAATGCATGAAATAAAACCACAATATGCTCATATCTTGATGTCTGAGCCTTTTAAGTAATTTCTATTGTTGTAATCTATCCTCATATCGTTCATCGAAGACAGGTAACGTAACCTTTAACTGATTTAATTTCAGGTATATCTTTTTCTGTCTTCGCTACTTAGAGCACTTTAATATTAAGTGCTTGAAATCGGTTCCTTCTGTATCGTTATGACCTCATATGGGTGAGCCAGGAACTTAAGTCTGGTACCGAGTTAGCTGGCTAAGGCAGTGGTACGATACTAGATTTGCATTCCGGAGGACAGCGGTTCAAGCAAATCATCGACCATACAGATTTAGGTTCCCTGTGATTTCTCTAAACCTGATGAAGACAGATACCGGGATGATTCCGTTTAAAAATACACTGCTGATTTCTTTGGTCATTCTTTCGGCAATCCGACTCTGTGCTCCGTCGCTAATGACCACGTTGTCGACAGGATATAGAACCCTTATCTTCCTCCTTTTACCCTGAAAGTTCGTCTTCGGCCATCCAAGTTTGTGCTCCGACCCTAATGATCACGTTGTCGACAGGATATAGAACCCTTATCTCCCTCCTTTTACATTGGCAGTTCGTCTGTATATGTGCGTAAAATTTCTCTATGCTGTTTTCTAAATTGGTCCACTCTCTTTTCACTCCTTGCTTGCTGCGTTTTTTTGGACATGAAATCACGACATGGGAGTGTAACTCCTTGGACTTTAGATTAATGCTTTCTTTAGCACACGTGCCCGTTGTTTCCTTGTCTACGGTTGCCAAAAGCTCTTTGACCCACACAAACATTTCTTCCGTCAATGTAGCTATTTCTTGTAAGATTGTTACACAGTTGATTTTGCTGAGAAACAAGCGTTAAGAATGAAATTTGATGCGTTGCCTCGTTTCCAAGGTAATTAGCAGTGAAGTTGCCCAATCAGAACGCTGCGCACGCAAATTCAAGTGGCCCGGGGCAGATACAGTTAATGTCAGTTGCCCTCACAGCATAGAATCTACACTAGTTAACCTTTCGTATCTACATCTACATCTTCATCGGTAGTCTGAAGATCACACTTACTGGTTAAGTGTCTGGCAGAGGGTTCGTCGAACCAGATTAACAATGACTCTGAGCTCTATGGCACTTAACATCTGAGGTCATCAGTCCCCTAGAACTTAGAACTACTTAAACGTAACTAACCTAAGGACATCACACACATCCATGCCCGAGGCATGATTCGAACCTGCGACCGTAGCGGTCGCGCGGTTCCAGACTGTAGCGCCTAGAACCGCACGGCCACTCTGGCCGGCCGTGAGAGCTCTGATTTACCTTATTTCATTATGATTATAGTTTCTCCCTATGTATGTCGGCGTCAATAAAACTTTTTCGCATTCGGCAGAGAAAGTTGGTGACTGAAATTTAGTGAGAAAATTTAATTATGTCCACCCCAAATCCTGTATCATGACCATGACACTCTCTCCCATATTTCTGGATAATACTTGATATGCTGCGCTTCTTTGAACTTTCTCGACGTACTCTGTTAATCCTGTTTGGTAAGGATCCCACACCGTGCAGCAGTACTTCAAAAGAGGACGGACAAGTGTAGAGTAGACTGTCTCTTAAGTAGATCTGTTGCATCTTCTACCTATTCTGCCAATAAAAAGCAACATATCGATTTTTTTTTCTTTACAATTCTTTTTCAGCACAACGTAACCTGCAATACCGTTACAGGGTTTTCATACAGCTTCTGAAAACCCAGTGTAAGGGGCGATCAAAATGTTCCGATTTGGGGACGATCCTACAGTGTATATGCAACCCAACGTGACTCCGATGCGGGTATATAAGCAGTGGGCTTAGTGTGGCCTTCGAACGGAAATTTTTTGATCCCCTCTTATACGTAGCTTCCCAGCTTACCTTTCCGTAGTGTGCGTTAGAGAGTAATGAAACCCGTATCTCATTCCTTCAGGAGTGTGAGAAGTATCCGTTTACATTTGGACCTGATTTGGTCAACTATATTCTACATCTATCATAATTCTCTGTTTTCTCTCAGCATGGTTTGTCATCAAGAATAAACGAAAGACATTGGTTATGAGGCAAGCTCGGGAATAACTGTATCCTAGCTAAATTCTTTCATGTAAGACTAAAGGTAAAAGTACACAGCCGATGGTATCTTATTATTAGAAGAGGGATTCTGCTCATCGGCGTGAAACAAATTCCATTGATCATCACAGGTCAATACGCAGAAAATAATGCATATTACAGGATGTTTCAAAAAGAATATACGTATTACAAAGTATTATTTTGTCCAACCTATCGATCGTTGCGCCTCGGCTCGGCTATTGGAGAAGCGAATACATAGTCTAGTGTGTATTAACAGCCGCAGGACGTCAGTTGTCTTCTGTTTTGCTTGATAACCGTCATGTGTTTAAAATGGCTACTCCTCTGCAGAAATCAATTTGTGGTCTCGAGTTTTCGAAGTGCAATTCCATGATTACAGTGCAAAGACGTTTCAGGTTGAGGTACCAATTGGATACTCCGGGTGGAACATTCGCAGATGGTACCGACAGTTTGTAGATACAAGTCAATGTGTTTTCTGCGATATCCCGATCATCTGTTTACCCGGTTTAAGGTCAGCAGTATCTCGCTATGTTACAAAACTGGTTGTTTCCGAGGCTGCACGAAGACACCTTCATTTTTCAACAAGACGGGGTATCCCCTTACCGGAGTCGCCAAGTACGTGAATATCTGAATGAAACTCTACCGAATCGTTGGATTGGTCGTCAAGGAGCTGGCGACTTAGCATGTCTCAGCTGGGCTCCTGGATCATTGGATTGGACACCCTCTGACTTCTTCCAAAGGGGATTCGTTAAAGACAACGTTTATGTACCACAACTCCTACAGAACCTGGAAGAGTTGAAGAAAGTGATCTGTAATGCCATAACATGAGTGACGAAGGACATGCTTGCCCGAGTATGGGAGGAATTTGAGTATCTATGTGATATTGTTCGTGCCGCTAATGGAGGACATGTTGAACATCTGTAATCTGAACTTGAGAGGTTCGCAAATATGTATCTAAAGTTCAAATGGTTCAAATGGCTCTGAGCACTATGGGACTTAACATCTTAGGTCATCAGTCCCCTAGAACTTAGAACTACTTAAACCTAACTAACCTAAGGACATCACACACATCCATGCCCGAGGCAGGATTCGCACCTGCGACCGAAGCAGTCCCGCGGTTCCGGCCTGCAGCGCCTAGAACCGCACGGCCACCACGGCCGGCTGTGTGTAAAGTTTCATATACGTATGTCTTAAATTATAATAAATATATGCATTCGAAATACCCTCTATTTGAAACCAAACTGAATTCACACCCACATCTGTACAGTAGTTTCAAATTGTATCCACATTCAACGATAAAGTTAAACAAGCATCAGTAATCAATTTCAGTTCAACTGAGCAGTTTATAATTATTATTGCAACTGAATTACATTATCCAGTTTGCAAAAGGTAATCACGTTGCTACCACGAAAAGCTGCGGATTACCAGTTAATTGAAGGCTTTTAAGTTAATCTACGACCGTCCATTACAGTTACTGACCTTTACTACATCCAAATTCAATAACGAGCCACGTAGAAATCTCATACGACAATGGTTACCGGGACTGCGAGAGTCGCGTAGGCGGCAGCAGGAATAAAGTCCAAAAGACTTTATGTCTTCAGTTACTTTAAATTTGACTGGAAGGAGTGCAGGATTTTATACACTGAGGCGACAAAAGTCATGGAATAGTGACATGCACGTATAAAGATAGCGGCAGTGTCACGTGCACAAGGTATAAAAGGGGAGCTGTCATTTATACTCAGGTGATTCACTTGAAAAGGATTCTGACGTTATTATTGCAGCACGACTGAAATTAATAGAGTTTGAACGCGGAATGGTAGTTGGAGCTAGACGCAGGGGATATTTCATTTCGGAAATCGTTAGGGAGTTCAGTATTCCGAGATCCACAGTGTCAAGAAGGGTGTCGAGAACACCAAATTTCAGGCATTACCACTCACCACGGACAACACAGTGGCCGACGGTACTCACTCAACGACAGAGAGCAACAGCGTTTGGGTAGAGCTGTCGGTGCTAACAATCAAGCACCACTGCGTGAAATAACATCAGAAATCAATATATCACGTACAATGAACATACCTGTTAAGACAGTGCGGCGAAATTTGGCGTTAATGGGCTATTGCAGCAGACAATCGACTAGAGTGCCTTTTATAACAGCGTTACATACCTGCAACGCCTCTCCTGGGCTCGTGACCATATCGGTTGGATCCTATACTACTCGAAAACGAGGCCCGGTCAGATGAGCCCCGGTTTCAGTTGGTAAGAGCTGATGGTAGAGTTCTAGTGTGGTGCGAAACCACGATTCCAAGATGTTAATAAGGC
The DNA here is from genome assembly GCF_023897955.1 of Schistocerca gregaria. Classification (NCBI taxonomy): domain Eukaryota; kingdom Metazoa; phylum Arthropoda; class Insecta; order Orthoptera; family Acrididae; genus Schistocerca; species Schistocerca gregaria. The sequence continues at coordinate 569,647,227 of NC_064923.1, forward strand.
AATGTGCGAGTTGGTGGTGGCTCCATAGGGGTGTGGACTGTGTTTACGTGGAATGGACCTGGTCCTCTAGTCCAAATGAACCGATCATTGACTGGAAATGGCTGTTTTTGGCTGCCTGGAGCCGTTCATGGACTTCATGTTCCGAAACAGCTATGTCGTGTCACCAGGTCACAGTTGTTCACAATTGGTTTGAAGAACATTCTGCATGATTACAGCAACACATGAATCCTACCGAAAATTTGTGGAACAATATCGAGAGGTTAGTTCGTGCACAAAATCTTACACCGGATCCCTTTTGGAATTAGGGATGACTACAGAGGCAGCATGGGACTTCCAATGACTTTTTGAGTCCATGCCACATCGTGTTTTGCACTGCATCAAACAAGAAGAGGTCCAACATGATATTAGAAGGTATCCCATGAAGTTTTCCACCACAGTGTAATTTTGTCACGAGTCACCCTAAACCTTCCAATTTTAAAACGAAACTTCCTGGCAGATTAAAACTGTTGCCGGACCGAGTCTCGAACTCGGGACCTTTGCCTTTCGCGGACAAGTGTTCTACCATCTGAGCTACCCAAGCACGACTCATGCCCCGTCCTAACAGCTTTACTTCCGCCAGTGCATCGTCTCCTACTTTCCAGACTTCGCAGGAGAGCTTCTGTGAAGTTAAAATCAGGGTCTCTCCCATTCTTAAAAACCTTGTTCGGAACACGGAAAGTCACAGGGGCAGTCACAATACACTGGACTTCAGCTGGTGAATTATTAAAGTTATTAAAGTTTTTAGCTTCTAAACAGAATGAGATAATAGTAAGTGGAGACTTTAATGTTTAGGGCACAGCTGTTATGCAGCCATATTCAAGTTCCTTCCCATTTAATATAGTTTACATTCCTACTGTTATAACAAGCGTTACGGAATCCAGCAATGGTGCTGTTGTTAACATTTCTATAGACACATTGAGATTGCGAAGCCTTTGCGTAAATGATTATAGTTAAACTACAAGAATAATAAACGAAAAATGATTGGAGGACTTAAAACTGTATTTGCGAAATACATGGTGGAAAGGAGTGCACAGCACACTTCGCGTCAATGAAAAATTTAATGTATCTGTTACATAGCCTACAGTTACCAAGAAAAGAGTTTCAAAACGAGTTTAATGAATTTCAGTTCCGTTTATTATAATTATTATTAGTTGATATACGAATATTAATTGTGGCAAATCATATAATTTTATTTTCCGTAGCAGAACTTACGTACATAGTGAAGTTCGAAATACCTGCCGACGAAATTGCACGCTAAAACTCTCTTGTGGTGTGGGGTCAAAGCGAGCGACCGACTGCTGGCGATATCGCTCGCTATTCGTCGACCGTGTGTGTGTGTGTGTGTGTGTGTGTGTGTGTGTGTGTGTGAAAGGGAGTGGAGGGAAGGGGGGAAGGGAGCTAACACATACATCCGTGACAACACACTGCTGTAAAAGATGATTTGACAGCTGCATGGACACCGGCCCCCCGAACAGGGACAAGGTAGGCCCTGTTTTAACTTTATAGAAACACCAAGAATAATGTCGCTTTTTTCCATTATTTGTACACAGTTTACGAAATATTTCCATCTTTTGCTCCCAATCTATAGATTAGTATCAGTGTACGTGGATTAATTTAAAATCAGTTTAATGGGAGCTAAAGCATGACAGAGCTATTAGGTATCCATTAGGGCTGGTTTGAGCACAACTCGAATTGTTCAATTAGTTTACTTCACAGTTCGAGAAATCTTGGGTTCCTTTCGAACTTTCGATTGTATCGCTATCTAGCGATTTCTGTTGGTACTCTCCTCACGACAGGTCTTGTCGGTGAAATTGTTTTGCTGGTTTCATCTGCCTCTTACAATCTTGTTTACAAGCTGTTTGAAAGCCAGAACGTATTTACTCGCTATTATAATATGTGAAGAGGCACCGAAATTCTCATTTGGAACCCACTTGGTACACTATGGCAGTCTTTCATAACCAAATAAAATATTGTATTTGGTAATATTTCTTGAAGGGCAGTATTTTCGCCTTTGACTGTTACCTTTACTTAATAAGCAGCGTAAATGTTTATTTGGCAAATTTATTCAAATAAACAATAGTTTGCTCAAAAGGCTCTGAACACTATGAGACTTAAAACCTGAGGTCATCAGTACCCTAGAACTTAGAACTACTTAAACCTAATTAACCTAAGAACATCACACACATCCATGCCGGAGGCAGGATTCGAACCTGCGACCGTAGCAGTCGCGCGGTTCAGGACTGAAGCACGTAGAACCGCTCGACCACCGCGGCCAACAACAAGAGTTTGTAAGATGGTCGTATTTAATGCTATTTCCTAATGCCTAAACTGTCAAATTAAAGGGACTTGTAGCCTGTTGTTATGGCTAGTAGTAGATTCTCGCGGACACCTATCCAAGCGCCTACAACGCCGTGGCAGGAAGTGAGGAAAGTGTTCCTGAATTGAAGACCGCAGTTTGCAGAGACGAATATGGATACTAGCCTATGATTTAATGGACAAGAAAGACGACGAAAGGAAACCGAAGACTATAATAAAACGATGTTTACTTCTCATTTCCTACTGAGTAATCAAGTCTGTCTTAAAATGGTTGTAGTTTCTTAGCTTTCTGTATTAGGTCTCCATCAAAACACGGGAAGTTATAAATATGTATTCAAGAACGTAGGCTTCGTTTCTCACACGTAAGAGTAAAATCGTAATGGTTTTGATTCAAGATAGTTGCACGAAACTTATGAAGTAGCAGATAGTGAGATTAGTTTACCATTCAGTAAGTTTCTTTATTTTCAGTTCTTGTTTAATATTTCCTGCACATACACTGCGTCTCTCTTTTGCGATAATTTTTCACTCTTTAATTTATTTTTGTATGAGATAATTTTATTCATCTGTCTCTCCACAATTTTATCACTTTTTTTAATTCAACTAGCTTGGGCCTATATAACTGTAATTTGCAATGCAAATAGCCACTTTAGTTTCACACTTCTCTTTTATAACAACAAGGATACAGAGTCCATCTGTTAAGTCACTGTATATGCTACGTTTTCTCAGATATTAGGCATAATCCACTGATAAGGGAGTGGTGGTGAGACTTGTCATGTAGAAACCTGTGATGCATTTTCTACCGCTGTGAGGTTATATTGAAAACAGCCGGTACGCAATATTTTAGCTGCTGTCGTGACATGGGAGTCTGTAAAATAACTTTATAAAGTGCAAAATTTGTCGTATGGTTTCAGCACTTCTATAGCCTATTGTATAGCGCCGTTCTCTCTGGCTACGTTATGCCAACGCCATTTGGGAAGGAGGTGCCGTCAACTACGCGACCATCTCTTGCCATAGCAGTGAGAGAGCTGATAAAACCAGTGAGAGCGATCACAAAATAGTTAAACAATCGTTGACAAGTACAACTGACATGTTATCTAAAATATTCGTTCGAAATTTGTGTGGAATAGACGAAAATAAATATACGGTTCAGAACACGTAAAAATTAACTTTATTTCTTGTAACTACCGCAAAACGCTAAATATTGATGGAGTACACCGAACACACAATTTGTGTGCACTAAGAACATGTACACAGACGACATATGACAGCCGCGCGAGTCACAGACGTTATTAGACGTCTTTACACAAAACTGGGCTGTTGTTAGAAATGAATCAGCCCTAATATTTAATCAAATTCTGAAGCGGTGGAGAGTAAAACTGATAATGTACTACTGACTGCAACTTGACAATATTGTCACGCTGGTAAACTACAAACTGCAGTGATCTGCACACAATAATTTTCTCTTTAAGTTTTCTGTAGAGTTCCATCCAATGACGGAAAAATTCTCTGTCTAACGTTTGAAGTGTGTGAAATCTTATGGAACTTAACTGCTAAGGTAATCAGTCGCTAAGCTTACACACTACTTAATCTAAATTATCCTAAGGACAAACACACACACACCCATGCCCGAGTGAGGATTCGAACCTCCGCCGGGAGCAGCCGCACAGACCATGACTGCAGCGCCTGAGACCGCTCGGCTAATCCCGTGCGGCTCTAACGGTTGAATTACGGTCGTCGTGCCTTCTGGAATCTGAAGTATCTCTACTTCTTTGTCGGGGTGAACTCGAAATACAGCTTATAATGAATCAGAACTTTTATGAGCTGACAACTAATCTAGAAGGAGAAATAAGAACACCGTGAATTCATTATCCCAGGGAGGGGAAACTTTATTGACACATTCCTGGGGTCAGATACATCACATGATCACACTGACAGAACCACAGGCACATAGACACAGGCAACAGAGCATGCACAATGTCGGCACTAGTACAGTGTATATCCACCGTTCGCAGCAATGCAGGCTGCTATTCTCCCATGGAGACGATCGTAGAGATGCTGGATGTAGTCCTGTGGAACGGCTTGCCATGCCATTTCCACCTGGCGCCTCAGTTGGACCAGCGTTCGTGCTGGACGTGCAGACCGCGTGAGACGACGCTTCATCCAGTCCCAAACATGCTCAATGGGGGACAGATCCGGAGATCTTGCTGGCCAGGGTAGTTGACTTACACCTTCTAGAGCACGTTGGGTGGCACGGGATACATGCGGACGTGCATTGTCCTGTTGGAACAGCAAGTTCCCTTGCCGGTCTAGGAATGGTAGAACGATGGGTTCGATGACGGTTTGGATGTACCATGCACTATTCAGTGTCCCCTCGACGATCACCAGTGTAGGAGATCGCTCCCCACACCATGATGCCGGGTGTTGGCCCTGTGTGCCTCGGTCGTATGCAGTCCTGATTGTGGCGCTCACCTGCACGGCGCCAAACACGCATACGACCATCATTGGCACCAAGGCAGAAGCGACTCTCATCGCTGAAGACGACACGTCTCCATTCGTCCCTCCATTCACGCCTGTCGCGACACCACTGGAGGCGGGCTGCACGATGTTGGGGCGTGAGCGGATGACGGCCTAACGGTGTGCGGGACCGTAGCCCAGCTTCATGGAGACGGTTGCGAATGGTCCTCGCCCATACCCCAGGAGCAACAGTGTCCCTAATTTGCTGGGAAGTGGCGGTGCGGTCCCCTACGGCACTGCGTAGGATCCTACGGTCTTGGCGTGCATCCGTGCTTCGCTGCGGTCCGGTCCCAGGTCGACGGGCACGTGCACCTTCCGCCGACCACTGGCGACAACATCGATGTACTGTGGAGACCTCACGCCCCACGTGTTGAGCAATTCGGCGGTACGTCCACCCGGCCTCTCGCATGCCCACTATACGCCCTCGCTCAAAGTCCGTCAACTGCACATACGGTTCACGTCCACGCTGTCGCGGCATGCTACCAGTGTTAAAGACTGCGATGGAGCTCCGTATGGCACGGCAAACTGGCTGACACTGACGGCGGCGGTGCACAAATGTTGCGCAGCTAGCGCCATTCGACGGCCAACACCGCGGTTCCTGGTGTGTCCGCTGTGCCGTGCGTGTGATCATTGCTTGTACAGCCCTCTCGCAGTGTCCGGAGCAAGTATGGTGGGTCTGACACACCGGTGTCAATGTGTTCTTTTTTCCATTTCCAGGAGTGTAGATATGTGCCTGCGGAACGGAAGAAAAGCGTGGCACGTGAAAACTGTAACATTCTCATTTTCCATTTTTCCCGACTTCGGTGCGTCTATCACAAGATCGACTATATAGACACCCTGACACGTGATCCCAAACGCCCTGTTGTTTCTTGAAGACATACATTTAGATAGGCAGCAATTAACCATCCAGACTAATTGTAAGCACTGTATTGTATTAATGTGCGAGTGCAGTCGTGGACGCCACAGTCGCCTCTGTACGTTGTCCCCTTTGAATGACAGTGTTCCTTTAGCACGTTTTCCATTTTTGAAAACCGGATTGATCTGCATTTTAAACGTAAGATTCACTAAAACTATCAATCTTCTGCTTTGAGTTCGTAATAAAAGCTTCTATCGTTTCGGATACAAATTTTGTTATTTTTCTTGTCACGATTTTGTGTGATCTTTTGAAGCGACGACTCTGACTTTGATGAGCCGTAAATTCTTTAGCTGCCTTCGCGTTGGCAATATCTCGCCCAGTTGTATAGCTGACACCAAATGACTTTTGTGAGGCTTCGGTAAATAGGTCAAAAAGTTGCGCATTTATCTCCGTCGCAATTTCCAGTTGACTCTTACGTCGACCAGCGACTTCCTTTCTCCACCTACACAATTCACGTTCAGAACGGACAAAGTGGTATTTACTTTGAACAGTACCGATACGTATGCGTCTCTTACCACTTTCGTTCAACCAATACATCACCGGTTTTGCTTTTAAAAGGTAATTTTAGTTACTGGTGCCACTGTCGGTGATAATTGGTGATTATAAGCGGCACTCTCACTCGAAGAGTCACATGAGTACAACTTTCTTCAGCTTCGTTGCCGTCTGTGCATTCGCAATCTGCGATATCAAGCGTTTCAATCGTTTCTAACAACATGTTTGCGCTGTTTACGTGCTCTTCGAGAAGTTTAACTATCATTTCGTTCATCAAGCAGTCTTCACGCGCGTTTTCTGTTGATAGCTTCAAATGTGTTGTATTTCTCAATAGCAGGCAGCAAAACATTTTCAAGGTTCGTCTTCACGTGTGATGGGAGACTGAGCGAAGGCGTAAAGTGGCTTGCGGGATATAGACGCAGATGTACGAAATATCTTTCACAACTTGAACTATCGTCATGACGAAGCCGGCCGGAGTGGCCGAGCGGTTCTAGGCGCTTCAGCCTGGAACCGCAAGACCGCTACGGCCTCAGGTTCGAATCCTGCCTCCGGCATGGATGTGTGTGATGTCCTTAGGTCAGTTAAGTTTAAGTAGTTCTAAGTTATAGGGGACTGATGACCTAAGATGTTAAGTCCCATAGTGCTCAGAGCCATTTGAACCATTTATCGTCATGACGATATGTTTAGAAATACGCACCAGAAATTAAAAGAAAGTGTGTCCCAAAGAAACGAATATTAGTTGCCGTTCCTCACTGAACCCTTGCAGCGATATTCCTCTTCAGTGAACGCTACGATGAGACGACCGCACTCCCGGACCTTGCTCGCTGCTCTCTCCGTACTATCAGCTCGCGACTCGCGATGTGCATGGGTGGGCTGCCTTCACTGCACGCGCAAAGCAAGAAAAACAGCCGTTTTTGTGATTTTGTTTAGGTGGCTTCCAGTTCATTTCAGCAGCTATAGTTCTGCTTACGGTCCTCTTTCGTAATTAACGAGTGGCGGTAAAAAAAATAGACACATGTTACGGTATGTCATTTCTGACCATTCCCTTGTAAGTGCAAACACACCGTTGCCCAACAAATGGCGGCCCCCGTATGAGAACGCTACATTACCACCGGTGAGCGGTCTAGTTAATTTTAGTAAGTCTATGGGGCTATCCCTTGACCTCGTACCTTGCGAATCAGCTGTCACATGGCTGCTCGAACATGCTCGATACTGTATCGAGCTTCGCAGCGCATCGAGGAGATTTCGAAGCCGTTCGAACGCGAGTATCGTTCGCACAGTCCTAGTATGCATGAATAAATATTTGTAAAGACGAATATGAAGACAGCTTACGCCACTGAAACTGACAGAATGTAAAAACACTATTTCAGCACTGCTGAGCATGAACAGCACTAATACGACTCTAAGATTATGCTCAGCCATCATGGCCGTTTGTATTAAGCTGTTACGCTTGACACGAAACGCTCAGACCCCTCAAGAAATATGTGACACCTCCGCTGACTAATCCACGCACCTTTTATTCATTCCTCTGTAACATATCAGAGAACATCAGTCGATGTTTCTGAGTGACCCCCAAAACTATGTCAGTAGTGCACTCTATCAACGAATAAAGGCCTCAAGCCGTCGCCATAATTGCGTACTCTCTCTATTACCCGCTTTTATTTTCAACGTCTCTCCGTACTGTAATTTCTGCCGTCGTTATTAGAGCGCATCATCACATAGGTTACTATGCAGATGTGATAATTTGCTCTCAGCTTCCATTATTTCGTTGTTAATTACGCATCCCTAATTAATCAGTTACAAAGAAACCTAGATATTGCGTTTAATAGGGCAATGCGTTGCTCAGAGCCCTGAATTCACGTTTCGTTAACTCCTTCGTTAGATAGCACACAGCGTCCTCTCGTAGAAAAATTTCGACACTGTAATTATTCCCCGCAGGCAGTTCAAGCTCTCTTAAAACAGTAGTAATTATTAGACACTGCAGTTAATTGTACAAAATTTTAAAGGTTTTCTTAGTGCGTGAAGCTGATTAAAAATTCGATCTACCGACGATAACCGTTATTATGTTCGTCAACAACAACTGAATATCGTCTTGCTGCCATGGAGTGTGTAAATCTATGGAGTGAGCTCATTCTGCTGCGCATGTTCTCAACATAAAACCGCGATAGCCACGTGATTTTGGGGCGACGTTGCTTGCCTGCAATATGTGGTGATAGCCAAACTTGAATACTACACGTATTCGCCTTGTTTTATAAAAGTTTTTTGCACGTTTTGAGTTTTAGTAACAGCTATGGTGCAATATTGTCGTTCATACGGATGTAAAGGGAAGTACGTGAAAGGGGGACCAGTTACTTTTCAGAGGTATGTACGACAAATGTATAATTGTAAATGTTATATTCATATGAGGTAATTTATGTTGAAAAATATCGAGACACGGTATTATAAACTCTTGTGTTGTAGACATAATTTCTGCGATTTTATGGCCACGTGTTTACGAGAAAGGTTATGGGTAAATTTACAAGTGTGTAAATTTCCAGTCGTTGTATACACATTGGTGCGATGTTCATTTACGGATAAAATTTATACTTGACGGTTTGATTAACTTTTCCTTCAGTTGATGTAGGTTGTCAAACCCATGTTTGTATCTGACGAGGAGAGGTCCCCATCGATGAGATTGTTTTTTTGAAACTATCTCTGCAGTGATGTAGGTTAAAATCCCACTTATCACACACTGCAGCCACTCACCCTGGTCGGACCTCGTTTGAGAGTAATTGACGGGGAGAAACTTCAGAATTTTGTGTGATACTCAAAGCGTTAAGTTGTATTATATATGGTAGCATGGTATAATGGATAGGCTGACAGCTTTTTATGTTTCATATCTCTATCGAACTGACTTTGATCGACATTTTTATTCAGTTAATTGATTTAAATGTAATTTTTTTAATTTCATTCTCTTTTCACATCATTTTAACCATAATATCAACTACTTCATTTGCTCACTTTTTTCTTCCTATCATTCTTTCTCCACTTGAATTCGTTGTTCATGTGTTTTTAATTAATTTATTGCAAAATTTCGATTTAATTTCTTTTATCATCCTGTTTTTTTCGACATTGTTGGGTTTCATTATATCTATTTCTCATTTTGCTTGAATTTAGTTTTACTTACAAAACCGTCTTTCAGTTAACTTTCCATCTGCGCTATTTTGTCGATAGCGCATTAGGTAAACAGGTTACATTAAAATGTTTCGGCTGGTCCCGGCGGAGGTTCCGAGTCCTCCCTCGGGCATGGGTGTGTGTGTTGTCCTTAGGATAAATTTAGGTCAAGTAGTGTGTAAGCTTAGGGACTGATGACCTTAGCAGTTAAGTCCCATAAGATTTCACACACATTTGAACATTTGTTTAATGTTTGTATGACGATTGCCGTGCAAAAAAGTTGCACATCTGGTAACAAAAATGGATTTTTCACGCCATTGCACAAATATAGTTAGATTATTTCATTAAAAAAACAATATATCTGCATTTTGAAGCGCTTAAACTTTATAATAGATAAATATAATTAAACTCATATTCACAAAAATTGTGATTGGAAAAATAATGTAATAAAGAAAAAAATGAAACAAATGAAAAATTTAATACAGTTATTAAAATGATGTGACAAAGGAATAGAAATAAAAAAAATCAGTTGTTATGTACTGACCTTCATTGTTGCAATATCAACATACTAGAAACGCGCTTGTGTGTCAAGTGTAGCGCACACTTAATTGATATTTGCGAGCATGTGGTCCAACGTGTACAGAACTGCAGAAAGCGGGAGAATAGTTGAGATTTTTCGTAAACTTATAGTATAGCTGTGAATTCTGTTGTACAAGGCATCACAACAGAAAACAGTCACAGATGTAGTATAATCTGTAACAGTCGTTTAACCTTCGCCGTTATGTATGACTTACTGGGTTCTATTAGTAAAATGTCCGTCTAGCCAACAATATATCACTGAAGACACTCCATATCATCGAATCTTTGTCAGTAGTCGGCGATCCCGAACAGTGTGGAACTACTTTATGAGATCTAGGAAGGCGGACGGACTGTATCCGTTCATTGCATCTATTGTTTGCAAGGTATAATGTATGACGTTCATGATGCAGGTGATCAGGGAAGGCAGCAAGTGGCAACCGACTATCTTGGCCAGGGGAGTATTGTAAACTCATCCTGGTGCTCGTCGAACGATTAACGTACACTGCTAGCTGTTGCATTTCCCTGCTGATACGTGACATCGCACCGAGGAAAAACAAACCTCATGTAGTGAAGGGCATGTCCCGAAGATTCATGCTTGTGCTAATCCACTGGGGCTTCCACAATGACGAGAGCACCCAGGAAATGCCACGAAAATATTCGCCAGCCCATACGGCTCCCTCCTCCGGCCTGGGCCTTTTCGGTGATTGTTGTAGGGTGTTTCAGACTAGAGATGGGCAAACTCGTTCATTTTTGGAAACTAGTTCACTGCTGATCGTTCTTTTTTCGGAACCGTTCATTTTTACTCGTTCACCGTTCATTTGTGCTTGGTATATGGTATTTATGAAATACTGGAAACTTGTAGTGTAGGTGACTGAAGGATGGAGGGCACCAAGAGGGGGCACTTGCCTCCCCTCTGGAGTATAGACTTTTTATACATTACAGAATTCTTACATACTTTTAGAAGTAATTTCTGTGATTCTGCAGAACCTCTCGTTTAGCCAACTGTAGCGTTGTATGGCTGATCGCAGGGAAATAATATAGGGTGGCGCACGGAAAACCGGCCCCGAGTACAGACTGCTCGCCACCGACGGACGATGTGTTGCCCGTTACGAGCAGACACAACAAACAAACATGTAATAATTAGGCAGTAAAGAAATAACAAGGTACTGCAAGCAACAATGGCGAAACAATCGATGACGATGCGTTGAGAGCTGGAGAAGAGAACATGAAAATCTCACGCTACGCGCATGGGCTATAGCACATGTAGTCTTGTGAACCTGTTGGTGGCTGTTTCCCAACTTAATAGACCACATGTGTCTTGTATAAAATTCTTCGTTTCTACTTCCACTACATAGCTATGCTACGTTGTAAATAATAATCGTTTACGCCCTATATATACTTCACGTTGTCTCTGAGTTCGTAGGCGAAGTAGACTTCATGGAAGCATAAAATAAAATGTGGTTTTCTCATCATACTTGCGTCACATGCTTAGTAAAAATTAGGTTATTATGTTGCATTATTAAAGTTAATGCAGCAATAATAATAATAATTAAGTTCGCAGTAAGAAAGTTTTTGGTTTGAAGGCTCCTTTTGGACAAATGTTTTTGAGATAATAAGTACATACGACTTTATGGCAATCTATGTCTTTTCAAATGGAGAAGCACCGCTTTTTCTACTGAGCCAAAATGACCCACAACCCACTTTTTTTTCTTTTTCAAAGAAACCAAACTAGCAGGTAATGTAAATTTGAAACAACCAAACTTAAAAATAATTAGAACCTTTCTAAATGTAATGTTTTGTATATGAAAGATACCCGAAAATCGTTTTATATAAATTTTCTTACGCTAAAAATTAAGCAAATTATTGAAAGTTAGTTGCTAAATCAAGTCGATGAAACCAAAAAATATGAAACAACAATAAAACCTGCCTTGTTATAACTATGTCTCCCGCTGTTCATCGATATAATGAAGTGAAGTGATATACCCTTTTGTTACCTGAAAAGATGTACCTATTACATACAGCGTAATTTTTATGTAATTTACGTAACTATAAAATACTTTCTGATTACCGGTGGACGCCGAATAGCCAGACCTAAGTGCAAGAACAGTTTGGAACACATGTAAAATGGGCGAGCGCAGTTAACGAAACGAACAACTGGACACGGAACTAACTAGGAGCAGTCGGCAGTGGAACTGCGACAGGTGGCTTTGGGAAGAACGACGAGTGCGGCCGAAGGAGACCGAGACTGAGACGAGCACGCGACCGAGGCTGGAATGGGAACTGCCCAAGTGACCGCCGCGACCAAAGTGAACTAGTGAACTATGAACTGATCGTTTCTCGTTCCCGGCTACTATAAGTAGACCGCCGCTACCGAAGTGAACTATGAACGGATCGTTCCTCGTTCCCGGGAACTACACTCCTGGAAATGGAAAAAAGAACACATTGACACCGGTGTGTCAGACCCACCATACTTGCTCCGGACACTGCGAGAGGGCTGTACAAGCAATGATCACACGCACGGCACAGCGGACACACCAGGAACCGCGGTGTTGGCCGTCGAATGGCGCTAGCTGCGCAGCATTTGTGCACCGCCGCCGTCAGTGTCAGCCAGTTTGCCGTGGCATACGGAGCTCCATCGCAGTCTTTTAACACTGGTAGCATGCCGCGACAGCGTGGACGTGAACCGTATGTGCAGTTGACGGACTTTGAGCGAGGGCGTATAGTGGGCATGCGGGAGGCCGGGTGGACGTACCGCCGAATTGCTCAACACGTGGCGCGTGAGGTCTCCACAGTACATCGATGTTGTCGCCAGTGGTCGGCGGAAGGTGCACGTGCCCGTCGACCTGGGACCGGACCGCAGCGACGCACGGATGCACGCCAAGACCGTAGGATCCTACGCAGTGCCGTAGGGGACCGCACCGCCACTTCCCAGCAAATTAGGGACACTGTTGCTCCTGGGGTATCGGCGAGGACCATTCGCAACCGTCTCCATGAAGCTGGGCTACGGTCCCGCACACCGTTAGGCCGTCTTCCACTCACGCCCCAACATCGTGCAGCCCGCCTCCAGTGGTGTCGCGACAGGCGTGAATGGAGGGACGAATGGAGACGTGTCGTCTTCAGCGATGAGAGTCGCTTCTGCCTTGGTGCCAATGATGGTCGTATGCGTGTTTGGTGCCGTGCAGGTGAGCGCCACAATCAGGACTGCATACGACCGAGGCACACAGGGCCAACACCCGGCATCATGGTGTGGGGAGCGATTTCCTACACTGGCCGTACACCTCTGGTGATCGTCGAGAGGACACTGAATAGTGCACAGTACATCCAAACCGTCATCGAACCCATCGTTCTACCATTCCTAGACCGGCAAGGGAACTTGCTGTTCCAACAGGACAATAAACGTCCGCATGTATCCCGTGCCACGCAACGTGCTCTAGAAGGTGTAAGTCAAATACCCTGGCGAGCAAGATCTCCGGATCTGTCCCCCATTGAGCATGTTTGAGACTGGATGAAGCGTCGTCTCACGCGGTCTGCACGTCCAGCTCGAACGCTGGTCCAACTGAGGCGCCAGGTGGAAATGGCATGGCAAGCCGTTCCACAGGACTACATCCAGCATCTCTACGATCGTCTCCATGGGAGAATAGCAGCCTGCATTGCTGCGAAAGGTGGATATACACTGTACTAGTGCCGACATTGTGCATGCTCTGTTGCCTTTGTCTATGTGCCTGTGGTTCTGTCAGTGTGATCATGTGATGTATCTGACCCCAGGAATGTGTCAATAAAGTTTCCCCTTCCTGGGACAATGAATTCACGGTGTTCTTATTTCAATTTCCAGGAATGTATAAGTGGACCGCCGTGACTGAAGTGAACCATGAACCGTTCGTTCCTCGTTCCCGGGAACTATAAGTAGACCGCCGCGACCGGAGTGAACTATGAACCGATCGTTCCTTGGAACTTGTTCCTTGGTCCTTTCGTTCATCTTGGTGAACCGTTCCTTTGCACTCGTTCGTTCGCGAACTACCCATCTCTATTTCAGACGTTCCACGGCGATGGAGCATTAAACTTGATTCGTCTTAAAAAGCCGCCTGTCGCCACTCAGTTAACGCCCAGTTGCGGTACTGTCGTGCAAATATCGTCGCTGTCACCCTGCGTGCAAGAATCACGCACCTGCTGTGGAGGTCGACGCTCGTAGCCCCTTGGTCCATCTGGGTGGTCAGCTACTCACCAGTTGCACCTCTATTCCCCCGTACGCATCTCTGCAGCTGTCTTTCATCCTTGTCGTCTGTGACCTATGATGCACTACAGTTGCCTCGGTGCCGATGCAGAATAGCGCCTTTTTGTCACACACAGTATACTTTAACCACGGCTGCATACTGACAGTTTACAAAGTTCATGACCTTTTGGACGTCAGATAAATAGCTATGTTTCCGCGTTACAACAACGATTACACTGCTTTCCGTGTCCCCCACCCCCACGCTCGATGCACGTTGTATACAGGTATCATCCAATGCAGCTGCAGATTTTTCTCAGAAAATGTAAAAAAGGCAACAAATAATATGTCTGGTATTTATATGAAACTGAGGACGAAGTTGCTGCAAGTGTATGTCATGAGCACAGCATTTCATGGAAGTCAATTGTGGACCGTTCGACATACGGAGAAGAAGACACTGGAAACACTTTAAATTTGTTACAGGTGAAGGATGCTCATATTATGTGGATAATAAAGCACTAGATGAAGAAGTAGAGGGGTAAATTGGTGTGGAAAGAAGTCTATGAAAGACATTTACCAGACGAAGGTACAGCTTATTGCTTCGTCCAATATGACAACCAGAGCAGTTAAATTATCACTAAGGGGGAAAAGAGTAAAGGAAGGCCAAGGCGAAACATTTCCCCTGACAACATTTCAGGAGTTGTGCAGGGAAATTTTCTGTGTATTTTTGTACAGCGAGGCGCAGGGAAACGGGAAACTTTGAACGTTACAGTTGGCGCCGGCAGATGTTCGAAACTTTGCACAATTGATGTGAACGCATTGCCATTTAGTAATCATAGAGAACTGGACTGGTGCGGAACGTGCAGTAGCTGTGAGAGCGTTTTACAAAAATGGTGATAGTGCGACTGCCGCGCAGAGAACATTTCGACAGCATTACCAGCTTGGACGTCATGGACGTGTCCCATCTGCGCATGCGATTACAACGTGGGTGCGTAATTTTGAAGAAACAGGATCTGCCTTGAAAAAGAAACCTCCAGGTGGCATTCCAACGGTACGTACCCCAGAGAACATTGCAGCTGCTAGACCTGCAATCGAGAGAAGTCCTCGGCGCTCCGTTCGACAGCATGCACCTTCGCTAGGGATTAAGCGACGAAGCTTACAAAGAATACTGCACGAATTAGACTTCCATCTCTATAAGTTGCAGATTGTGCAACACTTACATGAACGAGACTCAGCGTCACGTATGGAGTTAATAGGCAGATATTGGCTAAAATCAACTAGGACGCGAATTTCCTTGGTAACTTACGGATATCAGACGAAGCCCATTTCCACCTGAACGGATTCGTGAACAAACAGAATTTTCGTTATTGGGCACAGGATAATCCTTGTGAGTTTCACCAGCGACCACTACTACATAGCGCCAAGGTCACAATATGATGTGCTGTATCATGTCATGGTGTTATTGGTTTTTTTTTTTTTAATGTGAGGATGGTAGTGCAGTGAGAGTAACATCCCATCGATATGTTGAAATGCTTCAAACAATCTTTACACCGAGACTGTACGAGCTTAATCTTAACGTCGAACACATGTGGTTTCAGCAGGACGGAGCCACGTCACACACTGCTCGACAATCGATGGCAGCAATTCGTCAATTGTTTGGAAGACCCATTATTTCACGTAACGGTGACATTGCATGGCGTGCGAGATCCCCTGATCTTAGTGTGTGCGACTTCTTCCTGTGGGGATATCTTAAAGGCAAGGTGTACCGTACACGTCCTGCAACAATCCATGAACTGAAGGAGAACATTGAAAACGAAATCACTGCCATTCCCCAAGATTTGCTACACCGCGCATTCCAGAGTTTTCATAACAGGCTGTTAAAGTGTGAACGCCGAATGGAAGCACATCTTTCCGATGTCATCTTTAAAAAGTAAAGACACATTTTTGGACATTTTGATTGTAAAGACATACTGAATAATGGCATACTGAATACATTCACTTTCGTTAATAAATTACTAGTTTTATGAATTTATTCATATAAATGACATTATTTCGAAATTTCCCGTTTCCTTACGCCACCCTGTATAAGGGACCTGTAGTCTTCGATGATTCCTTACAGAATGCCATACGTTCTGCACTGAAAAATTCAATCTTTAAATTTGTTTTTAAAATACGCTACCTGAAAAAAAAATGTGTGTGAATTCCTAAGGGACCAAACAGCTGAGGTTATCGGTCCATAGACTTACACACTACTTAAACTAACTTACGCTACTAACAACACACACACACACACACACACACACACACACACACACACACACATACATGCCCTAGGGAGGACTCGAACCTCCGGCGGGAGGGACCTGACAAAACATATGAAGTAACCAAAAGGCATGACTGGATGTTAATGTAACTGCGTACACATACAACGCATCGGCAGGTGCGTAAGTGATTAGAGCTGCACTTCTCTGCTTCAGTTAGAAGGGCACAGGAGTTCATTAGTGTTCAAATGGCACTGAGCACTATGGGACTAAACATCTATGGTCATCAGTCCCCTAGAACTTAGAACTACTTAAACCTAACTAACCTAAGGACATCACACCACACCCAGTCATCACGAGGCAGAGAAAATACCTGACCCCGCCGGGAATCGAACCCGGGCGTGTGAAGCGAGAACGCTACCGTACGACCACGAGCTGCGGACTGCATTAGTGTTGTTCGCGTTTAATGCTTTTACCAGGTATGGTAAGGTATAAAGAGTCATTTGGAATACCAATTACAGGCTTCTAGGGGCTGTAGAGGGACTTAGTTGTGAAGTTTAGATAAGGAACACATGTCTGGAAATGCACCTTTTGAATGAGAAATCAGTTTGACGATTGAATCACTTCAAAATCTGCCGTATCAGGACCGCACAAAGCGCAGACAATCAGTTTTGATCTATGTGCTGTAGGAGCACATGGCGTGGGCAATGTTTCGAGTAGTAGTAGTCTTCGGGTTCACTTCTGTGTGACATCCTCTTCAAAGCCAAGAGTGCAGCGCGTCTGTGGTGCGCCAGCGTTATACTTTCTTGTTGCGAATGTAACAGTTTCTCGCAGCTATTATTATCGTCGGACGTAGTGTTGTATGATGTCATAACTACAATATGCGATTACCTGAGCAGTTTTGGTCCCAAAGGAACCTACCACAAATTTCCAACTAGAGCATGGACTAACGACGAAATCTTCATCTCAGCTTGTGTGCGAACTGTGAAGCACGACATTTGAAAGTGATGCCATCTTCAAACTGATTTACATCCAAATGGTGTATTTATGGAAATGGTTCCTTATCAAAATTTTATCTACTAAGTCCCATCTGCAGCCCCTGAATCCGGTAATAGGAATTTTGAAGCACCCTGTATAGGGGGCATGAATAGCATCAGACGTTCAGCGATCACCGTGATGCAGCATACTCGTGTGAGACAGCGATGTCAACAACTGGCGGAATTTTAAGGGACCTCATTGTGGGTTCCTGTTTGGCCGGCTGATCGAATCGTGTAATATACAGATTTTACGAGTATTCAGATAAGACACTAGCTCGGTGTTGGGAACGTGAGGGCAGGCAGGCAGTCGACCATATCTGACTACTATAAGGGATAACGCCAGTGTTGTGCGTCAGGCACATTGTAACCACTTCAATACTTCTGCGCCTGCCATCCGAACACTCCATACAACATTCTGTATAAGTCTCTACCAGCAGCCGGATAGCGAATTACCGTCCCTCTCCTAGACTGCCGCTGACACCACAGTCATAGGACATAATTTTACTTTCACTGTATGAAGGAGTCTTACTACACTCCTGGAAATGGAAAAAAGAACACATTGACACCGGTGTGTCAGACCCACTATACTTGCTCCGGACACTGCGAGAGGGCTGTACAGGCAATGATCACACGCACGGCACAACGGACACACCAGGAACCGCGGTGTTGGCCGTCGAATGGCGCTAGCTGCGCAGCATTTGTGCACCGCCGCCGTCAGTGTCAGCCAGTTTGCCGTGGCATACGGAGCTCCATCGCAGTCTTTAACACTGGTAGCATGCCGCGACAGCGTGGACGTGAACCGTATGTGCAGTTGACGGACTTTGAGCGAGGGCGTATAGTGGGCATGCGGGAGGCCGGGTGGACGTACCGCCGAATTGCTCAACACGTGGGGCGTGAGGTCTCCACAGTACATATGTTGTCGCCAATGGTCGGCGGAAGGTGCACTTGCCGTCGACCTGGGACCGGACCGCAGCGACGCACGGATGCACGCCAAGACCGTAGGATCCTACGCAGTGCCGTAGGGGACCGCACCGCCACTTTCCAGCAAATTAGGGATACTGTTGCTCCTGGGGTATCGGCGAGGACCATTCGCAACCGTCTCCATGAAGCTGGGCTACGGTCCCGCACACCGTTAGGCCGTCTTCCACTCACGCCCCAACATCGTGCAGCCCGCCTCCAGTGGTGTCGCGACAGGCGTGAATGGAGGGACGAATGGAGACGTGTAGTCTTCAGCGATGAGAGTCGCTTCTGCCTTGGTGCCAATGATGGTCGTATGTGTGTTTGGCGCCGTGCAGGTGAGCGCCACAATCAGGACTGTATACGACCGAGGCACACAGGGCCAACACCCGGCATCATGGTGTGGGGAGCGATCTCCTACACTGGCCGTACACCTCTGGTGATCGTCGAGGGGACACTGAATAGTGCACGGTACATCCAAACCGTCATCGAACCCATCGTTCTACCATTCCTAGACCGGCAAGGGAACTTGCTGTTCCAACAGGACAATAAACGTCCGCATGTATCCCGTGCCACGCAACGTGCTCTAGAAGGTGTAAGTCAAATACCCTGGCGAGCAAGATCTCCGGATCTGTCCCCCATTGAGCATGTTTGGGACTGGATGAAGCGTCGTCTCACGCGGTCTGCACGTCCAGCTCGAACGCTGGTCCTACTGAGGCGCCAGGTGGAAATGGCATGGCAAGCCGTTCCACAGGACTACATCCAGCATCTCTACGATCGTCTCCATGGGAGAATAGCAGCCTGCATTGCTGCGAAAGGTGGATATACACTGTACTAGTGCCGACATTGTGCATGCTCTGTTGCTGTGTCTATGTGCCTGTGGTTCTGTTAGTGTGATCATGTGATGTATCTGACCCCAGGAATGTGTCAATAAAGTTTCCCCTTTCTGGGACAATGAATTCACGGTGTTCTTATTTCAATTTCCAGGAGTGTACTTTAAAAGCTTTCATCGTGTCCAGAACAGCTGCGTTATGAGTAGTGCCGTGACTGGGAAGCATGGACTGCTCATTTAATGGCCTCGTGTTGTGTTCCGTGATGAACCGCGGTTCTGCACCACTCTGGATGAACATCGTCAGCGTACATGGCGGCCGTTAGTGGAGAGGTCCCATTCTTCCATTGTTTTAAGATGCACAGCGGAGTTAAGTGTCATAGGAGGGGGGAGGGGGCGCTATCGGGTATGATTTCAGGTAGCGGCTGGTCGTGATTGAGGGAATCCTGTGGCTCAACGGTACATCGGGTAAATCGTGCGCCCTCACGCAGTAGCTCTTACGTCATTGCATCTTAGAGCCACTTTTGAACTTGCCAGTGCTCGTCCACGGATGGCACGTGCCTCTTTGACTGTTCGGAAATTTGGAAATTTGTGGTAAGATCTTATGGGACCAAACTGCTGAGGTCATCGGTCCCTATGCTTACGCACTACTTAATCTAACTAAATTACGCTAAGGATAACACACACACCCATGCCCGAGGGAGGACTCGAAGCTCCGAGCTCCGACGGGGGGAGCCGCGCGGGCTGTGACAAGATCTATCTGTATGCGTGATGTTGAGATATTCCTATGACAAGCGGGACCTCAGATCTGTCCCCCTATACTATACAGCATGTGTTGGATCATTTCGTACGTCAGTTGCGATCCGATGCCAGCGTCCAGGATATCAAGGACAAATTTCAACAGCAGTAGACGAACTTGTGTCAGGACGCAATGACTTTATGACGTCCTCCCCCAGGGAATCAGTGAATGCATGCAGGCCAGAGGAGGTATAAGTGATACCTAATAGGCGAGCTGTCACTGCCAAGTTCTTTGTAAATTCGACTCGGTTTGGTAATCGCCGAAATAACATTACATACCCTGTCAACACGTAAGGTTTCACTTCGTTTCCTCCTCTTCTTCTGGGTGCTTCATTCTCTATTCAGGCTGAGTATATAGGTAGGCAAAATATAATGCGGCTACTTATTTGAAAATATTGTGAACTATGGCAATTTATAGTACAGTTAAATGAACGAAAGACCTCGCCATAAAGTTCAGAAATTCATATCGCAACCTACCTACTAAATGAAAGTAAGAATTGTTTTTCAAAATAAAAACTAACACAGAAAAACTGCCACATTATTATTGATAACTTATGAAAGTCTACTTTGCCCTAGAAATCGCGCTTAAAATGTTTACTATGCGTTGGGGTGCCTCTTGATTTTTTACTATCATCTACAAGCAGTAGCTGTCTGGAATACGGCTGGCTGAGGCAAACAATCAGTGAATGGCTGGCCCTTCGTGGATAATTATGAGGTATCCAGAATGAGATTTTCACTCTGCAGCGGAGTGTGCGCTGATATGAAACTTCCTGGCAGATTAAAACTGTGTGCCCGACCGAGACTCGAACTCGGGACGTTTGCCTTTCGCGACCAAGTGCTCTACCTGGTTCGCAGAAGAACTAACCCCTGAGCAGCCACAGCGTACGGATCTCCGTGCCGGCACGTTCACAGGAGCTCAGTCCGTCAGTTCACCTGATGATGGCGACATGTTTGATCGCCGAAATATTGTGCCCGTTGGACACTATAGATCGGCAGTACACCCGTGGATATTTTGAATAGTAGCTGTTAGTCATAAAACATGTCACAGAGAAATTCTTCAAGTATTGGAAGATTCTGACGATCTCAGCGATTTCAGTGATGAAGATTCGGACTGTATATCAGATGATGAAAATAAATATCGGAAGATGATCATGTAAGTGTTGTTCATAGAAGTAAGTGACGTGCAGCACTTAGCAGACTTCGAATCTAGACGGTGATACTGGAAGCACTGAAGGTGCATTTCTCGGAGAAAAGTAAGGAAACATAATATAATAAAATCTCAAGTTGATACAGTCAAGCTCCCTCATCTGAAAATTATTGTAACATTGATACATACATTCTTACATCATAGTATTACTATCGCATACATAACAGATACATTTTTATGAAAATATTTAGTTAATTTTAAAGCTAAATCTATGAAAATTTGTATTAGGATTCTCCGTTAGAAATAAAAAAATAGATGTTTCAGTGTTTTTGAAAATTTTCACACGCCTTCACTTCCTTATTGGCTGAATTTCCCAATAACAGATAAAATAAAATTGTTCAGGGTAATGGCAGTAAAAGATTATTTTTGTAGTAATTACTACGCAAATGCGAACGAAGCAGCGGGCTCTAATCTAGCACTTACATAATCGGCGCACAAATAAGATGTTATATTCGTACGTGCTGCCTCCTTCAGACATTGTAGAGACAATAATACAGTGTAACAAAGAAGCTGAAACGGAGAATAAGGACAAGAATTCTGGGAAGATTGCAGAAAATGTAACAATGTATAAATAAGAACTCTCATAGGTCTTTTGATAACATCTGGTTCTCTAAAAAGCAATTTGTCCGGTTTAAAAGTACTGTGTACGGTGCACCAATATTTAGTGCCGAATAGGTCGTCAGAGATGTGAATCCTTGTTATTGTTTCTGCGGTTTGATTATAAAGGAAAGAGGAAGATACATTTGCTGCATTCAGAAGTACTGGAAGGACATACACCAAAATTTTGGGAAGTGTTATCGACCAAAGGAAAATCTAACGGTCGATGAACACTTAGTTCCATTCCGTGGACTGTGTGCACTTAGATAGTAGATGAGTTCAAAACCTTGCAAGTACTGGATAAGATTTAGTATACTGTACATGATTTGACACGCTTATTAGCGTACTACGTAACTCAAATTACTCGTTGCGAACCACGTCCACTAACTAACGACCCGCAATTTGTGTGAATCGCGTGGTCTGTGCGTAGACACCTGTTGCCACCTAACACTGGAAACCTACCACGGACCTGAATCCATGTCCCACTAAATCGCTGCTGTACTGCGTTCCAAAGGTGGTCCAACAAGCCATCTCGTAGATGGCCATAACGTTTTGGCTCATTACTGCATGTAAGGCATTAAGTACTGGGTAGTACACAAATACAGTCTTATAACTGTACATCTGCCAGACTCTGAGAATTCCTTGTGGTCGGAAACTCTGGTCCCCCTATCCACGTGCTTCATTTATAAACGCTACATTTCTTGCCACAGTCTCAGAGTCTCTGGATACGATTGTGGGGGTATCACTGCACATATCGTATCCGCAAGTGCGCAAGGTATCAGCGTTACTTGGTGGAGGATCGTGAAGAAAGAACAGCCGTTCAATCACATCCAAGACTTGTTCGATGGGCGGCGTAGCAGGTGAACGTACTGTCTGCTACATTTCTCGTCACATCTAATAGGAGCAGCGGTAACAACAGTTTCCAGGCCTCGATTGACAAGAAGGGAAAGAGTAGTCGGCCGTGGCCTTATAACAAAAGTCATCCCGACATGTGGCTGAACTAGTTCAGAAAAACTACGGCTACCTGAATCAGGAACGAATTAAGTCTTCTTAAGTCCAGAATACATGGCCAATCTCTTAACAACAGCTAACCTTGTCCCGTTGACCCAAATGGTCAATACTACTTTCTTACTTTATCCATTTTTGTTGGAGAACACAGTAGCTGTTTTCGTAAATTACACTGCAGGAATTAATATTTTGTTTATATATTCTTACAAAGGAGTTCTTGTATAGTTTAAAAAACTAATGGTGTAATGATTATTCATTACCTAAAATCAACCACTGAACACACGACACAAGCTATACACAGAGGTCACAGAAGTCCTGGAATACCTCACCATATCGTGCGGTGCCTCCTTTTCCCCGGAAAGGAGCTGCAACCGGACGTGGCATGGACTCAACAAATCATTCGGAATTCCCTCCAGAAATACTCAACCAAGCTGCATTTATAGCTGTCCATTACTGGGAAAGTGCAAGGATTTTGCGCACGAACTGACATCTCGATTATCTCCTATAAATGTTCGATGGGTGACCAAATCATTTGCTCAAATTCTCTAGAACGTTATTCAAACCAATCGCGAACTATTATGGCCCGGTGACAGGGCGAATAGTTATTTGGAAACATGTAGTACCTGAATGGCTGCAAATTGTCTCCACGTAGCTGATTATAACCATTTCCAGTGAATGATCGGATGAATTGGACCAGAGGACCCAGTCCAGTCCATGTAAACACATCCCTCATCATTATGGACACACCACCAGCTTGCACAGTTCTTTGATGACAACTTGGGTAAATGGCTTCGTGGGATCTGCATCACACTCGAATCCTACTATCAGCTCTTACCAACTTATATCGCGACTCATCTGACCAGACCACGATTTTCCTGTCGTTAGGGTCCAAAATAATCTCGAGCCCAGGAGAGGCGTTGGAGGTAATGTCGTTCTATTACCAAAGCCACTGCTGCCGTAGCACATTAACGCAAGATTTTGTCGCACTGTCCTGATGAAAACGTTACTTGTACGTTTAATGCAGTTATTTCACACAGTGTTACTTGTCTGTTAGCACTGACAACTCTTCGCAAACGCTGCTGCTCTCGGTCGTTAAGTGAAGGCTTTCGGCCACTGCGTTGTTAGTGGTATTCTCGGCACACTCTTGACACTGTGGATCTCGGAATATTGAATTTCGTAACGATTTCCGAAATGGAACGTCCCATGCGTCTAACTCCACCTAATAATCCGCTTTAAAAGTCTATTAATTCCCTCGTGCAGCCATAATCACATCAGGAACCTCTTCACACGAATCATCTGAATTCATATGACACCTTCGCCAATCCACTTGTGTACGCGATACTACTGCCATCTGTATATCTTCATATCGCTATCCTACGATTTTTGTCACTTCATTGTAAACAGCTGACATGAGCACCATGACGACGATGTTTGGTATCCATTTTTGTGTACCATAATTTCCCATGAGTTAAGTACAGAACTCAGAAAAAGACGAAGACACTAGTACAATCATGTGCTGACCTTTGATATAAAGTTTACCACAGAAACAATTGGCCAGCTGCTAGTAGGACTCGCGCGCAAACTTACTTTTGTATGCATACAGTTCATCTATTCCGGGAATCAAGAATATCGACGATTTTGCCTGTTATCTTCACTGAAGAGACAAAGAAATCGGTACACCTGCCTAACATAGTGTAGGGCCCCCTAGTGCTCGCAGGAAGGCCGCACCACCACGTGGCATGGACTCGACTAATGTCTGAAGTAGTGCTGGAGGGAATTGACACCATTAATGCTGCAGGGTTGTTCATAAATCCATAAGAGTACGATGGGGTGAGATCTCTTCGGAATAGAACGTTGCAAGGCATCCCAGATATGTTCAATAATGTTTGGTGGCCAGAGGAAATGTTTAAACTCAGAAGAGTGTTCCGCAAGCCGTTCTGTAGTAATTATGGACGTGTGGGGTGTCGCATTGTCCTGCTGGAGTTGCCCAAGTCCGTCGGAATCTACAATGGACGTGAATGGGTGCAGGTGATCAGACAGAATGCTTACGTAGGTGTTACCTGTCAGACTCGTATCTAGACCAATCAGGGGTCCCATATCACTCGAACTACACACTCCCCATACCATTACAGAGCCTCCGCCAGCTTGAACAATCTCCTGCTAGACCGAGCGAGGTGGCGCAGTGGTTGGCACACTGGACTCGCATTCGGTAGGATGACGGTTCAATCCCGGATCCGACCATCCTGATTTAGGTTTTCCGTGATTTCCCTAAATCACTCCAGCCAAATGCCGGGATGGTTCCTTAGAAAGGGCATGGCCGACTTCCTTCCCCGTCCCTCCCTACTCCGATGAGACCGATGACCTCGCTGTGTGGTCTCTTCCCCCAAACAACCCAACCCAACTCAACAACCCCGAAATCTCCTGTTGACATGCAGGTTTCATATATTCATGAGATTGTCTCCATACCCGTGAATGTCCATCCGCTCGATACAATTTGAATGGAGTCTCGTCCGACCATGCACCATGTTTCCAATCATCAACTGTCCAATGTCCCAGTCCAGGCGAGGCGTAAAGCTTTGTATCGTACAGTCATCAAGGGTACACGAGTGGGCTTTCGACTCCAAAAGCCCATATCGATGATGTTGAATGGTTAGCACGCTGACACTTGTTGATGACCCAGCATTTAAATCTGCAGCAATTTGAGGATGGATTGCACTTCTGTCACGTTGAACAATTGTCTTCGGCTGTCGTTTGTCCGGTTCTTGCTGCATCTTTTTCCGGCCGCAGCGATGTCGGAAATTTGATGTTTTATCCGATATCTGATATTCACCATATATTTGTGAAATGGTCGTATGGGAAAATCCCCACTTCATCGCTTTCTTGGAGATGCTGTGTGCCATCTCTCGTGCGCTGACTATAGCACCAAACTCACCCAAATCTCGACAACCTACCATTGTAGCAGCAGTAACCGATTTAACAACCGCACCAGACACTTGGTGTCTTATATGGATGTTGCCGATCCCAGCGCCGCATTCTGCCTGTTTACATGTCTTAATATTTGAATACGCCTCCCTATACCAGTTTCTTTGGCGCTGCAGTGAACATAATACACGCAAGATATCGGTACGAGGAATTCCAAGACCTTCAGTAATGTTTTAATTTCAAGTTTGAAGACGGATAACAAATGACAAAAGAAATGTTTTTTGTTAGGTATAACTATAAATTAACAATTTTCTATTTTTTCCTTTACTTCTACTATGAAAGCTCCCTTATTGTCACGTTTCGTGATTATCGACCAAAGGAAAGTATGCTACAGGTTTTGATTAGTGAGTTTACGAGTATTCGATATACGTGACATGAATGGCCATGTCTTTTGATTTCGTTGCCTTAGATAATTATATTTATTACACCGATAAGGGACGGTAGAACTTTGTAAGTCACATATATTTGAACTTAGTACGTCTACCCGTTGCTGAGGAAAAGGATTTTCAACAGCCGGGCAGACAGACAGACAGATGGACGACAAAGTGAAGATATAAGGCTTCTCTTTTTACCACTTGAGGTTCGGAATCCTAAAAAGATACACTGCGAGAATTATTGTGAAACGAAACAAGTGTTTTATTAAACTTTTAACTTAGTCCTACCCTGTGTTATCAAGTAATTCTGCAATATATAGCTTAACAGGTACTTTTTAACGATGTAAGCATATTTCACTAGTCTCTTTAGTCTCTGCAGGCGTCGAGCCTGGTATCTTTGTGGTGAAGTGCATGCATGGAAGCAGTAAGGTCGCTGGATCGAAACACTGTCAGACCACGGGATATTATAGTGTGTCTTTAACCTAATCTTCAGCGATTTCAACATGAAATGTGGTTTGGACTGCGGGTTAAACAGATCTTTCAAACCGTAAAAACGAGAAGAAAATCCACGGAAATACATCATCGTTAGCGACGGTCATACAGTGGCATGCATTCGTGTTACGGACCTATGAGGTAGGACCATATGTTGTTAAAAGCTTTATCGAGAGCGAGGCAGACTGTAAACCATAATCACGCAGGCTGCTTGTAATAAAGAAGGAAAATGGACGGTTGGGTACGTTTCATGTTGATTCTGTCTCGTTAATCGTAAATGTAAATTAAGTCTAGATCTTGTTCTATAGTCTTGGACGCAGCTTTTTATGCTGTAATCATCTAGGTTGTTTTTGATGTATTTTACTAATTGCTAAATGTACTCACGTGATGCAGTTAAAATAATCGGTGCTTTGATCAGATCTTTACAATGAGATCAATTACTGATTCTTGCTATTATTCTTCTGTACTTTGTAAACTGTGTTCATTTTTTGTACATTTGTTATCCAGAAGAAAACTACTCGACTAAGAAGGTAGAACAAAATGGTTACAGAAAAGCAAGATCCGGTACTGATAATGTTTTCACACTTGAACAAATTATAGAAAACAAAGGGAGTTCAGTAGGGAAACACACATTGCATTTATAGACTTAGAGAAAGCCTTCTTATGGAATATATTACATACAAATAAATATCCTCAGCAAATAATAAAGACACTATAAAGCCTATATGTTGTTGTTGTTGTTGTGATCTTCAGTCCTGAGACTGGTTTGATGCAGCTTTCCATGCTACTCTATCGTGTGCAAGTTTCTTCATCTCCCAGTACCTACTGCAGCCTACATCCTTCTCAATCTGCTTAGTGTATTCATCTCTTGGTTTTTACCCTCCGCGCTGCCCTCCAATACTAAATTGGTGATCCCTCGATGTCTCAGAACATGACCTACCAACCGATCCCTTCTTCTAGTCAAGTTGTGCCACAAGCTCCTCTTCTCCCCAATTCTTATCAATACCTCGTCATTAGTTATGTGATCTACCCATCTAATATTCAGCATTCTTCTGTAGCACCACATTTCGAAAGCTTTTATTCTCTTCTTGTCTAAGCTATTTATCGTTCATGTTTCACTTCCGTACATGGCTACACTCCATATAAATACTTTCAGAAACGACTTCCTGAAATTTAAATCTATACACAATGTTAACAATTTTTTTTTCTTCAGAAACGCCTTCCTTGCCATTGCTAGTCTACATTTTATATCCTCTCTACTTCGACCATCATCAGTTATTTTGCTCTCCAAATAGCAAAACTCCTTTACTACTTTAAGTGTCTCATTTCCTAATCTAATTCCCTCAGCATCACCCGACTTAATTCGACTACATTCTATTATCCTCGTTTTGCTTTTGTTGATGTTCATCTTATACCCTCCTTTCAAGACACCTACATAGAAGTACAAAAGCCAGAATAAACACTCACTATGTTATGTCAGAAGAGACACCAATAAACCAAGGGGTTCGACAAGTGTCTACCTCATCAACCACATTTTTTAATATATACATGGACGATATAATTGAAATATAGAAACAACGAATCGATCCGGGCTTGATATTATCATAAGATAATTTTTTAATAAGATGCTTTTTGCAGACGATCGTGCAATTGCTAAAGAATATAATATGGAAACATCCAATCTAATAATAGTCACTTCAGTTACCTGGTAAATAATATTAGCAATCAGAATGAATTCGACATTGACAACAAACTGTAGGAATATGAAATGACATGCGGAACAATCAATAGAACATTGAGAAATAAAGTGAGAAAAGACATACAAATCAAGTTTTATAAGGTAATGGTCACGCCTACATTACTGTTTGGAAGTCAAACTTGCACAATTACTGCAAAGCGAGAAAGTAGAATCCAAGTGGCAGAAACTGAATTACTAAGAGGAGTTAGGGGTTGTACAAGAACAGAAAGATTAAGGAACAAAGACATAAAGCAGAGCTTGGGATATATGATATAAATGAGAAGATCAAGTCTAATCGACAAAGCTGCTATAAGATCTACAAAGAATGCCAGATTCAATACTACCAAGACAAGCCTTAAATTTCAGACCTTTAGGTGCAAGATCCATAGGAAGACCATGAAAACGAGGGCTGAATACTTAGAAGACGAAACAGGCCTCTGCTCTAGACAGTGATGGAAAAAGAAGCAGAAGAAGAAGAAACGAGAACATGTATCAATAGTATGCAACTACAGACACTGACCAATATACACCGATGACATCACTGGCCGGACATTATTCTTCCCAAACACAGCGCTCCCTTCCCACAAGCAGTTTTATTACGTTCTTTCATTTTACTCTTCGACATTTATCTGTGATCACAGGACCTGCATTAACGGCATCACAGAGAGCGGGCTAGTACTTTAGGTTGCTAATTCGATGTATTAGGCATTTTCAAAAAGTAGCGAAAATTTTTGTAATTTCAGGTCTTAAATAGTTAGATATACAAGATTTATTCGTCATTGTGTTGGTAAACATGTTTTAAAAGTGTACCATTTCTGGCTGTGGGAGCCATTGCATTCACTCCTAAATCTCACTTCGTAATTGAGATAGGATAATGTTAACTATCAGGTGACGTAAGAGATGGCGTGAGGTGTAGGCCTCTTTTCATTTATGGATATCTCGTTAACATATGAATCCAGATTTGCTTGACAACGACTGCAGCTACCCTCAATAGTAAGCTGTCATACACAATTCATACTCTTATTTATCTACATTCTCTAATAACGTTAGTACTCTGTAATGCAGACCAAGCAAGGCACAAAGGAATTAATGATATTAGCTGCCTGTGGGCATTGATTTAAATCAGTGTGCAGAGTTGAAAAATGTGTGCCGGACCAGGATTCGAACACAGATGTCTTGCTAACTAAGCAGATGCCCTGACTATACGCCATCCAGACGCATTGGTTGTCACTACTGCTCGGACTACTCTAGCAAGCTTCCCGTAAGACCCAAATTCTCAACTTAGCCACACACCACTAATGATGTGCTCCTTGCCCGTTATCCTCATTACTCGCGGCATTTCGTTGATTTCCGTAAGAGTTCGACCGTGATGCGCATCTGCTCTGAAGTGATCAATTTGTCGTCCTCGCCTTAATTATGTATGTTGTGTTTGTTTCTCGGACCGAAACCCAGCCGGGCTGAAACGGTTATACACCGCAAACGGCTGAAAATTTCACGACATACTCCTAAGCTTCCGATCTCCAACAACTTTGAAAAATTTGTAATTTCTTTTGTTGTGTTTGTACGATACACGCGATTTATTCGTTGTTGTGATGGTAAACATGTCTGAAAAGTGCAGGATTTCTGTCTGTGGGATCCATTTCATTCACTCCTAAACCTCATTTCGTAATTGAGATGGGACAATGTTAACTATCGGGTGACGTAAGAGATGGAGGTGCAGACAGCTTTTCTTTTCTTAATATCTCTTTAATTTAAGTATTCAAATTTGATTGACGATGACCTTTATCCGCTTCCAAGATACAGATGTTATAAAGTTACCCTACTTTTCACATAAAATACGCATGTAAAATCAGGTGCGAAACGAAACTATAGTTCATAAAGTGACGTAGCACGGAGGAATTTGCTGTAAAGAGTTTCCATTATCATCTGGGAATCCCATGTAGTAGTACTGAAGCACATACAGTTTATTTTGCATGTAAAATCTGGTCTGAAGTTTGAAATTAGTTTTGCATTATTTCAATTTCACATAAGTGAACTATCTAAATTTTACTGGCCAATACTTGTCTTTTCGTATTAGTTGCATGCCCTGCTGCAGCAGGGAAAAGAAGGGGAATAGCGAAAAAATTCTCCTATCGGAGCATAAAAAATACGAATGTAGTTGTTTTTACTTAAGAGAGACTGACTGAAAAGTGGGATACCAGTTGCCTGATTCTAGCTTCTTCAGCACCTTTAAAAATTTTCCCAAAAATTTTGGCATGCGAATTCATTCGAGATTTTTTATGCTGAGAGAGAAGAAGACATTCGCAGTGGCAAAGAGATGGAGAAGTAGTAAATATTGGAAGATAGTAGACAGTGGTTGTGTTGCAGGAAGAGCGAAGGAGACAATGGCAGTGAGAGAGAAAGAGAGGGGTGGCAGTGGAGCATAGTGGACAGTGATAAAACAGTGCTAAGAAAACAGGGAAGGAAAAAGTGCCAGGAGGGGGGGGGGGGGGGGAATAAAGAGAAATGTAAACTGGAAGAAGATAAGAGCCAGTGACAATGAAAGACAGAATATATGACAATGTCAGCGAGGGAAAGAGAGATAGTGAGAGGAGACAGAGGCAGTAGAAAAGGAGGAATGAAATATTAGCAGTAAGAACAAGACTGTGACAGTGAGAGTGAGAGGAGACTATATGAGTAGGACAGAACGAAGGGGACTGTGGCTGTGACAGAGCAGACAATAACAAAGAGACACAGAGAGATAATGACGATGAGTTGGGCTCAATGTGTGAGAAAGGGCAACTGGGAGTGGATGGGCATGAGCGACTTACAATGATGGACTTATGGACGTGAGTGACTTGCTGTTAGGGGAGCTTGGGGTGCGATGCATATTAAAAAAAAAACAGCGAATTTGTTCACATTCCAAAACTTTCGGAAAATTTCTAAAAGTACTAGGGAAGGTATAGTTAGGCAGCTTGTACCTCACTTTACAGTCAGAGTCTTTTATAACCAGAAACATATTCGCATTTTTGTGCTCCGATAGAGGTATTTTTCGTACTTGCGAACCGGTTATGTAAATACGAGCTTAGCGCTCGCTGCTTTGCCGCCGTTTGCGTAGTAATTACAACAAAAATAATTTTACGAACATATATTAGGCCTACGGAAAAATTAATTTGGTAAAGAGTCTTTTCTTCTCCTATGCAGTTCTACCAAAGCTGATGTGTCGTAATGACCGTTAAATAGATTTCTTTGATTTAGTTCACAAACTATGACATCTTCTAAACTTTTCACATTATTACGGCAATGGGACCATACTCTTTTCCGCGTGGGTTTCTGACTAAAAAGTTATTCTAGTAGCTGGTGGTGGAGGTTTTAGTTAATCCTGCCTTTTGGCTTCATGTGGTGGCATGTCCGTAGAAAGTTTCATCCCCTAACATATAATTCTTTGTTTCTAACCGAGAAGTCAAATACCAATTTTTATAGATTTAACCTCAAATATGTTTTAGTATAACGAAGTAGTTTCATAAAAATTGTCATCCCATGTTTCAGGCCCTTAGTGTTAAATTTTCAGAAACACTGAAACACGTATTTTTTTAGTTCTAACCGGTAATCCAAATACAAGTTTTCATGGATTTAGCTTTAAAAATACTTGCATAATTAAATATTTTCATAAAATTTGTCATCCCTTATTTCATCCCCTTAGGGTTTGAATTTCCAAAACCCACGTTTTTTATTTCTAACCGAGAAGTCAAAGACCGATTTTCGTAGATGTATTTGTAAAAATGATTTAGAAGTTCTTTAATGATGATCTACTTTCAAAAACAAATTTCACCCACTGTTTCATAGCTCCCAAAAATGCTGAAACAGGATTTTTTACGAGTATTTCTGACCGAGAAACCAAATACGAATTTTCGTAGTTTTGCCTTCAAAATCGCATTAATAGCAACATATTTTCGAAAAAATTTTCATCCCCTATTTCAAATAGTTAGGTGTCGAATTTCGAAAAATCGCTTCTTAAAGGGCACGTCATCTCCAAATACCAAGTCTCTATCCTTAGCGTTTTGAGCTGGGCGATGATGAATCAATGAATCAGTCCAGACATCTCGTTTTATACATAGAAGAAGATTAATGTACCGCGACTCCGCGTGCAATGCAGAGGAGAATGTGTATACAGGAAGCAATTTTTTATCAAGTGATTGATGTAAAGTTTTATGAACAGTTATTAACGTGTATGAATTATGTAGCGTTTGCCATTGCAGTCGAGCTATTATTATATCATTTGCAAGCGGTTTACGGCTTTGTCCAATATTTCGTTCCGTTTAATTAAAGTCGTTGACATCCCTGAACTAAATCTGACTTTTCAATTAATAGCGTTGAGAGCCTTAGCCCACTCGCTAGTAATTTTCTTACTGGCTCACATCAAGAGACGGAACGTCACCACCTGCGAGCTACTTCTGCACAGAGATATCCTCAGAAGACGTCAGGTTGACGTCTAATTAGAACTTTCTGAGTTTTGCGTGTGGCGGAATACAGCTGCGGCCCCTCGCACACTGTATTCAGAGTATAAATTTTGGCGGCCGCGTGTAATCCGTAGCAATACAGAGGGCGGAATGACGCTAACATAGACTCTTGCTTCCATTCGGTCGCAAAGGTTAATTAGTTTCCAAACAATTAGCGCTTCCAACATGGCACTCCCTGTCGTACTGTTACGCCGAAAGAGTATCTGTACAATGTGAGCCATATCTGATATTCAGTCTGTTGTCGGCTGTCAGAAAGGTTACATGCTGTCAGAAAGGTTACATGTGTTTTGCTGTTACGCTATTATCGCAATTATTTATTACTAGCTTAGCGCCCGCTGCCTCGCTCGCATAGACTGTACAGTCTGCACATATTTTTTGGTTTTCTTTAATTGATTCTTTATGTTCACAAATTGCAACATCTTCTATACTTTCCACGCTAATTAAAGCCAAAGAAGCATTGTTTTTAGCGAATGTACTTCTGACTAAAAAGCGACTCTGGTAGCTGGAGTCCAAGGTTTTTGTTAATCAAGCCTTTTGCGTTCTTATGGTGATATTTCGATAGAAACTTTCATCCCCTAGCACATATTCCTTTACATCTAACCGAGAAGAGAAATATCAGTTTTCATAGGTTCAGCTTTTTTTCATAACGAAATATTTTCTTAAAATCTCACATCCCCTTTTTCACCTCCTTGGGGGTTGAATTTCCAAAACCGTGATATCCTTATTTCTTTATTTCCAAGCGAGAAATTAAATTCAAATTTTAATAGATTTAGCTTTAATAATAATTTCATAATGAATTTTTTCTATAAATCGTTTCATCCCTTATTTCACCCCCTTAGGGGTTGAATTTCCAAAACAATGTAACACATTTTTTTTAGTTGTAACCGAGAAATCAAATACCAATTGTCATAGAGGAAGCTTTAAAAATACTGTAGTAATTCTTCACAAACGATCAATTTTTCAAAAATATTTTACGCAGTATTTCATCCCATACAGGTTAAATTTCCAAAATTGCTGGTGTGCGTATTTCCTTCTTGATGACTGAGAAACCAAATACAAATTTTCGTTGGTCTAGCTTCATAACTGCCTCAGTAGCGACATAGTTTAAGAAAACGTTTCATGCCCTATTGCACCCCCTTAGGGGGATGATATGATGAGACAGTCAGTCAGGTAATTGCTTTATATGTATACACACACACACATAGAGAGAGAGAGAGAGAGAGAGAGAGAGAGAAATTTTAATTTTAATTTTAATTATTGTTTTTATTTTAATTATTAATTAATTATTAATTATTAATTTACTAATTAATTAATTATTAATTAATTATTAATTTTAATTATTGTTTTCGGCGAATCTCATAGAAAAAAGAAGAAACAAACAAAAAAAAAGGAACATGCGTTTACAGATGACAGAATCGTTTCGAAGAAGGTCGTGAAGACGTTGTAGCTGACCAGCCCTCCGGATTTCCCAGCACATCATCAACCGACGAACTCTTGCGAAAAATCAAGAAATGATTGCGAATCAATACCTATTCACAAAGTCGATGCTGCCAGATCAGCTGCCTCTTGCCCTGGAAGTTCTACAGATGTTTTGGATGTGAGACGTGTGAGAGAAAAATTTCACACAAGAAAAGTGGCAAGTGAAAGCTGCTCAAGAGTCACCAGATGAAGTCAGCGGCGATGCAAAAGTATTGACGCGTCGTAATAGGTCAGAAATCTGAGTTCAGTGTAAGATTTCTGGGTCGCCGAGACAAGTTCGCGCAAATGTGAAGTTTCGAACACTGCGTCCTTCAATTTCGACAGCTTAGTAGACGGAGAATTCTCACCATAAAGTCAATGCACCCATAACGAGTACAACTTCAAAGCCGTTTGCGTGAACCAATCCGGAAGAAACGGTCGGATTTGTGGCGAACAGTTCATGCATTTTGAATCAAGACAATGCACCCACTATCACTTTATTGGATTTTCTTGAATTTTTGACCAAAAGCAATACTATAACGATACCTCAACCTTCATATTCGGCAGACATACCCAAAGTGACATTTTTCTGTTTTCAAAAATAAAGCACATTTTAAATGACCATGGATTTACAAGTATACATGAAACTGAGAGAGGTAAAAGCTATCGCAAAGACCGAGTTCCAGAAATGTTTAGGTAATTACAAAATGCGCTGGCATAAGTATACGTTATCTAACGGTGTGAATTTTGAAGCGTGTAGCGCGTTGATGTAGAAGAACAAATAAAATTCTGTGCACCGTAGGCAGCTGCCACTACAACAGCTGCACCGTGCGCAGCATCTCGCGAATTAACACTGCAGAACCCCAGCAAGGAACCTTCCCGCGCTGTCGCTCGCATTTTCTGCGTGTTCCAGCTCTTTGTCAAAGCAAACTGCACACTGTACTAGCCCTCCATCTACAACTTTCCGTCTTTTGCTTTGCGTTTTTCTCCTCTGCCCACCCGCATCGTGAAAGAGACTGCACTTTTTATTGAGACTAAAGTAAGCAAAAGAGAGAAACTGTTCTTATGTATTCTGGGACCTCAAATTGATGACCAAGTGAAACAGCCATCATTCAATGATTGCTTTCACGACCGGATGTTTCAGCTGCTGAGAATTTTTTCTGTTTGTATGGCCGTGGTCCATGGAACACTTCAATGCCTGACGTTTCGTCCAAGGCTACGTTGGACATCTTGGGAGGTGCTCCTAGTTGTGCTGAGTCTTGCCAACTGACGAGTCGGACGTCGAAGAGCTGCCTAAATACCGTGGAATGTGGGCGTGGTCTGGCTTTCACGTGATAGCAGAGATAACCATTGTCAAAAATAAAATTTTTTAACTATCGATTATAATACGTCAAAAATAAGAACTTCTCATCAATTCTGTAGCGGCACAGTCAATATATCACTGAGTTTCATGGCTTCTTCTTTTCTGTTTAAATTATACCCATGTTTATATACAGTATTTCAATGGCTTCTCTATATAGCCGTGAAAAATAGTTCGTCATAGTACATAAAACTTCAGTTTCCGAAACTTTCACTAGGTCATCACCTGATTCAAGAGCATATTCCGCCACGGCTGATTTGTCTGTTTTCCCTAGTCGGCAAAGACTTTTATGTTCCTTCAACACGTGTATTCACACTTCTCCTTGTAGTTCCAATGTAGACCTCGCCACACGTACACGCAATCTTATATACACCACTTGCAGACAGAGGGGGACGTTTATCCTTAACGGAACCAAGTGCTTGGCCTATTTTCTTAGTTGGTCTGAAAATCGGTCGAACGTCATATTTCCCTAAAATCTTGCCGATCTGATACGTTACGTTTTTGGTGAAGGGTAGAGAAACCGTGTTCTTCCATCGCTGTTCCTATCGTTGTCCTTAGGCCTCCTGTTATTCAGTTGCACGCTATTTAGGCAGCTCTTCGACGTCTCGTTAGTTGGCAAGACTCAACACAACCAGGAACACCTCCGAAGATGTCCAACGTAGCCTTGGACGAAACGTCAGGGATTGAAGAGTTCCATGGACCACGGCCACACAACACGGAAAAATTCTCAGCAGCTGAAACAGCCATCCCTATATATCAATCTTGCTTAGATTACCGGTTAAAATATATGTAGAGTGTTTCAACAAAAAGAATATAGGTATTTCGAATGAATGCATATATTTATTAAACTTTAAGACATACGAATATAAACTTTAGATACATATTTACGGACCTCTCAAGTTCAGATTACAGATGCTCAATATGTCCTCCATCAGCGACACGAACAATATCACATCGATACTCAGATTCCTCCCATACTCGAGCAAGCATGTCCTTCGTTACTGATGTTATGGTGGATCCGGTTCTTCAACTCTTCCAGGTTCTGTGGTAGTGGTGTTATATAAACGTTGTCTTTAAGGAAACCCCACAGGAAGAAGTCGGAGGGTGTTAAATCCGAGGACCGTGGAGCCTAGCTGAGACATGCTAAGTCGCCAGCTCCTTGACGACCAATCCAACAGTTCGGTAGAGTTTCATTCTGATATTCACGCATTTGGCGCCTGCATTGAGATGGTGCCCCGTCTTGTTGAAAAATGAAATTTTCTTCGTGCAGTAACATAGCAAGAAACTGCTGATCATTAACCGCGTTTCCATCAAAGGAGAATTTGCTGTAAACAGATGGTCAGGTTATCGCACAAAACACATTGGGTGAATGTCGTACATGTTCAGTGGCATGTGGCAAATTCGAACATTGTGTTTGTTTACCTGACCACCAACATGGAAAGTCGCTTCATCACTGGACACAATGCGTTGTTATCATTGTCAATAGCATCAAGAATCTCGTTACAAAATGCCCACGTGTGCGTTTGTCATGAGGATGCAGAGCTTGTAACAGCTGTAACTTGTGTGGCTTCATACCCAACCGACATCTCAAAACATGCCAAATTGTTGTTGTAGGCAGTTGTAACCCCCAACTGGCACGATGAGCTGATTTTGAAGGTCTACGTTGGAAAGCAGTTTCAATTCGTGCAACATTTTCTTCAGGAACACGAGGGCAGTCAGGAGACTTTCTTTTACATATACATCATGTATCTAGAAACTGTGGATACCATATGTGAATGTTCCACCCAATTGGAGGCTCAGTTTGGTACTTCAAACTGAAAGTCTTTGCATTGTAATCACAGAATTGCACTTCGCAAACTCGAGAACATGAAATGTTTTCTGCTGTGGAATAGCCATTTTAAACAAATGATGGTTACCAAGCAAAACATAAGACAACTGACATATAGTGGCTATTAATATAAACTAGACTATGTATTCGTTTCTCCAATAACCGAGCTGAGGCGCAGCGATCGATAGTGTGGACAAAATAATACTTTGGAATACATATATTCTTTTTTAAACACCCTGTGTCTGATTGATTTCAACCAAATTTAATACAGAAATAGGAGGCCTCTTGACTATCAGAACTGTGGGATTTATAACCTCCTAGCTCCAATAGGAGCGGAGATGTGGGCGATAAAACGTGCTTTTTCTAGCCTCTAGCGTATAGGATCCCCTTCCTGACAGGTTTGTTGTGTGCGAACGGTATTGGCCTGCCAAATCAACCTGCTTTGCAGCGCAGCCTACATGTCGAGTGCAAGAAACGGTTTTCTGGGACCCAGCATGTAGGCTGCCCTGCATGACATGCATGTTGTCTGTGTTGGAGTAGTATTGGCCTCCTTTATTGGTCTGCTTTTCATGGCAGCGTGCATATTAGGGGCAAATATGTGCGTACCCTCCATGACAAGCATGTTGTGGAAATAGTGTTAGACTGCTGTATTAACTGTATTGCAGAGGATACACGTGCTGATGAGTATGGATGGAGACAGGCTGAGCCAGACAGAGAAGAGGGTGAATAGAGTGAGGGGGAGATGCGTCAGGCAGGTTTAGAGGGGTACAGGGCTGGTGGAAAAGGAAAGGGAAAGAGAGAGAGGGGTGAGGACAGTGTCAGAGGGAGGGAGGAGGAAGATTCAAAGAGAGGGATGGAGGAAAAGGATCAAGGGAGGGGGAGGGGAGAAGGAGAAAGAGAGAAAGAGAGAGAGAGAGAGGAGAGACAGACAAATAGAAGTGCAAGGTTTAGATGGACAGACAGGAGGAGGAAGAGGTGTATTCAATGTATGTGTTGAATGCATATGCCAGTGGAGCCACAGTGCAGGAAAAAGGTAAGTAATAAAAAAAACAAAGTTTCAACAGTGGGATTAAAACTCAGGGTGAAACAACATCAATCATAGGAGTGCTTTCCAAAGTGAAAGTGAATAAGGGCCTGTTGAACGAAATAAACAGTATAAAAAGTACAGAATATGGATTGAGAGTAAACCGAGAAAAGACGAAAGTAATCAAAAGTAGCAAAAGTGAGGTTGGCTATAAAAGCAACGTGAAAAATGGTGACAACGAAAAAGACGACATTAAGGATTTCTGCTACCCCGGAAGCAAAATAGCACATGATGGAGGA
The DNA here is from genome assembly GCF_023897955.1 of Schistocerca gregaria. Taxonomy (NCBI): domain Eukaryota; kingdom Metazoa; phylum Arthropoda; class Insecta; order Orthoptera; family Acrididae; genus Schistocerca; species Schistocerca gregaria. The sequence goes on from NC_064923.1 coordinate 569,686,191, forward strand.
AGCATAGAGAATAGAATGTCTAGTCAAGAGAAGCCTACTAGTAGCAAACGTAGGTCTTAATTTGAGGAAGAGACATCTGAGATTCTACGTTTGAAACAAAGCATTGTATGGTAGTGAATCGTGGGTTGTGGGATGACCAGAAAAGAATAGAATCGACGCGTTTGAGATGCTGTGCTATAGAAGCATGTGGAAATTAGGTGGACTGAAGAGTTTCTTAGTACAATAGGCAGAGAAAGGAATATGTGGAAAACACTGACAAGAAGATGGAAGAGGTTGATAGGACGGGAAGACATCAGAGAATAGCTTTTATGGTACTAGAGGGAACTGTAGAGGATGAAAACTGAACGACACATTTTCACTTCAATGTAGCACTTTTAACACATATACGAGAGTACTCATAAGATTTTAATTCTCATCTCTAAAAGATACAAGTGAGCATTCCGCTAGAGGTGAGGATAAAGTAAAGATGGACTTTTTTTATGTTCCAGGTCTGGATACACATACTTGCAGGCAATCAACAAATTCGTTATGTAATTTATTTTTTAGTGGTTATAATCAAAACTATGTGGCTACCCTCATACTGTCCTACAGTTGTTATAAGCTGCAAACAGTTATGACATAACACTTTCTCACTCAGTATATGTTTTGTTACTTGTCGATGTTGTAGTGCATATCCTCACTGCTTTGCTCACTACAAAGAAATTAAGTATTTATCACACACACACACACACACACATACAAAAATGGTTCAAATGGCTCTGAGCACTATGCGACTAAACCTCTGAGGTCATCAGTCGCCCAGAACTTAAAAACTAATTAAACCTAACTAACCTAAGGACATCACACACATCCATGCCCGAGGCAGGATTCGAACCTGCGACCGTAGCGGTCTCTCGGTTCCAGACTGTAGCGCCTAGGACCGCACGGCCACTCCGGCTGGCACACACACACACACACACACACACACACACACACACACACAGAGAGAGAGAGAGAGAGAGAGAGAGAGAGAGAGAGAGACCAAAGATTACACATATGGCATACCGGACTTCCATTCCGTAGGTTACGTTGGGACTTACGCGTCATTAAGAGAATCCGGTGACAAAGTTATATAATGAAATAAAATTGGTCAAATGTTGAAAGAGAGAACCTTATATTACACGGGATGAACGCTAGGGGAAAAACTGAAGATGCACTCTTCGTCCTGGCGAGTTACTTTTAGAGACCTGTTTGAAATCGGACCTATTGAAGAGCCGTGGTTCTTTTCAGTCAAATATCAGATGAATTGGTAGCGAGGCAGAGGCATTACGTACTAAGAACAAATACAAGGGATGGAGGATTGGCACTGTTTTTAATTTATTTCATGGACAATGTGTTGTCTATTGTTCCAGAGAGAAAATGTGTGTGTGTGTATGTGTGAGTGTGTGTGTGTGTGTGTGTGTGTGTGTGTGTGTGTGTGTGTGTGTCTGCGTGTGTGCCTGCCTGTGCGTGTGTGTTAGTTATCGGATTGGATCGCGACCTTAATGTTGAGCGATTAACGGCCTGCAAATGTTAGCTGCCTTTGACTAAATACCGCCGCAAGTAAGTTACATCTTACTGCAATGTTTACGACGGTTTTTTGACTTCCGCCACAGCGACACATTTGCCTCTACATCTACCAGGCAACCCTGCAATTCATACTTACGTGTTTGGCATAGGGATAACTGAACCATTTTCAGACAATTCCTCTACCGTTCCACTCTTGAGCAGCACATGATAAAACTAAGACTTAAATCTTTCCAAGAGAGAGCTCTGATTTCTCTTATTTTGCTATGTTGATCATTTTTCTCCATGTTGGTGGGAATTAATGAAGGGAAGTTGATGCCTTAAATTTTGTAGTCAGATCTCGCCACAATGAATAACGCCTTTATTTTAATGATAGCCACCCCAACTTGCGTATCACACCTGTAAAACTCTGGCCCCCCTTTCGCGTTAATATAAGTCGAGCCGACCCGTCTTGAGTTACTTCGATGTCCTCTGTAAATCTTATATGGTGAGGATCCCATACCGCACAGCAATACTGCAGAAGAGGACATAGTGCAGGCAGTCTCGATAGTAGACCTGTTTTCCCCACAACATTTTTTGTGTCATAGTTTCAAGTTAAGTTGTTACTAATTGTAATCCCAAGGTGTTTAGCTGAATCTACAACCTTTAAATTTGTACGATTTGTCGTGTAACCGAAATACAACGTATGCCCCTGAGTACTCATTAGGAGGGCGTCACACCCTGTATTGTTCAACGTAAACTGTCACTTTTCGTACCATACCGGATAATTTGAGTAAATCATTTTGTATTTTTTTTTACTTCTACTGAGTTAACTAGACGATAAACGGTAGCATCATCTGCAAAAAATCTAAGTAACTTGCTAAAATTGTCTACTAAGTCATTTACGTAGATTGGGAACAGCAAATGTCCTACAACAATTGCTTGGGGGACGCCACATTAGATGAAAAAATAAAAACCAACCAAACAGCATCAACAGCATAGTCCTCAGTACAGAGGAAATTAAATATGTCTCCATGTCTTTATTCGCTAACATTTCATATGGGCTTGCAGAATTATTTAACCACACAAAATCAAAATAAGTTTCCACACAAACAACAAAATACAACACAAAATAGTTCATAACAGTAAAACAGCCAACCCCCTTATCACAAATCGGGTACATATAAATTAACCCGTGACAACCGCTTCTGCTACCACATAGGGCAAACAGGAAGGAACTTTGCAATTCGGTAGAAAGAGCATAGACACACGCCGTTTAAAAAACTTGAAAAAATCTAGTTTTGTACCACACCTAGCACAAAATAGTCAAATGAATGAAGATAGATCTCTTGGAACAAATTCAAATGGCTCTGAGCACTATGGGACTTAACATCTATGGTCATCAGTCCCCTAGAACTTAGAACTACTTAAACCTAACTAACCTAAGGACATCACACAACACCCAGCCATCACGAGGCAGAGAAAACCCCTGACCCGCCGGGAATCGAACCCGGGAACCCGGGCGTGGGAAGCGAGAACGCTACCGCACGACCACGAGATGCGGGCTCTCTTGGAACAATCCAAAAACAAAAACATGCGTGCAATGACAAACGTAATTTCAGCACTAACACTGCAGATGAAGAATCATTCAAACTCACTGTGAACAGATTTTGTAAATAGCACATGTCGAGTTGGTAACGTAACGTAAATACATGTTTCTTTCCAATTTTATATATACTTATTGTCACCAGCGTGCAGTGCACGTGTTGAACAAAGAAATTCTTTAATCCAACACAGTCTCTTAGAACATAACTTAAATCATGCTCTTTGCCTTTTTGTAAAGCACGTGGAAGCTGTTAATAGTGGCTAAATTTGTAAAGTGGTATAAAATTAACGTCAGTGGAAAACATTTGTTATGTTTTCCAAAGCAATGAGTACACCATAAACAAATCAAAAGATACTAGTAACTTTAAGTAACGCAGCTAAAACGAACTCATTCTCTCTACTTTCCTTGCTTACATGTTTTGTTTCTAAATTCTGACACAGATACAAGATCCCCTTAATACTGCAAACATGCAATAAATGTGTGCTATGTAATATAAAGCGCCAGGCGATTCGAAACCGGTGATGCAAGATAAAAATTGAAGAATAAAACGAAAGCCGACTGGTTGCAGTAATTTGTGGAAACCTCAGTTTCACTGGATGACCTTCTGTCGATTACCACGGACTGTGACCTTTCTGGCAGGAAATCACTAATCACGTCTCACATCTGCTACGATAATCCGTAGACAGGTAATTCGATCACAATGTTTCCGCGGGAACTGGTCGAACAGAATATATATTGCTTCACCCTGACAATGTTGCAACGAGGGCAGAAACGGCGACCGAATTATGTAGTACTACAGAGTGCTTCACGTCTGCCGCCTAATTGCCGCCATGTATAGCACCTGTCCGCGCGCAATTCGCAGTCAGTAGGGAGTTGTAACGGAGCGGTGGGTGGGAACGGCACCTCTGGGAAATAACGCAGCGCCGTTAAAAGAATGATGGGGACGGCAACGACGTGCAGCGCCACCTACACCACCTGTAATTAGAGCGGCGGACACTGGCTGTGAGCGACGACCAATCACCGGGTCCAGGGCCTGCACAGACGTCCAGTCGCCGGCGGCCACGATGCGTTGCGTCACTACTCACGCACTGCGCGATAACCATCACACTGCTGTCCGTAAGTCAACAGCAAATGTGGGACGGACGTCAGCAGCGACTCAGATGTTTTGTATTGCTGTTTGTTTGGGGCGCTCAACATCTCGATCATCGGGGGCCTTACAAATACTCTGGTATGAATGTGGTTAAAAGACGTTGATCAGCCAAAACATTACGACCGCTGTCCACCACCGGATCGAACGCCGCCTGGAAACGTTGCGGTGACGTGATGTTCGTGGAGCAAAGACGAATGGGGATCATTCTAGTGATAACATGGGCCGCAAACGGGAAAATCCATTGACATCAGCGGCTTTGACAAAGAGCTCATTGTTTTGGCCTGGCTCCTTGAAAGGAGCATCACGGGTTGCTGGTCATACACACGAACGGATTTCCGCGACGAGCCAGAAACGCGGGCCAGTTCCGCGGATGTCTCTGACGGATCTGGTTCGCCAATATGACGTCCGTCATTTACCTTTGCCCCTGACGTGCAGTCCCCGCCAGTCGGCTCTAGTTCTCCGATGGTAGGGTACGTTCGTGGGTGGGGGCAAATCGGTGTGGTGGTGGTGGTTAGTGTTTAACGTCCCGTCGACAACGAGGTAATTAGAGACGGGGCGCAAGCTCGGGTTAGGGAAGGATTGGGAAGGAAATCGGCCGTGCCCTTTCAAAGGAACCATCCCGGCATTTGCCTGAAGCGATTTAGGGAAATCACGGAAAACCTAAATCAGGATAGCAGGAGACGGGATTGAACCGTCGTCCTCCCGAATGCGAGTCTAGTGTGCTAACCACTGCGCCACCTCGCTCGGTAAATCGGTGTGTTTTCGTGATTTACCTGCCGTGCATTCACGACGGACCACCGCCCACGGGCGACTGATTTCAGGAGTTGCCACTGTGTCTCACGTCAAGGACGTTGTACACTGCGGCGTTTTATACGTATTTTATTTATTGTAACATATTTTCGCACTTTGAAAGTAGTTTATATCTTCGAGAGAAAGTATGAAAGATGCTAGGAAGAAACTTGTGGCTGTCGCTGACTGTTGGAACCTTTGTAAAGTATAGTAATTTGTAATACCTGTAGAAAATGAACATAACGCAGTTATCGGTAATAGCCTGAAATAATGTACATAGTAGAAGAAACATTTTGTTGGCGATCACTATACTGTTACTTTATACAACCTATCGCCGCACTCCCTCCCTTTTATGCGTCTTTCCAGCGGCTACACCGTTTTGAGATTATTTCAGAAATTATTGAAGGTATTTTAAATCTGTCTTTGCAGCTACAAGAAAATGTGTATTTTTGTCATGAAATACGTGTAGTTCTATTCACTGGTTTGTAGTTAGCACAGTCATACAGTCTGGCCTGCTCTCTGCTTCTAAAACACTTCGTTACAAAAAAATGTTGATGGTACGTACGACGTATTACGTCCAATTTTCTCTCACATAGGAAAAGAGCGTCTGCTTGCATGTTTTTGAGGTATTCCTGGTTTGGCAATGTTGCTCGTTTATATAGCACTTTGGTCCACGGTTGCAAAACTGCCTAGGAATGTTTCGACCATCTCTGTGTATGTCATATTTTTTATATTCTTTTGCGTAATATTCAAGCGTCAGTTTTGAAAAGCAAAGTATTTCACGGTTCATTTCTACAAGTATTTCAACGCAGTCATTTTTACTACACTTTTAGCAACTAAAACTTGCTATATTATTGAACCAACACATTCAACAGTGACGAATTTCAAGCATCACACATTTCTCTTGTTGCCATGTTAAAATTTGTTTCTTTTGTCAGAACAAAGAGGAATCTACGCGCTATCACCTCGCAAACATTCTAATGAAGTTGCAAATGTGACAGAATCCTGAAATAGTGGTTTATTAAACGAGGAACTGAAGAGAAATCAGATCAAAAGCTTCTGAAAGTGCAATTTCTTGATATAAATATAAACGTGTAATTTTTTCACCTGTCTTGTTGCTAAGTCATACTAATTCTCGTTTCACCAGCTACCGATGACTCTTAAAATATTACATCATTCTACTGCAAAAGTCTGCCGATATTCGTATATCACGGTAGATAAGAATCTGCCAAAAGACTTCTCTCTTTGTGTACTGTCATTTGTTAAAATCTCACTTCGATGTCTCAAACCATTTCAGTATTTCATTCTAGCTTCATTGTTGACGCGTGCAATCGCAAATGAGTCTGAGACCTCCCAAGTCTAAAGAAAAATTCAGTGTGTTGGCTAAATTTCATGTGCAGCGCTATATGATCTAATACGTACCGAATGCAAATTCATAGCGATCCCTATTTTTCATTACAAACTTTTCTACTGTTAGGTACCGTGTTAATTAGATGCAAAATACGAGGGTTGGAACTTAAATAGTGGCAACTATTTATTCACAATCGATACAAAAGAGTTATTTGTTTGCACCTGTTACTGTCCTTCAAAGAAGTCACCAGCGTCGTGCAGAACCCATTGCGAGCGGTGTGGAAGGCGTAGTATATCGTTAGCAGAGCCTGTTCTGTTGATGGTGTGAATGGAGAGGCCTACTGCCTATTGAATCTCTGGAACAGTTCTAAAGCGAATGCCACGAAGTGGTTCCTTCATCTTCTGAATCAAATCAAAGCCACAAGGACTTAATTTCGAGGAGTATGGTGGATGGTACAGTACTCCCCAGTCCCATCGACCGAACAGGGCAGCCACAGCTTGCTCTGTATGCGCCCGCGCATTGTCGTACAAAATGATGGGTGAGTTGCGCAGAAAGTGCCGCCGCTTCTTTCGCAAAGCCGGTCGCAGGTAATATCCCAAAAACAAACAGTAATACTTTGCATTGACGGTCTGCCGTGAAGGAGAATCACCATAACTTTAGACCGCTCCATTCGCACCATCAACAAAACACGCTCTGCTAACGCTATACTACGCCTTCCACATCGCTGGCGACGGGTTCTACACAACGCTGGCGACTACTTTGAAGGAAAGTAACAGGTGCAAACTTGTAAGTCTTTTTTGTCGGTTGTGAATAAATAGTTGCCACTATTTAAGTTCCAAAACTCGTATCACAGTAAGTGTGACAATTATCGATCGCGAAGCTGACATCTAAAGCTACAACTCACATAAAAACGGTTTTTTATCGAGTTTATCAAGTAGTGTCTTTAAAATAGTTTGAGAAACAGAATGAGATTTTCACTCTGCAGCGGAGTGTGCGCTGATATGAAACTTCCTGGCAGATTAAAACTGTGTGCCCGACCGAGACTCGAACTCGGGACTCTTGCCTTTCGCGGGCAAGTGCTCTACCAACTGAGCTACCGAAGCACGACTCACGCCTGGTACTCACAGCTGTACTTCTGCCAGGGTCCCGAGTTCGAGTCTCGGTCAGGCACACAGTTTTAATCTGCCAGGAAGTTTCATAGTTTGAGAAAGATTGCATAATAACCAAAATGAGCGCACCGTTCTGCCGGAGTAGGGCGTAAGCCACCGGCTAGCAGAGAACTGACGGACTTGGTTGAACGAGGCCCGAGAACTGAGGGTAACGGTCTGAGCGTCGTGTCTCCACTAGCGCACAGGCTAGTATTACTGGTATTCAAGATTCCTCTTGATATATTCGTGGCCTGTCGCGAAATTCCGCTCGCGTATGACCAGTTGGTCAACTATTGGCGTGCTACTGTGTGGGTATCTATGGGAAGCGGTTGAAGGACGGCGAAACAACGAGTAGGCGACAAGGTGTGGGACTTCCACGTCTCATAACAAAACGTGGAGGTCGGAGCACTGCCCGCATTGTAAAGCAGGATTGGTGACGACCTGCGGTAGATCTGATGACAGACGGCAATTCTGATGCAGACTCAAATGTTTGGAAGCACACCATTGAGCCTAAAGAGTTTAACGTGTCGCCCTGCAGCAACGAACGATTACGTCTTTCAATGTTCATCCAACGACATCGTCAATAACGATTCCAGTGGATACAGTACAGTCGAAACTGGACCGTGCATCGTTGGAAACGTATCGCTTGGTCGGATGAATCACGTTCCTTGTCACGTCACGTCCGTGGTAGTATCCGGAGACGCCGTCAGCCGGCCAATGGCTGCTCGAAATATACGGACGCAGGCCGGAGGAGGCTATTATACTGCGGGAAAAATTTACTTGGGCCGTCGTGGAATCTGTGGTAGTAATCGATGGGCACTGTGACAGCTGTGCACTGTCAACATCGTTGTCGACAACCTGTATTCCTTCATTCTTGCTGTTGCAGTCACAGTAAACTGTGCATTCAGAAGGAGGCACCTAGCGACCAAGCCTTTTCCGTTCCTTGCGATACACATACAAGGACATTATATTAACAATGACTCTGTACTACGGGTAAATTATATTTAATCACTTTATTATGTGTTTACATCTATCTTTGAAGCAAGATTTTATGTTTTTCTTACTAGTTTACGCTGACAGACGCATGTAATGATCCAAAGAATAAGACCAGCCGTTAAATGAAAAAAAATTGTCATCAAAGATGGTTTCAAGTTTCACAAATTTCGAAATAGTTTATGCACTGAGGTGACAAAAGTCATGGAACAGCTATCAGCACATATACAAGTTTTGCAAAAACAGACATAATGCCTGATGGGATACCGCAATCACTGGTTATAAAATGCTACTTATAATCGGTCTTGATTGCAAAAAATGTTTATTCACATGACCGGTTTCGGTTCCTCTAGAACCATCTTCAGATGTGCAATTTCGGTTACAGGAGTAAACCGTCCACACATAGCAACCTTCGCATGCTGTGACGCAGCATGAACAAAAAAAAAATGTTACTTATTCTTATGCCTAATTAGGATGGCGACTGTTTTCTTTATTATTTGGACAGCGTGGATAGGCAAAATATTGTTTGCTACTGTTAAAATATTTAAGTAATTCTGACTTTTACTTACGATAAGCCACCTCCGTTGGGTATATCACGCTCAAAATAACAAAATTCCTTCGAGAGGGTAACACTGCTCTGCTTCTTTATACTATAATTGCTTTGACTAATAATTACGTGATACAATTTGCCTCCAGCTTTGAGGTTATTGTATAACATTAGCGGCCGGTAGTGTTACAGGTACACCCAGCGACCAACGTTATTGGGACACTGTACTCCTTCCTCTTGTGCGTCTTTTCACGCGTGTATACGGCCTTGACTCCATTTTCGTGTATGAGAATGCGCGACGGCATCGAATAGCGTACTTGGTGGACCTCATAGAACGACATTCGGCGAATGGACTAACCTGCCAGTTCCCCCGACTAAAATTCTATCGATCGCGTAAGGAATGCGTCATAGAAATATTGCAACACACTCACATACACTAATTTCTATGCAGCTGTTGTCAACGGCGCAGGTGGACGTTCGGAACGCAGTAACTCCTTACCGACGTTGCGGCCAGCATGGAAGCTGGATGCAGGGCATTCACTGCTGTCTGTGGTGATCATTCGCCCTCTTGACAACCATATCCCGGCTTTTGTAATATCGAAGGGACCATAATAAATCTCAGTGACTTCAGTGTAATTACTGTCTTTGAATAAAAGCGTCATTTCTGTTCCTCTCACTGCGTATTTCTTTCAGTTACCTTCTGTAGTATACTGTGGCCGTTCTTGCTACGTATGCTCCAAGTTTCATCGAGGTTCGTTACTTGGCAGTAACACATACAGTTACTTTTGTTCTTACGTCTTGTGCACCACTCCATGTGCATGTAGAATGTGTCGGAAGTTGTAACAGTAGTAGACACCGGCTGGAATTACTCCATAATATAACAGTTAGCAACCCACAGTCTTGTAGTATCTGAACAGATAATATACGGTAGTACATTTCGTGTTCTCAGCGAAACGTACGTGGAATAACAATGCCAGCGCACATATTAGTTTCAATTTTTCTAGCTTTAAACAAAATAGATATTGGCATTGCTCTTCGCAGCGTATTGTATTCACAATCTTAGTGACTAGTTGTCCACGTTGAAAGGCAATTCAAATGCGTTCTTTCAGATTACGATAACCTCACAATCCACTAGGCTATCTTTTTTCGTAACTAGCGAATACTTAGCGACAGATGATCGGAAGTAATTACGTGAAGACTTGTTTGTGTACTCAGCACAGAGCTCGGATCTCTGTGGGCGAATCGCCACACGGTGAACGCACCAAATCGATACACTGGAAGCAGTTAATTAGCCCTCTTTCTTTCTGTAACAACGGATAAACAAGAAATTCATTATGGTTAGCTGTAAATTAACGAGAATTAAGCAACTGACAAAGCTGACTGTGGTACTACGAGGACTTGGTTTTGTGGATTGTTGTTAAGTTTACTAGTCGAATATTGCTTGAGAAGCAAAGAAGAAGCTACTGAAAATGTAGGCTAGGGTGACACATGGGTAGAAGGTTCAAACCGGAGAAGAACAGATTAGTTAATTAGCGAGTTATTTAGTCACATGGTCTGTAGATCCATTTGAACGATTTACGTCGAGCTGACGTGGAACGAGTCAGATTACATTATTTGCTTAAGCATATCACTGCAAGCTAGCTATTTACGTAAGACTGAATAGCACAGCGCAGCTGTTAACTGTAATAAAATCAACATAATACTCTAGGTCACTAACTAAGTTATAAGTAAAAATACGTTTAATAACGAAGCCAATCGTCTATTGTACTACACGTGCTAACAGTGTTAGAGTAAAGGTTCATATTTGGAATAAGAATAGTTGACTAGAGCAAATGATTTCAAATTGGAGTTAAAATTTGCTTCAGAACCTGTTGGACATTTACTTATTAGGAAATGATTATTTTTGAGGCTGCATAATGAACGCCGCTCTGGACTACCTATAGCTCAAGTAAAGAGTAACAAAGGTATTTTTTTCTGTTGTTGTTGCTGTGCACATTAAAGTTCTTCGCAATTTGCAATGAATTATTTATGACGAATTTTGTTACCAAATGTAGCTATTGTGAATGTGTAGTTAGTGTCTAACTTCATGAGGAAGGGTGTGTATGATGATTGTAGGGGCAAACACCATATTTTATTTGCACTGCTCACGTAAGTAAAATCAGTACTTTCTTTCTAAGTTTAAGTTATCTCAGATAATTTCCCGATAAGATTACATTAGATCTACCTTTTATTCCACAGATCCATACTGAGGACATTTAAAGGTTATAGATCGTCATTGACGTGTAATACATAAAAAAATCTGTAACATATTATCATTAAGGGGAAAATCTTTAACATATTGTCATTTAAAGGGAAACAACAAACTTGTCAGGAAACACATAAATTTATAGTACACTGTGATGCGAATGATAATTCTGTCGCTATTATGATCATGTGTCATCGAACAGAAAACGAATTAACAACACTTATTTACTCTGATTTCATTATCCCATTGAAGATGTGCAGACGTCAAATTGTATGGAACACTCTTGTTTTTTGATATTATCAATAACGTCATTCGGTCCTACTATGAAATTCGTCATTGTGCGTGTGTGTGTGTGTGTGTGTGTGTGTGTGAATTTCTAAGGGACCAAACTGCTGAGGTCATCGGTCCCCAGACTTACACACCACTTGAACAAACGTATACTAAGAACAGGACATACAACCATGCCCGAGGGAGGACTCGAACCACCGGTGGGAAACATTGGAATAGAAGGGGTTGGTCACCAGTAAATCCTCTTGGACTGACCTGTATTATAGTTAAAACTCTTATAAATGAGAGGCAAAAAGCAAACTATTTTAATGCGATGTTTTCATATGTTTGATTGCCAAATTTATAGTTATGTGGAAAGCAAAGGTTGCTAAACTTAGCTATTTGAAAAGCTCAATAACATCTTTATTTTGGAAATTTGTGGTAAGTTGCTATCGGACCAGGCTGCTAAGGTCATCGGTCCCTAGGCTTACACACTACGTATTGTAACATAAACCAACTTAGGCTAAGGACAACACACACACCCATGCCCGAGGGAGGACTCTAACCTCCGGGAGGGGGGGGGGGGGGCAGCCGTGCGAACCGTGGCAAGGCGCCCAAGATCGCACGGCTACTCCGCGCGGCTCATCCATATAGTAGCACAGATTTTATGTAGTATGTGTGCCCAAAACTGTGGAGCATTATATCCTGCTTACTGACTTGTCCATAGCTAGAATCACTGTAGGTGTTATCCAGTTCGATGTACAGATCTGAACATAATGCTTGAAACATGTTTACTGGAAGGCCATTCACACACATGAGGAATATAAGTGGAACCAAAATTGAACTATATGGACTCCATTGATGATTACTCCTCGGTCACTAAAAATTGTCCCCACTTCCAGAATTATTCAGCAGCTCTTTTTGCAGAACTAACTTGAATTGCCTTTCTGCAGTAGGATGCTTGTAACCGAGTGAGATATATGTGGCTCAGTGCCAAGGTCACTGACTCAGGCTATACGATCGTTTTCTGCATATAGATATCTGGTGCGAAGCTGGCCTTGGGAAATCTTCTCTTGGAGTAAAGGTGTGTGAGACTGATGATGATTCGTCAACTGGATTAAGATCGCGGCCCGCTTAACGGTTGGATTCTGGCTTTCCTAGCTGGTAGATCTCAACATATCATTTGTTGAGTAAGGTATTCATGGTGACAAATCGTTGCCATATTTTATGCCTTGCTCCAAATCTATCATCAAAACGAAACAAAAAAGAAGTGTTGTTGAAATCACTATCCAGTGCTCACAGTTTCAATCCTCTCTAAATGTAGTCTCGCTTTAAAATATCGATCACATGTCGTTTTTTGCATTTGCTCAGGAAACAATTTACTTTGTTTATAGCAACCATTTACTGTTTTTTTTCCTTGGAAAAGAATAAAAAGTTGTAAAAAGTGTCGTTTCGTACCTTCATACACGGAAGTCGACTGTGATCTGGTTGCAGGCCATATTTCTACTGGTGACTCTCACACTTAGTAGGGGCTGCCTCTTCAAGTATGTTGCAATGGAAAGAAATCTGATACTTTGATTTATCGGAAAATGTTAGGTTGCAGACCCGATATGTACGATTAAAGTATCCTTATTTTTGCTTGTTCTAATCGCTATGTAGTGAGATGCCTAAGAAAAAGCAAGTTCCTAATCAACAATAGAAATGCTTATTACAACACAATAGGACATTGACAAAAAAAACTTCTTCTTACAAAACATAATACCAAACTCTCTCATTCTTCTACCAGAAATCCGCCTGAAAAACAACGAAATTAATTAACATGACGGGACGTAGCGTCTAAACCAACGAAGTTTCCCACTGGAAGGAGGGAGAGTGTGTTCATCAGACGCTGCCGCCAGATACTGCCCGGAGGACACACTGGAGAGCTCAGAAGTCCCTTGGCGGTGGAAGCAACCGGGCTCTGATTGGAGGGCTAGTGTTAGCCGGCACGTGAGATGACTCAGAGCATCTGCGAAGAGCTGCCGGTGTGTGGAGGTGCGCCGGTATTAATAGCCGATGCGCGGAGGTATACTTCTGGATATATTTCCGCGCATGTGACTCGGCAGAGGGCAGTAGATCTCCAGCGAAAAGGACCTCTGGCGGCGCTTGCCCCTCCGTCTATCGGTCGGTTGCGACATGACAATGGCCGACGCCTTAGAGTTATGCATCTGTGCAATGCCTCTTCATCAGCCGGGTTGCAGGTCCTTCAGGAGTACTCCTTATACACTCCTGGAAATGGAAAAAAGAACACATTGACACCGGTGCGTCAGACCCACCATACTTGCTCCGGACACTGCGAGAGGGCTGTACAAGCAATGATCACACGCACGGCACAGCGGACACACCAGGAACCGCGGTGTTGGCCGTCGAATGGCGCTAGCTGCGCAGCATTTGTGCACCGCCGCCGTCAGTGTCAGCCAGTTTGCCGTGGCATACGGAGCTCCATCGCAGTCTTTAACACTGGTAGCATGCCGCGACAGCGTGGTCGTGAACCGTATGTGCAGTTGACTGACTTTGAGCGAGGGCGTATAGTGGGCATGCGGGAGGCCGGGTGGACGTACCGCCGAATTGCTCAACACGTGGCGCGTGAGGTCTCCACAGTACATCGATGTTGTCGCCAGTGGTCGGCGGAAGGTGCACGTGCCCGTCGACCTGGGACCGGACCGCAGCGACGCACGGATGCACGCCAAGACCGTAGGATCCTACGCAGTGCCGTAGGGGACCGCACCGCCACTTCCCAGCAAATTAGGGGCACTGTTGCTCCTGGGGTATTGGCGAGGACCATTCGCAACCGTCTCCATGAAGCTGGGCTACGGTCCCGCACACCGTTACGCCGTCTTCTGCTCACGCCCCAACATCGTGCAGCCCGCCTCCAGTGGTGTCGCGACAGGCGTGAATGAAGGGACGATTGGAGAAGTGTCGTCTTCAGCGATGAGAGTCGCTTCTGCGTTGGTGCCAATGATGGTCGTATGCTTGTTTGGCGCCGTGCAGGTGAGCGCCACAATCTGGACTGCATACGACCGAGGCACACAGGGCCAACACCCGGCATCATGGTGTGGGGAGCGATTTCCTACACTGGCCGTACACCTCTGGTGATCGTCGAGGGGACACTGAATAGTGCATGGTACATCCAAACCGTCATCGAACCCATCGTTCTACCATTCCTAGACCGGCAAGGGAACTTGCTGTTCAAATGGGACAATGCACGTCCGCATGTATCCCGTGCCACCCAACGTGCTCTAGAAGGTGTAAGTCAACTACCCCGGCCAGCAAGATCTCCGGATCTGTCCCCCATTGAGCATGTTTGGGACTGGATGAAGCGTCGTCTCACGCGGTCTGCACATCCAGCACGAACGCTGGTCCAACTGAGGCGCCAGGTGGAAATGGCATGGCAAGCCGTTCCACAGGACTACATCCAGCATCTCTACGATCGTCTCCATGGGAGAATAGCAGCCTGAATTGCTGCGAAAGGTGGATATACACTGTACTAGTGCCGACATTGTGCATGCTCTGTTGCCTGTGTCTATGTGCCTGTGGTTCTGTCAGTGTGATCATGTGATGTATCTGACCCCAGGAATGTGTCAATAAAGTTTCCCCTTCCTGGGACAATGAATTCACGGTGTTCTTATTTCAATTTCCAGGAGTGTATGTGACACTAACTACGAGTATGTCATCTGGTCCGCAAAGGATCATGACGTCGACCTTAAGTTTTTTTTTTCCTAACCCGTTTCACAGGTGTCCATTTTGAGTGGTCCACGACTAGTACGTCGAGATTCTTCGAGGTCAGCGTGTCCCACGGTATGAACTCTCCGCGCCAGCGTGAGGCTTGACAAGACTCTGGTGACGAGTCTCGGAAGTGGTCATTACACGGGGTGGCGAAGAGGGAGCGCCGCACACTGCGATGAAATACGTCGCATTGTGCGCGTTGGCAGGCCTCCCTGGCTGGCGTCCCCTGGAATGCGGATAATGTTTTCTGCCGCAGAGCCGCTGCGGCGGAACGCAAATGTTCGCAGCAATGTGACTGCGCCCTACCCGTTCCAGGGCAACCAAGTCGACCATCAGTGGCGGAAACATCAGCTGTATGGCACCACAAAAAAGTTTAATTATCTTGTCTGCCGACTGTGCATCATGGACCACGAGCATATGACTGTGATTTAGCAACAGGAGTATTGACAGCTACTGGTCTGAAGCGAGATCGGTAACGTCACCACTGCTAGTGTATGGTATGTCACTTGCCTGGGATGACGTCAGACCTCCTACTGCCTCTCAGCGTAACGCTCGGGCGCAGGATGCGATAGACTCACGATGTCGGGAATAAAAATATCGGTAAGCAGGATGAAACATGTTTGTTTCCAAAACGCTGTCACGGGCATGGAAGATAGAGAAGTGTAGAACAGTGCAGCATATCGAGTGAAGCTCCTTGCTTTCAACGCTGAATATCGAAATCATGCATTTCTGTAAAAGAAAAAGCATATTTACCCTCTATGGATCTGATAGAAGGTGCACAGTGAAGAATATAGAGCTACTCAGCTGCAGCCCAAGTGTTTAATTCTAGTAGTTTATGGCCAGAACTGGGTCAGTGCTTACGTGGACCTACATGAATTCGGCTGGAGACGGGAGACATGGTGAATAGCATGACATATTTTGATACTGACAAAAGTCGTGAGATACCTCCTAATACCGTGTCGGACCTCCTCCTGCCCCCCATAGTGCAGCAACTCGACAGGGCATGGACTCAACAAGTCGTTGGAAGTCGCCTGCAGAAATATGGAGCCATGTTGTATCTATAGCCGTCCATAATTGCGGAAGTGTTGTGCACGAACTGACCTCTCGATTATCTCCCATAGATGTTCGATTGCATTCATGTCGGGAGATGTGGACGGCCAAATCATCCGCTCGAATTGTTCAGTTGTTCTTGAAACCAGTCGTGAACAATTGTTCCCCATTGATGTGACGCACTGTCGTCCATAAAAAATTTATATATGTTTCGAAATAAGTAGCCGAGCAAAACCAGTCCGGCTCATGATCTGTTCATCTGAAACAGAAGATAAAGTCCATCCCATGTAAACATAGTCCACACCATTATGGAGTCACCACCAGCTTGCACAGTTCCTTGTTGACAACTTGGATCCAAGTCCTCGTGCTGTTTGCGCCTTACTCGAACCCTATCACCAGTTCTTACCAACCGAAATCGGGGCTCATCTGACCAGGTCATGGATTTCCAGTCGTTTAGGGTCCAACCAATATGGTCACGGGTCCAAGGGAGGCGCTGCAGGTGATGTCGTCGTGTTAGCAAAGGCACTCGCATCGGTAGTCCGCTTCGATAGTCCATTAACTCCAAACTTCGTCACCCTGTCCTAACATACAAGTTCTTCGTTTGCCCCACATAGATTTCAGCGGTTATTTCATTCAGTGTTGCTTGTCTGTTAGCACTGACAACTCTACGCAAACGCCACAGCTCTCGATCGTTAAGAAGGCCGTCGGCCACTGCGTTGTCCATTGTCAGAGAGGTAACGCCTGAAATTGAGTATTCTCGGCATACTCTTGACACTGTGGATCTCGGAATATTGAATTCCCTAACGATTTTCGAAATGGAATGTCCCATGCCTCTAGCTCTAACTACCATTCCGCTTTCAAAGCCTGTTAATTTCCGTCGTGCAAACATAATCACGTCGGAAACCCATGCATATGAATCACATAAGTACAAATGGCAGCTCCGCCAGTGTGCTGCCCTTTTATACTTTCTGTACAGGATATTCAAAATGGTTCAAATGGCTCTAAGCACTATGGGACTTAGCATCTGAGGTCATGAGTCCCCTAGAGTTAGAACTACTTAAACCTAACTAACCCAAGGACATCACACACATCCGTGCCCGAGGCAGGATTCTAACCTGCGACCGTAGCAGCAGCGCGGTTCTGGATTGAAGCACGTAGAACCACTCGGTCTCAGCAGCCGGCTGTACGGGATATTACAGCCGCTTGAGTATGAACGTACTGCTATCTCATGACTTTTGTCACCTGAGTGTATACTGAAGCTAGTGTTGCATTACTTGTCCTATCATCATCTTCGGTAAAGTCATGCTCTGCGTAGCGCAGTCAAGACGCTGACGATAATACTTTTACAGTGGTCTGAGGCCTACTAAGTTAACGGAGTGAGAGCAGAAAGTCTCCTAGGATGCATAGCACAGGTGTTCCTGGAATGCAGAAGAGAAGTTATGATTTGTCGGAAGAGAATAAGAGTGTAAACACTTCAGCATTCAGTTTAAGAATAATTCATATATCCAGTAGTTCATTCTTATTCGGAGAAGTATCTTACAATGGCTGTACATCTTTGCAAATCAGTAAGTACATTGTACGACTCTATCATTAGGCGCTTCCAGGAACTCTCGGTTTCTGAGTTCTACCAAGCTCTACCAGAGACAAGATCTTTGCTTGCAACTCATTCCAACAACGCGCAGTCAAATACCTTAACCATAATTTGAGACAAATGCGATACAGCGCTTGTTTGTCTTTATATTTTGACAGACACATAATGTTAACTATTGCTTGTTGTAACTATACGTAGTCAGGTATTCACAATAGGAAACAAGTGCGAGGCAGTGCTTGCTCCTGTATATATTTTGACGTACAGAAAATCTCTCGTTGCTACTAGAGAAACCTCTACAGTGCTTGTTCTTCTCTAACAGGCAGAAAACGTAAGAGACTTATCGGAAAATGTTGTCGTCCCTCGAATATTCCGGTGATTCAGCTCTCCTTGTCTGTTTTATGTAGCCTGCAACGCCTTCAGATACTACATGCAAGTTTTTCGTATGAGGAAATGTGGTGTAGTGAAAATTTGTACCGGATAAACGTTTTTGCTAGAGGCCATTGTTTTCGAATTATTATTAACGCTTTTGAAAGTCACTGTTGTACGTTTTTCTTGAAAAACTCGAAAGTCGTGACCTCCAGCGAAGACGTATGTTACATTAAATTTCCTTCACAAAGGTCCTGTTCATTTTTTATGTAGGACTAGTAGTTTCTGCATAGCGAATGAAATAATGTGAAAATCTCGCGCATGTTTTTTGAAGGCTTTGCGGGTTGCGTAAAACCTATAGGCAGGGGCAATTGAATTATCCTGTAGACAGCTTCTCGCAGCTTTGCTGCAGCAGCATTGAAGTTTAACTCTTCAGTGACTTCAAGGCTCTAAAAAATGGTTCAAATGGCTCTGAGCACTATGGGACTCAACTGCTGTGGTCATCAGTCCCCTAGAACTTAGAACTACTTAAACCTAACTAACCTAAGGACATCACACACATCCATGCCCGAGGCAGGATTCGAACCTGCGACCGTAGCAGTTGCACGGTTCCGGACTGCGCGCCGAGAACCGCGAGACCACCGCGGCCGGCACTTCAAGGCTCTACTGTGATACTACTCGTGATGATTCGCTCCATATTAACTGCTTCAACTACTTCCTGGTAATGCGTTCTTCTCACTCGTGGTACCGATTGACTTGGCCTCGGTATTAGCCTCATTTTTTTTTGGGGGGGGGGCGAGGGAGGGGCGGCTCTTGAACGAATTACTGTCATAGCTTTGTTTCCTCCTAGTTGTTTTTCCTAATTCCTGGAAACATATAACCATGGTTGAAATGATTTTCGAGTATAGCCAGTCATGGTACCATTTCCGAGTTTTGTGTCGACTGTCTAGGCGCTATTACAGCTACCGCATACATACATGGTTATTACTCTGCAGTGGCTGTGGCTGAGAATGCACCACTTTCCCCTCTGCGTGTGGACTCTTATGTTTGTTCCACTTTCTGTTGGGCCTGCGTTACACACATCGTGCCTTCCCAATACCATGTCTGTGCATTGTCTCAACATTACTACTTAATAAAGTTTCATTCTATCCATAGCAAAATGGTTCAGATGGCTCTGAGCACTATGGGACTTCACAGCGGAGGTTATCAGTCCCCTAGAACTTACAATAGCTTAAACCTAACTAACCTAAGGACATCACCACATCCATGCCCGAGGCAGGATTCGAACCTGCGACCGTAGCAGTCGTGCGGTTCCGGAATGAGGCCGGCTTTCCATAGCAGCCAAGAAACTTATACTTAATCTTCTTCTGTTCGTTAGTGTTTACCCCATCTATTATAGTCTGTATTGTATTCAAGTTTTGACAAATTTATTCTATTTAACTGAGCGGCCAGATTCATTTCCTGATGCCGCAGTCGTCATTTGCCTAACTAAGGAATGTAATATGTGCTGCCTGTCTGTGAACTGTAAACTTTGTTCCGTGTGTGATCGTATGTTTAACTCTTTCCTTCGCTGCAGACCCCAACCGTAACATACTTTTTGAAGGAAATCATTGCCGGCAAATGACCGTAAGCTCTTATCATTCATTTATTACACTAATGAGATTTCAACCAAGTATATACACGATTCCCAGGAGGAATAGTCAATATTCAGAGATGTGACGGGAACGGGAACTTCATATGACCATATGCCCTATTCTGAATGATTTCTGATAAAGAGCGCATTTAATGTACATTTGTTTGTGGCGCACGCCCATATGTGTCTTACCTACCCAACCTACCTCGTTGCTTTCAACGTTTTTGCTGGGGATTTCTTTCTGTCATTAAAGTAACCCGATGAACGTGCCATCGTGCATGGTGTGTTGTGAGTGAAGTAGTACGAGGGACTGAGAATGCTTCAGCGAGAAGCACCGGTTAACTGCGTTGGTGCACGCGATGGCTAAAAAAAAAATTGGAAATTTGTGGCAAGGTCTTATGGGACCAAACTGGTGAGGTCATCGGTCCCTAAGCTTACACACTACTTAACCTACCTTAAACTAACTTACGCTAAGGACGACACCCCCCCCCCCCCCAATGCCCGAGGGAGGAGTCGAACCTCCGACGGGGGGACAAGACGCCTGAGACCGTGAGGTTTTCCCGTGCGGCTGCTGGCTGAAATGTCACACATATACACTCTACGAAGAACATGCAAGTATGGCGTATGTTCCCAGCTTCTGCGATAATAGTGCTCCTGTTGTTGTCGAAGAATACCGTCGGCGCTTTCCGACACCTCGAATTCCTGATCGCAGAGTGTTTCAGCGCACTGCGCGAAACAGGTATTCTTCCAAGTTCCCATTTTCCTTCTGACCGTGTAGTTCAACAACCCGTGCAGGAACAGCAACACATTATTGAAATGGTTCAGCGTAATCCAACTATCAACACACAGCGACTTTCTAATCTTACCACTGTCTCGTGAACACGTGTATGACGGACACTGCATGCGGAAATCTTATAACCATTTTACATAAACCGTACCCACATTCTTCACAACGGCGAAAATGTCTCGCGGGTTGCATTTTGTCAGTAGTTAATTGACAACCGTCACTATTGGCTGAAGAAGCCATGTTTACACGGAATGGTATCAACTACACAAGGTAATAATAATCGAAGTTGTTGTTGTTGTGGCCTTCAGTCCTGAGACTGGTTTCATGCAGCTCTCCATGCTACTCTATCCTGTGCAAGCTTCTTCATTTCCCAGTACCTACTGCAACCTACATCCTTCTGAATCTGCTTAGTGTATCTATCTCTTGGTCTCCCTCTACGATTTTTACCCTTCACGCTGCCCTCCAATACTAAATTGGTGATCCCTTGATGCCTCAGAACATGCCCCAACAACCGATCCCTTCTTCTAGTCAAGTTGTGCCACAAACTTCTCCTCTCCCCAATCCTATTCAATACTTCCTCATTAGTTATCTGATCTACCCATCTAATCTTCAACATTCTTCTGTAACACCACATTTCGAAAGCTTCTATTCGCTTCTTGTCCGAACTATTTATCGTCCACGTTTCACTTCCATACAAATACTTCCAGAAACGACTTTCTGACATTTAAATCTACACTCGATGTTAACAAATTTCTCTTCTTCAGAAACAGTTTCCTTGCCATTGCCAGTCTACATTTTATATCCTCTGTAATTCGACCATCATCAGTTATTTTGCTCCCCAAATAGCAAAACTCCTTTACTACTTTAAGTGTCTTATTTCCTAATGTAATTCCCTCAGCATCACCCGACGTAATTCGACTGCATTCCATTATCCTCGTTTTGCTTTTTTTGATGTTCATCTTATATTCTCCTTTCAAGACACCGTCCATTCCGTTCAACTACTCTTCCAAGTCCTTTGCTGCCTCTGACAGAATTACAATGTCATCGGCGAACCTCAAAGTTTTTATTTCTTCTCCATGGATTTTAATACAGACTCCGAATTTTTCTTTTGTTTCCTTTACTGCTTGCTCAATATACAGATTGAATAACATCGGGGAGAGGCTACAACCCTGTCTTACTCCCTTCCCAACCACTGCTTCCCATTCATGTCCCACAACTCTTATAACTGCCATCTGGTTTCTGTACAAATTGTAAATAGCCCTTCGCTCCCTGTATTTTAACCCTGCCACCTTTAGAATTTGAAAGAGAGTATTCCAGTCAACATTGTCAAAAGCTTTCTCTAAGTCTACAAATGCTAGAAACGTAGGTCTGCCCTTTCTTAATCTAGTCTCTAAAATAAGTCGTAGGGTCAGTATTGCCTCACGTGTTCCCATATTTCTACGGAATCCAAACTGATATTCCCCGAGGTCGGCTTCTATCAGTTTTTCCATTCGTCTGTAAAGAATTCGCGTTAGTATTTTGCAGCTGTGACTTATTTAACTGATTGTTCGGTAATTTTCACATCTTTCAACATCTGCTTTCTTTGGGGTTGGAATTATTATATTCTTCTTGAAGTCTGAGGGTACTTCGCCTGTCTCATACATCTTGCTCGCTAGATGGTAGAGTTTTGTCAGGACTGACTCTCCCAAGGCTGTCAGCAGTTCTAATGGAATGTTGTCTACTCCGGGGGCCTTGTTTCGACTCAGGTCTTTCAGTGCTCTGTCAAACTCTTCACGCAGTATTGTATCTCCCATTTCATCTTTATCTACATCCTCTTCCATTTCCATAATATTGTCCTCAAGTACATCGCCCTTGTATAGACCCTCTATATACTCCTTCCACCTTTCTGCTTTCCCTCCTTTGCTTAGAACTGGGTTTCCATCTGAGCTCTTGATGTTCATGCAAGTGGTTCTCTTATCTCCAAAGGTCTCTTTAATTTTCCTGTAGGCAGTATCGATATTACCCCTCGTGAGGTAAGCCTCTACATCCTTACATTTGTCCTCTAGCCATCCCTGCTTAGCCATTTTGCACTTCCTGTCGATCTCATTTTTGAGACGTTTGTAATCCTTTTTGCCTGCTTCAGTTACTGCATTTTTATATTTTCTCCTTTCATCAATTAAATTCAATATTTCTTCTGTTACCCAGTGATTTCTACTAGCTCTCGTCTTTTTACCTACTTGATCCTCTGCTGCCTTCACTAATTCATCCCTCAAAGCTACCCATTCTTCTTCTACTGTATTTCTTTCTCCCATTCTTGTCAGTTGTTCCCTTATGCTCTCCCTGAAACTCTGTACAACCTCTGGTTCTTTCAGTTTATCCAGGTCCCATCTCCTTAAATTCCCACCTTTTTGCAGTTTCTTCAGTTTTTATCTACAGGTAACCAATAGATTGTGGTCAGAGTCCACATCTGCCCCTGGAAATGTCTTACAATTTAAAACCTGGTTCCTAAATCTCTATCTTACCATTATATAATCTATCTGGTACCTTTTAGTATCTCCGGGATTCTTCCATGTATACAACCTTCTTTCATGATTTTAAACCAAGTGTTAGCTATGATAATCGCAGGAAAACCCACTCGCTACAGTTCGTTTTTCCATCAATGTTTCCTGCGGCATGGTCGGTAACGTGTTGACTGGTCCAGTCATTTTAGAGGAGCTAATGACAGGTTGGAATTACTTGCCTTTTTCGGAAAATTCGTTTCTTGTACACTTTGAGGCTGTTCCTTTGGCCACGCGGACTGCAATACATTTCCAGCATGACGGATTCCCTCCACATTTTACCAGCCCTGTAAGGGAACATCTCATCCGCACTTACCCTAATCGCTGGTTTGGTTGTGGTAGCACAGTTAACTGACCACGAAGATCGCCAGGACCTTACGCCATTACATTTTCGTTTATGGAGTTGAATGACGTCTGAGGTGAACAAACCGAAGGATAATACCTCAGATGAGCTGTTTGGTCGCATTAAGGACTCTGCTACGCTCATTAGGGAACTTGCTGATACATACAAACAACACAACTTTTTCTCTCAAGAGTTCAAAAATGCAAATACAGTTCGAACGTTAACTGCGAACTGTACAGCAGCTGTAATGTGTAGTGTACAATTATGCTTAGTGGTGAATGTGTTAAAGATACGTATTTTTCTACTGATATTTTGTAAAGCTCATATTGTAATGTTTACTAATTGATGTACATGTGTAAACCTGAAAATGTGTCGAATAATACGGAAAATAAGTAGCAATTTGGATTAAATGTCGTATCTCGGAAATCATTCGGAATTGGTATAAGTCCACATGAAGATATTTTCTTTTAAGTGATCGTTCCTGTCGTACTCCTGAATACTCACCATTCCTACTGAGATATCCTGTATGTACCACTCACCTCATGATATGACCTGAGCGTCAATTAAAAGCAGAAATTGCGCCAACATTACCGCACACCAGACATACTTTAACGCTCTGTGGCGTGATAATAGAGCACTGTATTGCCTACCATTATCATGGCACAGTGTGTTAATGTGTGTCTGCTGTAATCGCTGTTTTTAACGCGCATTCAGATCTTATCACGAGACGACTGGTATACGTGTGCACATACTGGGCGTTTCAACGGCTCCTACGGATATCGTTTTACGCCACCCGCGATGTTACACCTGGACTTAATACTCCACGCGCCAGATTTTCATATTCTCTCGCTTCTGTACGCGCAAGCTTTTATTCATACAGAAAAAATGAACGGGATATTTTTTTAAATTTTGTACTGAGATACATTTTCGCTGGAGGCCATAGTTTTTCCACCCACATACCCATCCCTCACCAGTCAGGATTTCTAGTACGTTGGTTTTAGTGCTCCTTCTAACCACTGTACAAAACTTCCGACTTCACCAACTAATCTCAATGTTCGACCTACTTTGTCTCTATTGACTGCGCTATTACGTCACCAGTATAGTCGGCAATTCCGTTAACATCACTAATTTAAACGTGCCCTCGACGGTAATGAAAGGAAAAACGACTTCTGTAAAACTTAAGCTAAAATTACTTTGACAATTCGATCCAAATTTAGCCTTCACAATCACACTTTTTTTTTCCGTCAGTCTTCTGCCTGGTTTGATGCGGCCCGCCACGAATTCCTCTCCTGTGTTAACCTCTTCATCTCAGAGTAGCACTTGCGACCTACATCCTCAATTATTTACTGGATGTATTCCAATCTCTGTCTGCCTCTACAATTTTTTTCCCTCTACAGCTTCCTCTGGTACCATGGAAGTCATTGCCTCATGTCTTAACAGATATCATATCATCCTGTCCCTTCTCCTTATCAGTATTTTCCACATATTCCTTTCCTCTCAGATTCAGCGTAGAACCTCCTCATTCCTAACCTTATCAGTCCACCTGATTTTCAACATTCGTCTGTAGCGCCACATCTAAAATGCTTCTATTCTCTTCTCTTACGGTTTTCTCACAGTCCATGTTTCACTACCATACAATGCTGTACTCCAGACATACATTATCAGAATTTTCTTCCTCAAATTAAGGCCGATATTTGATATTAGTAGACTTCTCTTGACCAGGAATGTCTTTTTTGCCATAGCTAGTCTGCTTTTATGTCCTCCTTGCTCCGTCCGTCATTGGTTATTTTACTGCTTTGGTAGCAGAATTCCTTAACTTCCTCTTCTTCGTGATTGACGAGTACAACGAGATAATTGTTTATTTTATGCGGTTAAAATTCAAAAAATTGTCAGCTAAAATTTACACAAACGTCTATTTTACAATTTGAAGTGCACGACTAAGCCGATGTCGTAATAAAGTCAGTCCATGAACATGAAAAAACCTCGAATGTGCGAAATAATACTGTAAGACTAATAGTTTGCGTGCAGCGAGCGAGAGACAATCTCGCGCGTGGTTTTTGAACGCAACTTATAACATTCCAAGTAGCATAAAACAACATCGGCAGGGACAGCTTAATCACCCTGTATGTGTTGTAATGTTACTACGAAGGCATGTCATTCAGACATGTCGGGTGTATAGTGACTTTTTCACCTGCGAGTTTGGAAATAGCCCTTCAGCTGAAATCGCGATAGTGAAATAAATTAATAATAAAACTTAGTCAAATGACAGCAGTGGTTTTACTAGAAAATACTTTAACTATTTTATGAGGAGACCAGCCCATCATTTGCGTAAATGGGATGTGGGAAAACGAAAGATTCTCTTGCAGTCTAGTACAAAATATAATTAGGTCCGTTTTCCAACAGAACAATTATCCAAATCATACCATCCGTAATACGAAGCTGCGGTTAATTTTCAGACTCTCAGACAAATAAAAATACCATGTGGTGTCCTGGTTTGAACTCAATTCAAAATTATGTAAAATGAGCGAGGAAGGGGAAGAAAGGAAAGGGAAGGATAGCATCTAACGATATCAGTTGCATTGAGGTTTCATGTGGAATCAGCGACGGCGAATGACAATGTGTGCCAGATGGGAGTCAAACCCGGGATAGCGTGCTTTCTAGGTAGTTACATTAATCACTGCACGCCCCTGACACAATGTTTACAGCAGACGCGCGGACTATCTCGTCACGCTCCCTGACCGACTCACATTTCCACCCAGCGTCCCCTTTCCTCAGTATCACTGATTTTAGTTTCCCACTGGTGTTTGAACGTAATTGTGCATCCGTACTGAAGGTTGGGGATTCATTGCCTATCGAGGCGAATCGATTATATGAATGCGTGGTATCTTCTGAACGTGTCCGAAAGGACAGACATCACGAATTCGTATAATCCAATCAAAATACATGGAAGAACCCTGGAGATACTAGAAGGTTTCAGATAGATTATATAATGGTAAGACAGAGATTCAGGAACCAGGTTTTAAATTGTGAGACATTTCTAGGGGCTGATGTGGACTCTGAGCACAATCTATTGGTTATGAACTGTAGATTAAAACTGAAGAAACTGCAAAAATTTAAGGAGATGGGACCTGGATAAACTGAAAGAACCAGAGGTTGTACAGAGTTTCAGGGAGAGCTTAAGGGAACAATTGACAGGAATGGGGGAAAGAAATACAGTAGAGGAAGAATGGGTAGCTTTGAGGGATGAAGTAGTGAAGGCAGCAGAGAATCAAATAGGTAAAAAAAAAAAGAGGCCTAGTAGAAATCCTTGGGTAACAGAAGAAATACTGAATTTAATTGATGAAAGGAGAAAATATAAAAATGCAGTAAGTGAAGCAGGCAAAAAGGAATGAATACAAACGTCTCAAAAATGAGATCGACAGGAAGTGCAAAATGGCTAAGCAGGGATGGCTAGAGGACAAATGTAAGGATGTAGAGGCTTATCTCACGAGGGGTAATATCGATACTGCCTACAGCAAAATTAAAGAGACCTTTGCAGACAAGAGAACCACTTGTATGAATATCAAGAGCGCAGATGGAAACCCAGTTCTAAGCAAAGAAGGGAAAACAGAAAGGTGGAAGATGTATATAGAGGGTCTATACAAGGGCGATGTACTTGAGGATAATATTATGGAAATGGAAGAGGATGTAGATGAAGATGAAATGGGAGATATGATACTACGTGAAGAGTTTGACAGAGCACTGAAAGACCTGAGTCGAAACAAGGCCCCCGGAGTAGACAACATTCCATTACAACTACTGACAGCCTTGGCAGAGTCAGTCCTGACAAAACTCTACCATCTGGCGAGCAAGATGTATGAGACAGGCGAAATACCCTCAGACTTCAAGAAGAATATAATAATTCCAATCCCAAAGAAAGCAGGTGTTGAAAGATGTGAAAATTACCGAACATTCAGGTTAATAAGTGACGGCTGCAAAATACTAACGCGAATTCTTTACAGACGAATGGAAAAACTGGTAGAAGCCGACCTCGGGGAAGATCAGTTTGGATTCCGTCGAAATGTTGGAACACGTGAGGCAATACTGACCCTACTACTTGTTTTAGAGGCTAGATTAAGAAAGGGCAGACCTACGATTCTAACATTTGTAGACTTAGAGAAAGCTTATGACAATGTTGACTGGAATACTCTCTTTCAAATTCTGAAGGTGGCAGGGGTAAAATACAGGGAGCGAAAGGCTATTTACAATTTGTACAAAAACCAGATGGGAGTTGTAGGCGTCGAGGGACATGAAAGGGAAGCAGTGGTTGGGAAGGGAGTGAGACAGGGTTGTAGCCTCTCCCAGATGTTATTCAATCTGTATATTGAGCAAGCAGTAAAGGAAACAAAAGAAAAATTCGGAGTATGTATTAAAATCCATGGAGAAGAAATAAAAACTTTGAGGTTCGCCGATGACATTGTAATTCTGTCAGAGACCGCAAAGGACTTGGAAGAGAAGTTGAACGGAATGGACAGTGTCTTGAAAGGAGGATATAAGATGAACATAAAAAAAAAGCAAAACGAGGATAATGGAATGCAGTCGAATTACGTCGGCTGGTGCTGAGGGAATTACATTAGGAAATGAGACACTTAAAGTAGTAAAGGAGTTTTGCTATTTGGGAAGCAAAATAACTGATGATGGTCGAAGTAGAGAGGATATAAAATGTAGACCGGCAATGGCAAGGAAAGCGTTTTTGAAGAAGAGAAATTTGATTTAAGTGTCAGGAAGTCGTTTCTGAAAGTATTTGTATGGAGTGTAGCCATGTATGGAAGTGAAACGTGGACGATAAATAGTTTAGACAAGAGGAGAATAGAAGCTTTCGAAATGTGGTGCTACATAAGAATGCTGAAGATGAGATGGGTAGATCACATAACTAATGAGGAGGCATTGAATAGAACTGGGGAGAAGAGGAGTTTGTGGCACAATTTGACTAGAGGAAGGGATCGGTTGGTAGGACATTTTCTGAGGCATCAAAGGATCACCAATTTAGTATTTGAGGGCAGCGTGGAGGGTAAAAATCGTAGAGGGAGACCAAGAGATGAATACACTAAGCAGATTCAGAAGGATGCAGTTTGCAGTAGTTACTGGCAGATGAAGAAGCTTGCACAGGATAGAGTAGCATGGACAGTTGCATCAAACCAGTCTCAGGACTGAAGACCACAACAACAACAACAACAATCAAAGTGTGTTAAATAAATGCCATCTTAGAAGCTATGACAGCAGGCCTACTACTTTGAGCAATGTGAAGTCGTGGTGAAAGTTGAAATGCTTTAGAGATTTCGCATCATACGGCTCTTGGTACGCCGTTTTGTAGATATTCCAGCTTTCGGCAATCGCATACTGAAGTAATTTGTTTTTATATTTGGTGACTGGTTTGGATTAATTTTCTGTTCCTGAATTTTTTTCGGCGGCGGGGGGACTGAAAGTCCTGGCAGTTGACTGCGGCAACTTGTGAGCAGGGGTCAGCTAGAGGACAGCAGGTGACCTGTGTCCGCTACTGCCACACGTGGAAACTCACGCCACGTACCGCGCAGCGTGCAGGAGCTATAACGTTTCCTAATTTGCCGTGACAACACAGACGCTGTTTGTGGTGGCAGCCACAGGCCACATGTGTCACGCCGCCCGCATCTCAATCCGAACACACACACACACACACACACACACACACACACACACACACACCCTCAGCCGTACCGCCTGCCGTAGGTACACGTTCAGCCATGCTAGCGCCGTGTTAACGTTGTTCTAGAATTACGTAGATACGCCACGAATATGTCGTCAGAATAACCAAAGGAACAGGTGGAGTCTTTGCCCTCAAACTGCCGTTCAAAATATTTCAAAGTTTGTCCTCCGTTTGTGCAAGTACAGGAAGTCATAGGGCGGCTATTTACAGCTCATTTTTTCGTAATCGGTGCGAATGTTACCAGGTTTGTACACACTTAGATAAAATCATTCATAATAATACATGTAGAGTAATGAAATTTTGGGAATACATTTATCTAGATATACTGTTAAAAGTGATTAATAGTGCAAGATCACACGTTAATAAACTAAAGGCGTGTGACGAGGGCCTCCCGTCGGGTAGACCGCTCGCCTGGTGCATGTCTTTCGATTTGACGCCACTTCGGTGACTTGCACGTCGATAGGGGTGAAATGATGATGATGATTAGGACAACACAGTACCCAGTCCCTGAGCGGAGAAAATCCCCGACCCAGACGGGAATCGAACCCGGACCCTTAGGATTGACAGTCCGTCGCACTGACCATTTATTTATTTATTTTTAAATCTCATTTTGTTCGCTTTTGTTCGTTGTATCTGCTCGGGGCGGACGTCATAAGACATCCGATTAAATTCGTTGATGATCGATTAAATCAGTTTTCTTTTTTAAAAAACAGAGGGTACGTAGCCCTCTGACCGAACACGCTGAGCTACCGTGCCGGCGACCATTCAGCTACCGGGCGCGGACATCACACTTTAATGTAAGTGCGAGATAAGCCGTTGAAAGTGTCAAATTTGGTACATTAATAACCGGTGTAACAGCCAGAATGTTGAATGAAAGCACGGAAATGTGGATGCATTGTGTCGTGCAGGTGCCGGATGTCAGTTTGTGCGATGGAGTTCGATGCCTGGAGCGCTTGGTTGGATAACACAGGGTCGGTTAATGCTGTTTGTGCATGACGATGGATCTGTTGTCCGATGGTGTCCCACGCGTCCTCGACTATAGACAGATCTGGCAATTGAACAGTCCAACGCAACATGTCGACGCTCTGTAGTGCATGTTGGGTTACAAAGGCGAGCGTTATGGTTCAAATGGCTCTGAGCACTATGTGACTTAACATCTGAGGTCATCAGTCCCCTACAACTTAGAACTACTTAAACTAACAAACCTAAGGACACCACACACATCCATGCCCGAGGCAGGATTCTAACCTGCGACCGCAGCGGTCGCGCGGTTCCAGACTGAAGCGCCTAGAACCGCTCGGCTACACTGGCCGGCGAGCGTTATCCTGCTGGAAACAACTCCCTGGAATTCTGTTCACGAATGACAGCACAACAGGTAGAATCACCAAACTGACGTTCAAATTTGCAATTAGGATGCATTTGATAACAACGAGAGTGCTTCTGCTGTCATACCATGATTCCAGGTGTAGGCCCAGCGTGTGTAGCATGCAGACAGGTTCGATGCAGGCCCTCATCCGGTATGTTTCTAACTAATGGCACCGGGGCAGAACCAGCTTTCATCAGAAAATACGACAGACTTCCACCCCGCCCTCCAATAAGCTTTCGTTTGACACCATAGAAGTCGCAAATGGTGGTGGTTTGTGGTCAATGGAATGCACGCTACAGGGCGTCTGGCTCGGAGTTCTCCTTGGAGTAATCTGTTTGTAACAGTTCGTTCTGTCACTATAGTCTTCCCTCTCGGTGCCACGTGGCCGTCTGATGCTTGGTCTTCTTGCGACCGTACATTCTCGGGGCCACCGTGGCATCAAACATCTACAGTGGTTCCATTCCTGCCAAGTCTTTCTGCACCATCACATTTAGGTTCTCATAGCCCTATTTACACGACCTCATTGAAACTCAGTGAGGAGTTGACATTGGTGTCTTTGCCGCCTTGACTAACATGAACTCGCCATGCCCCGTGTCAACGGTAACTAACGCTCACGACCATTACAGGGTGTAGATATTTAAAGTAAACCAGATTTGCATCATCATAGTGTCACTACTTGCGGCATTCTTATGCGACTGGCGCAAAATTTGAGTAGACATCATCTTTCAGATATAGAAACACGCCTACCAACTTTCGTTTATGTGAAACGTCCCCTTAGAAAAATTGTACAAGACTGTGCTTAAACTGATACACAGAATTTTTAGCGCAACGCAATCTGACTTTCAAAAATCTCTACAAAAAATGGCCCTGACTAACATTAACCTATATCTTTCACAAATCACTTACCTCACCAAAAATCTTCGTTACTCGAACTACTGCAATACAGCGAGCGCCACTACTGCCAGCTAAATAAAAGATTCAAACTACTGAAGGCACTAACTACTGACAGGCGTAGTTAGCAAATGAAATATTTTGATAGAGAACAAACAATGTATTTACCTCAATAGTGTTCAAAAGTCATAATGTATATAGCAGTTCATGACATCCAGTATTACAAATTTCAAAACTCCGCCATCTCTCTCCCCACATCCACCACTGCTGGCGACTCACCTCCAACTGCACAACGCTACGCGCTGTTAGCATCCAGCTGCCCAACACTACAATGACGAGTATTACAACAATGCCAACCAGCCACTGACTGCACACAGCACAGCCAGTGATTTTTCATACAGAGCGCTACGTGGCGTTACCAACAAAAAAAACCTAAACAGCCTACTTACATAACCCCCACAACAAATTTTACAAATTGTTTTGGGCAGTGGTCAATACAAATTTGAAAAAAAATTTTCATAATTACAATAACAAAGATATCAAATGCACACGCTTATTCATACAATGTTGGTCAAAAGGTAAAATTTTCTCACAGTCTATAAAGACAGTCCTGATCGTTCATCACAGTAAAACTGCTGTGTTTTTCTCAAAGTCTGAGCAATAAAAGAAATTGCACTTGGAAGTAGTGGATTTCTAAGCAGTCTTGAAGAAGTAGTGTTGTCCTTCCAACGGAAAGATAGTGCTGACTCTTGACATGCACACAGGTAATGGGCCACAACAGAGCAAACCCACAGTAGAGTCAGTCGAAGTTGAAGACTACTGGTAGGTAGGTCATCACAGAGCAGACCCACAGTAGTCCTGGTAGAGATTAGGATATTGGTGGGCCACCAGAAGTGCAGACCCACTGTATTCCTTGTAGAAATAATGGTATTGGTGGGCCATCAAAGGTGTAGACCCACTGTAGTCCTTGTAGAGATAATGGTATTGGTGGGCCATCAAAGATGCAGACACATTATAGTCCTTGCAGAGATGGCCAGCAGCCGTCTGTTGCGACTGTGCAGGTGCACAATCACCATCGAAGAGTCTTGCAGAGAATATAGCAAGTCCATAAACCACCACTTGTGCACTCACGAAATTTGGTTTTCAAACAATGTATTTACCTCAATAGTGTTCAAAAGTCATAATGTATATAGCAGTTCATGACATCCAGTCTTACAAATTTCAAAACTCCGCCATCTCTCTCCCCACATCCACCACTGCTGGCGGCTCACCTCCAACTGCGCAACGCTACGCGCTGTTAACATCCAGCTGCCCAACACTACAATGGCGAGTATTACAACAATGCCAACCAGCCACTGACTGCACACAGCACAGCCAGTGATTTTTCATACAGAGCGCTACGTGGCGTTACCAATAAAAAACACCTAAACAGCCTACTTACATATGTAGCACTACTCCTTCTTGGTGCTGCGATATTTTTTTCCGTGAGCGTATAAAGGATTTTCTTCGTTCCATTCATGCATTTAGTGTGCCAACAATATTTGTATTTATGTACATGTG
Source organism: Schistocerca gregaria (assembly GCF_023897955.1). Taxonomy (NCBI): domain Eukaryota; kingdom Metazoa; phylum Arthropoda; class Insecta; order Orthoptera; family Acrididae; genus Schistocerca; species Schistocerca gregaria. The sequence goes on from NC_064923.1 coordinate 569,719,422, forward strand.
CTAATTTTATTTTCATTGTCTTTTTTACACGTTCTCTATATCCCCATGTATATATCCAACTACACTTTATTAAAACGTAACCCACCTCCGGCAGACTAGATCGCGAAGACAACACTTTGCTTTGCTGGAAGTAAGCCGATTCGCATGTCGATGAAGGAAGAAATTTCCACTGCCAGTATTAGGCCGGCGAGGGGAGGAGAAGTGGTTGCTTAAAGCTGCTGATCGCCAGAGTCGTGGATTAGATTCCAAACGTCTCCGCAGTATCTTACGCAGTGAGGGCATGTGACACTGTTGTTGATCCCCTCTCGGATGGACAGGTTAAGCTTGGCGGTCCAGCTAGATGCTCTTCGGGAGGCGTAAACTGTGTGCCTGCACTAAGACACTGCACCCGCCTGGCGAAACCTCGTGAGCAGCGTTCGTTTCGCCTCCCTGACATCGCACGCGGTGGGGACACACGTATTCTGCGTGTTCCTCACACGCCAGCGCCAACTCAGGAGCGCGGGGCAACACGTGAGAGGCCTGCCGCGAGACTTTTTTCCATTTAGTTCGCTTTAGTTCGTTGCATCTGCTCGGGGCCGACGTCGTAAGACATCCATTTAAGTTCGTTGTTGATCTATTAACTCAGTTTTTTTATTGCAGAGGGCACGTTATCCTCTGACCGAATACGCTGAGCTACCGTGCCGGAGTCGCGAGACTAAAGCAGTCGGCACACGGACCGTGCATCAGAACGTTGAGCGTTGAGCGTGCCGAGTTCCTGACGTCATAGCGTGGAATACCACGTCCGGGAGCCTTTCCGAACGTGCGGAGCAATATCTAGCTTGTCAGATATCCAGAGCGTGCGCCTGAGAGTTGGCCAATGAGATAAAAAGGCACAACGCCACCTATGTCACATGCACGCAATCTCCCTTCAGCACAGAGTTATGAGGCGCCATATTGGCATTCATTTCAAGCCAATACTTATATATGCCGTTTCTCAGCACCAGCAAATTGAGAATCACTGGAAAACCCGTTGTTAACTCTGCGATTTGTTCCAACAAAATAATGAGAAACACCATATTCGTGGCCAAAGAATTATTGTAACTTGCGTATTATGGGAGTATGCTATTTGAAGGCAGCGATACCCTAAACCCATTGCTCTTGGTACAGTTTGTTATAATTAAATTTCAGTTAGTAACAAATCTAGAATTAAAATTTTCAGCAACTGGCAATATTCTATGATTCGTTATCGTCAGTGCGTTGCTGGTTTAGCGCAGTGAGTAGGGTTGAAACGTCCCCTTAGAAAAATTATACAAGACTGTGCTTAAACTGACACACAGTAGTTTTTAGCGCAACGCAATCTGACTTCCATGATTCCCTACAAAAGAATGGCCCTGATTAACATTAACCTATACGTTTCACAAATCACTTACCTCACAAAAATCTTCGTTACTCAAGCCACTGCAATACAGCGAGCGCCACTACTGCCAGCTAAATAAAAGATTCAAACTACTGAAGGCACTAACTACTGATAGGCATAGTTAGCAAATGAAAGATTTTAATAGAGAACAGACAATGTATTTACCTCACTAGTCATAATATATATAGCAGTTCATGACACCAATTCTTACAAATTTCAAAACTCCGCCATCTCTCTCCCCACGTCCACCACTGCTGGCGGCTCACCTCCAACTGCGCAACGCTACGCGCTATTAGCATCCAGCTGCCGCTGCCCAACACTACAATGGCAGACAACAATGCAGACCAGCCACAGACTGCACACAGCACAGCCAGTGATTTTCTTACAGAGAGCTACGTGGCGTTGGCGTTACCAATAAAAAAACCTAAACAGCCTACTTACAGGGTCACTGGTCCCAATCAAGACAAAAGCTAGGGCAGTGGTTCAAGTCTCGCAACTTTTAAATTTTATTCCTAATATTTGCGTTTTCATTAGGTTTTGGTACTTTATTATTAGTTTAATATAAGTATACAGTATAATATTTGATGTTATATAAATATAAATTCCTTTTTTGGAGGGGTGACTTTATTTGTTCGATTGGCTTAATCTACAGGATACCTTGTATAAAGGTATTTTGCTCTTTTCTCTTTTACGCTTCGTAATTCACATGTTGCAAAGATTCTGCCGCTGTGTAGGAACAGTGATGAAGTAAGACTGACCTTAGGGTTTTACTAAAATGCGGGAATGATGAAATAATGTTTATCATATGTGGAGAAGTATTGCTAATTGGTATCGCACTGTTTGTAATGGAACTTTTATAACGCTGTGACCTTATTGATTGGACATGCTACTTTCCTTTTCGTGGACGATGGAGGAAATGTGCGTTTTAATAGAGCTAACGTGGGAATTTTACGCACGCACGTTTAATAAACAGTGTGATTTACCCCCTAGAAACATTCCGCAACTGCCGCTGGAGTGCGTTGTGATCGCGTATACCACGTTGGGGCCCACGTACCGTATGCACAAGTCGCATCATTTCTGAGCGTTCAACTTCGCACGCTCAACGTTGACGTTCGACAGCGCGGTCCAGTGCCGACGGCTTGAGAAAGTACTGGCTTTATACAGCTTCCTCTCAATGTAGCGGCACTCGTAGGCCCGGCAAGTGCTGGAATCTGTTATTAGAATTATTTTTAGCTGCCGATTTTCCATGTTTTGTATAGAAAACGTGTATGCTTTCTCCCTGACGTCAGCAAATTACCAAAGTGCCTGAGTACCAGGTGTAGAAGTATGAAGCCAGAATTTCCCTACAGATGGTGCTATCCGCCAGTATAGCCCCGTGAGACCGTGTCTGTAGCGCCATCTGCGTCCTCTAGCGGCTGACGACGAATGTCAGCACACAGTAACCCAAGTTCCATACATCGGTATCTGTTTAAAACCCGTAAACATGTCGAGTTTTGTGCCTATGAACTACGATTTGCGGAAAGCATCGGTTTTCTGTTATCATTTGAAGAAAACTGCTACAGAATCGCATCGAATGCTTGTCGAAGCTTTCGGCGAACGTGCTCTTGGGAAAACACAGTGTTTCGAGTGGTTAAAAAAATTCAAAACTGGTGATTTTGACGTGAGAAACGACGAGTGCGGAAAACCACCGAAAAAGTTGGAAGACAACGAATTGCAGGCCTTACTGGATGGAGATGATACTCACACTCAACAGAAACTAGCGTAACAATTGAATATGACACAGAAAGCCGTTTCTGTTCGGTTGAAAGCTATGGGAAAGGTGCAGAAAGTTGGAAAATGGGTTCCTCATGAACTGAATGAAAAACAGCAAGCAAATCGAAAAACCATTTGTGAAATGCTGCTCGTCAAATACAAAAGAAAGGCGTTTCTCCATTGAATAGTGACAGATGATGAAAAATGGATTATTTTGAGTATCCTAACCGTCGCAAATCATGGGTGAATCCAGGCAAACCATCGACATCCACTGAAAGACGAAATCGCTTTGAAAAGAAGACAATGCTCTGTGTTTGGTGAGATCAGAAGGGTGTCATCTATTATGAGCCGCTAAAATCTGACGAAACAGTTAACACTGATCGCTACCAACAGCAAATGATCGATTTAACTCGATCATTGAGAAAAACTACCGGAATAGGGAAAAAAGCAGTCATATTGCTCCATGATAACGCCCCATCACACACAGCAAAACGGGCCAGGGAAAATATCTATGCGTTCGGTTGGAAAATACTAGGGCATCCAGCTTAATCGGTTTGAAACAAGAGACATGTAATTATTGCAACCAAATTCCTTTTTCATACTTCTACACCTGCAATGTATAACGAAAATAAAAGTAATAACTGAATACCATATGCTATTGACGATTATTGAGTTTGCTTTGGAACTGTAAATTTGCGTGAATGAATAACTGATAAAATAATGCTCCCATTCGGTCTGCAGCTAAAATTGCAACAACACCGCGACATTGTTTGGGCTGAACAAACGAAAATTATTTACAATGTGGAGCATAACAATTAATTGCAAATATCAACTTTGTTCATGATTAACAAAGAAACTTCAGTCCAGCTCTCGTAAGTAAATTGACCAAATGCATCAATAGCACTCGTTACAATTAATATTAGGTTGGTATATAACTTCGTAACGTTTTCGTTTTGCATGTTGGTATTCCAGTTGCTGTTGGTTTATTTATCGGTCGTCATTTTCTATTTGTAGTTCACTGTTGCTTTTTGAGTTTACGTATTGTCATTCTGTCGTTTGGACATGGTGGGTGGAGCTGTGAGCGCCAGGAAATGGAGAGCCAGGCCGAGTAGACAAATTCTTCTGTTTGAGTTCAATAGAGCGGTGACAGCAGCTGAGTAGACAGCAAAATTTGCGTTGCTTATGGGAATAAGTTCGGGGTGCACTCAGCCTCGTGATGCCAATTGAGGGGGGGGGGGAGAGGGGGGGAGGGGGGGCGAGTGGTTCTAGGCGCTACAGTCTGGAACCGCGCGACCGCTACGGTCGCAGGTTCGAATCCTGCCTCAGGCATGGATGTGTGTGATGTTCTTAGGTTTAATTAGTTCTAAATTCTAGGGGACTGATGACCTTAGAAGTTAAGTCCCATAGTTCTCAGAGCCATTTGAACCATTTTTTGAGGAGCTACTCGACCGAATAGTAGCGGCTCCGGTCAAAGAAAACCATCATAACGACCGGGAGAGCGATGTGCTGACCACATACCCCACCGATCCGCATCCTCAACTGAGGATGACACGGCGGTCGGATGGTCCCGGTGGGCTACTTGTGACCTGAAGACGGAGTGCATGGGAATAAGCCATTGCATAGAGCACGGCGGCAAAATGGTTTTCTAGTTTTAAGGACGTTCGTTTTGACATGTGGAAACACGAAGAATATACTTGCCAAAATCTAGACCGTAAATTGTTAATTTCTCAATTTTTGCTGAAGAAGACTGATTTGAAAGGGGTAAATCGTTATTCTGAAACAAAGACGAATTTTGCGTTTGTAGAACTTTTTTTCTGTGTGTCCAACGGCAAATATTAGAAAATCAAACACAAGGTGTCCAGGGAGGAATGGTCAATATTCAGGGATACGACGGGAAAGATTATTCCAAGCAAAGAAGTCTAGTACATATAGGCTCTAAAATGCATACCTGATGAGCTGTGAATGCCTTTTCACTTATTATTTTCGCTACTGTGAAACACATCTCTTCTAATCAACAATTGCTCATATTTTTTAAGGTATGCTTTCTATAGCCCATGTATATTGTCCTCCTGGGACAAACCGTATACTTCCTGACGAGCTGTTCGAAAAAAAAAAAAAAGGTCGTTCTGAAAACTAATTCAAAACAACAAAGAATACTTTTGTTGTTTGAAGCAATAAATGTCATTGGTTTTAAAATTTATCTGTTATTTGTAGTGCTTTTTATTCACATATGACAAATAAATGTTTTTATCCGTGGAAATGCATAATGTTTCGAATAATTATGTTAATTTGTTATTTACGAATTGCGAATAATAATTTTTGGCTGTATTTGTTATTTGACATTCCCATACATTTTGCGCAACCCTGGTGATAAGGGAAACGCATACACACACTGCAAATTCACAACCTCTTGCACACCGCAGACCACAGCCGACTCGGATGGGCCACGCGCCAGCAGGGCTGAACCGGCACCGGCTCTCCCTTGTCTTACCGTTACACAATACATACTTGACACCTCACACGTATTAGTCACGTACACTCTACAGATGCACTGAACACAAAACTCTCACACTTCGCGAGGGAAGGTACAGTTGCGCGCAAAGGAAAGCAAAATTTAACCCGTTACCTGAATTTTCAATAGGTGGTTGACAGGACAGGACAAGAAAATTAAGTATTCTGACTTGAAACATACATGTATTTATGAGTAACATATAAAGGTGAAAACTTCCAGCTACATATTTTTTATACACAATACATAAATACACTGAAGAATCAAAGAAACTGGTACACCTGCCTAATACCGTGGCCGGCCGCGGTGGTCTAACGGTTCTAGGCTCTCAGTCCGGAGCCGCGCGGCCGCTACAGTCGCCGGTTCGAATCTTGCCTCTGGCATGGATGTGTGTGATGTCCTTAGGTTAGTCAGGTTTAAGTAGTTCTAAGTTCAAGGGGACTGATGACCACAGATGTTAAGTTCCATAGCGCTCAGAGCCATTTGAACCCAATAACGTGTAGGGCCCCCGCGACCATGCAGAAGTGCCGCTACACGACGTGGCATGGACTCGACTAATGTCTGAAGTAGTGCTGGAGGAAACTGACACCGTGAATCCTGCACGGCTGACCTCAAATCCGTAACAGTACGAGGGGGTAGAGATCTCTTATGAACAGCACGTTGCAAGGCGTCCCAGATACGCTCAATAACGTTCATGTCTGGGGAATTTGGTGTGTTTAAACTCAGAAGAGTGTTCCTGGAGCCAGTCGGTAGCAATTCTGGACGTGTAGGGTGTCGCATTGTCCTGGTGAAATTACCCAAGTCCGTGGAATGCATAATGGACCTGAATGGATGCAGGTGATCAGACAGGATGCTTATGTACGTTGTCACCTGGCAGAGTCGTATCCAGACGTATCAAGGACCCACATCATTCCAACTGCACACGCCCCACACCATTACAGAGCTCCCACCAGCTTGAACAGTCCCCTGCTGACTTGCAGGGTCTATGGATTCATGAGATAGTCTCCATACACGTATACGTGCATCCGCTTTATGCAGTTTGAAACGAGTCTGTTTCCAGTCATCAGTAGTCCAATGTTGAAGTTAACGTACCCAGGCGAAGCGTAAGGCTTTGTGTCGTGCAGTCATCAAGGGTACACGAGTGGGCCTTCGGCTCTGAAAGCCCATATCACACGCTGACACATTTCGACAACCTAGCATGGAAATCTACAGCAATTTGCAGAAGAGTTGCAATTCTGTCACGTTGGACGACTCTCTTCAGTCGTTGTTGGACCCGTTCTTGCAGGATCTTTTTCCGGTTGCAGCGATGTCGGAGATTTGTTGTTTTACCGGGTTCCTGATATCCACTGTATACTCTTGAAATGGTCGTACGGGAAATTCCCCGTTCATTGCTACCTCGGAGATGCTGTGTCCCATCGCTCGTGTGCCGACTATAACACAACGATCAAACTCACTTAAATCCTGATAACCTGCCATTGCAGCAGTAGTAACCGATCTAACAACTGCGCCAGACACTTGTTTTATACAGGGTGAGTCACCTAACCTTACCGCTGGATATATTTCGTAAACCACATCAAATACTGACGAACCGATTCCACAGACCGAACGTGAGGAGAGGGGCTAGTGTAATAGTTTAATACAAACCATACAAAAATGCACGGAAGTATGTTTTTTAACACAAACCTACGTTTTTTTAAATGGAACCACGTTAGTTTTGTTAGCACATCGGAATATATAAATAAATACGTAATCAGTGCCGTTTGTTGCATTGTAAAATTTTAATTACATGCGGAAATATTGTAACCTGAAGTTAACGCTTGAAACCTCCGACGTTCAGTTGCGTGTTGTAACAAACACGGGCCACGTTCGGCGAGCAGCATCTGCAGGGACATGTTTACGATGACGACCGTGTTTTCGAGTGTGGCTGTAGTGCACTGTTGTGGTTTGGTCTAGCTGTCGCAGTGTCCGCATGTAGCGCTTGCTGCTATTGTTATTCTCCATTCGTCTCCGCACCCAACTGTAGTACACCGTGTTACCAGACGTCTGTGATAGTGTAGTGTTGTAGGAACTGTGACCATGGTGTATTCGAACTCTGAAAAGGCGGAGATGATACTCATCTATGGCGAGTGTCGACGAAATGCGGCTGAAGTCTGCAGCGTGTATGCAGAACGGTACCCGGACAGAGAGCGTCCAACGTGCCACACATTGCAAAGCATCTACCGCCAACTATATGCAACAGGTATGGTCGTAGCACGCAAACGGGTCCGTAACAGGCCCGTCACAGGAGAAGCGGGTGCAGTTGGTGTGTTAGCTGCTGTTGCCATGAACCCACACATGAGTGCACGGGACATTGCGAGAGCCGGTGAACTGAGTCAAAGTAGTGTCATGCGCATACTGCATCGTCACCGCTTTCACCCGTTTCATGTGTCGCTAAATGAGCAATTACATGGTGATGACTTTAATCATCGAGTACAATTCTGTCAATGGGCATTAACAGAGAATGCGTTGCAGTTCTACATGTTTACTGATGATGTGGGTTTCGCAAACCACGGGGCAGTGAATCTACGGAACATTCATTACTGGTCCATGGACAACCCTCGCTGGCTCAGACAGGTAGAGTGACAGCGAACGTGGACTGTAAATGTATGGTGCGGAATCATTGGCGACCACCTCATTGGTCCTCACTTCATTGCAGGGGCCCAAACAGCTGCAACATACATCGCGTTTCTACAGAATGATCTGCCAACGTTGCTCGAAAATGTCCGACTGGAAACGCGTCGACGTATGTGGTATCAGCATGATGGTGCACCTGCACATTCCTCAATTAACACTAGGCTGACCTTTGACAGGATGTTCGACGAGCGTTTCATAGGACGTGGAGGACGCATAAATTTGCCAGCCCGTTCTCCTGATCTTACACCTCTGGACCTCTTTCTGTGGGGTACGTTAAAGGAGAATGTGTACCGTGATGTGCCTACAACCCCAGAGGATATGAAACAACGTATTGTGGAAGCCTGCGGCGACATTTACACCCTATGTACTGCGGCGTGTACGACATTCATTACGCCAGAGATTGCAATTGTGTGCAGCAAATGATGGCCACCACATTGAACATCTATTGGCCTGACGTGTCGGGACACACTCTATTCCACTCCGTAATTGAAAACGGAAACCACGTGTGTACGTGTACCTCACCCCTCATTGTAATGTACATGTGCGTCAGTGAAAAAGATCAACAAAAAGGCGTTAGCATGTAGACGTAATGTGCTGTTCCAGTCTCTTGTGTACCTAAGGTCCATCACCGTTCCCTTTGGATCCCTACGTAATTCGGTGCTCTCCGATACACACGATCGAACAGCGGAGGAGTGGTACTCAAGCGTCAACTTTAGGTTACAATATCTCCGGATGTAATTAACATTTTAGAATGCAACGGACGGCACTGATTGCGTATTTGTTTATATGTTCCGATGTGCTAACAAAACTAACGTGGTTCCATTTTTAAAAAAACGTAGGTTTGTGTTAAAAAACATACTTCCGTGCATTTTTTATGGTTTGTATTAACCAATTACACTAGCCGCTCTCCTCACGTTTGGTCTGTGGAATCGATTCGTCAGTATTTGATGTGGTGTACGAAATATATCCAGCGGTAATGTTAGGTGACTCACCCTGTATAGGCGTTGCCAACCGCAATGCCGTCTTCTGCCTGTTTACATGTCTCTACATTTGAATACGCATGCTTATATCAGTTTCTTTAGCGCTTTAATGCATATCCATGCATATTATGAAATGGATGTTTGTATGTGTGTGTATCTATGTGCCTCAAATCCTTCTAAACCACGGGACCGATTTCAACCGAACTTGGTACACATATTCCTTACCGTCAGGCAACAATCTCTGTGTGGTAAGACCGACCAGCCTATCGTGGTCCAGGAGCTACTAAGACAAAAATAACGAGATGCGAGCAAAACTGCCGTGTTGTACACGAAGTTTAAATTTATTAATATCTTCAACATACTTTATTTGCAACACATTTTGCAAACATTATACACGTATGTTGCTGAATCCACCAACAAAATTATATTATTGTATGACACACAGTTCAAGAGATATGACGTCAAAAACACTCAGATGCCTGAAAAAATGCCGCATCATGCATGAAGTTTTAGTACTTTTATTCTTTACTGCTTATACAGTCCTACAGTCGAATCTACTTAACGAAATCTCCCACACGTGGCAGCCCTTTTAACTGCGATAGGCGATAAAAATAGCGGTCTATAGAGCCATGAAGAGGTGTTACCATAGAGACGTTTACAAGCATCTGTAATTACACATTTGTACATCCTGCATATTTCTTTATACGGCGGTTTCGTAATTGCAGACTTGTTTTCAGAACACACAGAAATGATTTTTTTCGATATTACACTACCAAGTCAGGTCATTTTTAGTTTCCATTTCTAATATAAAACTGACGAAGTCAATACCTGGGCAATGCCGAGTTTGTCAGCTAGTTCATAATATTTGCACAGCAAGTTTCCCATTTAATACTAAAAACTTTCGCACTGTGTCGGCTGACCCTACCCAACGAGGTAGGTAACTAATCACTTTAAAACGTTTACAAATCTCTCTCTTATTTGGTATGTTTATAGTGAACTCTCCATAGACTGTTTACAAGAAATTACTGTCATTTGACTGTTTAGACTATTTAATCTGTTTTACAATCATGATTTCAGCCTTTGCCCATTTTCAAGTACCACGATATTAAGCATGATCAGAGCTCGGTAAACGAAGTAAGCGTCGAAATATATTAAATTTAGTTGTATAATGCGGGTGTCACATCATATAAATGAGAACATATTCACAAAGTGTCTGGCAGAAACAGAACGTTTCTCTCTTGTCATAAAATGATCACCGAAAACATTTGCTGGCACCATTATGTAGTGTAGCTTTAGATAATAGTGCCTGCACACCTAATGACTGTTTTTGGTTGTCATTTTTGTATGCTGTAACACCTGCATTATGTAACAAAGTTCAATATAGTTGGACGATGACTTCGATTAGAGAAGTCTGATCATGCTTAACATCATCGTACTTGAAAATGACCAATGACCGAAATCACGACTGTAAAATAGAACAAACAAGGTAACAGTCAAAAGATGGAACTTTCATTTAAACAGTATTATGTGACAGTGGACCCAACCTATGGAAAGATTTCTATACATCGTTCTCTTCGATCATAATCACACATTGTTCACATTGTTGAAAGATGCAAATATATGAACCCCCTCATTTTTTCTGTAACAAATGAGAACAAGGGTTCTGCCAATGGTATTCACGATTGACAATCGTACGGCAGACGAGGTAAATTTTATGAGGTTTATCATAAGAGATAGATGACTAACATCGACCAAAAATTCAAGCTGCTAATACAACCACTTACTGGGTAAGTCTTGGCGCCAGTTAACTAATTCAGTTTCTACGGGGTGATGTCTTTTCGCCTTGGAATTTACTGACGAATGTCCGTTTCCTGAAAATATCTCGCGATGTGCACAGACAGTTTCGGCAATGGAGCAAGAATCGTGACCCTTGAGTAGGGGAATTCCCAGTCGGCAACTGCCTCGTCGAGTTTTTCCTGCTGTCTGGCGCAACCGAAACAGTCGAGTAGCAGGCAATTTATATCTGACAGTTCTGAACGATGATCTTCTCGATATCGTTTAGATTCAACTTTGACTCCCTGCAGGTTTTCAGGGTACCACCCAGCCTGCACTTGCAGCAAATTTACTTTCGGCTTCCAGTTTTTTGTGCAAAACTATCGCTTTTTCTTTGAGAATTCGCCCGGATATTGGAGTTCCTTTCTTTCTTTATTGACAAAACCACATCCAGAATGCGTTATCAAGCAGTTCAAGTTTAGGCTTTTTTAATGTTTTGCGATTCCTCAGAGTGTTTTCACCATCAATCGTAACTGTATAGGAGTCAATGTCTTTCCGATTCTTCCTCCACTTCTTAATTGTCGTAACGCCTACATTCAGTTTCTTTGCAATTTTTTGGAGCGAATCTCCTTCGTCCAGACTTTGTAGCACTGCCAATTTTTCATTTAGTGAAAGAGTTACGTGTTTACATTCGAATCAAGACATGTTGAAAAACAGACAACTGTACACGCAGTGAATTCACAGTAACAAGTATGGTAGAGAACACGGAAAAAAGCAATCAACGAAGTTTTTTAATCCAAACAAAGGATAAAACTGCACAGTAACGTGTAGTATAACAATATGCACAACGATAGACACCACAACAATGGCCCGACAGGCGTCCAGTCAGTGACAAGTCGGCACAGGTTCGCAAGCCTGAGCATGGTCGGACTAACCGGAGTGACGGACCATCCAAGGCAGGATTAGAGGGGTTCTACTGTAATAGTTATTAAGAAATACTTTTTTAAATTTATTAACAAAAAATATTAAGATTTTTCTGCAGAACATTTTTTTCTGAACTTCCTAATGGGGGAATATTAATGAATGTAGTACCAGATGTGGCTTTTTATGTTATGCAGAGTCTCTGAAAAGTTTCTGATATAATGTGGCATACGTACTGAAAACATTAGTTTGCGGGAAATTGACTTTAAAGGAAAAAAACTTTTGAAATTGGTTAGTTACAGTTATTTAAATCTGTCCTACTACATATGATGACCCTTCCATGGTCTCTAACAGGTCTTCCAGCTTCTTTTTCACCTTCCTGGATGTTTGCCTTTCTTTCTTGGCCGTATTAGATGCAGACCTGTCTGCATCAGCTTCCTCATTTTATCGCAATGTTGCAGCCCTATGATCATATTTTCACCAGGATTAATTCCCAGCTTTTTCAGTACCCAACACTTTCCAGTATTACCACAATTGAATGTAATAACAGTATCATGAACTCCTAGTTTCACTGCAAACTAAGTATAACAACTACTCGCAATCACACTTTAACAAAAATAACCGCGTGTTTGAAAGCGTGTTGTTTACAAACAGCAGAAACAAAAGAAGGCCGACCGTTGCATTCCAAGGATACCCAACACACGCGGGAGTAAAAAAAAATCCCTAACGTGAAATGTAGGGGATATAAAGATCTAAAATATAAGCAGAAAAGTGGGTGACAGAAAAGTGGGCGTGGCACATAAACATACGTGGTAGGAAAATGCTCTTTAAATGCGCGAAGCAAAATTTTTTCAGCAAAATCCTTTTCAGAGTACTTAAATAAAACCTTAATCTATGGAAATATAATAAAAACAGAAAATCAATTTTTTTCGACGTGAACAACGGTGTAGTCCCCGTAAGTCCAGGCATCTGGAGGCTGTTTCTATATGCTCACGAGTGTTCAGCACATCTATTTAACACAACTATTTTAAGTCTGGAAACAATAGTAGTTTTTTATTGACGAGGATAATCCAAATTATTCGCATTTAGAAATGGACAGGGAAATACTGCTTGCAGTGAATACTGAAATTAGGTACTGGCAGGAACATTCTGGCCACAGTAGAAAGAACGAAATCACTTTTTGGAAAAATCGTAACCCATGATACACTCCTGGAAATTGAAATAAGAACACCGTGAATTCATTGTCCCAGGAAGGGGAAACTTTATTGACACATTCCTGGGGTCAGATACATCACATGATCACACTGACAGAACCACAGGCACATAGACACAGGCAACAGAGCATGCACAATGTTGGCACTAGTACTGTGTATATCCACCTTTCGCAGCAATGCAGGCTGCTATTCTCCCATGAGGGCGATCGTAGAGATGCTGGATGTAGTCCTGTGGAACGGCTTGCCTTGCCATTTCCACCTGGCGCCTCAGTTGGACCAACGTTCATGTTGGACGTGCAGACCGCGTGAGACGACGCTTCATCCAGTCCCAAACATGCTCAATGGGGGACAGATCCGGAGATCTTGCTGGCCAGGGTAGTTGACTTACACCTTCTAGAGCACGTTGGGTGGCACGGGATACATGCGGACGTGCATTGTCCTGTTGGAACAGCAAGTTCCCTTGCCCGTCTAGGAATGGTAGAACGATGGGTTCGATGACGGTTTGGATGTACCGTGCACTATTCAGTGTCCCCTCGACGATCACCAGAGGTGTACGGCCAGTGTAGGAGATCGCTCCCCACACCATGATGCCGGGTGTTGGCCCTGTGTGCCTCGGTCGTATGCAGTCCTGATTGTGGCGCTCACCTGCACGGCGCCAAACACGCATACGACCATCATTGGCACCAAGGCAGAAGCGACTCTCATCGCTGAAGACGACACGTCTCCATTCGTCCCTCAATTCACGCCTGTCGCGACACCACTGGAGGCGGGCTGCACGATGTTGTGGCGTGAGCGGAAGACGGCCTAACGGTGTGCGGGACCGTAGCCCAGCTTCATGGAGACGGTTGCGAATGGTCCTCGCCGATACCCCAGGAGCAACGGTGTCCCTAATTTGCTGGGAAGTGGCGGTGCGGTCCCCTACGGCACTGCGTAGGATCCTACGGTCTTGGCGTGCATTCGTGCGTCGCTGCGGTCCGGTCCCAGGTCGACGGGCACGTGCACCTTCCGCCGACCACTGGCGACAACATCGATGTACTGTGGAGACCTCACGCCCCACGTGTTGAGCTATTCGGCGGTACATCCCTCCGGCCTCCCGCATGCCCACTATACGCCCTCGCTCAAAGTCCGTCAACTGCACATACGGTTCACGTCCACGCTGTCGCGGCATGCTACCAGTGTTTAAAGACTGCTATGGAGCTCCGTATGCCACGGCAAACTGGCTGACACTGACGGCGGCGGTGTACAAATGCTGCGCAGCTAGCGCCATTCGACGGCCAACACCGCAGTTCCTGGTGTGTCCGCTGTGCCGTGCGTGTGATCATTGCTTGTACAGCCCTCTCGCAGTGTCCGGAGCAAGTATGGTGGGTCTGACACACCGGTGTCAATGTGTTCTTTTTTCCATTTCCAGTGTGGGATCCATACCAGATAGGGTTGATAGAAAGAGAAGATCCAACGGAGAGCAGCGCGCTTCGTTACAGGATCATTTAGTAATCGCGAAATAGTTACGGAGATGATAGATAAACTCCAGTGGAAGACTCTGTAGGAGAGACGCTCAGTAGCTCGGTACGGGCTTTTGTTAAAGTTTCGAGAACATACCTTCACTGAAGAGTCAAGCAGTATATTGCTCCCTCCTACGTATATCTCGCGAAGAGACCATGCGGATAAAATCAGAGAGATTAGAGCCCACACAGAAGCATACCGACAATCCTTCTTTCCACGAACAATACGGGACTGGAATAGAAGGGAGAACCGATAGAGGTACTCAGGGTACCCTCCGCCACACACCGTCAGGTGGCTTGCGGAGTATGGATGTAGATGTAGATGTAGATGTAGAACAAAAAAGTCAAGTAAACATGGGGTCTAAAATGCATACCTTATGAGCTATGAGCAATTGTTGATCTTCGATACTGTGAAACAAATCTCTTCTACTGCAAGCTCTTTGCTTTCCATATTTTGCGAAGTGGTAGTAAGGACTAAAACAAGAAAAAAAAGTCCAGTAAACATGTGCCCTAAAACGCATAACTTAAGAGGTATGAGCTTTTGTTCATCTTCTGTTTTGTAACAAAACTCTTCTAATGAACAAGTGCTCATAACTTTTAAGGTGCGCATTTTCGAGCACATGTTTACTGAACATTTTTTTCTTGATTTGTTCCATACTACCAGTTCCCAGAGCTTGCAGTAGAAGAGATTTGTTTCACATATCGGAGATCAAGAATTGCTCATAGCTCTTCAAGGTATGTGTTTTAGACCCAATGTTACCCGACTTTTTTGTTTCGAATGATCATTCCTGTTATATCCCTGAATATTGACCACCACTTCTAAAAGACCGTACATAATCATTTTATACGAGCAGCACATCCTGCTGTAACAGGGAAACGAAGGGAATCAGCTGAGAAATTCTCCTGTCGGAGCACAAAAAAAGGCAAATATGCTCCTCTTTAAAAACCTCTGCAGCTACCTCAAGGCCTCCGCCTTCCTCGCCAAACTTTTGGCCTGTACTTGATGACGACAGGCGCAATCAGTTGGCCACGGCAACCGATCCTGGCGTTTACAGCCCGTTTAATCTTTGACGGCGGTCAGTTAGTACTTGACTTTTCCTGTTGCGAGAAGAACAAAAATGTCGGGCGCTCACGGCGAATGCTGGGCTGCCTACTCTCAAGACTGCCAGGACACTGCAGAACTACCATTTTAAAGGTATATTTCACGCTATGGCTGATTTGACTAGGCTCAAAACATAATCATATGACGATGAAATAATCAGAATTCTGGAAGACACGTATCTGCGTTGATGCTGTTAATTATGTGATCCAGAGCGCAAAGAATTAGTTAGCATGTTAGACAGTATTGTGCTTACACAGTACAGTAAACAGGATACACGATTAAAGTTGCTACGTCTGACTGCAAGAGTGGCTCTAACCCGGCTAGGCAGATACAGGCACGTTATACCATACTAATTAAATTCCATGCCAGAGTTCATCAATCATAGTGGAGCGCCAGTCTCTCAGGAAACCATGACCAAATGTGTTCAATCGTTGAGAGATCTGGAGAAAGAGCTGGGTAAAGCAATAAACAAACACTCTCCATGATGGTGTAGGTCAGGGCATCACGAACATCATGCGGTCTTGCGTTACCTTGTTGAAAGATGTTGGGAATTAAACTGCAACACCATGAAGGCAGCATGCTACAAACGTCAAATTGGCATTAAATATACGACATGGTTCGATTCAAGCGTATACTTAATGCTAGTTTGATGTTTGCTGCATGCTGCCTTCATGGTGTTACAGTCTGAAACCTTCCCGTCTCCTCTATGTCTCTTTTGTTACACAACCTTCCCTTCTACAATAACCTATGAAACCTTCCCTTAGGATTTCTATCTCTTGCTTAATAATAACAAATGAAATGTTCCCTTTGAAGTGAACTCCCTTTCTCAATAATAATCCTCGCATACAAAATTAAATGCTGCTTATTAAAAGTGTTTTGCTGATTATTTCGACGAAACATAGAATGTGTCGTTGTCGTGCCCCTCAGTCGTTACCTGCAACAACCCAAAACTGTTCCTTACCTTTTTTACTGTTACTGGACCGCCATCCGACTGCTACATCGAGCCGGCCGGTGTGGCCGCGCGGTTCTGGGCGCTTCAGTCTGGAACCGCAAGACCGCTACGGTCGCAGGTTCGAATCCAGCCTCGGGCATGGATGTGTGTGATGTCCTTAGGTTAGTTAGGATAAAGTAGTTCTAAGTTCTAGGGGGCTGATGGCCACAGATGTTAAGTCCCATAGTGCTCAGAGCCATTTGAACCATTTTTTTGCTACATCGAACTGCGACATGAATGTACTTACTTTGTTTTACGACACTCTATTAGCTGCTGGTGGGCTGCCATAATAAGTGGCTGTATTTATTACCAAAACTGACGTTATTCTTTAATTAGCAAAGCTGATGTTATTCTGTAATTAATTTGACTGAAGTTGCGTAATTCATAGTTAAACTTTTTCTTGACAACAAAAAATTTTGCAATGTTTTACGTTGATTGTTTTTGGGATGTATTATAATCAGTAATGTAATATTGCTGGCAAAAATTAATTATATTCTGAAAACGATTCTTCAAATACACTCCTGGAAATTGAAATAAGAACACCGTGAATTCATTGTCCCAGGAAGGGGAAACTTTATTGACACATTCCTGGGGTCAGATACATCACATGATCACACTGACAGAACCACAGTCCGGTCCCAGGTCGACGGGCACGTGCACCTTCCGCCGACCACTGGCGACAACATCGATGTACTGTGGAGACCTCACGCCCCACGTGTTGAGCAATTCGGCGATACGTCCACCCGGCCTCCCGCATGCCCACTATACGCCCTCGCTCAAAGTCCGTCAACTGCACATACGGTTCACGTCCACGCTGTCGCGGCATGCTACCAGTGTTAAAGACTGCGATGGAGCTCCGTATGGCACGGCAAACTGGCTGACACTGGCGGCGGCGGTGCACAAATGCTGCGCAGCTAGCGCCATTCAACGGCCAACACCGCGGTTCCTGGTGTGTCCGCTGTGCCGTGTGTGTGATCATTGTTTGTACAGCCCTCTCGCAGTGTCCGGAGCAAGTATGGTGGGTCTGACACACCGGTGTCAATGTGTTCTTTTTTCCATTTCCAGGAGTGTATATACTGTTGGTAATGAAATGATTTTACAAACGTTCAAATGGGACTTACTTTTCTTTTTACAATAATCTTACAACTAGCATTGTGCAAACATACCTTCAGTAGCCTTAAGTTTCTCAAAAAAAAAAGAAAAAATTCAATAAAATTAGTTCCTCTTGTGATAATAGTTAGCTGATGCCTCTGTACATCCGTTTATAATCTCTTGCAAATCATAGATGGTGGCTGGCAGGCACACCGCTCCTCTCAAGCTCTCGCTTACTACCGACTTCGTACGAACGCTAAAGTGCGGTCTTTCCCGCCAACAATGCTTTCTGGTGCAGACAATCCCTGCTCTCATCACAAAATGTATCAATGCGCTGTCTTTCCCGCTCTTTTCCTAAAATGTATCCATACGCGG
Organism: Schistocerca gregaria; assembly: GCF_023897955.1. Classification (NCBI taxonomy): domain Eukaryota; kingdom Metazoa; phylum Arthropoda; class Insecta; order Orthoptera; family Acrididae; genus Schistocerca; species Schistocerca gregaria. Next base: position 569,737,699 of record NC_064923.1, read on the forward strand.
TCTCTCCCGCCCTTTTGAAAATTATATCAATGTGCGGTCTCTCCCGCCAACAATACTTAGTTGCAGACATCCCCTGCTACCACAATTATTTCCAAAATGACAGATATTAGTTATTCCTACTTAATCCTATTAATAGCATATAAACATCTTTCATAAATTGTGGTTTTGTTGTGTACATAGTTCCGCGTAGTCACCGCGTACACAACTTTCCAACTAGAGCGTGCCCCACTAAGCACAACAACGCAGGCGCAGCGCTCGTCCATCTCTGCACTACGAGATGGCGCTGCCATAGAGACGGACCAAATTCTGCTTCCGCCGATCCGCGTATTAATATGTAACGCAGCCAATGACATTGCTGCTTATGTAGAACCTTTTCTCCTTGCGGATCACACTCGCGCAGTGATACATGAACGCGCGAGGTATTATAACAAGTGTACAGACCTCCGATTAGGCTGTCTGCATTTGTCTGCACCAGTCTGTACAAGTTATACATTTGTCTGTACCAGTCTATAGTCAAGTTTCAGTCTGCGCCTAATAAGATTACCATATTCCTGTACATAGCCATGAAGATAAATGTATAGACACGTTTGTCAAGTATGAGAGATATATGTGAGAATAAGATTAACGTACCAATACCAAAGGAACTTCAGATTGTCAATTGTAAATAGCATCCAGAACCAAGTTAAGTAATTTTATGCTTGTTATTATTTTAATAAATGTGTGTGAAAATTAATCAAGTTCTGTTTAAAGTTGGTCACCGTCAATCTACTACTCTAAGCGTGCAAGTGGCATTTCTATCGTCTGACCTAACGGCAGAAGATAAACACGCCACGATAAGACCACGAGACATATTGCTGACACTCGCCTACTTCTTTAGAGCGACAAGTCAAATAATCCGATGGTGTGTGTACTGAAGGTCTTACAGTACGCACACCACAGGTTTGACAACAGGCAATACAAATACACACTCTTACAAGTTTTAGTGGGCAGTATTGCACTTAAACTTAAGGAAAGCCTCGTTATAGCCAGGGCTGCGACAGCCGAAACGGCGCGACTGCTCCAGCCGGCAGTCGGCTTCGACTTTACTGTGGTACCTCGCGGCTATGCCAGGTTACTGCTCGCTGGAGCACCTCGAGCCGCGTGACGTCACGGCGGCCGCACTTAAGGCCAGTCCCAGGTGTGCGGTAGTAGCTAGCTGGTAGCCGGCACACCACGCCGCACCAGCCAATGGCCTCCCGTTATACGCCTCTGTTCCCTCCACGAGACAGCCGCCGCTCTATTTGGAATTTTATTTTCCCGGCGGCTTTCAGCGGAATTAAAACACGGAAGCGCATTTATCAAAGTCGCACTCCCCGTCGTCTTATTACATTTGCATGGACCCTCCGCCGCAGAACAGTTCCTACAAAAGGTAAGCGTCTTTTTCCCGCTTCTGAAGAATTCGTACCAGATGCCTGCAAAGTTTAAAAAATAAAAGTGTTTCCAGTCCTATGAGGTAAATAATCACCCTGAGGCTTTATTTCAACGAATTAAAACCCTTCTTTGGAAACTCTCAGGCCATTCTCCAGTTAAGCACTAGCTCTTCCTTTATTCGCTGTTTACAAAAAAAAAAAAAAAAAAAAGAAAAAGAAAAAAACTGGGTGCAATTAAGTTTAGATTACAAACCCAACGCGTTAGCAACCTTATGAAAAACGCAGTGAAAAAGATCGCACCGTTAAAACTGTAATAGGATTAGTTGTTGTATGCATAACGAAAGGGTGGTTCCCCGAGAGTTAGACATTACACACTACTGGCGTGCACGTCGAGTGGCCATGTATCTCAGCCGATGTCCTCATCCAAAAGCATTAGATGTACTGTATGAGGCTGTGTATGAGTGAAATCTGGGGTCTAAAGGTCAGGAACATGTACTGGATATACAACTCAGTAATAAGACCTGTGATTATGGAGCCGCGCGCGATTAGCCGAGCGGTCGAGGGCGCTGCATTAATGGACTGTGCGGCTGGTCCCGGCGGAGGTTCGGGTCCTCCCTCGGGCATGAGTGTGTGTGTTTGTCCTTAGGATAATTTACGTTAAGTAGGGTGTAAGCTTAGGGACTGATGACCTTAGCAGTTAAATCCCATGAGATTTCACACACATTTTTTTGTGATTATGGGGCAACAGTATGGCGGAATAATGTAGAACAGAAGGTGGCTACTAAGGAGCTTGGCAAGGTGCAGAGATTGGCCTGCCTGGCCATAACAGGTAGAATAAGCAGCACACCAACTCTCGAGATTAAGACGATTTTGAACATGTACTTATTACATCTTGGAGTTACAATGGAAGTATTGGCACGAAAATATAAGTTAAAAACTGGAAACCTTTAGGATGTCCAGAATCCCACAGTAATATAAAAGAAAAACTCTGTCCGAATACACCTTGAACACCCAACGGTACGGACCGACCGCTGTTTCATCCTCAGACCATGGGCGTCACAGGATGTGGATACGGAGCGACATGTCGTCAGCACATAGCTCTTCCGGCCGTTGTCAGCTTACGAGACTGGAACTGTTACTCCTCAGTCCAGTAGCTTGTCAGTGGGCCCCACTAGGGCTGAGTGCATCCCGGTTAGGAGCGCTCGGCAGAATCGGGCAGTTACCCATCGAAGTGCTAGCCAGTCTCGGTCGCTCTGAACTTCGGTAATCTGACGAAAACGGGTGTTACCACTGCGCCAAGGCCATAGGCACACGGCAATATTACGAATATGGTGAATATAGGAATGGCCGGGGAAATACCAACTGAATATAAAATAAGACGTTTCAAGGCAACGATGGGGAGTAAAGACCGTTGGAGGCTACCGCTCAGGAAGCATGGTCTGGTTTACCGACGTGTCGAAAGCAGACGAAGGTGCTGGATACAGCGTAGACTAGAGAACGCAGTCTTTATAGAAGTTAGCCAGAGTATTCCAGTATGAAATACACTCCTGGAAATTGAAATAAGAACACCGTGAATTCATTGTCCCAGGAACGGTAAACTTTATTGACACATTCCTGGGGTCAAATACATCACATGATCACACTGACAGAACCACAGGCACATAGGCACAGGCAACAGAGCATGCACAATGTCGGCACTAGTACAATGTATATCCACCTATCGCAGCAATGCAGGCTGCTATTCTCCCATGGAGACGATCGTAGAGATGCTGGATGTAGTCCTGTGGAACGGCTTGCCATGCCATTTCCACCTGGCGCCTCAGTTGGACCAGCGTTCGTGCTGGACGTGCAGACCGCGTGAGACGATGCTTCATCCAGTCCCAAACATGCTCAATGGGGGACAGATCCGGAGATCTTGCTGGCCAGGCTAGTTGACTTACACCTTCTAGAGCACGTTGGGTGGCACGGGATACATGCGGACGTGCATTGTCCTGTTGGAACAGCAAGTTCCCTTGCCGGTCTAGGAATGGTAGAACGATGGGTTCGATGACGGTTTGGATGTACCGTGCACTATTCAGTGTCCCCTCGACGATCACCAGAGGTGTACGGCCAGTGTAGGAGATCGCTCCCCACACCATGATGCCGGGTGTTGGCCCTGTGTGCCTCGGTCGTATGCAGTGCTGATTGTGCCGCTCACCTGCACGGCGCCAAACACGTATACGACAATCATTGGCACCAAGGCAGAAGCGACTCTCATCGCTGAAGACGACACGTCTCCATTCGTCCCTCCATTCACGCCTGTCGCGACACCACTGGAGGCGGGCTGCACGATGTTGGGGCGTGAGCGGAAGACGGCCTAACGGTGTGCGGGACCGTAGCCCAGCTTCGTGGAGACGGTTGCGAATGGTCCTCGCCGATACCCCAGGAGCAACAGTGTCCCTAATTTGCTGGGAAGTGGCGGTGCGGTCCCCTACGGCACTGCGTAGGATCCTATGGCCTTGGCGTGCATTCGTGCGTCGCTGCGGTCCGGTCCCAGGTCGACGGGCACGTGCACCTTCCGCCGACCACTGGCGACAACATCGATGTACTGTGGAGACCTCACGCCCCACGTGTTGAGCAATTCGGCGGTACGTCCACCCCGTCTCCCGCATGCCCACTATACGCCCTCGCTCAAAGTCCGTCAACTGCACATACGATTCACGTCCACGCTGTCGCGGCATGCTACCAGTGTTAAAGACTGCGATGGAGCTCCGTATGCCACGGCAAACTGGCTGACACTGACGGCGGCGGTGCACAAATGTTGCGCAACTAGCGCCATTCGACGGCCAACACCGCGGTTCCTGGTGTGTCTGCTGTGCCGTGCGTGTGATCATTGCTTGTACAGCCCTCTCGCAGTGTCCGGAGCAAGTATGGTGGGTCTGACACACCGGTGTCAATGTGTTCTTTTTTCCATTTCCAGGAGTGTATTTACTGCCAGAGCGTACACGGAGGAGAACAATGGGGAGTAAAGAGCATTGAAGGATACCGCTCAGGAGACATAGTCTGGTTTACTGACGGGTCGAAAACAGGCGGAGGTGTTAGGTACAGCGTAGACTAGAGAACGCAATCTCTGTGGAAGCTGGCCACGGTATTCCAGTTGGAAGTATTTGCTGTCAGAGTGTACGCGGAGGAGAATTTGCGTAGGTGCTAAACGAATCGTGGCATCTATATTCACTTAGACAGTCAAGCACCTATGGAAGCTCTGTCAGGCCATGAAACGATAAAAAGATCGTTGCAGAATGCCACAAAGCTCTGGTACGGCTAGGGAAAAGCAACAGTGTAAACTTGCTGTGTGTCCCTGGTCACTCAGGAATTAGTGGCAATGAATAAATTGGCAGGCTGGTCGGGACAGGGGTGAAGACTCCATTTGTTGGAGCGGAACCTGTCTTATCCGACATTATGACGCCGCGCGGGGTAGCCGTGCGCTCTGGGACGCCTTGCCACGGTTCGCGCGGCTCCCACTGTCGGCGGTTAGAGTCCTCCCTCGGGCATGGGTGGGTGTTTTGTCCTTAGTGTAAGTTATTTTAAGTTACATTAAGTAGTGTGTAAGCCTAGGGACCGATGACCTTAGCAGTTTGGTGTCATAGGAACTTACCACAGATTTTTCCGTCATTAAAGCGACGATAAAATCAAAAGCTCGCAGCTGGATTAGGAGACAGCACGCAGAGTACTGGATGCAGATCCAAAAACAAAGCCATGGAAAGGTAACGGTACCGAAGTCATATATTAAGCAAAGTTCTGCAATTCTGGCTGTGAACAGAAATGTCCGCCTCCTCCCACCCTTCTATCCGTCTTCCTCCTCTCTCTGACCTACATTCTGTTTTATTATCCTAATCATAAAACAGATAGCTATAAAACATACAACATCTTTGAAGAGAGTGAATAAAGTGTACGTATGAATTTTCACCTACATCAAACAGGAAGTGGTAAACACATTTCAAAATAATTAAACAAAAAATAATATCATAGTAATAATAATTATTTTAAATGTATTTACATAATGTTAAATTGCTCTCAGTGGTCAGTAATGTGATGACGATGTGGTGTGCGTGACGCCCGAATGTTTTGACTAGATGCCTCAATGGCGTAACTGATTTGACACGTGCTCATTACCTGCTAATTTATGTAGCTGGAATTTGGTATTACAGAGTGTTTCAAAAAGGATATACGTATTACAAAGTATCATTTTGTCCAAACTATCAATCACTGCGCCTCGACTCGGCTATCGGAGAAACGAATACATAGTCTAGTTTATATTAATAGCTACTAGATATCAGTTGTCTTCTGTTTTGCATGCTAACCGTCATACGATTAAAATGACTACTCCGCAGCAGAAATCGTTTTGTGTTCTCGAGTTTGCGAAGAATAATTGTGTGATTAAAGTGCAAAGACGTTTCGGGTTGAGGTACCAAATTGTTTCTCTGAATGGGTGGAACATTCGCAGATGGCATCGACAGTTTATAGATTAGGCTGTGTTCATGAAGAAAATACTGTACGAATTCAAACTGCTTCCCAATGCAGTCCTTCAAAATCAACTAGTCGTGCCAGCCTGGAGCTACGACTGAATACAACCACAATTTGGCGTGTTTTGAGACGTCGGTTGGTCATGAAGCCGTAGAAGTTACAGCTGTTTCAAGCTCTGCGTCCCGATGACGAACGCAAACGAGTGGCATTTTGTAGAGAAATTATTGATGCTTTTGACAATGATATCTCTTTCACACAATGCATTGTGTTCAGTGATGAAGCGATTTTCCATGTTATTCGTCACGTAACCAAACACCGAGTTCGAATTTGGGGCCTGCAGAACCCACATCCAGTCACTGAACGTGTACGAGACTCGCCCAAAACCAATGTGTTTTGTGCGATATCCCGATCATCTGTTTACAACCCATTCTTCTTTGATGGAAACACGGTTAACGGTCAACAATATCTCGCTGTGTTACAAAACTTCATCTGTTTATAACCCATTCTTCTTTGATGGAAACACGGTTAACGACCAACAATATATTGCTGTGTTACAAAACTGATTGTTTACGAGGCTGCACAGAGACAACTTCATTTTTCAACAAATAGGGGCACCCCTCAATAGAGATGCCAAGTGCGTGAATATCTGATTGAAACTCTACCTAACCGTTGGATTGGACGTCAAGGAGATGGCGACTTAGCATATCTCAGCTGGGCTCCACGGTCACCTGATTTGACACCCTTCGACTTCGTCCTGTAGGGTTTCGTTAAAGACAACGTTTATATAGCACCATTCCCTCAGAACCTGGAAGAGTTGAAGAACCGGATGGAGGCCACATTGGACATCTGTAATCTGAACTTGGTAGATTCGTAAATATGTGTGTAAAGTTTCATATTCGTATGTCTTAAAGTATAAGCATTCGAAATACGTATATTCTTTTTGACAAACCTTGTATTTAGTTTACGCTGTACTAACATACAGTATACAATGAGGTAACAAAAGTCATGGAATAGCGACATGCACATATACAGATGGCGGTAGCATCACGTAAGCAAGATGTAAAGGGGCAGCGCATTAATGGGGCCGCCATTTATTGTCAGGTGTCTCATGTGAAAAAGTTTCTGACATGATTATGGCCGCATGACGTGAATTAACAGACTTCGAACACGGAATGATAGTTGGACCTAACGCATGGGACATTCGAATTCAGAAATCTTTAGGCAATTCAATACTTCAAGATCTAAAGCGTCAGGAGTGTGACAAGTATACCCAATTTCTAGCATTACCTTTCAGCACGGACAACGCAGTAGCCGACGGCTTTCAATTACTGACCGAGAGCAGCTGCGTTTGCGTTGAGTTGTCAGTGTTAACACAAAAACAACAGTGGATGAAATAACCGCAGAAATCAATGTGGGACGTACGACGACCATATCCGTTAGGTCAGTGCTGCAAAATTTCGTGTTAGTGGGCTATGGCACCATACGACATAAAGGCCTTTTATAGCAGCACAAAATCGCCTGCAGCACCTCTCCTCGGATCTTGACCATATTGGCTGGACCCTAGACGACTGGAAAACAGTGGTCTGGTTAGATGAGTCACGATTTCAGTTGGTAGGGTTCGAGTGTGTGCGCAGACTAGAGACGGGGGATCCGCTCCTGAACTGATTCTTAGAGTTGAATCTTTCAAAGGAGTGAACAATCAGTGATTCAGAAAAAAAGAACGGTAGCTCCAAACGTTTCCCACAGCAAAGAGAGAGAGAGAGAGAGAGAGAGAGAGAGAGAGAGAGAGAGAGACGGAGCATATCAGCGGGGCCTCTGCTGGTCAGAGCACACTGCACGCCACACAACACAGCCAGCGCCGGCCTCCGCCCTGCTACTACCTTGGCTGCCTGCATTGTACAGTGCCCCATTGGATTTTGTGTTTCACATATGACGTGCCGTCTCAGTGCTTCCTCTGCCGCATGCAGTGTATGGCGCAGCTTAACTTAACATCGCACTCCGTCGGCGATCGTTTCAGTCGCACGTCCTGCCCTCTGGGCAGTTGATGCGAGCAACAGGACAGAGAGCCTCCTAGCGGAGAACATAAGAACTACTTGCAACCACCTGCTCGCAAGAGAACGGACGATTTGTCTTGGAGCAGGTGACTGGTGGCCGTTCACCGCTCCCTCCACCCTCGGAACTCGCCCACTCAACGCTCATCCCACTGTTCTCGACTCTAGCCAGAGCGTTGAGCAGAGCAACTCAGGTGTCACTCTGGTCTCTGCAATTTAGCTCACGCACTAATACAGCTCGCGGCTCGACCTGCTTGACTCAGCGCCTCCTGCATCGGAGTTCGTCTCTACTGGATATTGTTCTTCGTAGTAGTAGCGCTATGTATATTACATTATTATGTTATGTATACTTCATTTGTTTTTATTTTATTTTTATTTGTTTAAACTGGTCAGTTTAGGTTCCTGACGACTCCTCTTACTATAGGATTTTTATTATGGACACTCGAATTTACGCATTAATTACGAGCAAAATGTGATACACCAATATTTTCCTTGTTTTATTCTGCGTAAGGCCATATGCAGCACTTCAGTCTTACAGTCAAATTTATATATTTTTATTTCTTATTCTGGTCCGGATTTTGCGATTTTAGGCATCTTCAGAAGGAAACGTTTACTTTAAAAATATATGGCTTGCGATGTATTTGTACGAGGTTAATGAAATTTTAATACATTATATCCAAATACGTTGTTAATGTAAATCTCAAACTACAACATTTTCCGATCACCCAAAAAACCACGATAGTGCAAAATAAATCAATACTCAAAAACTTTGTCATATTGTGGAAATTTCAATAGACAATACAAAATGCTTACTCGTTATCTGTGTTACTTCAAAATAGGATCAAATAAGATCAAAATACAGGTATAGTACTGGAATAAACCAAGTTTAAAGGGCAATGTGCATTCCATTTATTTTCTATTGTGAATGAGTGGTGAGTCATGAAAAAGAGCTAGTTCATTTCAGGGAGTGAACAGTTCTGATCCGATTTCTGAAAAGAACAGTTTTGCTCATGTCTAGCGCAGACCCTACGAAGCCATGGACCCACGTTGTTAACAAGGCACTGTGCAGGCTGGTGGTCACTTCGGCTACGGGGACGGGTTTGGGTCCTGTCATGCGATGGTTGTTTGCTGTACAGTATCCATTGATACAGAGTACACTGCGGATTTGGCACAAGCATACACACTGAAGAGTCAAAGAATCTGGTATAGACATGCGTATTCAAACACAGAAATTTGTAAACAGGCGGCATACGGCGCTGCAGTCGCCAACGCCTATATAAGACATCAAGTGTCTGGCGCAGTTGTTAGATTGTTAACTGCTCTACAACTGCAGGTTATCAAAATTTTTGTTTGGACGTGGTCTTATAGCCGGCGCACGAGCGATAGGACACAGAATCTCTGAGATAGCCATGAAATGGGGATTTTCCCGTACGACCATTTCGCGAGTGTACCGTGAACGTGAGGAATCCGATAAAACATCAAATCTCCGACATCGCTGCGGCCGGAAAAAGATCCTACAAGAACGGGACCAACGACGTCTGAAGAGACTCATTCAACTAGATAGAAGTGCACCCCTTCCGCAAATTGTTACAAATTTCACTGCTGGGCAATCAACAAGAGTCAGCGTACGAAACATTCAACGAAACATCATCGATATGGGCTTACGTAGCCAAAGGTCCACTTATGTATCCTTTCCGCCTCGAAATGGTTCAAATGGCTCTGAGCACTATGGGACTTAACACCTGAGGTCATCAGTCTCCTAGAACTTAGAACAACTTAAACCTAACTAACCTAAGGACACCACACACATCCATGCTCGAAGCAGGATTCGAACGTGCGACCGTAGCGGTCGCGTGGTTCCAGACTGAAGCGCCCAGAACCGCTCAGCAACAACGGCCGGCTGACTCGTTCGGCAGTCAACTTCAGATGCCGGTTCTCTAAACGTTCTCAATATGGTTTCTTGAAAAGAACGTCGTCGTCTTCCTTTCAGGTTTTTCCATTTCAATTCCCGAAGCATCTCCGTAATACTTATGTGTTGTTCAAACCTACCGCTAACTAGTCTTGCCTTCAGTCCGAGCTGCTAAGGATCCCGAACACTCGATCAGAATAGGTCGCACCAGCGTCCTATATGCGGTCCTTTTTACAGGTGAACCAATCATTCCCAAAATTCTCCCAATAAGCCGAAGTCGACATTTCGCCTTCCTTACCACCTACATGCTAGTTCCATCTCACATCGCTTTACAACGTTACACTCAGTTATTTAAACGACTTGACCGTGCAAGCAAGATACTAGTAATACTGTATCCGAACATTACAGGTTTGTTATTCCTACCCAACCGTATTAACTTACATTGTTTCACATTTAGGGCTAGCTCCCATTCATCACACCAACTGGAAATTTTGTCTAAAAGGGTAAGGAGGCGAGCGCACCAACTCGTCACCACAGATTTCCTCCAGATTTGTGGTATGTGCAGGGCTTGTCAAAAAATGAATGCGACGGAAGTGGGAGCGCAGAAGACAAAGTATTTAGAAAAGAAAGTGCATTTTTGGTGCGGGTCTGACTAGCCATGAGCAGTTTATGTTAGTATCGCTTCTAGACAGCGATTGGCACAGCGGAAAGGGTACAGAACGCTAATCCGATGGTCGCGAGGTCGACTGCCTACGTGGAATAACTCTTTTATTATTCTTATTTTTAGTTTAAGTTTCTTACACAGCCAATGAACCGACATTGTGCTCAATTTATTGTATCTTCTAATATATTTATAAAAGGCAAGAAAAGGAAAGACAAAGGAAAGTTTGGGTTTGCAAGTAAAATTCCAAGGAGCATTTTACTTACAACGTCGGAGAGGACTCGGCAAACAACTTTCCAAGAAAGGGTTGTAATTAAATTCCTATTCAGTTAGTTTCATTTTCCTCTTCGAGCAGCGCTCGGCAGCTACGCGCAAACAAAATATCCCCGATGGAAAATTTCGATTAAATTACTGCTTCTCCCGTTGTTCCACCTGTTAACCATCAGCTGTAAAATAATAGAAATACATACGCCGATGGAAAAAAATCGCTACACGTAAAAATAATTAATGTAGAGTAATGAAATTTCGGGAATACATTCGTCAAGCTAACATATTTAATGATTAACATTGCAAGCTCACTAGTTAAAGTACGCGCGAGAGAAGCCATTGCAAATGTGAAATTCTGGTACAATAATAACCGGTGTAACCGCCAGAATGTTGAATGCATGCATGCATATGGATATGCATTGTGTTGCACAGGTGCCGGATGTCAGTTTGTGGTATGGAGTCCATGCCTGTTGCAATCGGTCAGGCAATACAAGAACGGTTATGCTGGTTGCGTATGACACTGGCGATGTCATCCGATGATGTCCCATATTTTCTCGATTGTAGGTAGATTTGGTAATCGAACAGGCAAAGGCAACATGTCGACATTCTGCAGAGCATGTTGGGTTATAACAGCGGTATGTGTGCGAGTGTTGTCGTGTTAGAAACCTCCACCCTGGAATGCTGTTCATGAATGGTGGTCAACAAGTCGAATAACGAGACTGACGTACAAATTGAAGTCAGGAAGCCTGGGATAACCAAATAGCGCTGTCACACAAGATCTCACCCCAGACCATAATTCCAGGTGTAGGTGCAATGTCAGTAGCACGTGGACAGAATTGGTTGCAGGCTCTCAGCACTTCTCTGGCACCGATACAGAACCAGCTTTCATCAGAAAACGCAACAGACCTCCAGCGTGCCCTCTAATGAGCTCTCACTTGACACCATTTAAGTCCCAAACGGCAGTGGTTTGGGGCAACTGGAGAGCGCGCTACGGGGCGTCTGATTTGGACGTGTTCTTGAAATAGTTGATTTGTAAAAGTTCTATGTATCACTGTGGTGCCAACTTCTGCTCAGATTGCTGCTGCCGATGCTGCCCGATGCGGAAGACCCATACGCCGAACACGATCGTCTTCTCTCTCCGTGATACTATGTTGCCGTCCGAATTCCGTCTTCTTGCGAGCGTTCATTCTCGTGGCCGCCGCTACCAGCAGTCGTGTATTGTATTGTTTTGTATGTTAACCGGTGACCTATAAATGACGGAGAGGCCCCGTCCCCAATGGTTTACAACCCCACAACGACTACCGCAGTCCACTTCAGCCCTCCGCCGCCCCACATCGAACCCAGGGTTATCGTGCGGTTCGGCCCCCGGTGGGCCCCTCAGGGAACGTCTCACACCAGACGAGTGTAACCCCTATGTTTGCGTGGTAGAGTATTGGTGGTGTACGCGTAGGTGTCGCCCTAACCGCCGTCTGCTTCACGTCTGCTGTGCAGCGAGCTACCTTAATTTAAGTATTAACAGTATTTTTCTTACTTGTCACTTCTTCTTCCGTGTGTTTTTGCTTTTAGGAAGCTTTAATTGTCGAGTGCTATTAATAGTGCTCCATAGATTTCGTGTTTGTTTTGAATACAGGTCAGAGGCAGGTAGTGCTATTTTCATTGTTTTCTACGAGAAGAGGTTAGCAATCACAGTTTAGTCAATAATCAGCCGCCTTCGGTGAATTAGCAGTCTAGTTAAAAGTTGATTAAGTCTCTTCAGTAAATTGATTCCTTAGGATGGATAGGATGTGTGACTGCTGTGTACGGACGCAGGAGGAGCTGGCCAGTCTTCGCGGACAGCTGAGCTTGTTGATGGCCGCGGTCAGCCGTCTTCAGGCTGCTGCCTCGGAGTGTAGCGGCAGTGGGGAGTCTGGTGCGTCGCAAGGTACACCCCAGGTGTTATATGCTTCACCCACTGTCCCTGCTGTCGAAACATCCTCGCGGGTACCGGGCGCGGTTGGGCCACCCTCTCCCCAAGGGGAGTGGCGGGTTCAGCGGCGTTCGCGGCGCACGAGGCGGAGAGTAAATGTGGAGGCTGGCCGTGTGGCATCGCCCGCTATGACTGTGAGTGGACATGTGGCTGCTCCTTCAGCAAGGTCCGAGCAGGCACACGGGTAGGGGGGTTTATTAGTTATTGGGAGCTCGAACGTTAGGCGGGTGATGGAGCCCCTTAGGGAAATAGCGGAAAGGTCGGGGAAGAAGGCCAGTGTTCACTCTGTCTGCTTGCCGGGGGGTCTCATCCGAGATGTGGAGGAGGCCCTACCGGCGGCGATAGAAGGCACTGGGTGCACCCGACTGCAAATTGTTGCTCATGTCGGCACAAATGACTCCTGCCGTCTGGGTTCAGAGGTCATCCTCAGTTCGTACAGGCGGTTGGCGGAATTGGTGAAGACGGAAAGCCTCGCTCGCGGGGTGGAATCAGAGCTAACTATTTGTAGTATCGTTCCCAGAACCGATCACAGTCCTCTGGTTTGGAGCCGAGTCGAAGGCTTAAACCAGAGGCTCAGACGATTCTGCGGAGAGCTGGGGTGCAAATTTCTCGACCTCCGCTATCGGGTGGAGAAATGTAGGGTCCCCCTGAATAGGTCAGGCGTGCACTACACGCCGGAAGCGGCTACAAGAGTAGCGGAGTACGTGTGGAGTGCACATGGGGGTTTTTTAGGTTAGAGAATTCCCTCCCTAGGCCCGACAAGACGCCTCCTGAGACGCGGCAAGGTAGGAGTAGGCAAAATGCAACAGGGAATAACAATAATAATGTGCTAATAGTAAACTGCAGGAGCGTCTATAGAAAGGTGCCAGAACTGCTCTCATTAATAAACGGCCACAACGCCCATATAGTACTAGGGACAGAAAGTTGGCTGAAACCAGACGTAAACAGTAATGAAATCCTAAACTCAGATTGGAATGTATACCGCAGAGACAGGCTGGACAGTGAAGGGGGAGGCGTGTTTATAGCGATAAGAAGTGCAATAGTATCGAAGGAAATTCACGGAGATCCGAATTGTGAAATGATTTGGGTGAAGGTCACGGTTAAAGCAGGCTAAGACATGATAATTGGATGTCTCTATAGCCCCATGGGCTCAGCAGCTGTTCTGACTGAGCACCTGAAGAATAATTTGGAAAATATTTCGAGTAGTTTTCCCACCATGTTATAGTTCTGGGTGGAGATTCTAATTTGCCGGATATAGACTGGGAGACTCAAACGTTCATAACGGGCGGCAGGGAAAAAGAATCCAGTGAAATTGTTTTAAGTGCTTTATCTGAAATCTACCTTGAGCAGTTAAACAGAGAACCGACTCGTGGCTATAGCATATTAGACCTTCTGGTGACAAACAGACCCGAACTATTTGAATCAGTTAATGTAGAACAGGGAATCAGCGATCATAAAGCGGTTACTGCATCGATGATTTAAGCCTTAAGTAGAAATATTAAAAAAGGTAGGAATATTTTTCTGTTTAGCAAAAGTGACAAAAAGCAGATTTCAGACTATTTGATGGCTCAACACAAACGTTTTGTCTCAAGTACAGATAGTGTTGAAGATCAGTGGACAAAGTTCAAAACCATCGTACAATATGCGTTAGATGAGTATGTGCCAAGCAAGATAGTAAGGGATGGAAAAGAGCCACTGTAGTGCAACAACCGAGTTAGAAAACTGCTGCGGAAGCAAAGGGAACTTCGCAGCAAAGATAAACATAGCCAAAGCCTTGCAGACAAACAAAAATTACGCTAAGCGAAATGTAGTGTGAGGAGGGCTATGCGGGAGGCGTTCAGTGAATTCGAAAGTGAAGTTCTATGTACTGACTTGGCAGAAAATCCTAAGAAATTTTGGTCTTATGTCAAAGCGGTAGGTGGATCAAAACAAAATGTCCAGACACTCTGTGACCAAAATGGTACTGAAACAGAGGATGACAGACTAAAGGCCGAAATACTAAATGTCTTCTTCCAACGCTGTTTCATAGAGGAAGACTGCACTGTAGTTCCTTCTCTAGGTTGTCGCACAGATGACAAAATGGTAGATAGCGAAATAGACGACAGGTGATAGAGAAACAATTAAAATCGCTCAAAAGAGGAAAGGCCGCTGGACCTGATGGGATACCAGTTCGATTTTACACAGAGTACGCGAAGGAACTTGCCCCCTTTTTTGCAGCGGTGTACCGTAGGTCTCTAGAACAGCGTAGCGTTCCAAAGGACTGGAAAAGGGCACAGGTCATCCCCGTTTTCAGTAAGGGACGTCGAACAGATGTGCAGAACTATAGACCTGTATCTCTAACGTCGATGAGTTGTAGAATTTTGGAACACATATTATGTTCGAGTATAATGACTTTTCTGGAGACTTGAAATCTACTCTGTAGGAATCAGCATGTATTTTCAAGAAGACGGTCGTGTGAAACCCAGCTCGCCCTATTCGTCCACGTGACTCAGAGGGCCATAGACACGGGTTCACAGGTAGATGCCGTGTTTCTTGACTTCCGCAAGGCGTTTGACACAGTTCCCCACAGTCGGTTAATGAACAAAGTAAGAGCAAACGGACTATCAAACCAATTGTGTGATTGGATTGAGGAGTTCCTAGATAACAGAACGCAGCATGTCATTCTCAATGGAGAGAAGTCTTCCGAAGTAAGAGTGATTTCAGGTGTGCCGCAGGGGAGTGTCATAGGACCGTTGCTATTCACAATATACATAAATCACCTGGTGGATGACATCAGAAGTTCACTGAGGCTTTTTGCAGATGATGCTGTGGTGTATCGAGAGGTTGCAACAATGAAAAATTGTACTGATATGCAGGAGGATCTGCAGCGAATTGGCGCATGGTGCAGGGAATGGCAATTGAATCACAATGTAGACAAGTGTAATGTGCTGTGAATAAATAGAAAGATAGATCCCTTATCATTTAGCTACAAAATAGCAGGTCAGCAACTGGAAGCAGTTAATTCCATAAATTATCTGGGAGTACGCATTAGGAGTGATTTAAAATGGAATGATCATATAAAGTTGATCGTTGGTAAAGCAGATGACAGACTGAGATTCATTGGACGAATCCTAAGGAAATGCAATCCGAAAACAAAGGAAGTAGGTTACAGTACGCTTGTTCGCCCACTGCTTGAATACTGCTCAACAGTGTTGGATCCGCACCAGGTAGGGTTGATAGAAGAGATAGAGAAGATCCAACGGAGAGCAGCGCGCTTCGTTACAGGATCATTTAGTAATTGCGAAAGCGTTACGGAGATGATAGATAAACTCCAGTGGAAGACTCTGCAGGAGAGAGGCTCAGTAGCTTGGTACGGGCTTTTGTTAAAGTTTCGAGAACATACCTTCACCAAAGAGTCAATCAGTATACTGCTCCCTCCTACGTATATCTCGCGAAGAGACCATGAGGATAAAATCAGAGAGATTAGAGCCCACACAGAAGCATACCGACAATCCTTCTTTCCACGAACAATACGAGACTGGAATAGAAGGGAGAACCGATAGAGGTACTCGAGGTACCCTCCGCCACACACCGTCAGGTGGCTTGAGGAGTATGGACGTAGATGTAGATGTAGAACTTGTTTGGGCAGCAATCGCCGACATAATGTAACTGAGGCGGAATAAGGGGAACCAGCCCGTATTAGCCGAGGCAGATGGAAAACCGCCTAAAAACCATCCACAGACTGGCCGATTCACAGGACATCGACACAAATCCGCCAGAAGGATTCGTGCCGGGGACCAGGCGCTCCTTCCTGCCCAGAAAGCCTCACGGACAACTGGGCGGTCAGGAATCGTGACAGTGGCGACATTCCTGCACAGTATTTATACAGTAACTCTGAAGGAAAATGCAGCTTTTCGTTGCCCTATTACACTACTTCTTTCAAACTCAATGACATGTTGATAATGTCGTCGTCTTAAATGCTCTCGTCCAGTTTCAAAGGTAACTAACACTCACAATCGTTACAGCGTGTCTTTAGCGCAAGGCTGATTTGCATCCCCATAGTGCCGCTGCTAGATGATGTTGATGATGATGTTGATGATGATGATGATGATGGTGATGATGAAGATGATGATGATCATGATGTTTGGGTTGTGGGGTGCTCAACTGCGCGGTTATCAGCGCCCGTGCCAGCCGCTGTGACCGAGCGTTTCTAGGCGCTTCAGTCTGGAATCGGGCGACAGTTACGGTCGCAGGTTCGAATCCTGCCTCGGGCATGGACGTATGTGATGTCCTCAGGTTAGTTAGGTTTAAGTAGTTCTAAGTTCTAGGGAACTGATGACCTCAGATGTTAAGTCTGTAGTGGGTAATAAAAAAGAAAAAAAAAGAAGAAAATAAAAGATTGAAAATGTGGGAAGAAATGGCGAATAAAAAGGGGTTTTAAAATCGTTAATGACCTTGACAAAGAGAAAGAATGAAATGCAAATCGGACTTCGTATTACAGAAATGTTTTCGTACTTCGTGTTTCGGAAAAGCTATTGTTGGGGTGGTCCTTGTGGCGTTTCTGAGCAAAAGTCAAACCAATTTCCACTACAAAAATTATTTGAAAGATAACAGAGAATAACAAAATGTGATTAACATGGGGAAATGGCGTAGATAAGAGTTCATTCTCTACCATGTTAACATGCCTTCCCTCGTGCGGCGTCCAGGTCTTGTTCTCCAAAAATCTCCTGCTTCATTTCTGCGTGAAAAGTCGTAGCTGCTCCGAAATCTTGCTATAAATTTCATTGTCCAGGAATTACTAATGTATACAAATTAAAACCATCTTGATATTGAATGCAATGTATTTTACGTTGCTGCTTCCATCCTCC
This sequence comes from Schistocerca gregaria, assembly GCF_023897955.1. NCBI lineage: Eukaryota > Metazoa > Arthropoda > Insecta > Orthoptera > Acrididae > Schistocerca > Schistocerca gregaria. The sequence continues at coordinate 569,755,312 of NC_064923.1, forward strand.
AAATTTCATGTAAAGTTCCACAATACGTGTGCACATCAATAAGTTTTTTCGTCTTAATCCGACCAAGACTAGCTAATAAGTAAGTTAAGCTTCCGCTCTCAAGAGACAAGAGCGAGTAGAAAACCAAAAGAGTTACAATTTTTGTACCTTCATTTTCTTATATATTTTCTCTGCCGTCGAGCGTTCATACAGCTGCGGCGGTATAATTTACATCTGAGGGTACGAATGTAGGGCGGCGAAATTCAAAGTCGCGCTACAAGTCCCATAGTGCTCAGAACCATTTGAGCCATCAGTGCATGTACGAATTCCCAACCTTTGCTCAGTCCAATCTCGCCACTTTCATGAATGATGATGAAAGAATGAGGACAACACAAAGACCCAGTCATCTCGAGGCAAGTGCAAATCCCTGATCCCGCCGGGAATCCAACCCGGGACCCCGTGATCGGGAAGCGAGAACGCGACCGCGAGACCACGATCTGCGGACGGCGCTATTAGAGGTGCTGTTATGCGACTGGCACGAATTCTGAACAGACATCGTCTTTCAGATGCAGAAAGGCGCCTACCAACTTTCGTTGATGTCGTATAAATCGTTCGTGGTGTTGCGATTTTTTCCCATCAGTGTAATTTTGTATACAAACTTCTCGTGCGCCTTATAATCCCATGCTGGAAAGTTATTCGCGATCTTAAATTATCGCTTGTCTTTTCGTTTCACGCAGTATATGAAAATACACTCCTGGAAATTGAAATAAGAACACCGTGAATTCATTGTCCCAGGAAGGGGAAACTTTATTGACACATTCCTGGGGTCAGATACATCACATGATCACACTGACAGAACCACAGGCACATAGACACAGACAACAGAGCATGCACAATGTCGGCACTAGTACAGTGTATATCCACCTTTCGCAGCAATGCAGGCTGCTATTCTCCCATGGAGACGATCGTAGAGATGCTGGATGTAGTCCTGTGGAACGGCTTGCCATGCCATTTCCACCTGGCGCCTCAGTTGGACCAGCGTTCGTGCTGGACGTGCAGACCGCGTGAGACGACGCTTCATCCAGTCCTAAACATGCTCAATGGGGGACAGATCCGGAGATCTTGCTGGCCAGGGTAGTTGACTTACACCTTCTAGAGCACGTTGGGTGGCACTGGATACATGCGGACGTGTATTGTCCTGTTGGAACAGCAAGTTCCCTTGCCGGTCTAGGAATGGTAGAACGATGGGTTAGATGACGGTTTGGATGTACCGTGCACTATTCAGTGTCCCCTTGACGATCAACAGAGGTGTACGGCCAGTGTAGGAGATCGCTCCCCACACCCTGATGCCGGATGTTGGCCCTGTGTGCCTCGGTCGTATGCAGTCCTGATTGTGGCTCTCACCTGCACGTCGCCAAACAAGCATACGACCATCATTGGCACCAAGGCAGAAGCGACTCTCATCGCTGAAGACGACACGTCTCCATTCGTCCCTCCATTCACGCCTGTCGCGACACCACTGGAGGCGGGCTGCACGATGTTGGGGGGTGAGCGGAAGACGGCCTAACGGTGTGCGGGACCGTAGCCCAGCTTCATGGAGACGGTTGCGAATGGTCCTCGCCGATACCCCAGGAGCAACAGTGTCCCTAATTTGCTGGGAAGTGGTGGTGCGGTCCCCTACGGCACTGCGTAGGATCCTACGGTCTTGGCGTGCATCCGTGCGTCGTTGCGGTCCGGTCCCAGGTCGACGGGCACGTGCACCTTCCGCCGACCACTGGCGACAACATCGATGTACTGTGGAGACCTCACGCCCCACGTGTTGAGCAATTCGGCGGTACGTCCACCCGGCCTCCCGCATGCCCACTATACGCCCTCGCCCAAAGTCCGTCAACTGCACATACGGTTCACGTCCACGCTGTCGCGGCATGCTACCAGTGTTAAAGACTGCGATGGAGCTCCGTATGGCACGGCACGGCAAACTGGCTGACACTGACGGCGGCGGTGCACAAATGCTGCGCAGCTAGCGCCATTCGACGGCCAACACCGCGGTGCCGTGCCGTGCCGTGCGTGTGATCATTGCTTGTACAGCCCTCTCGCAGTGTCCGGAGCAAGTATGGTGGGTCTGACACACCTGTGTCAATGTGTTCTTTTTTCCATTTTCAGTAGTGCAGTAATAAATACAATATGTTGCGAAATATTTAGGCTCATTTGCAATGTAAGGAATGTAAAAACTGAAAATAAAAAAGGTTTGTGCATAGGGACTTGACCCCATGACTCTCTCACTACCGTTCTCATACTCTGCCCGCTGCACCGTCGGCTGGAAACTAACATAAATGGCTCATTCCTCGCCCGACCCGCGTCAAAAATACTATTTTTTTGTAAACGCTTGGTCGTTTGGCAGTGCCGGTTCTGTCCTTTCATTTCTGGCCAAGTCTCAACGATATTTGTTACGACGAGTAAGCACTGTCTCCTTGCAGGTCGCACTGACCTTGGAGCGCTAGCTGCACACTTGAGCGGACGTCCAAGGATCGCAGAAATACGTCACACACGGCGCTGGCTTCCTCCGCGTGCGTCAAACGCTCCGAAGGTGGCAGCTGTACTTTGCCCGATAAAGTTCTCTCTGCATGCGGCGGGGGGTTGTGGTGGGGGGGTGGGATGGGGGGGGGGGCTGAAGCCCTACGTTCTAGCAAGTTTCCACAGGAAAAGAGAAGGTGATTTCCTCTGGCGCAAGTTTTTTAAACGTAGTGACACTCTGTCTGATCGGAGGCAAACATATATTCCAAAAAGAATCAGTCTACCTATATGGAAGCAATTCGAATGTTAGGAAGGATAAGATTGCCGTTTTTACTTTTTGTCCCCAAGATAAAATTCTTTTCGCTACTACCTGCGAGAGTGTATAACTTCGCAGAAGGCTTCTGATTCTCTGAAGGCGAAATTCGTTCCAAATTTACCTGGGATCTTTAACGATTCGACCAGTCTTGTCTTTTCGAGTAATCGTTGAATTCTTTCAACTTCTACCAACGTATGACCAGGGAGCAGAGATTCAAAGGAGGTGGTTCGTATCCCATCCTCTTACACACACACACTCCCAGACACAAAAACACACACACACACACACACACACACACACACACACACACACACAGAGACGCACGCACACACACACATTAGACGAGCTACAAATATGATACACCATCCATATTTTTCTGGGAGTTAATGGAAAACTGCTTTGCTCTGAAGGTTTTCCACAGAACACATGGATTGACCAAATTAGGCGTTTGGAACACTTGGAACAGCTTGCTAGTTCTTGGAATTTCCTTTACGTGAGTGTTTCTTACAAGGAAAAAACTTTCTAAATCAGACTGGATAACATACAAATGGTTCAAATGGCTCTAAGCACTGAGAAACTTAACATCTGAGGTCATCAGTTCCCTAGACTTAGAAATACTTAAACCGAACTAACATAAGGACATCACACACATCCATGCCCGAGGCAGGATTCGAACCTGCGACCGTAGCACCAGCGTGGTTCCGGACTGAAGCTCCTAGAACCGCTCGGCCACAGCGGCCGGCTGAAAAACCTTGTAGAGACATAAATTACCTGTTATAAAACTTGCCAATATACGTTTCCTTGAGTACAGAGCACTAGAAAGCATAAGTGAGCAATAGTATAATGCGCTTGTCTGTCCACCCCAGCGCTCTAACCTAATTACAAATGGAGGGTGGTTACCAATTACTTGACGAGCTCATATGCAGTGTAAGAAGAAATTTGGAGAAACGACCTGCTCTGTATGCTACAATACAGATAAGAAAACGAGCGGAAAATACCTTTTTGTGTACAGGAGAAGTATGAAGTGTTGAGTATGAAGTGTTGAGTCCGACTTCTTAGACACTGAGATGGCCAGTTATAATACAGTCAAGAAGAAAACTCTGAGTAATACTTTATTAATTACAATTAATTTATTAATTACAATTAAGCACTAGAATCGATTGCAGACATGACACTGCATACTTGGACTTGCGGATCAGAACACACTAAATAATCCACGGTTGCTGAGTCGCGAATTGAAGGAAGTTCAGAATAATCTTACTGTGGCCTCAGTACAACCATTAGAAAACACGAGGTCGTAGACACTTTTTGACACACCGAAAAGCAGCGTTGGCGCACAGGCACCGTTCACAGGAGACCGAAGTCTTTTCACTCCCTAACGGTTGATGCGGCTGTGTCATGACGAGTAGGCAGCACAACGACGCTACTCAGACAGGAACTTAGTGGAAGCGAGCAGGATCCGACATCGAAGTGAACTGGCCTCCTGGGACTTCGGCGACGCTATTTCAGGACAGAGTTACGACGTTGGCGCCTCGAAACTACGGGAGGTACGGCTTCTTTCTAGCATCTCATTGGCACCTCGTAGTACCGCTTTGCTGTGCAGTAGCTCTGTGGTGGTCGATACTTCTTGCGCCGCTCTCGATACTTGACTACCCCGCTCTCGATACTCGACGACATCGCAACAGAAATAGGGAGAGATGGAAAAAAAGAATTAAGCGCATGTCAGACACTGAACTATAAAGGAAACCTGATATACAATACGTACGAGGAACGACACAGCTTTATATCAAAATACGTCTTTACACTTGCCGCGCGGAGTGATCGTGCGGTTTGAGGCGCCATGTCACGGACTGCGCGGCCCCACCCGCCGGAGGTTCGAGCCCTCCCTCGGGCATGGGTCTGTGTGGTGTTCTTGGCATAAGTTAGTTTCAGTAGTGTCTAAGTCTAGGGACCGATGACCTATGCAGTTTGGCCCCTCAGGAATTCACACACACACACACACACACCTCTTTACACACGTATTAGGACGGAGCAGCAGTCGAAGTTACGATCACAAGGGAAAGTGTACGTGATTGAATATTAAAGTATTCTCTCATTACGCCCAAGAGCTCGAGATTTTTGAGTACAAATTTATAGCCAAAATTCAAGAACATTTTTCTAAACTGATACGCGATGTTCTGTTTACCGTGTGAATTATTAACTAATTAGTGCAAAATTTAAACATCGCATTTTGTAAGTGTCACCTGGACGGTAAAGAGATGGGAACAAAATCGTTTTCTTCGTTGATTATCAAATCATTTTGAGATTATTTTAATTATCATGAACTACTGTAGTTTGACCATGCGGTTGTATTAAAACAGCTCTGCCGAAAAAATGGTTCAAATGGCTCTGAGTACTATGGGGCTTAACATCTGAGGTCATCAGTCCCCTAGGACTTAGAACTACTTAAACCTAACTAACCTAAGGACATCACACACATCCATGCCCGAGGCAGGATTCGAAACTGCGACCGCAGCAGCCGCGTGGTTCCGGACTGAAGCGCCTAGAATCGCTCGGCCACCGCAACCGGCCAGCTCTGCCGCTTTAGGCGTGACACTGCAACGACCTGCCATAGTACTCATAAGAGACGCCGCATTTGTTTATATGAGAAGCTGTCAGTTCCCCTTACGATCCTCAGTCGAGTGTCCTGGCTGGCGCCGGCCGTTGTGACCGAGCGGTTCTAGGCGCTTCAGTCGGAACCGTGCGACTTCTACGGTCGCAGGTTCTAATCCTGCCTCGGGTATGGATGTGTGTGATGTCCTTAGGTTAGTTAGGTTCAAAAATGTTCAAATGTGTGTGAAATCTTATGGGACGCTAAGGTCATCAGTCCCTAAACTTACGCACTACTTAACCTAAATTATCCTAAGGAAAAACACACACACACATGCTCGAGGGAGGACTCGAACCTCCGCCGGGACCAGCCGCACAGTCCGTGACTGCAGCGCCTAAGACCGCTCGGCTAATCCCGCGCGGCTTAGGTTCAAGTACAGTAGTTCTAAGGGGCTGATGACCTAACATCTTAAGTCCCATACTGCTTAGAGCCATTTGAACCATTTTCTCGGCTGGTGAATCACTGGCCAGTGCTATGGAACTGGCCCTGTCTTCACAATACACTGAAGCGCTAAAGAAACTGATATAGGCATACGTATTCAAATACAATGTAAACAGGTAGAATACGGCACTGCGGTCGGCAACGCCTATATAAGACAGCTGCCTGGCGAAGTTGTTGGATCGATTACTGCTGCTACAGTGACAGGTTATCAAGATTTAAGTGAGTTTGAAGATCAATTACTGCTGCTACAGTGGCAGTTTATCAAGATTTAACTGAGTTTGAAGATCGATTACTGCTGCTTATCAAGATAAGTGAGTTTGAACGTGGTGTTATAGTCGGAGCACGAGCGATGGGACACAGCATCTCCGAGGCAGCGGTAAAGTCGGGTTATTCCCGTAAGACCATTTCATAGTGTACCGGTAAAACGTCAAACCTCCGTCGTCGCTGCGGCCGGAAAAAGATCCTGCAAGAACAGGACCAACGACGACTGAAGAGAATCGTTCAACATGACAGAAGTGCAATCCTTCCGCAAATTGCTGCAGATTTCAATGCTGGGCCATGAAAAAGTGTCAGCGTACGAACCATTTAACGAAACATCATCAATATGGGCTTTCGGAGCCAGAGACCCACTTGTGTATCCTTGATGACTACACGATACAAAGCATTATGCCTCGCCTAGGCCCGTCAACACCGACATTGGCCTGTTGATAACTGGAAACATGTTGCCCGATCGGACGAATCTCGTTTCAGATTGTGTCGAGCGGATGAACGCGTACTGGTATGGAGACAATCTTATAAATCTATGGACCCTACATGTCAGCAGTTGACTGTTCAGGCTGGTGGAGGCTCGGTAATGGTGTAGGGCATGTGCAGTAGGTGTGATATGGGACCCCTGATATGCCTAGATACGACTCTGATAGGTTCAAATGGTTCAAATGGCTCTGAGCACTATGGGACTTAACATCTTAGGTCATCAGTCCCCTAGAACTTAGAACAACTTAAACCTAACTAACCTAAGGACATCACACAACACCCAGCCATCACGAAGCAGAGAAAATCCCTGACCCTGCCGGGAATCGAACCCGGGAATCCGGGCGTGGGAAGCGAGAACGCTACCGCACGACCACGAGATGCGGGCGACTCTGATAGGTGACACGCACGTAAGCATCCTGTCTGATCACCTGCATCCATTCATGTCCACTGTGCTTCCGACGGACTTGGGCAATACCAGTAGGAAAATGCGACACCCTGCACGTTCAGAATTGCTACAGAGTGGCTCCATGAACAATCTCCTGAATTTAAACACTTCCGCTGGCCACAAGACATGAACATTATTGAGCATATTTGGAATGCCTTGCAACGTGTTTTTCAGAAGACATCTCCACCTTCTTGTAATTATGGTCAACCCTGCAAGATTCATGGTGTCAATTCCCTCTATCACTACTTCAGACATTAATCGAGTCCATGCCACGTCGTCATGCGGCACTTCCGCGTTTTCAAGGAGGCCCGACACGATAATAAGCACTTGTACCAGTTTCTTTGGCTCTTCAGTGTATAAACCAGTATCAAGACCCACAAAGCTATTTTTACCATGTATTAATATTGGAACATCATACAATGAGGCTTTGATGATCTCGAAAGAAGAAACAGATTGAAATGTTGCTTTTTCGAATAATTAATAAAATATCCCCAAACGTTTAATTAATGCTAATAGCCATTAAGAAAAAAAAATTATTTCTGTAAATAAAGTTGTACTGTAAGGAGAAAAGGTCATTATTTAGTATAAAAAATTAATTTTTATACTGTCCATATAAAGTAAGTTCCAGCAGCGCTCTCCGCCCCCCCCCCTCTCTCTCTCTCTCTCTCGCTTGTTTTTCATTGTTATCTTAAAAAACGTAAGCGTTGCTCTCGTATCTGTAAAAAAATGTTCAAATGTGTGTGAAATCTTATGGGACTGAACTGCTAAGGTCATCAGTCCCTAAGCTTACACACTATTTAACCTAAAGTATCCCAAGGACAAACACACACACCCATGCTCGAGGGAGGACTCGAACCTCCGCCGGGACCAGCCGCACAGTCCATGACTGCAGCGCCTAAAACCGCTCGGCTAATCCCGCGCGACCTCGTATCTGTAAGTTTTGGTTAAATACTTACGTTAATTTAATGACAACAGATGTGTTTGGATCATGAAACCTTCTTTCCTCTTCCATTAGTGTCACATATCAAATGGTTCAAATGGCTCTGAGCACTATGGGACTTAACATCTGAGGTCATCAGTCTAGAACTTAGAACTACTTAAACGTAAGTAACCTAAGGACACCACACACATCCATGCCCGAAGCAGGATTCGAACCTACGACCGTAGCGGTCGCGCGGTTCCAGACTGTAGCTCCTAGAACCGCTCGGCCACTACGGCCGGCTGCCACATATCAATTTATTATGTTGTACTTTAGAACCTTTTTAGGTTGCTAGTAGTGTTCATTCCGCATTTACTTTATCAAACTTTTATCTCAGCTCCCTGTGATCTCTGTTACCGGTCTTTTCTATCAGTATCCTGGCAATGTAATTACGCAAACTCTATAATTTTGAGATCGGTCACTGGCAAGTAAATAGGGCCAACTGTCAAAGTTCTCGCCAGTCTGATAGGAATCTGATGCTGAATGACGGAATGCCAATTTATTTTTAAGGAAACAAGAATTTCTTATGCACCATTTTACCAGTTCAGAAGCTTTGCCACCAACAGACATTATAAAATGTTTTATAATTTTTTTAAATATCGGTAATATTATAAGATTATATTGTTCAGCCGTATAAAGAACGAAAATAAAGACCACGACGGGAAGAGATTTAGATCTGAAAAAAAATAGAAAAAGGTAGAAGTTAGAAAAACTAAAGGAGAGAGGAAAAAGGAAATCCAAAGGAAAGTTTTGTAGAACCACTAGGAAGGAAGTTTTCAGGAAGAGCCTAGTAATGGAGCAACCATTGATGATGCCAGTCTGTCATGAATTTACCTGTGGGCAAAAGGAAACCTGACGATGAAAACACAAGCTTCGTTCTCTCCGAAGGACTGTATTCAAACGACAACAAAGAACAGCTGTGGATAAAGAGCATCATTTCATGTCAATGGGCACATAACGATTGTGCTCGAGAGGGAAATGGTACTACGGTCTGCAGCTTTTGCAAATACACTCCTGGAAATTGAAATAAGAACACCGTGAATTCATTGTCCCAGGAAGGGGAAACTTTATTGACACATTCCTGGGGTCAGATACATCACATGATCACACTGACAGAACCACAGGCACATAGACACAGACAACAGAGCATGCACAATGTCGGCACTAGTACAGTGTATATCCACCTTTCGCAGCAATGCAGGCTGCTATTCTCCCATGGAGACGATCGTAGAGATGCTGGATGTAGTCCTGTGGAACGGCTTGCCATGCCATTTCCACCTGGCGCCTCAGTTGGACCAGCGTTCGTGCTGGACGTGCAGACCGCGTGAGACGACGCTTCATCCAGTCCCAAACATGCTCAATGGGGGACAGATCCGGAGATCTTGCTGGCCAGGGTAGTTGACTTACACCTTCTAGAGCACGTTGGGTGGCACGGGATACATGCGAACGTGCATTGTCCTGTTGGAACAGCAAGTTCCCTTGCCGGTCTAGGAATGGTAGAACGATTGGTTCGACGACGGTTTGGATGTACCGTGCATTATTCAGTGCCCCCTCGACGATCACCAGAGGTGTACGACCAGTGTAGGAGATCGCTCCCCACACCATGATGCCGGGTGTTGGCCCTGTGTGCCTCGGTCGTATGCAGTCCTGATTGTGGCGCTCACCTGCACGGCGCCAAACACGCATACGGCCATCATTGGCACCAAGGCAGAAGCGACTCTCATCGCTGAAGACGAACCATCTCCATTCGTCCCTCCATTCACGCCTGTCGCGACAACACTGGAGGCTGGTTGCACGATGTTGGGGCGTGAGCGGAAGACGGCCTAACGTGTGCGGGACCGTAGCCAAGCTTTATGGAGACGGTTGCGAATGGTCCTCGCCGATACCCCAGGAGCAACAGTGTCCCTAATTTGCTGGGAAGTGGCGGTGCGGTCCCCTACGGCACTGCGTAGGATCCGACGGTCTTGGCGTGCATCCGTGCGTCGCTGTGGTCCGGTCCTAGGTCAACGGGCACGTGCACCTTCCGCCGACCACTGGCGACAACATCGATGTACTGTGGAGACCTCACGCCCCACGTGTTGAGCAATTCGGCGGTACGTCCACCCGGCCTCCCGCATGCCCACTATACGCCCTCGCTCAAAGTCCGTCAACTGCACATACGGTTCACGTCCACGCTGTCGCGGCATGCTACCAGTGTTAAAAACTGCGATGGAGCTCCGTATGCCACGGCAAACTGGCTGACACTGACGGCGGCGGTGCACAAATGCTGCGCAGCTAGCGCCATTCGACGGCCAACACCGCGGTTCCTGGTGTGTCCGCTGTGCCGTGCGTGTGATCATTGCTTGTACAGCCCTCTCGCAGTGTCCGGAGCAAGTATGGTGGGTCTGACACACCGGTGTCAATGTGTACTTTTTTCCATTTCTAGGAGTGTAGGTTCAAGAAAAATTACTTTGTTTCTATTTCCAAATTTAAAAAATGCCGAAAACGTACTGTACGACAATGTTTTGAAATTGCATTGGATTAATGTATTGATATAGCTTGTACCTCCTTTTTTTCTCTATTATTATTACGTTTTTGACAGGTAGAAATTACCATTTCTCACTATTTGATAGCAATATGCTAAGAAATTGTTTAGTTTTTATTATATGTAGTCACATGTAATATACACTGATCAGCCAGAACACCATGACCACCGATCTACTATCGATATAAACCGGTCCAGGCGATAGCAGCATCATCTGCCAAGGAGCGACTGGCGGTCAGGCACACGTACGATGCTACGATGCCTGTAGTATCAGCGAGTGTGCTGTCCGTGTGTAGAATAGGGAAGGCGCGCGATGTATCTGAGTTTGACCGAGGGCAGAATGTGCTGGCCCAGAGGCTCGGCACGAGCACTTCGGATGCTGCATGACTTGCCGGGTGTTCGAGGAGTGCTGCGGTGAGTGTCTCCAACACGTGGCCAAATCAAGGTGACACCACGTCTAGATGTCGTGGGGTTGGGCGGCCATCTTTCACTACAGATGTCAGACGTCATAGGATGAGCAGACTGGTAAAACAGGATAGGCGGCCAACTGTGGCAAAACTAACATCAGAATTTAGTGCTTGGCAGATTACCAGTGTGTTTGAACACACAGTGTACCGAACACTCCAAACGATGGGCCTCCGCAGCCAACGACCCATGCTTATGCCAGTATTAACACCACGATATCGCAACTACTACTGAAATGAGCACGTGATCATCGGCAATGGGTGTTGGCGCAGTGGCAGGTTGCATGGTCAGCTGAATCCCGATACCTGCTTCATCATGCCAATGGCAGGGCGCGAATCCATTGTCTTCCAGGAGAACACCTCTTTGACACCTGTACTACACGAGGGTGGGCTCCGTGGGTCCAATGCACGCCGGCCAACGAATATCGTACGCTGGTTGCAGGACACGTACACCCCATCATGACGATAATGTTTCCCTACGGCAGTGGCATTTTTCAACAATTTAAGGCGTCATGTAACAAGGTCAGGAGTGTGATGGAATGGTTCGAGGAATACAGTGGCGTCTTCCAATTGATGTGCTGGCCCCCCAGCTCGCCAGATGTGAAGCTGATCGAACACATCTGGGATGTGATTGAATGTGGTGTCAGAGTTCATTGTCCCCTCCCCGGAATTTACTGGATTTAGGCGACTTGCGTGTGCAGGCGTGGTGCCGACTCCCTCCAGCGACCTATCAAAGGCTCACTACTTCCATGCCTCGATGCGGCGCCGCCCTCATTTGTACCAAAGGTGGACATACCGGCTAGTGGGCTCAATTGGCTCTGAGCACTATGAGACTTAACTTCTGAGGTCATCAGTCCCCTAGAACTTACAACTACTTAAACCTAACTAACCTAAGGACATCACACACATCCATGCCCGACGAAGGATTCGAACCTGCGACCGTAGCGGCCGCGCGGTTCAAGACTGTAGAGCCTAGAACCGCTGGGCCACTCCGGCCGGCATACCGGCTAGTAGGTAGGTGGTCATAATGTCATGGCTGATCAGTTCAAATCCGACACTTGCAGCTGATACTTTTCAGAAGTTTCATAGTTTTTATAGTTAATTTTACTTGAGTTACGGCTGAAAACCGATGCGTGTCAAAATGGAAAACTTAACGATTCGTGGAATGGTCGTCCCGTCTACACTTTACACGACTCGCGCGAGACGAAAATTAGAATTGGAAAACCGATTTTGGACATCGTTTCCACATTTTAGATGTGGATTTTGTAAATCAGATCAAATATCAGATCAAATATCAGTTTTCCGAGCATCACTTTTTTTACCCGTTTAGTGTCAGTTGCAGTTTTGGCAGCACGGTGACGTGACTTCACGAGTCCTTTCGCAATATTCTTTAGTAAAGAAAGAGAACCATTTTTAAGTACGTCACTGAAGGAGAAGGAGATTTTGTTTAAAAAGATATGCTTAAAATGTTAATTCATTAACAAATGGATGGGCAGAGTAGATATAAACGTGAAACACACACACAGACACACAGACAGACGCGTACGCACGTGCACGCACTCAAAGGAGATTCGTCGGTTGCAGAAAGTGTCTGAACAGACTGTTCGTTCTTTCCCTAAGAATGAAACGGGTGTCGTCTCCGTAATGACAGTCAACTTCAACATAGAATATGGTACTAAGAATTAGGAGTTCATAATGAGTACTCAAAGTCAGGTGTGTAGGGTCAAATATGGCGCCTGTCCAAAATCTTACATAGGCCAAACCGAACGGACAGATCTTTTGATGTTCGCTTTAGAGAACAGTGTAAGTAGGCAGAAATAAGACAGCTTTGCGGTTTCATTTTGAAAGCTGAGGCCATCAAACAGGATGCGCAGAAAAACCTCTTGGTAACTCTCATTTGTTTCTAAAATACGACATTTGGATTCACTTGAAGTGCTTTCAATTTATACATTTTTCGCAGTAGTTCAGTAAGGAATAAACTGATTTCCATAACAAAGCCTTTTTGGAATATTTCTCATCGGCTACGATGTATCTTCTAGCTTATTTTTATTTATTTATTTATTTATTTATTTATTGTATCAGTTCTTTGACACTGGCTGTTTGGAGTACACTTGCGACCGCCAACTACTAGTTAGCTATTCACTGATCACGTCTACAAGTGGACGTCATATCCTGTTTCTACTGCTTAAGTTTTATTTTGCGAATATTTTAATCTTCTTTTTTTGCCATTTTAGAGTTATCAACTTTATACTAATACTGGGATGATTGTAGCCTCAGGTTACAAAAATCAGAAAGCAAATGTGTTTACATGGTTATTGGCTCTTATAGTCTGTGTTATTCATGAGCAACTATGTAACGGTTCAAGTGCTTGTGTGTGGAAGATAATTGAAATGAAATGATCGAATGGCATTGTTGGCCGGGAGGCCCCATTTGCGGGAGTTCGGCCGCCGTATTGCAAGTGCTTTTTAGGTGACGCCACATCGGCGACTTGCGAGTCATGATGATGAAGGACACACCACGCCATTACTCCGCCCGGTACCGAACTCGGGCAACCTGCGTGGTAGGCGGTAACGCTACCGCTACGCTATGGAGGCGGACTGTGTAGAATATAATTAAATCTGTAATCTAATCTCGCAGTACATAATTATCCAACATTTTCTTTCTTTTGTTAAACAGATCACCTAATTTAATGATGACTAGCTGAGAAGTCGAAACCGGTAATGATACTGACTGGGCGACCTGAACCTGAAATACATAATTGGAAATAATTATTTAAATAAAAACGAACTGGTGATATACCACGTTCTTAAGATGGACTAAAAAGTATAAAATAATTTTCCTATCCCCATACAGATTCCTAACTTCATTCGGATAGTCGTGAAAATTTGTGGTTGTGAATTGTTATCGACTATGGAAATGCTTGTTAAATTTAAAATGAAAAACGTGAGGCGTATAGAAGAGCTAATAGTAAGGAGGTGAACTTTCATTCATCAGTTGGTAAATAGTGAATAGTAAGGAGATGAAATATTCATGCACCAATTACGCATTGCATGTGCCCCACGTTTTTCGTTTTAAGTCTTACAAACAGCTACTAACATTTCACAATTACACATTTTTAGGACCATCTATATGGGTTTAGGAATCTGTATGGGGCTAGGAGAAATTATTTTATACCTATTACCCCAATTAAAAACGTGGCATACAGCAATTCATTTTTGTTTAAACAATTATTTTCTGATTTGCAGTCTTGTGTGTGTGAAATTTTTCGATCAAAATTGCTCTGAGCACTATGCGACTTAACATCTGAGGTCATCAGTCGCCTAGAACTTAGAACTAATTAAACCTAACCAACCTAAGGACACACACACACACATCCATGCCCGAGGCAGCATTCGAACCTGCGACCGTAGCGGTCGCGCGGTTCCAAACTGTAGCGCCTAGAACCGCTCGGCCACTCCGACCGCCAATTTTTCGATCAATTTCAAACATTTTATTAAATTACGACGGGAACATGGTAAATTTCACGTTTATTTCAGTTTCTCTTCACCTGACTCAACCAATATTTTTCTTTCTGCTACATATGTCTCGCAGAAACACCACGAAGTTAAAAATTAGAGAGATTCGATAACTCCCTGATGCTTACCAGCAGTTCTTCCCGGGAACAGGGATAGACAGGAATGACAGCGATACGCAAGGTACCCTCTGCTACACAGCAGACAAAGTGCTTTGATATTTGATTTTCATCCAGTTGTGAGCAGTATTGATAACTTCAAGTCTCTAGCTAATCGGGAGGTTAGTTTAAAATCAATTGCAAAATTTTTACCAACAGACAGACAAGAAAGCGATCTAACAAATATGTGGTAAAAAGAAGAAAAATTTCATCTCATTTTAACTACACGCGAAGTCATTTCGATCATGTTAATCAACGTTTTAAAAAGCAAGTAGCACACTTGATGACCTGATCACAACTGGAATGCGGTAGAGTTTTTACGTGAGCGAATATTGGTTGTGGAAGCCGAAATTCGGCAGCCAAACCTGCGCTTCTAGACTCGATTGTGGAGAGTTTACGTATCTAACCAGAAGCGGTAACGGAATTTCGGTGTACGAATGACCGGTTTTGAGAGCCGCATTCGAACGCGGCGAGTGCCGTCGCCAGGCCTCGACGGCCGTCCTCTTGGGTGTCTGGGACATAGCAGTCGGCCAGCGAGCGGACACTGGCAGCGCTCATTTGCAGGGACCAGCTGGTGCCACGGCCGCCTATAATGAAGCGTCGCGCCTACCCAGAATGCCGCGCGCCACTCCAGGGATTCCCGGGAATCCCCCAGCGCCCTCCGCGGTGGTCGGGGGATCCCCCGTGCTCAGCTTAGCATTTCGCCGCGGAATTAAATTCCCACGCGTTCCGAATAAGAGGCGAGAGTGCCTGTGGAATGGGCCGCTCATTACCACACTGACGAGCAAGACGCCTCCAAGTGCCGCCAGCGTCCGACCCCGGCTGTCGTCTTCGAGCTGTAGCCCCATATACTTCCTGAGGCGGAAGCCTGTTAACTATTGCAGACATCAACATCAACACCTAACTAAGCATTAGGTTTTGCAAATAAACGTTCTTATTTTAAGAACTATAAAAACATAATACACTACTTGCCATTAAAATTGCTACTCCAATAAGAAATGCAGATGATAAACGGGTATTCATAGGACAAATATATTACACTAGAAGTGATATATGATTTCATTTTCACGCAGTTTGGGTGCATAGATCCTGAGAAATCAGTACCCAGAACAACCACCTCTGGCCGTAATAACGGCCTTGATACGCATGGGCATTGAGTCAGAGCTTGGATGGCGTGTACAGGTACAGCTGCCCATGCAGCTTCAACACTATACCACAGTTCAACAAGACTGGCGTATTGTGACGAGCCAGTTGCTCGGCCACCATTGAACAGACGTTTTCAATTGGTGCGAGATCTGTAGAATGTGCTGGCCAGGGCATTTTCTGTATCCAGAAAGGCCCTACAGGACCTGCGACATGCAGTCGTGCATTATCCTGCTGAAATGTAGGGTTTCGCAGGGATCGAATGAAGGGTAGAGCTACGGGTCATAGCACATCTGAAATCTAACGTCCACTGTTAAAAGTTCCGTCAATGCGAACAAGAGGTGAGCGAGACGTGTAACCAATGGCTCCCTATACCATCACCCTGGGTGATACGCCAGTATGGCGGTGACGAATACACGCTTCCAATGTGCGTTCACCGCGATGTCGCCAAACACGAATGCGACCATCATGATGCTGTAAACAGAACCTGGATTCATCTGAAAAAAAATGACGTTTTGCCATTCGTGCACCCAGGTTCGTTGTTAAGTACGCCATCGCAGGCGCTCCTGTCTGTGATGCAGCGTCAAGGGTAACCGCAGCCATGGTCTCCGAGCTGATAGTCTACGCTGCTGCAACCGTCGTCGAACTGTTCGTGCAGATGGTTGGTGTCTTGCAAACGTCCCCATCTGTTGACTCAGGGATCGAGACGTGGCTGCACGATCCGTTACAGCCATGCGGATAAGATGCCTGTCATCCCGACTGCTAGTGATACGAGGCCGTTGGGATCCACACGGCGTTCATTATTACCCTTCTGAACCCACCGATTCCATATTCTGCTAACAGTCATTGGATCTCGACCAACGCGAGCAGCAATGTAGCGATACGATAAACCGCAATCGCGGTAGGCTACAATCGACCTTTATCAAAGTCTGAAACGCGATGGTACGCATTTCTGCTCCTTACACGAGGCATCACAACAACGTTTCACCAGACAACGCCGGTTAATTGCTGTTTGTGAATGAGAAATCGGTTAGAAACTTTTCTGATGTCAGCACCTTGTAGGTGTCGCCACCGGCGCCAACCTTGTGTGAATGCTCTGAAAAGCTAATAATTTGCATATCACAGTATCTTCTTCCTGTCGGTTAAATTTCGCGTCTGTAGCACGTCATCTTCGTGGTGTAGCAATTTTAATGGCCAGTAGTGTAGTTATTCTCCCCCATGAACCATGGACCTTGCCGTTGGTGGGGAGGCTTGCGTGCCTCAGCGATACAGATGGCCATACCGTAGGTGCAACCACAACGGAGGGGTATCTGTTGAGAGGCCAGACAAACGTGTGGTTCCTGAAGGGGGGCAGCAGCCTTTTCAGTAGTTGCAGGGGCAACAGTCTGGATGATTGACTGATCTGGCCTTGCAACATTAACCAAAACGGCCTTGCTGTGCTGGTACTGCGAACGGCTGAAAGCAAGGGGAAACTACAGCCGTAATTTTTCCCGAGGACATGCAGCTTTACTGTATGATTAAATGATGATGGCATCCTCTTGGGTAAAATATTCCGGAGGTAAAATAGTCCCCCATTCGGATCTCCGGGCGGGGACTACTCAGGAGGATGTCGTTATCAGGAGAAAGAAAACTGGCGTTCTACGGATCGGAGCGTGGAATGTCAGATCCCTTAATCGGGCAGGTAGGTTAGAAAATTTAAAAAGGGAAATGGATAGGTTAAAGTTAGATATAGTGGGAATTAGTGAAGTTCGGTGGCAGGAGGAACAAGACTTCTGGTCAGGTGACTACAGGGTTATAAACACAAAATCAAATAGGGGTGATGCAGGAGTAGGTTTAATAATGAATAGGAAAATAGGAATGCGGGTACGCTACTACAAACAGCATAGTGAACGCATTATTGTGGCCAAGATAGATACGAAGCCCACACCTACTACAGTAGTACAAGTTTATATGCCAACTAGCTCTGCAGATGATGAAGAAATTGAAGAAATGTACGATGAAATAAAAGAAATTATTCAGATAGTGAAGGGAGACGAAAATTTAATAGTAATGGGTGACTGGAATTCGAGTGTAGGAAAAGGGAGAGAAGGAAACATAGTAGGTGAATATGGATTGGGGCTAAGAAATGAAAGAGGAAGCCGCCTAGTAGAATTTTGCACAGAGCACAACTTAATCATAGCTAACACTTGGTTTAAGAATCATGAAAGAAGGTTGTATACGTGGAAGAACCCTGGAGATACTAAAAGGTATCAGATAGATTATATAATGGTAAGACAGAGATTTAGGAACCAGGTTTTAAGTTGTAAGACATTTCCAGGGGCAGATGTGGACTCTGACCACAATCTATTGGTTATGACCTGTAGATTAAAACTGAAGAAACTGCAAAAATATGGGAAATTAAGGAGATGGGACCTGGATAAACTGAAAGAACCAGAGGTTGTACAGAGTTTCAGAGAGAGCATAAGGGAACAATTGACAGGAATAGGGGAAAGAAATACAGTAGAAGAAGAATGGGTAGCTCTGAGGGATGTAGTAGTGAAGGCAGCAGAGGATAAAGTAGGTACAAAGACGAGGGCTGCTAGAAATCCTTGGGTAACAGAAGAAATATTGAATTTAATTGATGAAAGGAGAAAATATAAAAATGCAGTAAATGAAGCAGGCAAAAAGGAATACAAACGTCTCAAAAATGAGATCGACAGGAAGTGCAAAATGGCTAAACAGGGATGGCTAGAGGACAAATGTAAGGATGTAGAAGCTTATCTCACTAGGGGTGAGATAGATACTGCCTACAGGAAAATTAAAGAGACCTTTGGAGAGAAGAGAACCACGTGTATGAATATCAAGAGCTCAGATGGCAGCCCAGTTCTAAGCAAAGAAGGGAAGGCAGAAAGGTGGAAGGAGTATATAGAAGGTTTATACAAGGGCGATGTACTTGAGGACAATATTATGGAAATAAAAGAGGATGTAGATGAAGACGAAATGGGAGATACGATACTGCGTGAAGAGTTTGACAGAGCACTGAAAGACCTGAGTCGAAACAAGGCCCCCGGAGTAGACAACATTCCATTAGAACTACTGACGGCCTTCGGAGAGCCAGTCATGACAAAACTCTACCAGCTGGTGAGCAAGATGTATGAGACAGGCGAAATACCCTCAGACTTCAAGAAGGATATAATAATTCCAATCCCAAAGAAAGCAGGTGCTGACAGATGTGAAAATTACCGAACTATCAGTTTAATAAGCCACGGCTGCAAAATACTAACGCGAATTCTTTACAGACGAATGGAAAAACTGGTAGATGCAGACCTCGGGGAGGATCAGTTTGGATTCCGTCGAAATGTTGGAACACGTGAGGCAATACTGACCTTACGACTTATCTTAGAAGAAAGATTAAGAAAAGGCAAACCTACGTTTCTAGCATTTGTAGACTTAGAGAAAGCTTTTGACAATGTTGACTGGAATACTCTTTTTCAAATTCTAAAGGTGGCAGGGGTAAAATGCAGGGAGCGAAAGGCTATTTATAATTTGTACAGAAACCAGATGGCAGTAATAAGAGTCGAGGGGCATGAAAGGGAAGCAGTGGTTGGGAAAGGAGTGAGACAGGGTTGTAGCCTCTCCCCGATGTTATTCAATCTGTATATTGAGCAAGCAGTAAAGGAAACAAAAGAAAAATTTGGAGTAGGAATTAAAAATCATGGAGACGAAGTAAAAACTTTGAGGTTCGCCCATGACATTGTAATTCTGTCAGAGACGGCAAAGGACTTGGAAGAGCAGTTGAACGGAATGGACAGTGTCTTGAAAGGAGGATATAAGATGAACATTAACAAAAGCAAAACGAGGATAATGGAATGTAGTCCAATTAAATCGGGTGATGCTGAGGGAATTAGATTAGGAAATGAGACATTTAAAGTAGTAAAGGAGTTTTGCTATTTAGGAAGTAAAATAACTGATGATGGTCGAAGTAGAGAGGATATAAAATGTAGACTGGCAATGGCAAGGAAAGCGTGTCTGAAGAATAGAAATTTGTTAACATCGAATATAGATTTATGTATCAGGAAGTCGTTTCTGAAAGTATTTGTTTGGAGTGTAGCCATGTATGGAAGTGAAACATGGACGATAACTAGTTTGGACAAGAAGAGAATAGAAGCTTTCGAAATGTGGTGCTACAGAAGAATACTGAAGATAAGGTGGATAGATCACGTAACTAATGAGGAGGTATTGAATAGGATTGGGGAGAAGAGAAGTTTGTGGCACAACTTGACTAGAAGAAGGGATCGGTTGGTAGGACATGTTTTGAGGCATCAAGGGATCACAAATTTAGCATTGGAGGGCAGCGTGGAGGGTAAAAATCGTAGAGGGAGACCGAGAGATGAGTACACTAAGCAGATTCAGAAGGATGTAGGTTGCAGTAGGTACTGGGAGATGAAGCAGCTTGCACAGGATAGAGTAGCATGGAGAGCTGCATCAAACCAGTCTCAGGACTGAAGACAACAACAAGTGTAGTTATTTAACAGGGGCTTCCATTAGTGGGGACGACGCTTCAAATCCCTGTCCGGCTACTCAGATTTAAGGCTTCTGTGATTTCCCTAAATTGCTCCAGGTAAATCTGGGATGGGTCTCCATCCTTTCCTATTCCTAATTTGTGCTCTGCCTTTAATAGCCACGCTGTCGACAGGATGTTAACCTCTCATCTTCCTTCCTCCCTTCCTTCCTTCCTTCCTGCCTTCCATAAACTGTATGGCGTAGAGTACCCTGTATCACTGCTATTCATTCCCTTTCCTGTTCCACTCGCAAACAGAAAAAGGGAAAAACGATTTACATGCTTCCGTAAGAATCTCGATTTCTCTTACTCGTTTATGTCTTCACGGCCCTTACGCGAGATGTATGTCGGTGACAGCTGGATCGTTCTGCAGTCTGTCGCAAATGGTTCTCGAAACTTTCTCAACAGTACTTTGCGAAAAATGGTTCAAATTGCTCTTAGCTCTATGGGACTTAACACCTGAGGTCATCAGTACCCTAGAATTAGAACTACTTAAACCTAACTAACTTAAGGACATCACACACATCCTTGTCCGAGGCAGGATTCGAACCTGCGACCGTAGCAGCAGCGCGGTTCCGGACTGAAGCGCCTAAAACCGCTCGGTTACAGCGGCCGGATTTTGCGAAAAGAACATCTTCCTCCTTCAGGCATTCCCTTTTGCGTGTTGATGGAACCTACAGGTAACAAATCCAGATTTTGATATCTTCCTTTAATCTGACTTCGATGGGATCCCAAACACTCGATCAGCTCTCAAGAATGGGTGACACAAGTGTTCGGTACGTGGTCTCCTTTACAAAAGAAAACACTTTCCTAGAAATTTCCCAATAAAGGGAAGTTAACTATTCGCCTTCCTTACAGTCGGTCTTACGTGCTCTTTCCATTTCATGTCCCTCTGCAACACTGCGTCTAAACATTTTATCGACGTAACTGGCGTCGAGCAGAACGTTACCAATACAGTATTCGAACATTACAGATTAGTTCTTCCTACTAATCTGCATTAGCCTAAATTTATCCGCATTTCGAGCAAGCTGCTATTCGTCAAACCAAACAGAAATTCTATCCAAGTCATACTGCATTCTGCTACAGTCATTCAAAGACGGCACTTACCCGTACATTGCAGCATCATCAGCGAACAGTTGTAGATTGCTTTTCACCCTGTCCTTCAGCTTTGTATGTATAGTGTGATTATAATTAAAGTTCAAGTTTCAAAATGCTGTAAAAAAGAACCGCTGGAAACAACAAAAATAACGAAAATTTTGCCACTAGATGATGTAAGCGTCATAACTTAAATGGATTCGGCTACAAATGGCAGGTGAATCGCGGTACGACAGCTGTAGTGTGAGTTGCCAGTTATGCCAACTACACTGTGCTTTGTGCATGATCGCACAAGTTTAGCATTCAAAATCGTGGCAGTGTTAGTTAGGTAAGCCCATCCAGCACGGCAAGAGAAAAATTGGATTTTAATTGACCTTAGCCCAAAAATCACATAAAGAGCATAAAGACCAAGAGTGCAATCGTATATTTGCGATTGCAGTCTTTCTCGGCGTATTTCACTGATGAATTCTTCTCGGGTTACCAGCCGAGTGGTGGCGTCTTCGCCAGAAGATGATGGGTACAAAACTCATCGAAACGTCGCGACAAGACGACGCCACCACTCGGCTGATAACCCGAGAAGAATTGATCAACAGTGGAATCGGTTTTTAACTGTCGTAAGACTGGAGCAAGAGATACGCAATAAGCTGTCCATCGTCTTCAAGCACAAGATGAAATCGAGGAATAGCTGGTTCACTGGCTGTGCAATGTGGAGAGCAGCGCCATCTTGCATAAAAATGATTTTACCCACACAGCCAAGCTATTAAACGGTCCCATCAACCCGAACCACACACTTAGATCTGCAGAATGGAACGTTACCGATTGATGTGCGAGCGGTTTGTCCGTGGCCTATATTCTGCAATTCCATGTATGGAGATGTCCTTGGGGACGGAAATGGGCTTCGTCTGCCTACAGAGTGTTCTGTGGCCATTCACTGTCAACTTCCATGCGAGCAGGAAATTCTAGAGCAAACGTTTGTCTTACTGACAGGTCAGCATGAAGCTACTCCTAACATGGGTAATTTTGTATGCATAGCAATGTAGGATGTTTAGTAGAATGTTATGAACCATTCTCACAGACCTACCCAAAGTTCGAGCAATTTCCCGTGCACTGCATCATGTTTGCACGCCACCTCGCGACTCGTCCTGCAGTACTGTGGTCGCATCTTCCACTGACGTTGGATCACTTGTTTTCCTCCCTCTGCCACATTCCACTTCAAAAGACTCTGTCTAGTCGAGATTATTAATCATTTTCTCATAAGCCTTGGCAGACACTGGACCATCAGCTAACTTTCTCAAATCCTTCAATGTCTGTAACTTCTGCAGATCTACTGTCACACAGTCACCGTTCTTATAAAAGCGCTTTACCAGCAACACACCATGCTGCATTGAGACAGTCATGTCGAGCGTCTCAGACGCAAACTCAGGAACAGCCGTGTATTTTGAATACTCTTCCGCTTACATCTCCTTCTAGTGGTAAAAATTTCATTAAATATTTTTTACTTCTAAAGCTTTTCCCCCTTCCTCGCTAACATCTCGTTCAAATTTGACCTCATTCTGAGCAGTGGTTCCTTTTTGAAACTGGAACTTAAATTATGATTATACGGTATGATGCGAACATGTGGCCCTATCACACGTTCCTGGGGTACTCCTGCCGATACCTTTGTTTTTGATTACCACTCGCTGTCCATGATAAGGTACTGGGCTCTATTAATTTAAAAATTTATTCGAGCCACTCACATATGTGAGAACCTGTTCTGTGTGCCCACATATTCGTCAACAGTCTGCAGTATAGCACTATGTCAGACTTCTCCTGCACATTTATGAAAATCGAATCTGCGTATCGAAATTCGTTCTTAGGCCGCACGATACCGTGCGAAAAAAGGGCAAGCTGAGTTGCACTGGATCGATCCTTTCTAAATCCGGTCTGATTTGTAGATGAAAGCGTTTCTTTCTCGAGAAAATTTATTATATTCGAACATAGAATATGCCAAAGCATTCTGCAGCAAACCGACGTTTAGGATATTGGTCCGTAACTTTGCAGATCTGTTCTTTTGCCGTTTTCATCTACGGGAGCCCTCTGCATTTTTTTTTTCTGGCTTCGCGCTCACCGCTTGAGATATTCACGATGAGTGCCACACAAGGATGAAGTCGATGTCGATGAAAGCTTTTTACTTATTTAACATTAAGACTAATAAAACTAGCCTGGTTTTGCAGGTGTTTTGTTAAACCACTAACTAATTATTTAACAAGGAGGTTGCTGTTGCTTATTTCTAAGAATTATTATCCATACTCAGTGCGGCGTCAGCCATTGCAGATCGGAAGTCATGTGGCAAGCAAATTCACCCCATCATTGCTTTTGTTGTCATTGCTACCAGGGTAGATAACCCTCTAATACAACCGTAAATAAGAGAAATTCGAGTTCATACAGTGTCTTATCGAAAGTAGTTCTTCTCGCACACCGGTATCAATTGCAACGGGTAAGTGGGGAATTACGGAGATACTTTAAATACCTTCCGCCACGTGCCGTAATGTGCCTTGCTGAGCACGGATGTAGGTATAGACAGAGTCCAAGACCAGAACATACGGATTCATGTTTGCTGCTTGCGTTTTATTCCTGTATTTAATTCTTCGATACACTTTTAGAGACCCATGTCATCATCATGTGACGACTGAGATTATGCAAGTGCGTAACTAGTACCTATGGAAGAAAGCGTGCGCTAGCGGCCTCGGGTGCAAGGACAGAAACCCGGCCGTCTATCTGACCGATCTTATATATTTTCGCTCCCTCGATGCATCGGCCAACTTCAGTTGCCATATCCATTACTCTTCGATACCTTCAACTATATTCAACGTGTACTGGCAACAGATAACTTTTAATCCTGGACAGTTTCATTGTCTTCTGGAAACAACATGTCCGTCCCCGTAGCTGAGTAGTCGGGTTGTATGGCTGCGGTACAGAGAACTCGGCTTCGATTCCCGGTACTGTAAGGATTTTTGATTGGCGGGAGGACTGGTACGGTGTGCACTTGGCTTCGTGACGCCAAATGAGGAGCTTCTCGACCGACAGGAGCGGCCCCAAGGTCTGTAAAGGTGGCTAAACGACCGCGCGTGCGATCTGCGGACTACACGCCACTTCCTGCCGCAATCACATGACGCAAAGGATGGAATGCAGCCTGTCGGCTTCCCTCGGTCCTTCTTGACTTGGAATAGGAGCTAGGAGTCTTTTTTATTTTTTTAGAGACAATAACACTGAACATGATGCAAAAAAAGAACAAATCCATCACGGCCATGTCATACTTTGACATCGCCATCAAGGAGACAGCATGGATCAAACGTCAGAGGTGCACCCAACAGAATGTCATAGGGTAACATATTGATACAGAACACCGACTCCTTTAAATCCCAGAAAATAAGTGAGAATCTGACCACTTCCTGTCAGAAAGGTCACAATGCGTAGAAATAGACGGAAAGTGACAGAGTAAAACAGAAGTAATATCCGGCGTTTCCCAAGAAAGTGATGTAGGCCCTCTATTGTTCCTGATATATATTAACGACATAGGATACAATCTGAGTAGCCTTCTTAGATTGTTTACAAATGACGCTGTCATTTACCGTCTTGTAAAGCCCAGATGACCAAAACGAATTGCAAAATGATTTAGATAAAATGTCTGTATGGTGCGAAAAGTGACAATTGATCCTGAATAAAGAAAAGTGTGAAGTTATTCACTTGAGACTAATACTGAAAGAAATCAGTTAAATTTCGATTGCGCGATAAGTCACACAAATCTGAAGGCTGTAAAATCAACTAAATACTTAGGGATTACAACTACAAATAACCTAAATTGGAACGATCACATAGATAATGTTGTGGGTAAAGCAAACCAAAGACTGCGATTCATTGGCAGAACACTTAAAAGAGATTGCTTACACCACACTTGTCCGCCTTATCGTGGAGTACTGCTGTGCGTTGTGAGATCCGCATCAGGTGGGCCTGACGGATGACATCGAGAAAGTTCACAGAAGGGCAGCTCGTTTTGTATTATCGCGAAATTGGGAAGATAGTGCCACAAACATGATACATGAATTGGAGTGGCAATCATCGAAACAAAGGCGTTTTTCGTTGCGACGGGATTTTGTCATGAAATTTCAATCGCCAGTTTTCTCCTCCGATTGCTAAAACATTCTGTTGGCAACCAGCTACATAGGGAGAAATCAGAGTGACGCAGAAAGCGATGCGCAGAAAGCTGCGTGTTTTCTCAGTTGTGCGCATGACGTCACGGTGGAAGCAGCTGTGCCAAACAGTACACAGTTCGAATTGTGTGTGATTGTTGTTGTTGTGTTGTGTTGTGTCTCAAGGAGCATTTTTGATTGAGTTCTTTCTTCTGAGGTACTCAGTCAACAGGGGGAACATTCGGAATTCGGGAGTGTTACGGTTTTTGCTGTAATTGATATTTGATTCGGACTGACTGAAATAGCTAGCGATAGATTGTGTTCGCCAACTCTATAGTTTAGGGTTCGTCCTGTGAAATTCTTACTGGAGAACCTACAAGTGAATGGGAAAATTAATTTTTACAATGCCAGGCTGTGCTGTTACGGCTGTTTTTCCTACAACCGGAGCACAAAGGGAAGTGACGTAATGTATCACAGTTTCCCGCGTAATGAAACATTACAAAAACTATGGTTTTCGAAATGTTGTAGGAAAGACAGTGTAAATGTTGCGCATGCAGGAATATGCTCTCGACATTTTGCGGAAACAGATTACTTAAGGGATTTACAGTCTGAATTGCTTAATTTGCAGTTCCTTCGTGCAATTTGCCGTGCAGTAGTGCGACTGTCAATGTGTTACCCGCAACAGGAGACAGAACCAAACGGTATAAGAAACGAGAACTACATAAGAGATCTCTGGAAAAGCTGTCACCAAGTAAGAAACATCATAATAAGAGCACATGTACAGATGACAGTTTTTTTTCAGACACAGATAAAGTTACTTTGATGAATAGTATAGCGGCATTAGAAAGAAGGAATGCTGTTCTTACAAACAAGTGTGTGCAACTTCGAGCTCTTAAGTAAATTCATTTCAATGCGATTAAATGAACAGTTTCTGATTTATTTGAGCCGAGGTTTCGAATTTCAAGTATATGTCAGTGTCGTTGTGATCTGATATTTTACCCATGTGTAAGGCATAATCTGCGAAAGAATATAACTCATCAGTTTTAACTGTAATATTTTAGCAGCAGAAAAGCAGTTTAGACATCCCAATTCTGGTATAAACAAAATCTTCCGCCAAAAACTTGACGTAAACGGGCATGCAGTGTCGTCTGCTTGTGAGCGCTTGCTTCCAAGCTGACGTCACTAGGCCAGCCAATGGCAGAGCAGAGCGCTTACTGTCCAACCTTATTATTTAGTAACCTTGGGGAGAAATGATCATCGCGATAAAGTAAGAGCCGCCTGGTTTAAGGCGGACTGCGCGGCCGTTCCCGACGTAGGTGCGTGTGTTGTTCTTAGCATAAGTTAGTTTATGTAGTGTGTAAGTCTAGGGACCGATGACCTCAGCAGTGTGGTCCCTTAGGAATTCACACACATTTGAACATTTCACAAAATAAGAGAAATCAGTGCTCGCACAGAAAAATTTAAGTGCTCGTTTTTCCCGCGCGCCGTTCGAGAGTGAACGGTAGAGAGGCAGGTTGAAGGTGGTTCATTGAACCTTCTGCCCGGCACTTTATTGTGAATAGCTGAGTAATCAGTAGATTAACAGACTGGAGAGAGTCTACCATCCTGCACGAACATGTAAGTGCAAATCTGAATCCCTTCCTCTCAGCCTAAAAGTCCTGCCACTGCAGTATCACAGTGACACAGTGAGATGTTTAGCATTGTATGGCTCAGAATGTCCGAATATGGTCAGGAAGGAAAAACTCTGGAAATCAGAACAAAAGGACAGAATGATCCTGAGAACAGTGATGAGTTCCATCAACGGAGATGGGAGAGTTCTTTGTTGTCTCTGATTTTGTGAGTACCAACATCTAGAGTGCGCTACAGTAGCAATGCGAAAGAGTAGGCTGAATTTCCAGAGTGACACAGCCGGGATACACATTTGGAATTCACGTCAAGGCTCTCCAGCACTGTCTCTAAACTAGGAAAAGCGCCTTGCGACAAATGGACAAGAATTGTAAGGGAATATCTCTGGCAACTAGAAATTGAACTCAGCGACGTTATTTATGATGCAGATCAATAGAGAATGTTCATCAAAACATCAGATTCTCTCCATTCACGACATAAAATCAGTAAAAGTGCATCTGAGCACTTGAGTGACACACGCACAGGACAGGAAAGACACCCGTAGTTCTGGATGGAAGGATACTGGACTAAAAGTGAAGCTAGGTAGAAGTGAGAGAAATATGTGCTCCAGCGTAGGCCTAAACGGGAATAAATATACATATAATCATATAATATCGGATAACAATAAGTATCTTCCGATACATAAGTTGCTTCAATAAAGAATGATGCACACATTAATAAAATGCAGTCTGACTGTTATCTCTTGTGTTTTTACAGACACCAGCAGTTATAAAGCACAACGGAACATTTTGTTTGACTTACTATATTTTATATTAGCAACACAGACTAAAATTTTTTCTTTCATGTATAAAGTTGTTATGCTTCGTCAAAATGACCTCGCAACGCCACAACAACAAGTTGCTGCCGTCTCGAGGATCTCGAAATGATTTACCTTATATGACCTGAAAATAATTTACTAGTCCAAAAAGTTGGTCTTTGTGAGCACCTACTACGAGCAGAAATGGATTTTTGATTAAAAACTTGCTTGGTTTAGGCACAAGAATATTTAATTAAAGCACTTCCACTTAGGCATTAGAGTACGCCTCTCACTTGTTCTCTTCTAGTATCTGGTAAAACTGACGCTTCAGTTTAGGAAGGGTGTGAATTTGAAAGAAATATATGATATTTGGACTAACTTTATAATTGTTATTGCACCTCAAAATTTCTAAAATTGTTACACAGTTCAAGTTATTAATGTAAAAACACCTACTGCTCTGAGCATACTCATACAAAAATCGATTCCTTTATATACGATTGAAAAATTGTTATGGAAAATGCCAGATCTGTTTGCTGAGTGGAAAACTGACTTATTACACCCGATAACGAGCTAAAGTTAGTTCAATAAACGAGCAAGATCCGTCACACGTTGATCGCAGTCGTTAGCGCCAGTCTGCTCAACATTCGACAAGATGACTTAATCAACAACACTGCTCCAATGTAACATGACAAGTCATAGAGAAAAAGTACACATTACCTCGTGCTGCTAAGCAGACAAAGAGTGGGGAGAGGTATATGCTTGTTTTCCTCACGTCCTCATTACGAACCTACTACTGCACTCATGCATAGCTGTCTCTCTCCGTTTCAGTGCCTCTTATTGTATCGAAGATCACTAACACTTCATAGCAAAGTCACGCTTTCTATCCACAGCAGTACTAAAATGGAGTACATCGGACAACTGTCTGACCATCACATACAATTTCTAGCGACCCCTTCCTGGCCATCATCCTCTGCCTGCTCGCAACCACAACAGACACACTCCCAACCGCCGGCTACACTATCACTGCCACAGTCCTCGTTTCAAAAAACTATTATGCCCATACAAGCTGACTACACCTTCGCTGTTCATTAGTTGAGCCGCAACTTGCTCCAAAGGACACAGGCAAAGACTTAATTGTAGCCAATGTAGCACAGCAAACGCCGAAGTCGATCTACATATACATCTACATGGATACTCTGCAAATCACATTTAAGTGCCTGGCAGAGGGTTCATCGAACCACATTCACAGTAATTCTCTGTTATTCCAATCCCGTACAGCACGCGGGAGAAACGAACGTCTATATCTTTCCGTGCGAGGTCTGATTTCCTTTACTTTATCGTGAAGATAGTTTCCCTCTATGTACGTCGGCGTCACCAAAATATTTTCGCATTCGGAGGAGAAAATTGGTGACTGAAATTTCGTGAGAAGATTCCGCCGCAACGAAAAAAGCCTTTATTTTAATGATGTCCACCCTAAGTGCTGTATCATTTCAGTGACACTCTCTCCCCTATTTCGCGATAGTACAAAACGCTCTGCCCCTCTTTGAAGTTTCTCGATGTACTCCATCAGTCCTGTCTGTTAAGGATCCCACACCACGCAGTAGTATTCTAAAAGAGGACGGACATCGTAGTCTAGGCAGTCTTTTTAGTAGATATCTCATTCAGGGAGACAACTTTCAGAAGCAACGTGAAAGAAATGCAATTACTGTAAACTATTGAAAGAACAAAAATAAACAGCATAAATATACACATCAAAAAAAGTTTTGCATCGCCCCAGTTCCCAGAACTCCTGAAGATAGACGTTGACTGTCGATATTGCATCACAAACACAGTCTCTTTGACTGTTCAGATGATGTCATTAAACCCGCGCAAATATGTAAACAACAATACATGAGCTACGCCTATTAGATGGAGGGTGTCCGACAGCCGATCGTTTCCAGTCATTCCACCAGGAAGGAGGTACATGGCTCGTGTTATCCATAGTTCAACCATGCCTAGACGGTCAATACCGCGGTTCGATCGTGTCCACATTGTAACTTTGTACCACAAAGGGCTCTCAGCAAGGAAGTGTCCAGACTTCTCGGAGTGAACCAAAGAGATGTTGTTCGGACATGGAGGAGATTCAGAGAGACAGGAACTGTCAATGACATGCCTCGCTAAGCCCCCCCCCCCCCCCCTTCCCCCGCAAGGGCTCCTACTGCAGTGGAAGGCCGCTAACTACGTATTATGGCTCAGAGGAACCCGGACAGCAACGCCACCATGTTGAATAATGTTTTTCGTGCAGCCACAGGACGTCGTGTTACGACTCAAACTGTGCGCAATAGGCTGCATGATGCGCAACTTTACTCCAGACGTCCATGGCGAGGTCCATCTTTGCAACCGCGACACCAAGCAGCGCGGTACAGATGGGCCCGCCCACTAACAATAGCGAATAGACCGCTCAGGATTGTCATCACGTTCTCTTCACCGATGAGTATCGCATATGCCTTGAACCAGACATTCGTCGGAGACGTGTTTCGAGGCAAGCCGGTCAAGCCGAAAGCCTTAGACCCACTGTCTAGCGAGTGCAGCATCGTGGAGGTTCCTTGCTGTTTCGGGGTGGCGTTATGTGGGGCCGACGTACGCCGCTGGTGGTCATGGAAGGCGCTGTAACGGCTGTACGATACCTGAATGCCATCCTCCGAC
Source organism: Schistocerca gregaria (assembly GCF_023897955.1). Classification (NCBI taxonomy): domain Eukaryota; kingdom Metazoa; phylum Arthropoda; class Insecta; order Orthoptera; family Acrididae; genus Schistocerca; species Schistocerca gregaria. The sequence goes on from NC_064923.1 coordinate 569,786,101, forward strand.
CGATAGTGCAACCATATCAGAAGCATATTGACGAGGCATTCGTCTTCATGGACGACAATTCGCGACCCCATCGTGCACATCTTGTGAATGACTTGGTTCAGGATAACGATAACGCTCGACAACAGTGGCCAGCATGTTTTCCTGACGTGAACCCTATCGAACATGCCTGGGATCGATTGAAAAGGGCTGTTTATGGACGACGTGTCCCACCAACCACTCTGAGGGATCAACGCCGAATCGCCGTTGAGCAATAGGACAATCTCGACCAATAGTGCCTTGATGAACTTGTGGATAGAATGCCACGACGAATACTGGCATTCATTAATGTAAGAGGACGTGCTACTCGGTATTAGAGGTACCGGTGTGTACAGCGATCCAGACCACCACCTCTGAAGGTCTCACAGTATGGTGGTACAACATGCAATTTGTGGTTTTCATGAGCAATAAAAAGGGCGGAAATGACGTTTATGTTGATCTCTATTACAGTTTTCTGTACAGGTTCCGGAACTCTCGGAACCAAGGTGATACAATTTTTTTTTATCTATTTGAAAAAGATTTACCAATAGGTACTAACTGTGGTACTACTACCCAACATACAGTCTGCTATATAGTACAGACACTCAAGTTCTATGTGTGCAGTGTAGAGTCGCTCTTAAAGCCAACAACGATACTCTTAATTTTTTCTGTTGTCTGATGCAAGCGTAATGTTGATACTTGTGGAAAATTAGTGTTTTAATTTGTTTAGTCTCGTCCACACAGTAACGTGACGTTCTTGGTACCTCTGAAAGGAAAGGAATACGTCATTTGAAATCAGTCTCAGATACTGAGTCACGCGAAAAAATTTGAGAGTCCGCCACACCTATATTGTGTAGGTGTGTGAGTAAGTTTCGGCGACTGCTGTCCATCCTTATCAGTGAAGTCACGTATCGTCTGCCGTATGTCCAGTCCGTAAACAATAGTCTTCTGATGACAGCAAGTTGCAAATTGTAGTGCTGGCTGCCTGTCTACCGTTGCGTTTCTTCCCTCTTTGCATGCTTTGTATACTCTTTTTGTCAAATTCGTGGATGTAGTGGGATGCTTTGAAATCTGGGATAAGTAAGTACAAATTGTGTTTTCCGGCCTTTGAAAAGAGGTCCACGTGCTGGTTTTGTTGAAGGCTACTGTGTGGTGACACCCAGAAAAAATTGCCGGAACTGCGTATCGCTACAGCCCCACCATTTGCCGCATTATGTTCAGAAGACGAACGATCTCGTCCCTCCGTATTGCTGCCGTGCCGAGAGCCAGGAGGTGCTGCATGGAGTATAAGAAATGGTGGTGTTTCAGAATTCCCCTCTCATTAATGAAAGACACAAACGGCGATGTCCAAATGGTTTATTTTTGCTATTCCTGAGCGCAGAGTTTCGACAGTTTGCGTGTTGGAGAAATTTCCAGGCCGCTGTGGAGACTGCCTGCAGGAGTCCGTGGCGCGCGCAGCTATCTATATAGTCCGGTTCGATTCCTCACGTCGGCCACGCCCCTTCTTTTATGCGCTCGTTTGTTTTCCGGCCCTGTCGGGTCGACGGCCCTTGATGTCGTAGTAATTCGACCGTCGTATACGTAGCCAAGCTGACACCCAAAATGGCCAACTGACAAAATGTCACCTCCACAGACTTTTGTTCAAATGGCTCTGAGCGCTATGGGACTTAATTTCTGTGGTCATCAGTCCCCTAGAACTTAGAACTACTTAAACCTAACTAACCTAAGGACATCACACACATCCATGCCCGAGGCAGGATTCGAACCTGCGACCATAGCGGTCGCGCGGTTCCAGACTGAAGCGCCTTTAACCGCACGGCCACACCGACCGGCCCAGACTTTTGTCATCCATCTCAGGTTTCCTAATTTGCTAATAGCAATACTGACTCGGGAGATATTTAAATTTTACTCTCGGATATTTCAGTTCTGTAAACTGCAATATATAATGCATGTATTTTTCTATTCTTTATCCAAACGTGCTTCTACACCCACAACGTCTGTCCAAAAAGTTCGGAGACTGATTTTATTCCTAATGTAGAAGCGACTTCAGCGCAGTAACTACGGTGGCAGCTTGAACCAACAACTATAAACAATAGGTGTGCATTCGAACAGTCTGTCGTGAGCAGCCACTTTTAAGAAGTGTACGAGCGCTCGTAGTGTGTCAAGTGTCACATCTCGCAATGGAACAACATCTGTATATCAAATGTTCGGAACATTCTACAGAATGTTCTGAAATAAAAAGAAAATATGTGCAAAGTTTGCCCGCATGCGGTGATTCTCGATCAAAATTTACGACGTGTGGTCTCCTCCGGCTACTTGATTGAAATGCAAAATGCGGACAATTCTTTTCAGGAAAAAAAATCACAACGTGTGGCGAGACCTGGTGTTATCAATCCTGTCACAAAACGACAAAGAGCAGAAATTAATATGAAGGGACAATGCTTCGACAGCATAACTGACATTCAGGCCAATGTGACTCACGAGTTGAATAAAATCCCAAGGAATGACTTCTCTGACAGTTTCACAAGCTTATATGAACGTTCTGTGCGTTGTACTCAAGTGATGGGAGCCTTTGTAGAACACCTTGAGCAATGAAAGCAGCATCTTAACGGTTTTCTATTTTTGTATTAATCCAGTTCCGAAATTTTTTGGAATGAGGGGGCAAATGACCTTCTGAAAATACAGTGATCTGCATGTATGTATATATTTTCTCTAGCAAATAAATGTCGATCTTTTTAAATGATACGACGACAATTTCCCTCTATTACACTTCTCAGCAGTTAACCATAAAAATTTGTTAAGAACGCCAGTTATGGAGTTTGCTTTGGTCATTAATAAACTTCATCGATGTTAGTTTGTTAATTTTGACAGCGCATTCCAACTTTGTGTAAGGTTACATCTAGTGTGAACACACCACTATTTGACGGTGGCATCACTCTCCATTCCATTTCGTTCCGTCCCTTTGACATCAGTGTTCCTAAAAGAGTCATGCATCATAAGCTACATATTGCAAAATGATCGCGACGGGAAAATCGGGAAAATTTAGAGCTTAAACGGTGGCCTACGGACAGTTGTTCTTCCCACGTAATGATTTGCGAATGGAACGGGAAAGAAGGTGATGGGAGGGCCTAATAGTACTGCCATAAATTCCCTCCGCCACACACCATAAGCCGGCTTTGCGGAGTATCGCCGGCCGGAGTGGGCGAGTGGTTCTAGGCACTACAGTCTGGATCCGAGCGACCGCTATGGTCGCAGGTTCGAATCCTGCCTCGGGCATGGATGTGTGTGATGTCCTTAGGTTAGTTAGTTAGTTAGGTGGTTCTAAGTTCTAGGAGACTTATGACCTCAGAAGTTAAGTCCCATAGTGCTCAGAGCCATTTTTGCGGAGTATCATTTTTGATGAGTAGTGAGAGAACTGAAGTCACTGCACGTGACATGACTCTTAACTGCGTCAGTCGCACTGTGCTACTCTTGTAGGAGCGGATAAGCTTTGCATCGTTCTCAGTTGCTCGGTTGAGTCATGGAGTCACGCTGCTCAGTTACTTATTTGTATGCTCCGTTGATCCAAACTGCGACCTCTGATTATGATATGGAATGAGCCTGCCAAAAAAAGTGAAGCACACACAGATCGGAGGGGGAGGGGGGGGATGGAAGGGGGAATGGAAGGGGTAATGTCGTGTTACTTCAATGATTACGATTTAGAAAGAACTGTATGACGTCACATCCCTTCTGGCCTATTGGCATGCGCTGATTCCGTTCGAAAGGGCGTCACAAAGCAGTTGTGTCCTTCCCTGAGACAAGTAGGCCCACAGCTGTTGTAACTAGTCACTGGTATCCTAGATACTGACACTAAGACAGCGTTGACCTCCGAGCTGGGTCCACAGCTGAATCCTGCCGGTCACAGGGAGCACCTTAACATCACAGAGACCTTTCGTAGAGACTCGTGCCGTGCGTCGACCGACGTTGTCCTGTCGAGAAATGGAACCACTGTACAGCCGCATGACAGGTAACACATGAGGACGCAAGATGTCTCGTTGTGCTGTAGGAGTTCTCTCAACCACTAATGGTCATGACCTGAAGATGGCTCTGAGCACTATGGGACTCAACTGCTGTGGTCATTAGTCCCCTAGAACTTAGAACTACTTAAACCTAACTAACCTAAGGACATCACACACATCAATGCTCGAGGCAGGAACCTGCGACCGTAGCAGTCGCACGGTTCCGGACTGCGCGCCTAGAACCGCGAGACCACCGCGGCCGGCTGACCTGAAGATGTCTCCCCACATCACGACGATAGGAATAATACCGCTGAGCCTCTCCAAAACTTTGAAAGAATGGGATTTTTCGCACAGTCGCCGCCACACTCACCATCAATGGTCATCCAGGATTGTACAGAGATGCGATTCATCGCTAACCACAATGCGACGCTATTCATTAGCAGCCCTTGCTTCCCCGTCACGCCACCTCTCCAAACGCCGCCATTTGTGTCGTATTAACGGGTGCCTGTGCATGGGACCATAATTCCCTAGCTCGATCCAATGGTGAAGGATGACAAAATGCTGCAGATAGTCCATAACGGGTTCGCTTATGGCAGTTGCAGATGTTAAGGGCGTGCTTAGTGCACAATATGGCGACCGTCCCTGCTTTGGCATCCGTCACACAGCTTGAGGCTGCTGCCAAGGGGAGTCACTGTGGGGGATCGAACGCGGGGATGCAAGGGACGTCGAGGCAGGCAGCGAAAAACTTTCCGAGGGGCCGATCGTAGGGCCTGCCCGGTTCGTTTGACGAACAGGTTTCGGACGTTATCTGTGGCTGACGATGTCTCTGAGCTGGATGCAGTCGTTCACCCTGTTCCCGGTAGTTGGGAGCTCCAACGTTAGGCGCGTAGTGGGGCCCCTTAGGAACATGGCTGACAAGGAGGGGAAGGAAGCCAGTGTGCACTCCGCGTGCATTCCGGCGGCAGTCATTCCGGATGTGGAACGGGTGCTTCCGGGTGCCATGAAGACTACAGGGTACAGCCAACTGCAGGTGGTGGCCCATGTTGGTACCAATGACGTGTGTCGCTTTGGATCGGAGCGGATTCTGTCTGGTTTCGGACGGCTAGCGGAAATGGTAAAGACTGCCAGTCTTGCTTCCGAGATTAAGGCGGAGCTCACCATCTGCAGCATTGTCGATAGAACCGACTGTGGTCCTTTGGTGCAGAGCCGAGTGGAGGGTCTGAATCAGAGGCTCAGGCGGTTCTTTGACCGTGTAAGCTGTAGATCCCTTGACTTGCGCCATCGGGTAGTGGGTTCCCAGGTTCCGCTTAATACACTCTGGGAATGGAAAAAAGAACACATTGACACCGGTGTATCAGACTCACCATACCTGCTCCGGACACTGCGAGAGGGCTGTACAAGCAATGATCACACGCACTGCACAGCGGACACACCAGGAACCGCGGTGTTGGCCGTCGAATGGCGCTAGCTGCGCAGCATTTGTGCACCGCCGCCGTCAGTGTCAGCCAGTTTGCCGTGGCATACGGAGCTCCATCGCAGTCTTTAACACTGGTAGCATGCCGCGACAGCGTGGACGTGAACCGTATGTGCAGTTGACGGACTTTGAGCGAGGGCATATAGTGAGCATGCGGGAGGCCAGGTGGACGTACCGCCGAATTGCTCAACACGTGGGGCGTGAGGTCTTTACAGTACATCGATGTTGTCGCCAGTGGTCGGCGGAAGGTGCACGTGCCCGTCGACCTGGGACCGGACCGCAGCGACGCACGGAAGCACGCCAAGACCGTAGGATCCTACGCAGTGCTGTAGGGGACCGCACCGCCACTTCCCAGCAAATTAGGGACACTGTTGCTCCTGGGGTATCGGCGAGGACCATTCGCAACCGTCTCCATGAAGCTGGGCTACGGTCCCGCACACCGTTAGGCCGTCTTCCGCTCACGCGCCAACATCGTGCAGCCCGCCTCCAGTGGTGTCGCGACAGGTGTGAATCGAGGGACGAATGGAAACGTATCGTCTTCAGCGATGAGAGTCGCTTCTGCCATGAGAGTCGCTTCTGCCTTGGTGCCAATGATGGCCGTATGCGTGTTTGGCGCCGTGCAGGTGAGCGCCACAATCAGGACTGCATACGACCGAGGCACACAGGGCCAACACCCGGCATCATGGTGTGGGGAGCGATCTCCTACACTGGCCGTACACCTCTGGTGATCGTCGAGGGGACACTGAATAATGCACGGTACATCCAAACCGTCATCGAACCCATCGTTCTACCATTCCTAGACCGGCAAGGGAACTTGCTGTTCCAACAGGACAATGCACGTCCTCATGTATCCCGTGCCACCCAACGTGCTCTAGAAGGTGTAAGTCAACTACCCTGGCCAGCAAGATCTCCGGATCTGTCCTCCATTGAGCATGTTTGGGACTGGATGAAGCGTCGTCTCACGCGTTCTGCACGTCGAGCACGAACGCTGGTCCAACTGAGGTGCCAGGTGGAAATGGCATGGCAAGCCGTTCCACAGGACTACATCCAGCATCTCTACGATCGTCTCCATGGGAGAATAGCAGCCTGCATTGCTGCGAAAGGTGGATATACACTGTACTAGTGCCGACATTGTGCATGCTCTGTTGCCTGAGTCTATGTGCCTGTGGTTCTGTCAGTGTGATCATGTGATGTATCTGACCCCAGGAATGTGTCAATAAAGTTTCTCCTTCCTGGAACAATGAATTCACGATGTTCTTATTTCAATTTCCAGGAGTGTAGGTGAGGAGTCCACTACACATACGAGGCGGCTACACGGATAGCGGGGGCTGTGTGCAAGGTACTGGACGGTTTTTTTAGGTTAGAGGGTCTCAGGGAACCACAGAAGGGACGTCCGTCTAAAAGTGGACAGGTAAAACACAGTAAGGTAGTTGTAGAAACGATTGAACGATTGGTATTGTAAATGTAAATTGTCTTAGCTGTGTTTGGAAAGAACCAGAACTTCAGGCCCTAATAAAAATCACTGAAGCTCAAATCGTTGTAGGTAGAGAGCGCTAGCTAAAGCCGGAAATAAGTTCAGCCGAAATTTTTCCAGACGATCTAACAGTGTTCAGAAAGGATACATTAAATACCGTTGGCGATGGAGTATTTGTTGCTGTAGGTGGTAGTTTGCCTTGTAGCGAAATTGAAGTAGATAGTTCGTGTGAAATAGTATAGGTAGAGGTTATACCTGACAGTCGGACTAAACTATTAATTGTATCGTTCTACCGACCCCCGACTCAGAAAAACAGCTGAATAGCTGTGGCTAGACGCAGGTTTCACTGGATTCCATGAGCTCCCGGACGATGTTAAACGTCAGACCCCAAGTAGTGTGCCCAGCAGAGGCTATGTGGTCAGACATATACTGTAGGTTCGCTGCACTATTTCACTGAAGTCTTCGCTGACAACTTCATTGTTAGAAGGTAAGGTAGCTACTTGTAGTGTCCTTGCGCCGAGGTGTTTAGCTGGCTGGTGGCAGTGGTGTCTGCAGCTATTTGACTTAGTGCTGTTTCGACTTGTCGTTACCGCGTTACGTTGATGTCACGTACGGGGTAGTTTGGAGGTCGGCTTTGTCAGCCGCGTGATTTTGGAACAGCAAGTGGATCACTGTGTCTCAAAATTTCTCGGAATCAATCTACTCCATCCCCACTGCAACACCATCCAGGATAACGCGCTGTGTTCTGCCATTCAGGATATTTTCGACCCAGACGCAAACCTGGTTGGATATCCCACAGGAGAGTACCTTTTTTTGGAAGCATAACTGTGGTAGTAAACCAGTTTCCGCGACCAATAATGATTTCAATCGTTAGTTTTTCTCTGCTCCAGATTCGACATAATAGTTGATCACGAAGTATGTCCGCCCCCGGTAGTTGAATTGATACACCCAAAGGCAACGCAGCAGGATTAAGGCGCAAATTGTAACGCTGACACGCCGTAGACTGCAGGGGGCTATGGTGTGAACCCGACGTCAAGATTCAGCGGAACAAGAACATCCCACCATGCATACTATCGCCTCCGATAGGAAACATCGACGAAAACAACGCATCACCAAGATCAACACCTGTCACGGCCAGCACGTCACTTGCCAAGCCGAAATCGTCAGTGCCTTTGTCGACCACTACCGCACAATGTACCAGGAGGAGACTACCAACAACCACGCTGAGGAATCTGTGTTACCACACGTAACTCGCACCCTCGCCAACGACGAAGCGGACGAGATGATGGAGCCAATTAAGCGTGACGAAGTCGACGATGCAATCAAAAAAGGCGCTCTGAATAAGTCACCTGGTGTTGACGGATTGCCGATAGAATTTTATCGCGCTTTCCTCACACTAATGGCGTCACGGTGGACAACGATGTTTCATGAACTGCTGACGATGGGGAACGCAGTACCGCCGTCCTTCGTCACGGGAATTATTATACCCATCCACAAACCGACACCAGGTGTGACGACAGCACATTACCGTCCCCTGACTCTGCTTAACGCAGACTATAAAATTTTTACACGCCTACTGGCAACGCGATGCCGCAAGGTCCTGCCTAGCATTCTATCCCCGGAACAGACAACTCCGGGCGGCTCAGTTAATATACAAACGGCCACCGGAGAATGTCGCGATTTAATTGCACTGGCAGCGGCGTGCAGACTCCGCGCCGCAGTGGTTGCCATTGATTTTGACAGCGCATTCGTCAAAGTGCGGCATCTTTTTCTGTTCTCAGTGATGAACCGCATGGGTTTTCCACCAGCCTTTATCGACGTAATCCGGCGCCTGTACGGCACCGCCGTATCGCTGATTCAGATTAATGGCCGTGTGGCGGGACCAGTGGCGATCCGGCGTTCCGTACGGCAAAGCTGCCCACTTTCGACCCTACTCTCTGCCATACCCCTGGAGCCACTCATCGGGAGTCTGACGAGCCACCTTTCTGGTCTCACTTTGCAACAGCACAGTTTCCGATGTCGTGCGTATGCGGACGACCTCCTCCTCTTGATCCGCTCACGGAGTGAAACACACACGGTACTTGATTTGATATCAACGTACGGCACTGCAGCGGGCAGTAACATGAATGTGGCTAAATCCGCGGCGATGCTCTCACACGACTACTTAGCACCTCTCCCGTGTGTACAAAAACTACGATACCTTGGTATCATTTTCACCTCCACCGTGCGCCGCTGCGCTGCCATCAATTTTCGGCTTGCACTCCAAACTATCCGCACGACGGTGCGACAAAATCTTCTCCGACGACTCGATTCTTTACAACGTGTCCAATACCTCAATCAACATGTGGCGTCCAGAATGGTCCACATCGCACAGGTCCTCCCGCTGCCATCAACAATTGGACGCAGCCTCCAGGCTGCCCTCGGATACTTTCTTACGGCCGGTACGCTCTTTAAGGTCCGCTACGACACTCTCACCATTCCCACGCAAGCGGGAGGCCTTGGCCTTGTCAATGTGCGACTCCGCGCGGCGTCCTTGTACACGTCCACCATGCACAAGCAGTGGCACGGCGCCACCTCCCTTACGCGCAGCTTGCTGGAAATTCTTGTGCCCGCGACCATAACACCACCAGTACCAGTCGGACACATCAAGCACCATCTGACGCACATTTCTGATTTCATCGTCGACTTCAGTTACGCTCACACACACTTACCGACCACGCGTTCTCCTCGACCTAAAGATTTTTACACCCCACTGCTTCGTTCCATATCCAGCAACAATATCGAACTGAGACATCCGTCCAAGCGGTGGCCCACGGTTTGGCGTCATATCCACCAGCCTTTTCTTCCCTCCAACGTCCGGGCAACATGTGACGTCTGGAAACTATCCCGACAGTTCGTTGCCTGTTACCTCCGTGTTCCGCCGGACTCGATTGACCCATGGACTTTTATCCATCCTGAGAATACTTATCTCCCCGCCACCAAAAATCATGCGATTGTATGGGTCAAGGAATGGACGATCACCTACATGTATAATGATAGCGACAAATCACGTCTTGATTTCTGGCAGTACTTAACAAACCGCCCACAGTGAAGTCGAACACCGACCGCGCTACCGCGCCTTCTTCGCCGATTACCAGCATGCGATCTTTACGTCACCCCCGCTCAGCTGGATGGTGCCACACGCCGACAGCACTCCCGCTTCCCCCCCCCCCCCCCCCCCCCCTGCTGACATCTGAGACCCCCCGCGCTACTTTCTATATTGCAACCCACAGTGGAGTAGGCGCATGAACACGCGCCTCCTTTCTTTTATGCACTATACCAGAACACACTGTTTCTTTTTTCCCTCACTCCACTGTATATTGCTTCACACCTCTTAGCTTACATCAGTATTATTATCCTTTTTTTTCCACACCTTGTTCATAAAAACAAAACAAAAATACCTTGTATGAGTATAATGTCTTGTGTTATTTTCTCCGGAAGGATGGCATTTCTGCTGTATTTAAGTTTGTACCAATAGAGATCTTTTGTTAATTTACCTTGTTCCTGGTAAACAAAATAATCATAATAATAAAATAAAATAAAAATATAAAAGCTACTTTGAGGGAGCGATTCAGGGACGGGAGGAGGGAGACATCGCGGCCAGACCTCGGGTTCCGACCCCTGCCCGCCTTGTCTCCACCTGTTCATAACTGAACACTCTTGATTTAAAAAAATAAGTTGGTAGAAAAAAAAATGGTTATCGTCAGCAGCTGCGCAGCAAGAGGTCCTTGGTTCAAGTCTTCCCTCGAGTGAAAAGTTTAATTTTTTATTTTCAGACAATTATTATCTGTCAAAAAAAAAAAAAAAAAAGGGTCAGCATGACGGATTGTCAATCCTGTGGGTCCGGGTACGATTCCCGGCTGGTTCGGGGAATTTTCTCCTGCAATCATCCTATCAACCTCATCGACTGCAGGTCGCCGAAGTAGCCTCAAAGCGAAACACCGGCACCCGGCCAACGGTCTGCCCGACGGAGGGCCCTAGCCATACGAATAAATAAAAATAAATCACAAAGTATGTTCCATTGTTCTGCTAAAAATAGGTATGAGTGATATAGGGCAATAGTTTTGTGACTCAGTGGTTCGTTCTTCCTATTCTGTAGATGGGTGTCTGCTGTGCAGGTTTCCAGTCACGGGAAACATTTTCCCGTTTGGTATATACATTAACTTGTGGCCAGGAGCAGAGCTAATTCATTGGCAAATTCCGTACAAGACTCGACAGGGCTGCACAGGGCGCTGGAAGCTTACTGACTTTTGGCGATTTAAGCATTTTTCAGCATGGATAAAAATGATTACTATGTCAGTAATCGCAGCAGCGGTATGTCTAATGAATGGTCGCATCATTCCTTAATATTCCTTTGTGAATGAATAATACGGGGTGTTCAGAAAGTCTCTCCGCAGTGCCGTATGATTGTCAGCCCCGCGTGCCGTGTGAATGTTCGCCTGCCTGGGTTACTTCCCTTCAACTGGACTCTCCTAACATTCCACTGTTTCGTTTATCTCAGCCAGCGTCAGTAGTATCGTTGGTATGAGAACGAAGTCTTTCGCGACGGCACTGTTGAATAAAATATTCTCGGACTTCTTGCCGCGTCAAATCTTGGTAAAACCTCGAGCTTTCGACGATATTCACCACCATCGTCATCGTCAGTAAACTGACTGGCTAAACAGCTCTCTCGCTTCATCTTATACTTTCCCCTCTTTGGGGAAGTGTGTGTGGGAGTTTGTAGCCTTTTGGCTTTTACTCCCCTGTGTACTTGTGTGTGTGATTTTTAGCTGTAGTTTTTTTTGGTTGTCTGTGATATGTGATGAATGTTCTGTGTGTGTCTGGTACTTGCCTGAGGTTGGCGAGAATATTGGTGTTTCTTGGGAAGGAGCAGGATTGAGGATTGGATATTGGGATTTAATCTTCGACTTAATCGTCAAAGATCGTCATGGGGCGTTTGTGTTTATCGCGGGACATGTCATACCGACCTAAGGAGTGGATAAGGTTATTCTCAGACCTGGAAGAGCTCTCGTAGAAAGCCCTTGCCAGATCCTGGAATCTTTCTTTCAGGAGTGGTATTTCAGCAGCGGCGTGCAGATCGTCTGTGGGGAATCCCATGGGTAGGTGCAGTGCCCTCCTGAGGGCGCGGTTCTGCAGCCTCTGGAGTTTGTCCAGGTGCTCCTTCGCCGCGTATCCCCAGACAGGGCACGCATATTCCATTACTGGCCGGATCAGGGCCTGGTAAACGTTTACTCCTATTGTGCAGGGGAGGGAGCTGGTTGTGTTAAGGATTGGGTACAGGATGGACATTCTGGCGCAGACCTTCCTGTGGATCTCGTCTATGTGGGGTTTCCACGTAAGACGAGAGTCCAAGGTTACGCCAAGGTACTTGGCGGTTTTGCGCCAGGGGAGTTGGGATCCATTTAGGTGAAGGTGGAGGGGGGGATGTTGAGGAGGTTCGCGCCTTCCGAGCCTACGGGTAATCAGCATAGCCTGCGTCTTTTCCGAGTTGATGGTAATGCGCCAGCGTCGGGCCCAGGTTTCTGTGTCATCTAGAACCCTTTGTAGCCTACGAATGACCAGGTCCTTGTTCGCATTTCTAGTGTAGAAGGCTGTGTCGTCTGCATACTGTGCGGTGTGCACCAGGGGGGCGGTCGGCGTGTCCGCAGTGTACAGACTGTACAAAACGGGCCCCAGGACCGATCCCTGTGGCACCCCAGCACGAATATGCCTTTTGGTGGAGGTGGCAGTTTCTACTTTGACAGAGAAAGTTCTATCCGTGAGGTAGCTTTTGATCTGCTTGACTATGCTCCCGGGGAACCCTTGTGTGTATAACTTGTAGAGAAGCCCTCTATGCCATACTGAGTCGAAGGCTTTGGCTACATCTAGTAGCACTATCCCGCAGTAGCCTCTGTGGTTGAAACCCTCTGTGGCTGCTTCAACCACTCTCATGATCTGTTGTGGGGCAGAGTGGTTCTGCCGGAAACCAAATTGGAAATCCGGCAGAAGTTGCTCTCTGGTAATGTGTTCCTGTATAGGTCTTAGCAGGAGGCGCTCATAGATCTTGCTGAGTGTCGGCAAGAGGCTAATCGGCCTGTAGTGCTGCGGGAATAGAGGGTCTTTCCCTGGTTTGTGTATCGCGACCACTTCCGCGTGTTTCCAGCAAGCTGGGAACTCGCGGGAACGAGTAATCTCGTTGAAGACGTTCGCGAGGTGTGTGATTGCCGTGGGTGGGAGGTTTTTAACTAACTGGTTGGTGACACTGTCGTGTCCTGGCGCCTTTTTCAAGGGGAGGGACCTGATTACTTTTGCCACTTCTTCGGGGTCAAATATTGTGGGTTCGTCCTCTGGGTCCTCCTCAGCATTGAGGAAGACAGCCAGTTGGCGACGGACCACCTCTTCGTGTTCATCATCCTCGGGTTCTGCCGCCTGAAACTGCTTCTCGAAGGAGTCGGCGAGGGCGTTGGCCTTTTCAGCGTTGCTGTAGGCCAGACCCCTTTCTCCATGCAGTGGCGGCATCCTAGCGCGTCTTTTGGTGAATTGTTTGGTTGCTTGCCATAGTGTATGATCGTCTACTTTGAGGGCTGTGAGGCGGTTTTGCCATTGCTGGTTTCTGTGCTCATTGAGCGCTGCTTTCAGCTCTCTCTGCAGACGATTGAGCATGGCTAAACAGCAGCTGTGGTGGATCTTATGTAGCTCCAGGATGGCTTGTGATTGGACGGCTCCTGATTGGACGGTGAATACGTCACGGTGTCGCAGATGCTGTCGACGCCTGCACTGGTGGCGCCATCGCTCCCGGAGTATCGAAGACCCGCGGCGAATCTCTGTGACGCTTCTCCATATCGAGCGCTCGGTTCCATGCACCACTAAGATTGTAACCATTGTCACGATTAAAATTGCTATGGCACATTCTAATTTCTATCGCCTCTTTAATTACCGAGTCCCAGTATGTGGAGGCCTGAGACAGAACTTTTGTTTCACCAAACAACATTTTATGTTTCCTAGTGAGGCTATGCTCCGCAATTGCCGATTTTTCCAGCTCCCTATTTTTAATGTGACGTTGATGTTCTTTACAGCGATCGGAAATGGTCCGGACTGACTGACCAATGTAACTACTTCCACATTCACAAGGAATTTTGTAAATACGAGGAATCCTGAGACCGAGGCAGTCCTTCACAGGACGCAACATCCCCTTGATTTTCCTTGGAGGTCGAAAGATCGGTCTTAAACCTCGTCTACGAAGGATCCTGCCTATTTTACTGGAAATAGAACCGAAGAAAGGAAGAAACACGCTAGGTTGTTCATCATGCGAATAATCATTATTTTCACCTTTCTTTCTCTTGCAGAACGCTGACTTTACATCCCGTGAACCATAGCCGTTTCTACGAAATACGTATTTTAAGTGATTAATTTCTGAATTTAAATGGTCTTTGTCAGACACAGTTCTTGCTCTATATATCAATGTAGTTAGAACGGGTTTCTTCTGAGCTGGATGATGGAAACTCTTAGCGTCGATATATAGATCTGTGTGCGTTGGTTTGCGGTGCACAGAGTGGCCATGCCGCCCATCTGCTTTTCTTTGCACCAGTACATCTAGAAACGGCAGTTTTCCCTCTCTCTCTATCTCGGCAGTGAACTGAATATTCGGGTGCACACTATTCATATGTTCAAGAAAATTCTCGAGGGCTCCTGCGCCATGCGGCCAAACCAAAAACGTATCATACACATAACGATAAAAAATAAATGGACGGAGTGGAGCCAAATTTAGTACACGTTCCTCAAATTGTTCCATGAAATAGTTAGCCAATACAGGGGATAATGGAGAACCCATGGCCATTCCATCCCTCATTTCATAAAATTTCCCGCCGTACAGAAAGTAGGTGGTCGTCATGACATGTCGAAACAACTGTACAGTTTCCGGAGGAAGGTGTTCTGTCAGAAATTGCAATGTGTCCCCAATAGGAACCTTGGTAAAAAGCGAGACCACGTCTAGGCTAACTAAAATATCATTTGGACCAACTCTAATCTGTTTCATTTTTCTCAATAAACATTTGAGAATTTTTGATGTGGTGTTCACAATGGTCAACTATGGGAGTCATTAAATTAGCCAAGAATTTCGCTAGTCTGTACGTAGAAGATCCAATAGCACTAATGACGGGTCTTAAAGGGACATTATCTTTATGGATCATAGGTAATCCGTAAAGCCTTGGAGGCCTAGGGGCTCGGAGTTTAAGATTTTTTATGACATCTTCTGGAAGACCGGAATTTTTCAAGAGCTCCGTTGTTTTTCTGCTATATGATAGAGTTGGGTCCCGTTACAGACATTTATAAGTGCTATCCTCCAATAAAGATGCTATTTTGCTATGATAATCTTTAGCATCAAGAACCACTGTGGCCTTACCCTTATCTGCTGGCAGAATAACAAGATCTTCATCCCTCTGTAACGCACGGAGACCCTCTCTTTCTTCTCTACTAATATTAGATTTGGGAGGCTTGGCTGAGGCTAAAATGCGACTGGTTTTAAGTCTTACCTCGTCGGCGTCGTCCCAAACTGTAGCGCCTAGAACCGCTCGGCCATTCCGGCCGGCTGTTCTGCCATATTCAAAAGTTTTATAGATGTGTTTCACAAACCATTCTCGAAAATTAAACCTTTGAAAGTTAGCACAATGGTGATGTAAAAAAGTAATCAGCACTCCGAATTTAATTTACACTTCTTTTTTATTACTTTTGTTGAAATATCACGTAAGTCACAAAACATCACTACACAATATAAAACATACTTGAAAACATCTTCCTCGCTGTTAAAGTTCACATTTTATAAACTGACTACAATTTGATAGCTAACACTTGGTTCAAGAATCATGAAAGAAGGTTGTATACATGGAAGGATCCCGGAGGTACTAAAAGGTATCAGATAGATTATATAATGGTAAGACACAGATTTAGGAACCAGGTTTTCAATTGTAGGACATTTCCAGGGGCAGATGTGGACTCTGACCACAATCTATTGGTTACGAACTGCAGATTAAAACTGAAGAAATTGCAAAAAAGGTGGGAATTTAAGGAGATGGGACCTGGATAAACTGACTAAACCAGAGGTTGTACAGAGTTTCAGGAAGAGCATAAGGGAACAATTGACAGGAATGGGGGAAAGAAATACAGTAGAAGACGAATGAGTAGCTCTGAGGAATGAAGTAGTGAAGGCAGCAGAGGATCAAATAGGTAAAAGGAAAAGGGCTAGTAGAAATCCTTGGGTAACAGAAGAAAAATTGAATTTAATTGACGAAAGGAGAAAATATAAAAATGCAGTAAATGAAGCAAGCAAAAAGGAATACAAACGTCTCAAAAATGAGATCTACAGGAAGTGCAAAATGGCTAAGCAGGCATGGCCTAGAGGACAAATGTAAGGATGTGGAGGCTTATCTCACTAGGGGTAAGATAGATACAGCCTACAGGAATATTAAAGAGACCTTTGGAGAAAAGAGAACCACTTGTATGAATATCAAGAGTTCAGATGGAAACCCGGTTCTAAGCAAAGAGCGAAAAGCAGAAAGGTGGAAGGAGTATATAGAGGGTCTATACTAGGGCGATGTACTTGAGGACAATATTATGGAAATGGAAGAGGATGTAGATGAAGATGAAATGGGAGATATGATACTGCGTGAAGAGTTTGAAGAGCACTGAAAGACCTTAGTCGAAACAAGGCCCCGGGAGTAGACAACATTCCGTTAGAACTACTGACGGCCTTGGGAGAGCTAGTCCTGACAAAACTCTTCCATCTGGTGAGCAAGATGTACGAGACAGGCGAAATACCCTCAGACTTCAAGAAGAATATAATAATTCCAATCCCAAAGAAAGCAGGTGTTGACAGATGTGAAAATTACCGAACTATCAGTTTAATAGGTCACAGCTGCAAAATACTAACACGAATTATTTACAGACGAATGGAAAAACTGATAGAAGCCGACCTCGGGGAAGATCAGTTTGGATTCCGTAAAAAAGTTGGAACACGTGAGACAATACTGACCTTACGACTTATCTTAGATGAAAGATTAAGGAACGGCAAATCTACGTTTCTAGCATTTGTAGACTTAGAGAAAGCTTTTGACAGTGTTGACTGGAATACTCTATTTCAAATTCTAAAGGTGGCAGGGGTAAAATACAGGGAGCGAAAGGCTATTTACAATTTGTACAGAAACCAGATGGCAGTTATAAGAGTCGAGGGACTTGAAAGGGAAGCAGTGGTTGGGAAAGGAGTGAGACAGGGTTGTAGCCTCTCCCCGATGTTATTCAATCTGTATATTGAGCAAGCAGTATAGGAAATAAAAGAAAAATTCGGAGTAGGTATTAAAACCCACGGAGAAGAAATAAAAACTTTGAGGTTCGCCGATGACATTTTAATTCTGTCAGAGACAGCAAAGGACTTGGAAGAGAAGTTGAACGGAAAGGACAGTGTCTTGAAAGGAGGATATAAGATGAACATCAACAAAAGCAGAACGAGGATAATGGAATGCAGTCGAAATACGTCGGGTGATGCTGAGGGAATTAGATTAGGAAATGAGACACTTAAAGTAGTAAAGGAGTTTTGCTATTTGGGGAGCAAAATAACTGATGATGGTCGAAGTAGAGAGAATATAAAATGTAGACTGGCAGTGGGAAGGAAAGCGTTTCTGAAGAAGAGAAATTTGTTAACATCGAGCATAGATTTAAGTGTCCGGAAGTCGTTTCTGAAAGTATTTGTATGGAGTGTAGCCATGTATGGAAGTGAAACAAGGACAATAAATAGTTTGGACAAGAAGAGAATAGAAGCTTTCGAAATGTGGTGCTACAGAAGAATGTTGAAGATTAGGTGGGTAGATCACGTAACTAATGAGGAGGTATTGAATAGGATTGGGGAGAAGTTTGTGGCACAACTTGAAGAAGGGATCGGTTGGTAGGACATGTTCTGAGGCATCAAGGGATCACCAATTTAGTATTGGAGGGCAGCGTGGAGGGTAAAAATCGTAGAGGGAGACCAAGAGAAGAGTAAACTAAGCAGATTCAGTAGTATGTAGGTTGCAGTAGGTACTGGGAGATGAAGGAGCTTGCACAGGATAGATTAGCATGGAGAGCTGCATCAAACCAGTCGCAGGACTAAAGACCACAACAACAACATTACAATTTGCGTCTTTTCAACTTGATGATCAAGACTTGACTTTCTAATAACCTCTCACGCGCCCAAAAATCAGATTTACAAGTACGACCGAGACCATAGTGACAAAAGAAAGAATACACATAAGAATAATATCATTGCAATATAAACATATCGATGTATCAAAGTACCTCTACATTAGTAAAATCAAATCTGAATGCTGTCTCAGAAATATGTTAACTACTTTACAGAAACACAGTAGAATATTGCGGGTATCGAGAGGTTGAGGTGAGGTGCCGTAATGGTTACTTAATTCAAGCACCGTTACAAAGTGTAGGTGTGAAACTTTTCAAAACATGACATCGCGCAAACGAATTACACTAGAATCCTGCAACAAACACAATTGACATTCTAATTTAAAAAATGTTTCAAATGGCTCTGAGCACTATGGGACTCACCTGCTGTGGTCATCAGTCCCATAGAACTTAGAACTACTTAAACCTAACTAACCTAAGGACATCACACACATCCATGCCCGAGGCAGGATTCGAACCTGCGACCGTAGCGGTCGCGCGGTTCCAGACTGTAGCGCTTAGAACCGCTCGCCCACTCCGGCCGGCCTTTCTAATTTACTCAATTCTCAGTTTATTAATGTCAATAGGCATTGTTCCATTTGAAAAGCGTATGTTTGCACAAAAAAATGTACTTTATAGGTATTACCACACTCTGTTTATTGGCTGCTACTCCATTCTGTGAAAACCGCACACCAGAAGCACTTTCCACTTCCGCAGTATTTGCGGTGCAAGTTTTAGCTGATTCACGAAAGAGTACCTTTATCATTTTTAATGCCTCTGATAGGCACGTACTCTTCTAGAGCTTAGTCGACTACTGGTTTGCCGGCCGCGGTGGTCTAGCGGTTCTAGGCGCTCAGTCCGGAACCGCGTGACTGCTACGGTCGCAGGTTCGAATCCTTCCTCGGGCATGGATGTGTGTGATGTCCTTAGGTTAGTTAGGTTTAAGTAGTTCTAAGTTCTAGGGGACTGATGAACACAGATGTTAAGTCCCATAGTGCTTAGAGCCATTTTTGACTACTGGTTTACTCGAGTCACAGTTCCTCAACACGTTTACTCTCTGAGGCAAATGATTCTAACTACAGTCTGATAAATGAGATTACCCTGCGTCCCCCTTATACTTTTCGCGAAACATGTCGACCTCCCCTTCCCTTTGTTCCTTCCCAGCCAACGAATCTGCACTGCATTACATTTTTTAAGCAAAGAGATTCGTTTTTGGATGAAGAGTACCTGGCCGCTGTTGAAATAACTCACACTGAAGCACTGTTAATGTAATTCAAACGAGCCCTGTGCGATTCTGACTTTCCCGCGCCCGCTGCAGCTACGCTTACAGTGGGATGCTATAGAGTGGACGGCAAACATTAATCGTATAAATGGAGTCCGGATTCAAAGCTTTTCCGCGCCCGCAACATCTCCTACACACGGGCAAAATGTCTCTGGGCTCTGCACTCTGAAATAAGCCGACCACAACTTTCAGCCGAAGCCGCTGCTGTTGCTTCACAGATCAAAGACTCGTTAATTAACTCCTCTGTGATTGCCCGGTATCTCATTCGTCCGATATTAATTTTCTCAGGTTGCATTCTGTCCGGCGAGGTGCGTCCAGGCCTTCTCTACTAGACAACTCGCTTATTTTCTCCATCAGAAACAGAAAATGTACGGGTAAAAAACACACACACACACACACACACACACATACGTAGTAATACCATAAAAGACACCTTTCGTTCAGAGCAGTTATCATCAACATGTTCTTAACCCACATTTCCATGCAGACGTAATGAATCCTCTTATGAGTGGGAAGAAATTACTGCTGGTTTTCAATAGCGATCAGTACTGCGTACGCCACTAGTTTGCTATATGCAAATGACATTCTCTCTTGCAGCGAACAAGCAGAACAAGACTCTCTGTTGACGATGCAAATCGTAATCAATCCCTACAGAGGTGAAACAAAAGAAGGAAAAGATGAGAAATACTAGAAAATATTACCGTTTGAATGTTGATACATGGACTGGGGAAAAAACCAGTTCATTTAGTTCTTTCCACGGCAGGATGTAACAGTACAGTGTGAGGGAAAGGAAAAGTATAAAACCGTATTTTCCGAATTAGTATGTGCTCATATTGACCAGACCTTGAATTGGAAAACATATATTACAACTCTCCTCAGAGTCTTGCGTTCAGAAACATTTGCGCTATGTGCAATTGTTAATCTTGACTATGAATGCATACGAAAATTGGCTTCTTTTGCATACTACCATTTATTAACGGCCTCATATTTTGTATAGTATCTACTCCTGTTTTTATCTTTCCCTACAGTATTTGCGCCGTACAGAGTCTTCTTGCACCACTGAAGTTATTCCCTGTATTAATACATGATCTATCATCGAGTTCCTTTTTCCAATTACTTTTCTTCATACTACATTTCCCGCTGATTCCTTGGCTTGATTTTGCAACATCGCAACTCACATCCTCCGATCTTACCTTTCTCCTGTTGCGCTCCAGGCGCCCGTTTTCAGATATTTATTTTTCAAATAAACGCCTGCGTTTGATACTAATTGTATCTCTTAATGACGTAATCATCGACAGGACTCAAAACGTTATGTTTGTTCCCTCTTTGATAGTAGCACATTTCATGTTTGTTGCTCCTCAACACTATCTTTGTTTTCCTCTCAAAAACACATTCCGCATTCGACAGCCTGTTCATTTCATTCAGCATGTTCTAAATTTCTTTCTTACTTTGTGTTTAGCAGGGTCATAATTAAATGTTATTACTGATAGCTTTTCGAGTTGCATTTTTACCCCGTTTGTGAACGTTTCTAATAATGGCCATTTAGAGACACCATATCAATGACAGTATTGTAAGAGAATCATAACAGATGAAAATTTTGTGCAAGACTGGAACACAAATCCGAATCATCCGCTTAATGCTAGCGGTCGCCTTAATCACCTTGTTTAACAAAGCACGCTACCTCTCCGACCCAAAATCCCATCCTATTACACACTACTAGCCTAGCGTCACATACCCATGAACCCTCGCTCGTCATTTCGGATTCCCGCTAAAGATAGGGCTTGGCGTGCACGCACACTGAAAGAATAGATATTTGGTCGTCGCACTTTACATATACAGGGAGTACATAAAGTCCGGGAACACTTTCAATTATTGATCGCACAAGAACCAAACATTGTACAGATATCATACATATGTCATTTTGGGGAGAAACCTTGAAAGTTTTTTTTTTCCTGTATGCTGCCACAGCGTAGTTTGGTAATTTGCCGCTAGTCAGCGCTAGCCGCAAACATGGCGAGTTCAGGTGCGGAGCGAGCTGTTTCATGAAATGGCCTCCCCGATCACCAGATCTCACTCCGTGTGACTTTTACCTGTGGGGACACATTAAAGATCTGGCGTATGCACTGCCTCCACCACGTGATGTAGCAAAGCTCCGGGAGCGAATACGTCAAGCGACTGCCACATTCGATGGTGTCATGCTGGGATGGGTATGGCAACAATTCGATTACCGTATTGACGTCTGCCGGGTCACTTATGGTTCGAAAATCGAGTGTTTGAGAGAAAAGAAAGAGAGAGAGAGAGAGAGAAAGCTTTCAAAGTTTCTCTTCAAAATGCAAGACCTTTCGTCTTTATGACGGCTTGAACGCTCCTAGGGACAATTTCAATAAGGTGACTCAATATCTGTGGAGTAATGGCAGCCCATTCTTCCTCAAGAGCCGAAACCAGAGAAGGTAGCGTACGATGCAATCTGGAGCGAACTTGACCTTCTGACTCATCCCAAAGGTGTTCCATTTGGTTTCGGATACGGACTCTGGGCAGCTCGCTCCACTTAAGAATTGTTATTATCCACATACCATTGCACCACAGATGCTGCTTTAGGACGCACTCTCACGCTCTTAACTGTTCTTCTATTGTACACAGTACACAATACTATAAAACGTATTTCTATCCTTCTGCATTTAGCGTTTTCTTAAGCGCTATAGGGGCATCACACCCTAACCAGAGAGAAACATCCTAATAACACCGCATCCTCCGTACTTCGCTGCTGGCACTACACATGATGGTAGGTGCAGTGCTCCTCGCACACTTGTGTTATTTTCGAAAAGTTTACGTTCCCCACATCGCTTCCGCTGTCAGGAAAATCACTGCACCTCTTCCCTCTTCTT
Source organism: Schistocerca gregaria (assembly GCF_023897955.1). Taxonomy (NCBI): domain Eukaryota; kingdom Metazoa; phylum Arthropoda; class Insecta; order Orthoptera; family Acrididae; genus Schistocerca; species Schistocerca gregaria. Next base: position 569,808,452 of record NC_064923.1, read on the forward strand.
TTGAAGCCCCCATTCTCCAATTTTCAGCAAGACTGTGGACAGTGGATGGTCGACGCACGTGCGTCCTCTCTCTACCGTCAGGTGGGTGTGCCGCCGTGTAGCTCTAGTGGCGAGAGCGGGACCTCAGAGCTTTTATAGGGACCGCATCTGCTTGCACGGGCAATGATATTGCGATCCTCTCTGCGGTTTTAATTTTGCAGCCTCCAGGTGGTTTCTTTTTTATTGCACCTTGTAATAGCATTGAGCGACTGCCACATCCTGGTGTTCATTTCGTGTAGTTCTCCAAGACTGAGAGCATTGTGTTTTCTCTGTGCAGTGGAGCAGCACCTGTATAGCTTATATTTCGTGGCGCGCACTGCAGGTAACTTTGAAGTTACAATCTACTTGCACCGCTGTAGTTACCTGCCATAAAGTCGATCGGTCTGTGTCCGTAATATGTTACACAACGCCGTGCATAAAAACGGGATTTCTGGTGCTCACAGCTAAGGTTCTTTTGGTGATAAAAAGATAGCATCACGTGCTTTGGGTAGCCCTTAGGCCAGGGACTTTAAGTATACCCAAAAGAAGTATCGTCTTAATTTCACTATCCTGCAGAATAGAGCCAAAGTATGCTTCTGGTTAGGCTAATGGGGAAAATCGATTGGTTCTTTTTTGCATTTGTTGAGACTTATGGAGGGCTTGATGAAACTTATGAGGGTATCATTAGTTGATAGACAGTTCCTCGCAAAACTCCACAAAACGTGTTTTTTTTTTTTTTTCAAGACGGCTATGCGCAGCAAATAGTTGAAATTTTTACAATACATTCCTAAGATTCCGATCTAGAACACACTTGAAAATTTTCTTCATATCTTTCTCCGTTTCCGAGATACAGGGGTTCAGGTCCAAAGTTACCCTACTTGTATACGTACAACAAGGACGTAAAATCCGGTATAAGGCGAAAATGCAGTTTATAAAGTGACGTATCACAGAGAAATATGGTGTTAAGTGTCTCCGTTATCATCTAGGAGCTACATCTTGTAGTACCGAAGCACAAGTAAAACCTTTTTGCATGTAATATCCCATCTGAGGTGTAAAATCTGTTTTACGTTACTTCAGTTTCACATCACTGACGAGTACAATTTTTTTCACATTAGTTACGTGCACTGCTGCTGCAGGGGAGACAAGGGAACCAGCGGAAAAATGCTTCCTTCGGAGTACAAACAATACCAATATGTTCCTGTTTATTTAAAAGACTGAAAAGTGGGGTACCAGCTGCCTCATCCTACCTTTCTCAGCACCTTTAAAAATTTTCCCAAAACATTTGGGATGCGAACGTATTCGCACATTTTATGCTGAAAGAGAAGATGACAGTGGCAGTGCCAAGAGGCAGAGAAGTAATAAATACTGGAAGATAGTAGACAATGATTGTGTTGTAGTAACGACGAGGGAGACAATGACAGTGTGAAAGAATTGAAAATTTGTGTTAAGATCTTATGGGACCAGACTGCTAGGGTCATCGGTCCCTGAGCTGACACACCACTTAACCTAACTTAAAATAACTTAGACTAAGGACAACACACACTCCCATGCGCGAGGGAGGACTCGAACCTCCGACGGAGGGAGCCGCGAGGACCGTGACAAGACGCCTTGGACCGCGCGGCAGTGTGAGAGAAAAGTGGTGGTGAAACATAGTTGACAGCAACAGAACAGTGCTAGGAAAAGGAAGATAGTGACAGTGCCGGGGAGGGGGTGAAAGGGAGGAATAAAGTGACAGTGAGAGGACACTATAGTAGTAGGACAGTAAGAAGAGGCCGTGGCTATGACACAGGAGACAATCACAGGAAGACACAAAGAGATAATGAGAATGAGTTGGGCTGAACGAGTGAGCAACTGAGAGTGTTGAGTATTTTATTTTATTTGAATTCTGGCACTAATCAAATATTGAAAGCGATTTTTTCATGCTTACAAGTTCAGCTCATGTTGATAACTTAATATTCAGCAGTTAAGCGTTGATATAGTTGATGTTTCTCAGTTAGTTTCAGTAGTTTGAAAGTTTTAATTTTACGATCCGATTCACTCATCCAAAAATTAATTTGTAAAGATTAATGTTAATTTGCTGCGACGTCCATGTTTAGTCGTGTGCAATTTCATTTCAGTGTTACAGTAATCACAGTATGTTTTATCGTATTAAGAATGTCCTGTCAAAATTAATGAGCAGAATGATTCAGATGGCTCTGAGCACTATGGGACTTAACGTCTATGGTCATCAGTCCCCTCGAACTTAGAACTACTTAAACCTAACTAACCTAAGGACATCACACAACACCCAGCATTGCAAGGCAGAGAAAATCCCTGACCCCGCCGGGAATCGAACCCGGGAACCCGGGCGTGGGAAGCGGGAACGATACCGCACGACCACGAGATGCGGGCGAGCAGAATGATTCTGGCAGGCTAAATTCACTATACGCTGGTAATATTTTCATCAGCTGGTACGATATAATATTACGTATTAGAGTTGTAGGCTACACATAATAACAGATTACGTACGCTATTGCTGCAATTAATTTATTTTGCACTGGATTGTCAAGTTGGACAGGCGACGTTATTGTTTCAGTATTGTCCAAATTCTTTTCAAGGAACTAAATTATTTATCCTGTGTAAATATTTATTGATGACCAGTACTAACTTTAATCCTTTTATTCGTCGAAATTCCATACAAAAAATATTGTATTTGAGTGAGTTGTCGGTGCCGTTCTCGTAGTGAGTTGTATATGTTTCCCCATTTCCATTTGACAGTATTCGGAACCGAAAGCCTTGCTTTCGAAATTCATAGGTACGCTGTCAGATGGTCAAATGGTTTATTCGATCAGAATATAGCTGATGTCGGACAGTGATACGCGCTTTGGGCGCTGGCTCCTGCATTGTATAGCGAGAGACTGAATGTCGATAGCACGGCTGTCGTTGTTCAGCGCTGAATTTTCTGCGGTGTCACGTTTGTGTTCCTCTCTGTGCCGCGGCGCAGTAGCAATATGCCATACCGTCACAATAGTACAAGCTGGCTCTGTAAGTGCAGGAAGATGGTACTCCACAGTTCTTCATAAGTTTCACGACTTTGTCGGGGCAAACTTTTGATACAGATTTGCTCATTCACGTCATCTTGATTTTCAGTTAAAACTAGTAGAGATGTCGATTCTTTGACAAGTTTCAGTTTAATTTCAATCGATCTGATTCCATGGGTGCATGTGAATCAAAGTTACTTTGTCGTGCAACGAGTCACTACGTAATTCACATAAAGCAGATGAAAAAAATTTGCCTTTCAACTTAGATTTGTAAATCCAATGTTCATCGTTCAGACTGTTCAGTTCCGCTTGAAGCCTACCCCACAGAATAGTGTCGACATTTTTGTGCAATGGTTAATGAAGTGTTATCGGAGGACGAATATTTTTTTCTGTCCAGTGTTCAGAGCGAATGAGGCAACTCCTTTTAAGGAAAAAATACTAATCAGAAATCTCACGAGACTGTATGCCCTCTGGGATAGCGGATGTTGTATTCAGAGATGCTTTGAAAGCCTGCCACACGCTTTGAAACTGAACCTGAGAGGTCATGTAAGATTATGAACCTGGGTTCTACCTTAAAATATATCTACAGACACTGAACGTGATCCATTACTGACGTAATCTTACTACTATTATCAAGTTTCGGAGATCGTAAAAGTTTGGCAAAGCGCTACAAAAGGGGGCGGACACCGTCGCTGCTGCCTCATGTCTCGAAGGGCTGTATTTACGTTGTCTTACCTGAAGTTCTGTATAGTTCTTATGGTAAATACTTGCAAGTGCTGCGTGTTTATATACCGTAGCCCCTGAGCACATTGTAATATAAGAGAATTAAGTATGTTTTTTTGTATTCACAAATGAATGTATGATACACATGGTGGCATTCGTGAACAAATGAGGAGGTGCAAGATGATAAATTCGCGAGGACCAAACGTATCACAAATGCAGAACCGTGTTTGAGTGGGAAATATACATAAGATTACTCGTCATTGATATAAACATGTATCGGTTAAAATAACATCCCCTAGCCGGCCGGTGTGGCCGAGCGGCTCTAGGCGCTTCAGTCTGGAACCGCGCGACCGCTACGTTCGCAGGTTCGAATCCTGCCTCGGGCATGGATGTGTGTGGTGTCCTTAGGTTAGTTAGGTTTAAGTAGTTCTAGGGGACTGATGACCTCAGATGTTAAGTCCCATAGTGCTCAGAGCCATTTGAACCACGCTCACCACTCCTGACTGAAAGTCGCTTGAATGCAGATAAAGTTAAATCAGAAGAGCATACCGGTCCCATGTGTTCTGATGAGGTAAAAATGTAAATGTCGTGCGATTAGGGCCTCCCGTCGGGTAGACCGTTCGCCGGGTGCAAGTCTTTCGATTTGACGCCACTTCGGCGACTTGCGCGTCGATGGGGGATGAAATAATGATGATTAGATCAGCACAACACGCAGTCCCTGAGCGGAGAAAATCTCCGACTCAGTCAGGAATCGAACCCGGACCCTTATGATTGACATTCTGTCGTGCTGACCACTCAGCTACCGGGGGCGGACTTCTTATGAGATGAAAAGCGAGAAAAAAGCCTTAACGTTTTCCTTGGAAAGTTCGAATGCAAAATATAACACAGAAAGGACACAATTCTACCTAATAATATGAATTTGTGGTGTCTGTTCTTTTGGACATGTCCGAAAAAAACAGACACCACACTCTCAAGTAATTTGATAGGCCTAGCTGGGCAATAAAAGAGCCGAATATGGAGGAAATGGACAGCAGCTGCGGATAGGCGCCTCTCAATTGGAGTGTGAATCGGGTGAGGCGCACCGAGATAGTCCGTGCAGTTGCAGTATCGCTGTGTTCCGGATAGCGCAGTGGTTACCGCGCTTGCCTAGTAAGCAGGAGAGCCCAAGTTCGAATCCCGGTCCAGTACAAATTTTCAATTGTCGCCGCCGATTCCGCGTAATGACCCAATGCAGCGGACAGCAATTATCCCTCCCCTTTCCTTTCCGTTCCTTTCTTCCCCTCTCCGTCTTCAATTTACATATAATTCTACCTCACCCGGAGCACTCGTGATTTCCAATTACTTGAATACGACACGAATGCTTGCCGCGTATTGCAGTCTCACCATAGTGCTCAAGGTTGCTAGTCGATGCACCCATCTCGAAAGCACAAGCGTCTAAATCACATGTGCTCGATGTGCTGCCAGCAGTCAGAATGGTCTTTGCTCAAACTTGGAAAGTACAGGCCACTGGTCGCGTCTCCCTATGGGATACCAGCCGATTCATGTTGTAAAATGGCACCACTCCAGCAGCAGGCGGCTCTTGTCAAATCGTCTTGCGTGGCGGGCAAGAGAGAAGACGCTCGCTTTACAGTAGCAGTTTTTCACCTTGAATAACGGCCTACACGGAATTCAAGAATTTGATTCCACCGATCGTTCTTACTGCCCTTTTCTGGTTTGAGAATATTTTTCGTGAAAGAGCAAAGCCGTCGCAAAAAAGCATTCAACAGAATATACACTGAAGAGCCAAAGAAACAGGTACACCACCCAATATCGTGTAGCGCCCCAGCGAGCAAGCAGAAGTGCCGCAGTACGACGTGGCGTGGACTCGATTAATGTCTGAAGTAGTGTTGGAGGGAATTGACCCCACGAATCCTGCAGGGCAGTCCATTAATCTGAAAGAGCACGAGGGGGTGGAGATCTCTCCTGAACAGCAAGTTGCAAGGCATCCAAGATATGCTCAATAATGTTCAAGTCTCAGGATTTTGGTGGCCAGCAGAAGTGTTTAAAATCACAAGAGTGTTCCTCGAGACACTCTGTATAAATTCTGGACTTGTAACGTGTCGCATTGTCTTGCTGAAATTTCCCAAGTCCGTCGGAAAGCACAATGGACATGAATGCATGCAGGTGATCAGTCAGGATGCTTCCGTGCATGTCACCTGTCACAGTCGTATCTAGGCGTATCAGGGGCCCCATATCACTCCAACTGCACACGCCCTACACCATTACAGAGCCTCCAACAGCCTGAACAATTCCCTGCTGACTTGCCGGGTTCATGGATTCATGAGGTTGTCTCCATACCCGTACACGTCCGTCAGCTCGATACAATCTGAAACGAGACTCGTCCGACCAGGAAAAATGGTTCTAGTTATCAACAGTCCAATGTCGGTGTTGACGGGCGCAGGCGAGGCGTAAAGCTTTGTATCGTACAGTCATCAAGAGTACACGAGTGGGCCTTCGGGTCCGAAAGCCCATGTCGATGATGTTTCGTTGAATGGTTCGCACGCTGACATTTGTTGATGGCCCATCAATGAAATCTGCAGCAATTTGCGGAAGGGTTACGCTTTGTCACGTTTAACGATTCTCTTCAGTCGTCGTTGGTCCCGTTCTTGTAGGATCCTTTTCCGTCCGCAGCGATGTCGGAGATTTGATGTTTTACCAGATTCCTGATATTCACGTTACACGCGTAAAATGGTCATGCGGTAAAATTCCAACTTCATCGCTACCTCGGAGATGCTGTGTCCTATCGCTCGTGCGCCGACTATAACACCACGTTCAGACGCACTTAAACCTTGATAACATCTCATTGTAGCAGTAGTAACCTATCTAACAATTGCGGTAGACACTTGTTGTCTTATATAAACGTTGCCGACCGCAGTGCCGTATTCTGCCTATTCACATATCTCTGTATTTGTATACGCATGCATAAAGCAGTTTCAGTGTAATAGGATGAGAGTGTGCAAACTAGACAAGTTTTCGCATTTTAGTGTCACAGTTGCTGAGATTTTATTTATAGTAAATATAGTAGTATTTAGTTCCTGCACAAGATCTTGAATATGAACTTTTAAGAAAGTTTCTTATCCATAGGCTGTCCCAAAAACATTACACTTCACTAATTTTTGCATGAGTTTTTTAAAAAAAATTTCGCTTCTACGACGTTACAAGTCAGAAACTTTATGCACCTCGCATTGTTGCAGTTCAGCGTCAATCTATTCTCTGTAGCCGCGCAGGATTAGCCGATTGGTCTAAGGCGCTGCAGTCATTGACTGTGCTGCCGGTCCCGGCGGAGGTTCGAGTCCTCCCTCAGGCATGGGTGTGTGTGTGTTTGTCCTTAGGCTAATTTAGGTTAAGTAGTGTGTAAGCTTAGTGACCGATGACCTTAGCAGTTAAGTCCCATAAGATTTCACACACATTATTGTCTGTAACCCACGAGCAGACAGTACCGATTACAATATTTGCTAAATAATTTGCATGATATGCTGCATCTTTCACAACGACATTTTCTTCATCTGCAAGTAGAATATTTTTGGAATACACTGCCATGTTTAGTGGAAGATTTTCTCCATCTCCTTCTTTCGCCTTTTCCCGGTTCTTATTGGGTCGGCACTGTTACATGGGTTTTGGCCATGTTTAGTGGCAGATATTCTTCACCTTCTTCTTTTGCCTTGTCACATTCTTACGTGTCAACTTTATTGTACGATTTTGACCATGTTTAGTGGCAAATCTTCATTTTCTTCTTTTGCATTTTCCCATTTGTTACGGGGTTTGCATTGTTACATGGATTTATATCATGTTTAGTGGCAGATGCTTCCCTTTTCCTTTTCCCGTTTCTGACGAAGTCGGTCGTAGGGGTTTCGGCAATGTTAATAGCAGTTGGTGGTCTGATGCACTTCCTGACGCCACCACCGCCACAGGAACGGAATTCATGTACCTAGTTGTCTGCATCTAGGGGGAGTCTCATGTTCAAGTTGAGAACGTTTTTCTAAATGTTGGCGTGGCGAGTATCTGATACGGGACTGGGGACTAGCCCAGTATCACCTAATTGCCTAACTGTTTATGTGAAAGGGCATGAAAACCACATCTAGGCTGGCGGATTCGATACAGGGCAGATTCCCCTTCCCGTATCTTGAAAGCTACGTATTAATAGGCTCGGCTATTCGACCGCCCGGTTAGTAGCAGAACATTGATATACAGGGTGTTACAAAAAGGTACGGCCAAACTTTCAGGAAACTTTCCTCACACACAAAGAAAGAAAATATGTGATGCGGACATGTGTCCGGAAAGGCTTACTTTCCATGTTAGAGCTCATTTTATTACTTCAAACCACGTTAATCATGGAATGGAAACACACAGCAACAGAACGTACCACCGTGACTTCAAACACTTTGTTACAGGAAATGTTCAAAATGTTATCCGTTAGCGGGGATACATGTATCCACCCTCCGTCGCATGGAATCGCTGATGCGCTGATGCAGCCCTGGAGAATGGCGTATTGTATCACAGCCGTCCACAATACGAGCACGAAGAATCTCTACATTTGGTACCGGGGTTGCGTCGACAAGAGCTTTAAAATGCCCCCATAATTGAAAGACAAGAGGTTTGAGGCCAGGAGAGCGTGGAGGCCATGGAATTGGTCCACCTCTGCCAATCCATCGGTCACCGAATCTGTTGTTAAGAAGCGTATGAACACTTCGACTGAAATGTGCAGGAGCGCCATCGCGCATGAACCACATGTTGTGTCGTACTTGTAAAGGCACATGTTCTAGCAGCACAGGTAGAGTATCCCGTATGAAATCATGATAACGTGCTCCACTGAGCGTAGGTGGAAGAACATGGGGCCCAATCAAGACATCACCAACAATGCCTGCCCAAACGTTCACAGGAAATCTGTGTTGATGACGTGATTGCACAATTGCGTGCGGATTCTCGTCAGCCCATACATGTTGATTGTGAAAATTTACAATTCGATCACGTTGGAATGAAGTCTCATCCATAAAGAGAACATTTGCACTGAAATGAGGATTGACACATTGTTGGATGTGGTCAGGTCTGGATTCCTTACAACGGAAGCGAGAATGGTACCTGCTGTGGCAGTCTGTGAGGATATGTTGTCATGCGTTGAAACTATGCTTTTCCTAAATCGTTACAACAAGACAAGAAAACAACCGCCGGGAAGCTGGGTAATTGTAGGACATCGATCTCTACAGTGTTCCTCTGCCCGAGTAACATTAGACCCCAGCATTCAACATACATACCTTCTCTGGTTTCGGCTCTTGAGATAGAATGGGCTGCCATTCCTCCACAGGCATTCAGACACTTCTTTGAAAGTGTCCCCAGCAGAGTAAAACCGTCGTAAAGGCGAAAGGTGAACACACCCCATATTAATTAATTTATTTTATTTTATTTTTATTTATTGATTTATTTAACCTGGCAAGATTAGGGCCATCAGGCCCTCTCTTACATCTAACCAGGCATTCTACTTATTTTACATTCATATGTTTTAGTAGGCATGTTAAATTACATCTAGTACAAAAGTGAAATAAACAATTAGAAAGGTACACCAGGAAAAATACATACATATAGAGTTTATATTCGTAGATCATAAGTACTGTTATAATTAGACATTATTGAAGAGACAGATTTTAGATAGGAGTGCTGGCAGCAGGGAATATGAGGGAGACTCATGGTGAAGGTAGGAGAAGAATAGAGAGACATGATGAAATATAATTAAGGAAATATAAAGGAAAAGAAGATTGCGTGGCTAATAGAGATAGATGAAGAGGAAGGCATCTCAGGAGCAAGATAGGAGACGCTAGCTTTGCTATTTGACAGATGAGAGGATTGGGCTTGTACATTAATTTTGTGGATAACTTTATGAGGATGATAGTAGGAAATGCTTCAACTTCTTCTTAAAAGCAGCAGGAGATTGAATTTAGCGCAAGGTAAGGGGCAGTTTGTTCCAGAGGCGGACAGCGGCAACTGAGAAGGAGTTTGCAAAAGTTTTTGTTTTGTGAGTGGGCACAGTTAGGATACGAACCGAAAACATCTCAATTACATTATTAGTTTGTAACGATCCACCGGAGACGACGGGCGTCTTTTATCAAAATTGTCAAAAAATATCGGCAAATAACATCCGAAATTTACCGGATTTACTATTTGTATTGTAAACAGTTAGTTCCCTACAACATACGTACAGAGTATTCTCGAAGTTACTTTCACAGGCAGTGTTAAGAACGATGTTTGCTACGGAATCCCACTCGTAAAGCTGGTCAAATGTTTCGATTTTCTGAGCGACAGTGCGGGGCTGTGTCAGATGCCCTCCAGATGCATTTTTCAGTTTATTATCGTGGAGACCTCCGGACTGAGCGTGTACTTACGGTGAGGGGGGTGCATCGAGTGGATTTTCCTGACAGCGGGCCTGCTCCGTGGTCAGTCAATCAATGATTCACGCCACTCGACACTAAGCCGATTACCTTTGCCGGCCCTGAATAATACATGACGCTGCTCTTGGGCATTTTTGCAGCCTGTACACGGTGTGCTGGGCGCATGGCTGCGGACGAACATGTTCCCACATATCTCATCCCTTCTACTCAGCTCCTGTTTTCAGTTTATTTCCGTGTTGCGCCGCGATTTTCTATCCTTTACTAATCTCTCCATCGCAGAGTAGCACTTACACTCAACATCTTCAATTATTTGTCGCCGATCTTCCGATTTGCCTTCCCTTACAGCTTTCACGCTCTACAGCTCCCTATACCACCGTGCAGTTTATTCCCTGATATCTTAATGCGTGTCCTATCATCGTGTCCCTTTTTGTAGTATATCTTGCCTCACACATTCTGCATAGAACCTCCTCATCTCTTATTTTATCAATCCATTTGCTTTTCAACATCCTTCTCTAACACCACACCTCAAACGCTTCGATTCTATTCTATTCTAGTTCACAATTTGTCATTCTTAGTGGGGCTGCATCGTCAGCAGCGAAACTGTCATATGGAGTTGTTCAATATAGCTTGATACAGCTGCTGCTCTTCACAAAATATATAGGGTGAGTCGCGTGAGTCATAACATCCCTGTTTCTTCATGAATGGCTCTAGATGGTTCAAATGGTTCAAATGGCTGTGAGCACTATGGGACTTAACATCTATGGTCATCAGTCCCCTAGAACTTAGAAATACTTAAACCTAACTAACCTAAGGACATCACATAACACCCAGCCATCACGAGGCAGAGAAAATCCCTGACCCCGCCGGGAATCGAACCCGGGCGTGGGAAGCGAGAACGCTACCGCACGACCACGAGATGCGGGCGGCTCTAGATATCCATGAGTTTTCGGTAGATAACAACACGCTGAGTGTCTCATCAGTACAGTATATAGTTAATACGATATTACTTCAAAAATTTACATGCGACGTTGAAAACCAAGTAACGTTTGTTGAATGTTCCAACACACTTCAGGCTGACGCAGCTACATGACACTATTTTTCAACATAGTCACTAAGTCTCTGTAATCAACGGTCGAAACGTTCTCCTAACCATTAATTCCTCGACACGCATAGAAACCTTCTTCTTAGTTATGGAGCCGTTCGAGAATTGCTGCGTGAACGTCTTCATTCTTGGAAGATCTCTGGGAAGTGACGAACAATAAACAGAATTACTTGCCCATGCAGGGGAACGCACTTTCGAATTCTTACAGACTTTCCGTACTGGAAAGGTAACTTTATTGATCACTGAACATTAGTGACTAACGACTTCAGAAATTTTAAACACTTTGGAACACGACCTGAAACGTAGACAGCATACAACACTACTCCTACATCTTCAAGAGCTTCCAACCAACTGTCGACTTCAAGAGCTCCAAAACTGCTGCATGGATTCTTTTTTCCATTCAGATCTATCAGTGCCATACGGTGGCTTTCGCAGTATCTATGTATGTAGATATAGATGTACAGGGTGAGTCATAAATTAGGAATAATTTGTGTCGTGCAAATTGCCACCCACTGAGCTGCAAACATAAATTCGTTTTCTGCATGTTCCTATGTGAATAAATGACAATGCAATTGAATGGTAAAAATCTGGAAATATGAAGTAGACTTTTGGGTGTTACTGTGCGCCGACATTTGCCAAGGGGTACAGATCGGCAAAAGAGCAGAACAGGTGAGTGTTGCAGGTTGCCTAGCCGCTCACGAGAAGGCGAGGCATGCGGCGTCAAGCGACGGTCTTCGTGACACTGTGAGCAATGACAGCGCCCACGTCTATCTCGTACCGGTTACGCTTGCCAGTATTATGGATCGTGGCTAGTTGGCGTAGGGAAAGGAACGTGAGGCTCGGCTGCATTCCTGTACCCCAGACTTAGTTTTAAGAAACGAGTACATAGATGCAGAATACAAAATACAACTTTACAGGTATGTAGCAGTTAATACAAACGAAAACAATACAGCTATACAAATCGGACTAACATAGAAACACATGACCAGAAGCTGCAGTGGTGGTTTATAGCTACTATTCGAAATGACAGCCACGATGTGTGTGGCAAAGTTGAACTCTCCGCAGGAAGGATTTCTGAACGCGATCCAACATATCTGTATCTCTTTGCGTAATATCACAGGCTTGTTGTATTCTGTGTTGAAGGGTGTTGACATCAACAACCTCTCTTTCATAAATCACAGATTTCAGATGGCCCCACAAACAGAAATCCAGTGGATTCAGGTCTGGAGATCTTGTTGGCCATGCTACAGGGCCTCCACGACCGATCCATTTCGAAGGGAAGGCATTGTCCAGGTGGCGTCGCACTATGCCGCTGAAGTGAGCGTGGGCACCATCATGCAACCTAACGTCTTCCAACAACTCCGGTAGTTTAGCATCCAGGAAACGCAGATACCGCTCTCCTGGAAGCCTTTGAGGTAGCACATGTGGCTCCATGAGATTGTGATCAATAATACCACACCAGATATTGACACCGCATCTTTGTTGGTACCTTCGTGGGGGTTTTCTTCCGCCCTCTCGTGCCAATTATGCGAATTCACTATACCCTCCTTCGTGAAATAGGCTTCGTCGGTGAACAGTATTGCTCGTGAAAAATGCTGGTCGTGGGTCTGACGCCGCATGATAAAGTTGCAGAAGCCCAGCCTCCTCTGGTAGTCTCCCATCAATAATGCCTGTACCTTCTGCATGCGAAACGGATGGAAATGGCTTCTATGGAGTACTCGCACAACAGTAGATTGTGACGTTCCGACCGCAGTGGCGGGAGACCTGGTGCTTTTTGTTCAGTCCTCCACTTTTTCTTCGTCAGCTGCACTGTACGTCGACGGTCGGCCACGACCACTAAATCCTGGAGGTGCTACACATGCACCATACTCCCTCAGGCGCCTGTCCACAAAGTAAAACGTTTTTACGGATGGAAGGCGCCGGCTAGGAAACCTCTCGCGATACAGTTGTCTTGCAACGTCAGCTCTTCCATCTGCAAGCCCGTAGGTGAGGTGGATGTCGGCGTATTCCTCGTTTGTGAAACTTGAAACGGTACTGTAGTAACACCGAGACGTGGCCGTTAGCAGCTGTCGACACGTTGAGTATCGGGCAGAGTGAGCAGCGCAGAGGTGTTGTAAACACGCCATGCACGCCGCGGTTTTACTTCCGCCGTTGACCACTCTTTCCGCTCACAGAATACACATTCCCTAACATGGGACTGTATACTCCGTTACCGCTGGCAACGTATGATTCACAAGCTATCATACAATTTCACATACATTAAGGTGGGATTTGTTCCTTCTCGTATCTTTCAAACGCTGGCAGGTACACATCAGCTCGTTGGTGTGTCATGTGTTGTATCTACGGGTGAATAACATGTCGTGATTGTTTTACGTACACAACACACCGAGTAGAACGATATTAACAACGGTGCGTCACGTGTTACGCATAGAAGCATGCGGTCCTCGACATATTTTACTTCATTTATGACTCACCCTGTAGACGCACTCAATAACAGTGGAAATGGATATCCACCAGAGATACGCAACACGACGGAAAATAATACATGCTGCATGTGGAATGCACTTCCTTGACTCTTGTGCAGAAAGGAGTGCAGTATCCTGCTGCATCCATTTTCAATAAGCTACCACAACAACTCAAAAATCTTAGCAGTAGGCCAAACACTATTAAGTCTAAACTGAAGAGTTTCCTCATGGCTCACTCCTTCTATTCTGTCGAGGTTCTCCTGGAAGAGCTGAAAAATTAAGCAAATTCCAGTGTTAAATTGTTGATTTTCTTTATTTAAACTTACGACTTGTCGCCTGAATATGTTTCTTATATTTCATTTTATCTGTTTCTACTATCGTGTTATAATTTCATGTATTGACTCGTCCCATGACCATGGAGACTTCTCCTTAATTTGGTCCCACGGAACAATGAATAAATAAATAATAAAAAACAACAGAAAAGGGCAAAAAAATCCTTATATAATAATGCAATTTCGCTAGCAATTTAATTTTCAGAAATAAAGTTTGACCCACAGAAGATGACACGTAAGTGTCGAACTACGTCTGGCTAAATATTAATAAGAAAACAGTGTGTACGTAAGGCGGACTTTCGAATTAATCCGTAGTCTCCTACAAATTCTTTACCTCATTTTTCCGTGGATAATCAGTAAGATTTGTTTATGTTGCTGCCCCCAGGATGTATTTTTCCGGTGTGCGTAGACGCGAAGGCGCGAGCAGGCAGTGTGAGTGATGTGTGTGGCGCGCTGTTGCAGGCTGCAGAAGAACGCCAAGGCGGCGGCGGACGTGGAGTACCCGGCCTACGGGGTCACCGGCCCCAACAAGGAGCCGTCCCCCACGGGGGACCGCCGGCTGGCGCAGTCGGCACAGATGTACCACTACCAGCACCAGAAGCAGCAGATCATCGCCATGGAGAGGTCCGTCCCCGTCCGTCTCTCTGTCTCTCTCACACAGTAATTTCTCTTTCCACCCAAAACCTTATCCACGTTTTTACATCACCAGTCTAACAATCTCAGATTGAAAACAAATTAAATTGTCTTTTGCTTGAGCACGGTATCCAGAATTGCTACATATCTACTTCAACTGCTTAAAAATCCGTATTTCCTGCTACTAGAAATGTGTAATCTTATCCCACATGTGTTTCGTTTTTTCCCTTAAAACATCAATAGAAGTGTGAAATCAATTACACTACTGGCCATTAAAAGTGCTACACCAAGTAGAAATGAAGATGATAAACAAGTAATCATTGGACAAATATATTATACTAGAACTGACATGTGATTACATTTTCTCGCAGTTTGGGTGCATAGATCCTGAGAAATCAGTACCCAGAACAACCACCTCTGGCTGTAATAACGGCCTTGATACGCATGGGCATTGAGTCAGAGCTTGGATGGCGTGTACAGGTACAGCTGACCATGCAGCTTCAACACTATACCACAGTTGATCAAGAGTAGTGACTGGCGTATTGTGACGAGCCAGTTGCTCGGCCACCATTGACCAGACGTTTTCAGTTGGTGAGAGATCTGGAGAAAGTGCTGGCCAGGGCAGCAGTCCAACATTTTCTGTCTTCAGAAAGGCCCGTACAAGCCCTGCAACATGCGGCCGTGCTGAAATGTAGTGTTTCGCAGGGATCGAATGAAGGGTAGAGCCAACGGTCGTAACACACCTGAAATGTAACGTCCGTTGTTCAAAGTGCCGTCAATGCGAACAAGAGGTGACCGAGACGTGTAACCAATGGCACCCCATACCATCACGCTGGGTGATACGCCAGTATGGCGATGACGAATACACGCTTCCAATGTCCGTTCACCGCGATGTCGCCAAACACGGATGCAACCATCGTGAGGCTGTAAACAGAACCTGGATTCATCCGAAAAATGACGTTTTGCCATTCGTGCACCGAGGTTCGTCGTTGAGTACACCATCGCAAGCGGTGCTGTCAGTGATGCAGCGTCAAGGGTAACCGCAGCCATGGTCTCCGAGCTGATAGTCCTTGCTGTTGCAAACGTCGTCGAACTGTTCGTGCAGATGGTTGTTGTGTTGCAAACGTCCCCATCTGTTGACTCAGGGATCGAGACATGGTTGCACGATCCGTTACAGCCATGCGGATAAGATGCCTGTCATCTCGACTGCTAGTGATACGAGGCCGTGAGATCCAGCAGGGCGTTCCGTATTACCCTCCTGAACCCACCGATTCCATATTCTGCTAACGGTCATTGGATCTCGACCATCGTGAGCAGCAATGTCGCGATACGATAAACCTCAATCCTGATAGACTACAATCAGACGTTTATCAAAGTCGGAAACGTGATAGTACCCATTTCTCCTCCTTACTCGAGCCATCACAACAACGTATCACGAGGCAACGCCGGTCAACTGCTGTTTGAGTATGAGAAATCGATTGGAAATTATCCTCACGTCAGAAAGTTGTAGGTGTCGCCACCGGCGCCAACCTTGTGTGAATGCTCTAAAAGCTAATCATTTGCATATCACAGTTTCCTCTTCCTGTCGGTTAAATTTCGCGTCTGCAGCGCATCATCTTCGTGGTGTAGCAATTTTAATGGCCAGTAGTGTATACTTACGCTTTTCGTGTTAAATCTAGATCTAAAAACAGCTCAGTTTTCGAGCTATTTACTTGCTGTTGTTTGATTTTTGTGTACCTTTGAGTGCACTTTTTCCAGGCAGTCTTTCATTTGGCGCTGTTTTTCTCGGCATAATGTCACATTGGCTTACAACACTGCGAATTTCTCGACATGAACACGCAACTATTTATTGCACTACTAATGTATATTTATGTTCCCTTGACTAAACGAAAGTCTGTATTTAGTCACTTTGCTGTATATAAACGGTAGTGCTGCAACATTTAATTACCTTTTACACCAAGATATTAGTAATGCTGCAAGCCAAAGTTAAATATTCCGAAATACCTGTGCCAAACGTAAGAATACCTGGGAAATGTACATGAATGGATAAGCAAAAATCACCCAAATGCAGTAAGTAGAAATTGCTCACGTCCATTTTTAACAGCCGTTCGATGAGGAGACAACTTTGTAATAAACATGATAAATGCGTTTACCTACAAAATGTAACAACATTAGTGGCATAAAACTTTCCTGATTAAATGAAGATAACCTACATTAGCTTCATCCCTCATCTAGCAAATATGGGCATTTAACTATTTCATACTCGAAAGTTCAAACAGTTGTTATGATTTATATTACAGATTACATGCTGTAAAATACAAAGCTGACTTATTGAACTCATGTATACAAGATTTTTAAGTAACCTTTCAACTGTTTATTTTCGTAAAGAGAGCCTTCATATCCGTCAATAATGTGTATGGGAAACGGGAATTAGTCAAAATAGTATTGAGACGGAGAATGAATAAAACAAAAAATATACTTCACATCGTGAGAACAATTCACAACTTCAAATTTAACTGCTTGTTGTGTTTTTGTACGGTGAAAAGATCTGTTTCAAATACCTACTGCTTGACACAGTCACGTTTAGCCGTAACGTTGCAAAGCAGTATGAAATGGAATTAGCATGTAAGGACTGTAGTAGCGAAGGCTTCGGTTTATCGGGAGAATTTCAGGAAAGTGGTTCATCTGTAAAGGAGACCGCATATAGGATGCCAGTGCGACACGTTCTTAAGCTCTCCTCGAATGTTTGGCATCCGTTTCGGGTTAAAGGAAGACCTCGAAGCAATTCAGAGGTTGGCTGCTAGTTTTGTTTCCAAAAGGGTTTGAACAGCACGCAAGTATTATAGAGATGCTTCGGGAACTTAAATGGGATTCCCTGGAGGGAATGCGACGGTCTTTTCGAGGAACACTACTGAGAAAATTTAGAGGATCTGCTTTTGAATCTGACTGCAGAACGTTTGTTCTTCTTCCAACGTACATTCCGACTAAGGACCACGAAGATGAGAGAAAGACAAGAGAAAAAAATGCCTCGTACAGAGGCATATAGAGAGCCGTTTTTCCCTTGCTCTATTTGTGAGTGAAGCAGGAAAGCAAATGACTAGGAGTGGCACAAGATACCCTCCGCCACGCACCATACGGTGGCTCGCAGAATGTATATGTAGATGTAGATGTAGATGAGTGGTTTTTGGGACTCGCGTGGCATGGTGCTAAGAGATTATTTTCACAGTCGCATACTACCAAATTCTCCTGCCGGAGTTACGAAAGACTGTCAGGACGAAGTGTCACGGGAAACTGTCAAACAGGACGTTTTTGTCCCACGACAACGCTGAAGCTCATTCCCCGCAGACAGTCACAAACGTTACTTCTTTGGACTATCAGAGTTTTCCTCTCCCACCGCATTTGCCTGAATTGGCACCCAATAACTTCTTCCTCATTCGTCAGATGTAGAAACCATTACGTGACAAGAATTTTCAGAATAATGACGAGGGGATTGTCGAGGCGAAACGTTTCCTGAATAGTGAAAGTGTAGACTTTTGTAACGAGGGTATCCTCTAACTGACCCATATATGGGAAAAATATGTTGTGTTGAA
Organism: Schistocerca gregaria; assembly: GCF_023897955.1. Lineage (NCBI taxonomy): Eukaryota > Metazoa > Arthropoda > Insecta > Orthoptera > Acrididae > Schistocerca > Schistocerca gregaria. The sequence goes on from NC_064923.1 coordinate 569,826,754, forward strand.
GGGTGAATATGTTGCGAAGACCAACATTATCAGCAAAATTATTAATAGCCTTTTACATTTTTATAACATAATTAACTTCCCCTTGTAATACACCAGTATCATTTTCTTCCTTCATGTGCAACTTTCGCATGGTTCGCGGGAATAGTTTCTCTTATTTCAATGTCATGGCTTCTACGCGAGGTAAATTTTGGATGAAACACCATGTTTCTGGATTCGTTTCGGAGCTTGGGGATGTTGGAATTTTGTAAGGCTCTCCGCCAGGTACAAATCTGTCGTCACTTTAACTGCCTAATACTTCGAAAAACCCAAACGTTTGGGTCACATCGGAATGGTTTCCTAGACACTTTAAATTGTCCGATGGCCATTGTGTTCCTCGAGTAGCGGAAACATGAGGGGGTTGGAAGGGGGCAGCATGTTTACTCGTTTGACTGTCAGAGCTGACAACACCAGCATGCGCGCTCCTCGTAGCGGTCAGCTCCTCGGATACAAATAAAACCATGATGGTTTAAAAACTTATAAATGGCACCAAACTTGTGTAAGTCGATGTACTGCAGTTTCGAGAAGTATGTTTGCGGCAAGTGAATCGTGCAGATGCCGGAACACAACTATGTGTTGAGCTGGGCTGTGGGGTGGTGCATCCGATCGCCGGTACTCAGCGGCTTCTCCCTGTTATCAATAAAGAAGTAATATGTGTATATCAGAGCGCCTAAGCGTGCTTTCCGCTAGATTTTTAATATAAAATAAACCAAACCACCGTCACGCCGGTTCTCATGTAGTGAACATTAACTAACATTTATTAACATCTACTGTTATATTCATGCCCCTAATTTTCAAAAACTGCAGTATTATCTTTTCAGGATAGAATGTATTCATCAGTTGCAAATAAATTCTATTAGGCTTTAAGGGTTTCGACAAATTAATTTGTCATTTTCACAAGGCTACAAAATTAGGGATATTATAAATCTTTAGACCTTGGCTGTACATTTATGTGAAGTATAAAAAGTGTATTACAGAAACTTCCCTAGCATTTGTTTAGCAAATGTTAATATCTTCTTTTTAGAATCATACTGCCATGATGTGTACAGAAACGTACGTATTATATGTGAATGTTTTAAACACAGATTGACAATTTACAGTAACTGAATCACATCTAGGTACCTGTACTAGCAGCAAGGAACATACATAAAAGCATATATACAAATATAACACATGTGAAAAATCAAGAACACACAGTTCTAATACATAACAGGGATGCACTAATTTTCACAGTTTATAAGAGATGATAATCAAACAAAACAGTGACTGTTTTTTAAACCAAGTTCAACATTCAACAAATCTTTTGAATTTAGGTGCGAATGTTTATATATTTCACATTCTTCTAAAAGATTAATTTTGTAGCCCTTATCAACTATACGTAAGATTTCCATATTAAGCATGAATGGAGGAGGAAGTGTGTGTTTCTCTGTTTTAAAATAATCACATACAATATGCACGTTTCAGGACATACCATGGCATTATGCTTATATGTAGAAGATACTGACATATGCTAAATTAATACGTAGTACTTTTTATATTTCACATAAATGTATAGCTAAGGTCAAAGATTCATAAGATACCTAATTTTTTATGCTTCTGAAGTTCACAAATTAGCTTGTCGAAACCAGTAAAAGCATAATAAAACTTACTTGCAAGTCATGACTGAATTTTATCCTGAAAAAATTCATTAAAGTCTGTTTAATTCCGACCAATCGTTTTCTACGGACGCATAAGATGTCCGGGTTTACCACGAACAGTTGTATAAACCACCACCCCCCTCCCCTCCGCTCGTACCCACCCCTAAGACGCTACCGGACGCCCTCAAAACTACGACAAATCAAGGCAAACCCGGACGTGTGGCAGCCCTAACCATGCACAATAGAATCCTTTTAACGTCTCCCACTGCAGTTTTTGAGAGTATCTGTTTCACATTGACAAAAAAAATAAAAAAATAAAAGAAAACCTGTAATGAATCGTGCAGAACGTCTTTGAAACGTTTCCGTTCGTCATGTTATTCGATCTTGGCGAGAGCAGAGTCACGAACGTACCCGAACTAGCTGAAGGAGGGTTTCATGAACGACATCTTTCCTGGCAGTAAGAAAGTTTGTAGTAGCTGTAGCAGCAGTAGTTTTATACATCTGCAGATCTCTTAAAGGATATTGGACACTTCTGCGCATTACAATTTAAGAACAACAGACATTTACAGACTTGTAGGATTAGTATGACAAGGATGGGCCAGGTAATCGGCCTTGGTCTTAATAGAAAGAAGGGCAAACGTGCTGATGACATTCTGTTTGCAAATATCTTTGTGTCTTCATACCACTTTAACTGAGAATCACTATTCATTCCTAGAAATTTTGCATTTGTTACACATTCTGTACAGATGCTACCTGTACTGAATTTAACTGTGTCATTTCTCCTCATTCATGGCATTAGTTTTCTTTATGTTCAGTGTCACTTTATTACTTATTGATCAGTCGTAAACTTCATTGAGGTTTTCATCTGTTTCCTCTGCCAGGAGTCCTCTTCCTTTCTCAATGACTCCATGACTTTCCTAAAAGTTGCTACACTGAGGAACTCCTTCATCAATGTATTTTGGTTTTGACCAGGCTTTTTACTAAAAGTTTAGACTAATTTGAAGCATGTGACATGTGTACACTTTGTACCTAATCTGTTAGGTACGATCAGTACCAGTCACTATATACCCCTCTTATTCCTAATTCTTCTAGCTCATTTAGTGGAATCTTATGATCAGCAGTATCAAAATCGTTAAAAAGATTTTAAAAATGACACTATTCTTTGACAAAAGCATTAAGTTTCATTTTTGTGACTTCTACTATGGCTGATTCCTTACTTCCGCCACCACGTAAAGGTTCTATATGTTCAGGTGCTTCATTAATGTAGCTTTCATAATTAATGCTATTATTTTTTAGAGCGGCGACAGCAGGGAAATGGATAGGTATTTTCTAAATTTTCTGCATTACCTTTCTTTTGCAGAGCCACAACTTCTGCCTGTTTTGAATATTATGGAAATTTCCCTGGCGTGAAGAACCCTTTCATTATATTTGTTAATGGAGTTAGCGTAATGGTACTTCATATTTTATTTTTAGTTTTTTAGTTCTTCTCCAGTTTTTACACAGTTTCTTGTAAGCTACCTCATTCGTGTTGAATTACTCGTCCCTTGGTTTCTTCCAATAAATCTGAGTGCGGCATCTGTCTACCCCACGACTAGATTTATGTCATTTTCCGCCTTAAAGAGCTCCGGACAGAAACAGCTAGGTACTTGAAGTTGTGACTGAAACCAGTGAGTAATGGCCGATAACTTAGCCGCACGAGAGCAGCATTTTTCATCCATTTATCTGCATTACATTACATTTATTTACGACCTGAATGTACTTCTAGGTTAACGCACAGGGCACTAGCTTGTGAGGTGAAGAGGTGTGGCAGAGCGCGCAGTGGGGTAACAATCGTTGCTCTGGTACAACGACCAGCCTCATTGTGGTTTTTAGGCGGCTTCCCACGCTCGTTTAGGCAAATTCAGGGCTGGCCCCCATCTCTGAAAATACGATACCCAGAATGTTATTTGTGCGCCAGCTGAGGCGCAATGAGAACACGGCACAGGTTAACAATATAGAAAAAGTTTATCTAATAAGTACCTAAACTAAAGCTCCTTTTTGTAGTAAGTTATTTACAAATGAAAATTCTGTATTTACTAGGACTCCAAACAAGAAAAGAAAACAATGGTTATGTGGCTGAAAGCCAAAATGAGTCATAAAGGTTCCACTAACGACTAACTGTGTAAATTGAGTACATATTACCACTTGGAATGTTGGGAAGTTAATCACATGATCATTATTTAGTGGCGTAGGACCGAAGTCTGAAGTAGTAGTAATTGCTCTAAGTTCGGCAGGGATTATAAGTTGTCGACTGCACAGCGACAGACCGACGATGATCCCTTGGCGAGACTCTGATTGATGGTATACGGATACAACCAGCGCCTGGCCGAGAGAGCTCGAAAGAATAACTGGTTCGGTAGGTGAGACCGAACTGGCGATCCGTGACAGCATTGGCCACAATACTGTCGCGGCGCACAGGTAAATGACGATGATGACTTTTCGTTTGAAGGGCGCTCAATGACGCCGTTATCAGCGCCGTTACAAATTCCCAATCTTTTCACAGTCCAGTCTTGCCATTTTCCCGAATGATGATGAAATGATGAGTACAACACAAACACCCAGTCCCCGGGCGGAGAAAATCCCCGACCCTGCCGGGAACCAAACCGGGGACCCCGTGATCCAGAGGTCTCACAGGTAAAAGCCACTACATGCACCAATTTATCGGTCGACCGACCGATCAATTTCGTGTCTGCCTACAAACGTCCTGATCTACTGCACTAAGCGATCACAACAGCGGCCTGTTGTTGTGATTTGTTTATCGGAAGTTTATTGTGTTTATGTTCTACGAGATCCCACTTGGTTTTACAAAGAAACAAAAAGGGGTTTGTTTTAGCTGTTTTGTAGGTAAACAGGCCAAAAAAAGCCGTCTATCGGAAGTTTATTTTGTTTATGTTCTACGAGATCCCACTTGGTTCTACAAAGAAACAGAAATGGGTTTGCTTTCGCTGTTTTATAGGTAAAAGTGCCAAAAAAGCCGAGAGAAAGCTGTGAGCAAAGAAGTGACTAGTGCAAGGAAAGGCATTCACCCACCTTCTGTTAGTTAAGCATCTGGGATCCGACGATTTTCGTAAATATCTAGGAATGGTTTAATCATGCATTTCCGAGCTGCTGAACATCACCAAACCATTTTTAACAAAAAAGGGAAATCTGCGTAAAAGGGGCTGTAAGCTAGGAAGAGAGGCTCTTAGCTACTTCAAGATGTCTAGCTCCTGGCAGAAGTTAAGAGGACCTCAATTTCAGTGCTGTTGTATCCCTACAATTGCTAACTAAAATAATACCTGCAACTTGCAACGAGATTCATAGTTGACTGAGGAAATACAGCATGGTAAAGCAAAATGAATAAATCAAAAGATGTTCATGTAAATGCTGTTAATTTATTTGTGACCTGTAAGTTTAAGAAACTAATTTCGTATTCGAAGATGGAAGACTACACACAGTGGTGGTCACATCATCTAATAAATACGACAATAGACAGAAAAAAATGAAGCAACTGTTAGGCCTGTAACAAAAATCGCACAATTTGCTCTTTATATCAGAGGTCTGGGAAACAGGCTGGACTTTTTTAACGCTTATAAAAATGAAGCAATTATATTTTATGAATTAACGTCCATTGACTGTCGATATTTCGGTCTTTAGATTTCATTTCCGGTAAGTATCGGAAACAAAATCTAAAATTAGAATTACACAAGATCGACGGACTTTTATTTCTCTATGTGTCACACGAAATCATTATGGATTCGTTAAAAAATGGAAAAAGTGCTTCATTTCTTGCATCTGTATTGCTATTCTCCTCCCACGATATGTCCCACAGATATCTGCAGTCATGAAATTCCGCTGTCCTTAAAGATTCGTTCCCCTCGCACCCTGTCATGTGTTTTAGAACACCATTTCATCCCCTGATCACTGACAGAAGATGAAATTTGGTCGGAAGACTGGCACGACAGCGCTGTGTGTGGTACAACTTTTTCGGTGGAGTGGTGGGAAGTTCGGCTGTCGGGTGGTCCCGCACACTTGACTTCCCGAAGAGGAATGTTCGACGATCGGTCGGTCAAAACGCCTACACACGTCCAATTTGTCGGTCGTTCGGCCGTGTGTGGAGCCCATAAGGTGCGAGCTGCTGACGGGCACGTGACGTGTCGTAGGAAAGTAGTAGCTGTGATCACATAGTCGTGACCATGGAAGCGCTCTGTGCTGTCAGCACACATGGCGCCTGCCAGATACACTGTGCACTACAAACCAGCATGTTGCTGTTGTTGTGGATGTTGCCGTCAGGAACATTTACCAACATGCGAGACGAGCACGGTGCTTTCAGGTGCTTGTACCTGTCGCGGCGAACGGTTCCGGAAGCATGGCCACTCACGCGACGCAAATGTGTTGCAGATTGCTGTCGTGTAGGAGGGACACAGCGCAAACAGTTAAAGTATAACACCACACACAACAATGCTTACACGATTCACGGACACAGATGACGCACACAGCTGTCCTACCGAATGTTAAGTGAGGATAGTGGCGACATGTAGACCATTAGGCTACAAAGTTAAAACAAAATAATTATCCAGTTCACAAGAACAGTAGACACAGTTTGACGGAATAAATGGTAGTAAAGAGAAATTACTTTCATGTACATTTAGGGTCATCTACCAATCTTCACACCAGGAGCTGATTATCTGCGAGTCTCCCTGCGTATCGTAACAAGTTTCTAGCGATATTGCCTCTCCGTATATCGTAACAAGTTTCTAGCGAATTCGTCTCCCTGTACACTTTTTGTCATCTGCTAACAGCCTCAGAGAGGTGCAGATATTATCCGTCAGTTTATTTACATACAACGATTAGCCAAACTAATACAACCGCCTTCTAAATGGCGCTCAGCGAAGACATAAAGAGGGAAGAGATGCAGTTGGGCCACAGTATGTTTATATAGTCCACAGCTGTTATGGTGCCTTCTATTACTGCCGCACGTCCCTTGTAAGCCAAACTGAAAGTTCTCCATTTCACAACACTGGCCCCACTGACCGTCACCAGTGGTGCAGTGCATTTCGAGCAGCCGTTTTAAGCGACACACTTGCGTTGTCCCACGATCCAACACAGATTGTCTCTTACTCACTGTAATCCTAGCTGACAATGTCGGGCAACGTAGGAGTACATAGGTGTGGTCGGATGCAGAACCCCATATTCAACAACGTGCACTGCACAATGTGCTCCAAAACACTTCTGCCTGCACCGGCAGCGTTCTTTGTCGTCAGTTCTGCCAAAGATCGCTCCTATCCCACTTTATGGAGGTGGTAGGCCTCCGAGTTCTCTCATGAAGGCTCGTCGTCAGACATATTGTCACCTTCTCGTGGTCTCGCCGTCCTTCAACCACCAGCCACCGATGCACACGGCAGTAACAGATGAACAGGTGGACAACTTTTCCGTTTCCGAGATGATCGCTCCCAGGCACGAGGCCACAATAATCTTCTCTTTGCCAGGCCCGTGTCGTCGAATCCTCGTTCGTCTCTGCTCCACTTACATTATTTCCTTACGGCGTCACATGCCTGTAACACCACCAGGCGCCATTCACTCTCTTGGTCAGCAGTGGTCATAATGTTTTGTCTCACCACTGTGCCAAAAAAACTCCTGTACAGCATGGTCATTTCTCTTAAATATAGATGTATAAGTGCTTCAGAATAACGAAATTGGGTTCGTCTGACACGATTGTCGAGAACAGGCACTTATTACCTGGACATATGTATATATTCTACCAAAAATGTGACAAAATCCAGTGTGTGTTGTAGGGCTGTTACTTTCCAGAATGCTTTTAAATGACCTGTAAGTTTCATGAGGCATTTCACGGAATATGCTGCTGTATAGAGAAAAGTTGCAACGGTAGATAATTGTAGCGAGTGC